>NC_080400.1:33461428-34065000 GCF_030265065.1 Corythoichthys intestinalis
TCAACTCAGAAAGTTTCTGTGTGGCCCGTGGCCTTTGTGGGCGGCCTGCGCTACGAGTCACCCAAGGTCAACGCAGCAGGGAAAGTGTACGGCTGGAAGACTGTGTTCGACCCCCATCGGCCTTTTGCCATCGACATGGCCGGCTTTGCCATCAACCTGAGGCTCATCCTTTTCAAGCCTCAGGCATACTTCAAGCTTCGTGGGGTGAAGGGAGGCTACCAGGAGAGTAGTTTGCTGCGGGAACTTGTCACACTCAACGACCTGGAACCCAAAGCAGCCAATTGCACTAAGGTAATTCAATGGGTTTTTTTATGGTCCGTAGTATACTTTTACTGGTGCTGAGAAGCTAGTGGTTAGGGTAGATGCACACATTTGAATCCGGATTGTAAAGTAGAGATAATGTGTTGAAATGAACATGAAGTGTTCAAGTAACACATATATTTTCACCTCATAAAAATATTATAAAACCTCACATTTGCATAGGAAATACCCAAATGATTAAAAGTCTTCATCGTCATTGTACTTCAATAAACTGTAATAAATTGCTTTTAAATAATACATTGTATTTAAATATATATTATTTAATAATTGAACGCCCACATCTGTGCACATCACATTGATTACTTTTTGCACCAAATATTACCACTGAGTGAGTGAGCATGGTCTATCATTGAATAGTCCACATAGATGAGAGCAAGCAATTACAACACATGAGAGGCAATGTCCATGCACCATTCCATCTCAAGGCCCGTCAGGAGATAACACTGCACTAAAGCTTTCTCCGGTCAGACAGAGTGTTTCAGCTTGCCAGCATCAATACAGCAAGCACACAGAAAAAATATGCTGCCATCCAGCTTGGTCCTGACCTCCGTTAGCTATCCACAGGGGTAAATGAAAGACAGGCAAATAAGGGAACAGCTGAGAGAGCGGTACAGGAGCTAGAGAAAATAGCGAGGTCAGGACACTGTGCTGATTACAGATGAGGAGTACTGAAAAAAGGGGCGGATTTATACATGGGAGACAAAAATCGAGTAAGGTTGCGCATTGGGCTTCTTTACAAGTGCGACAATTAACCTCATCTGTGCATGCATCAATTGGGCGTGGGTTTCACGAACAATTCTTTACATAATTCAGTAGAGTCGCAGGAAGATGACAGGAAGGAGGTAATTGTTTATATATTCTATACCAAGCATGCTTTGGAAATTGCTGTATAATAATAATAATAATAACTGACATAGCAACTGTTTGCTTGCACTTTTACACAATATGTTTTGGGGTTCCTTTCTACGTATTCAGTTTTAGACAAAACAACTTGTACAGTGATCATACCCATCTATTGGTGTGTTTGTCAACTCATAAAACACTCCACTCCACTTCCAACTATTGACTAGGTGCAAGAATATGGCGACCGCTGACTAGTGTTGGCTTACATACATCCGCGGTAAAGCTCTGGCATTTTGACAGCGAGAGAACATTTTGAAGAATGACTCTTTTAAGCATTAAAAAGAGACAATATTCTTTTCATGCCACGAGGACATAATTTTTCCGTTGCAGATTGTCATTTTGTCACCTTTCAACAAACAAGTGAATGAGTTTCCATGCATTCCCTAGCGGTGCGGTTTAGCTCAAGGAGAGTGAAAACTGAATGAGCACATGTTACTTATGTTGCTTTTCTCTGTTTTTAATTGTTCTTCATCAGATACTTGTTTGGCACACAAGAGCAGAGAAGCCCGTCCTCGTAAATGAAGGGAAAAAGGGATTCACAGACCCAAATGTGGAGATTTAACCATTCCTCCCCTATCCCCTGGAAGGTGAGACTATACTATGGACCTGTAGACATGGACATGTAGTTTTTCGTGAGGGTTTCCATTTTGAAAAAGGACAAGGATGGAAATATGGGCATAAACATATGGTCCATGCAGTTCCATGGCTATTTATGAGGGAAATAAAACTACAAAACTCAAATGACATTATCTCCCAATTTACATGATCAATTGACTTCACGTAATTACGTGACGAGGCTTCAAAGATGACATGCGTGTCGACCTTAGAGGGTTAAAGAGTGGCTTTATTGCCACGAACACACACACGACTGGCTGCCTCTAACGTGCGTCTTCTTATATCTTTTTCTGTGCATGTGCATCCCCTCTTCCGCGCACATAGAAATTTCCGGCTCCCAAAGCTATACCTGCAACAAGCCATAAGGACTTCCGTATCAACAAAACATCGCTCTGTCCTAGAGATGTCCCGATCGATCGGGTCCGATCACGTCATTTTCAAAGTATCGGAATCGGCAAAAAAAATATCGGCCATGCCTTTTTTTAATATATATATATATATATATATATATATACTGGACTGTCTCAGAAAATTAGAATACACAATATTCTAATTTTCTGAGACAGTCCTGTACATTAATCCACCATTTAAAGCAGGGGTGTCCAAACTTTTTGCAAAGGGGACCAGATTTGGCGTGGTAAAAATGTGGGGGGCCGACCTTGGCTGACGTCCTTTACATAGAACAATATACAGGACTGTCTCAGAAAATTAGAATATTGTGTATTCTAATTTCCTGAGACAGTCCAGTATATATATATATATATATATATATATATATATATATATATATATATATATATATATATATATATATATATATATATGCTATTTATTAGAATATTGTGTATTCACAATATTCTAATTTATTAGAATATTGTGTATTCTAATTTCCTGAGACAGTCCTGTATATATACACAGGACTGTCTCAAAAAATTAGAATATTGTGTATTCTAATTTCCTGAGACAGTCCAGTATATATATATATATATATATAAAATCATTTTCTAAATGTATTTAATGTTACAGACATAATATGTTACACTCATCCAGAGTCTTTAGTTTAGGCTTCAGGTAGGGTTATCAAATTTATCCCGATAACGGCGGTAATTTGTTAAAAAATGTATCACGTTAAAATATTTAACGCAATTAATGCATGCGCTGCACGATCCACTCACGCATTGTCGCGCTCAATCTGTAATGACGCCGTTTTACCTATATAGAGAGATAAAAGGCAGCGTAAAATGAGTAGAGTGAATTATGGCAGCCTTTGAGCCTTTTTTTAATTGGCTAAAGCCTCACAATCCCTCTTCCCACGAGTAGAAATATCATGGGAAGCAATGTGGGGAAGCAAGGTAGCAATTGATCTTTTTCTTAACACCTTATGTTATTTCCCAACGCAGAGAAGATATATCAATTGGTAGTAGGGCTGGGCGATATGGCCTTAAACATGTATCACGATAAATTGAGCAGATTTATCTCGATAACGATAAATGACGATAAATTCGCCCAAGCGGACTGTTATATAATTTGAAAATCTGAATCAATGCATGAAATACAGATTAACTATTTCTTGTTGATTTATTTACCAGCATTCAATTTGATATACTGTATTTAACAATTGTACATGCAGTCTAAACATTAAGTTTATAAAAATGTATTGTAAGCAATAAGAATTCAAGTATGAACATTTATAACAGCGTGTATGACTTGAACAATGTACATTGTCAAAATCAATATGCCTGTGCAAACATGTCATTGTAACACAAATGACTTGCAGCTTGAACAGTACACGTCAAAAAGACAACTTATTGTTAATGGCTGCTGTGACATAATTATTAAATACAAGTGCTTACTTTATGGTTTAAGGGTCCCCCCCCCCCCCCCCCCCCCCCTCCAGTGCATTTTTTAATAAATGCACGCACAATAAAAATAGCTGGGGCCATTTCTCGGTCATTATAAGTTTCGCCGTTGGATTGTACTTTATGCTGAATGCTTGACCATCACAAAAGCTATCAGAGGAATCACACACAGACAGATACAAAATAACGCCACATAGTAATTGCTAGATGCAGTCCGTGCCCATTCCACTCATTAAGTTCAGCCGTTTCGACAAGGTTAGAGCCGCTATCCGACTCCATAACGTTCATTTGTAGCGTTAGCCGCTAGCTAGCGTTAGCCTGGCTACCAGTAGAAAGCACTGAAAGCACCATCTCCAGAAATCGTGAGAACAAAGGAGTACAGCGGGTGAAAGCCCGTCTGGATGCCACCAAGAGTCTACTAAATGTCGGTTGAAAGTTTGGTGAACCTCCCTTAAGCCACACTCCATCACGTTTTGCTTGTAGCGTTAGCTGCTAGCGTTAGCTTACCGGGCTTTTGTTTGATTGGCTTCCTGATGATCACGTGACTCCCTACGTAAGCACATTCACTGCTTTCTTAAAGGGGAATGAACATAGACGAACAACACAGAATCAAAGCGCGATGAAAAGACTATTTTCTTGTTTTATTAATTTACCGAATTTACCGACATGGTCAAAATTACGTCGGTCATCGTTAAGAATTTCGGTGACGGTAAATTTTCGGTTTACCGCCCTGCTCTAATTGGTAGCACTACGCACAGTCATGGTTCCACTTCCCATCATGCATTTGGGCATGGCTACAGTATCATTTACTGAAAGCTCAACAAATAGACTAGATGGCAATATTTAGTCACAATATACAAAGTCACAAGTCTTTCTATCCGTGGATCCATCTCACAGAAAGAATGTTAATAATGTAAATGCCATTTTGAGGATTTATTGTCATAATAAACAAATACAGTACTTATGTACTGTATGTTGAATGTATATACTCATCCGAGTTTTATTCATTTTTTTCTTAATGCATTGGCAAAATGTATATGATCGGGAAAGATTAGAATTGAATCGGGAGCAAACAAAAAAGCAATCGGATCGGGAAATATCAGGATCAGCAGATACACAAACTAAAACGATCAGGAGCAAAAAAACCTGATCGGAACAACCCTACTCTGTCCTTTTCTGCATTAAGCGTTAGCGTTATTTTGTATATTTTCCCCATTTTTCTACCATCAACTCTTTCAGCATTTTTAACATTTTTTAGTATCTCAAGCAACATGTTCGTCTCGGATACAGACCAGTTTAGTCTTTCGCCCCGCTTCTACTAGCTTCCAGGAATAAGAGAAACACAATATATTCACGTCTCAGACATGCGCGGTATAGGTGGCTTGTTCTAAAATTTTGAAATAAAATGTTTTCATGTGTGCCGATCGGATTATCAATTGACATAAATCGCCCCTTTTTTCGAATAGAATCTTGATCAGATTGGGCTGGATCGTGTTAGAATATTCCGAATGGGGTGTATACATGAGGCATTTTTTATTCAGATCAGGATTTTTAATCCGAAAAAAAAGTCTCCATGTGAATGTAGCCAATGACAGAGTGGTTATTAGAATATGCGTGTGGTTTATGTTGCTTAATTGTTGTGCAAACGTAAAATTATACATAGTGTCAAGTTTTTATTTTAGTTCACAGACAAGTTGCACACTGTCCTATGAATACTAACCACATTAGTACTGCCGGCAATAACAGCTGGTATTTTACAATTTACACACAATTGCCCTTTAGTTTGAATTTGAGTGTAAATAGTTTATCTATCTGTACCTTCCCATAGCAAAGCAAAATTGACGATGAGATCTCGTTCATGTCTCATTTACATCTCCGAGAAGTGAATCAGTATCAATCGAGCAACGATTGAGACCAGAGTGGTTTTCTCAGTTTTCTCAAATTTGTCTCGTGCGAAATAAGTCTCATAGTGAGCATTGCGTGAGAAGGTTTTGAGAAATAATTCCAGAGGCACGATTTCCCAATAATTTCTTACAGCTGTCTCCTTTCAAGATCTCACCAAGAGACAACTATGAGCTCTTGTGTTGATCTCAAACGCGTCTCAATTTGATCTCCCTTACTTGTACTCAGGATCTGTCATCTCTCAGTGAAAGATGGATGTGCAAAGTATTTTATTTCTTAAACTTGTCTCAAAGCTGCCTCCTTTCCTGATCATGCCAAGCAGCCCTTAATAGACATATGCCAGTTACAAATATTTCTCAATTTGATCTTTTAGTCTGCAATTGCTCATTTTGGGTTTTCAAGATTCTTTCATTGTAAGAAAGAGTAGTGTCTGCTCTGACATGTCCAATCACATCTTAATTCATCTCATGCCAAACTCTGAGAAAATATTATAATTGGTTAAATAATTAAATAACATCTGGTTCATTTGGTTCATCTTGTTCACAGTAAAAATTAGAGATGTGACCAAAAATTCGGTGCCGAAAACTGTCAGCCGCTACAAATGCATTATCGGTTTTTGATTTCGAAGACTGAAAGTTTACCACAAAATAGTGTGAAGAACCTTAGTCCTCTTTTTGATGACATCATCAAAACAGGCAACATGCTGGCTGACAAAGTCTCGCTAAAACTACTGGCTCACAGGCAACATGTATGCGATTTGGAAGGGTTTTTTTGGAATCTGAAATTATTAAATGAACAAAAATATAATCAATTTTCTTCATTGCTGCTACACGCTGTTTCTAAAGTTGCTTTCCATTTATGTGCCACGTCACATCGAGCACAGTGCATCTGAGCCCGTGTGTGGTTCAGTGGTAGAGAAGTTGTTCCCCAACCCAGAGGTTGTGAGTTCAACTCTCTGTCCTGATGAATTCATCTAAGTATCCTTGAGCAAGACACTGAACCCAACGTTGTTGCGTCACCAGCAGGTAGATGAGGATTATAGTCAGGGGTGCACATAAGTGGTCCGCATGCGCGCATGCGTACTGGACGTATACAAACGCGCTGGCCCTCAACGGCTTCCATACGCTTTTGCGTACCGATGGCTGACCACTGTATTTGCGGCGGACACGAGATAATAATCACTTCTCAAAATGTCGGAGGCAGGCCCCACTGAGTAATTATTTCCGTGTTCACCCACCCCCGTCAAAGGACAGACAGACGACAGAGACGTCACCGGAGCTACCGAAAAAAGGACTTTTGCTGAAAAGTGGCTGCAGGAGGTACCATAGCTAGAAGCAAATGATGCTCGCACGGATATGTGGTACAAAATTTGCCGTGAGAATCGCTGATAAGAGCAGCGCATTTTATGTAGGGTCCAAGAATTTCAGCCATCCAAACTTTGAAATGCACGAAAAAAACAGAGCATGTGGCAATTAAGCAAACTATCGATGTCAGGCAGCACCCCACTCGCCCTATGGACAAGTGGCGGAATAAAGTTAATGAAGAGCAGCGCCATGCACTGACAAACGTGTTTTGGCTCGCATTTCACAAAGCTAAACATGCACGTTCAATGAGCTCTTATGAGGAGGAGGACATCCCACTTTTACAAAGGCTTGGAGTTAATGTGGGAGCCGCATAATGCCCTTTATTTTGAATTAGTACTGCTTTTATGTTTATTTCTTTACATTTCACTTCAAAGTAATGGCAATTTTGTTGTGCCAGTTGATGTTAATCAGGCATTAATTGTTAATATAATTAATAAAAGGTATTTGGCTCTAACTAAAGCTTGTCATAATTTTATCGCATCAGGCGGGTCGGCTCTCAAGCTCAATGAGGACAAAGTCACATCTCCAGATCCTCCTCTGAGAACCTGGGCAAAAAAAATATGTGCACCCCTGATTATAGTGTCAAAGTGCTTTGAGTGCCTGAACGGTGCTGTACAAGTCTAACTCCATTTTTAATTAAGAGAATTTCTCTTCTCAAATATTGCTCAAACCTGACTTTCTCAAATCAACCTCCTTTGTCTCAATGATGTCTTTGCTCAATTTGACACATCACTTGCTCCTAAGGGTACCCTTAGGAGCACAAACTCAGAAACAAATAAGCAGAGAATGAGATAAATTTGAGATGATCAAATTCGTCTCACGAGACGACATTGAGCAACAGATGAGTAGCGAATTTTTGCTATGGGTTGTGAATAACTGGTTACCAGTCTATAGTGTCTTTCATACAAAGTCAGCAGGTATCGCCTCCAGCTCATCAAATTTAAAAGCGCTATAGAAGAAGAGTGGATTGGCTAAGAAAAGAGTTGGAGAAAGGCAACGATTACAAAAATATAACCCCTGCTCACCCCTTTGGTTAATGGACAGCTCCTGTCTATTCATTTCGAGTCATTTTCTAATAATGGCTTTTCTTTTTCTTTCACAGATTTGACTTTGGATTCTTGAACATTCTTGCTGAAGATGGCCTTTGAGGTCCAACATATGTGACATTTTCGTCCAAATGAACAAAGCCGTATCAATGTATTATATCAAAGCACAGATTGGCAGGAAGCGGCTTTTATTTATGAGGTCTCTGAACGAGACATCGTCAAGGACATCTGGCTAGACAGAGTGGGTGTTTCACCTCTTGCAACCTAACAAAAAGACAGCACAATTTCAACCAAGTCAGGTTATAGAAAAACCTTACACCTGAACAAAATTTATCAAAAAAGGAAAAACAATGAAAAATAATGGACTAACTTGTCTTTTGGATTTTACTCCAAGCGAATCACTGGAAGGAATGGAATGTTCTTTTGATAACGATGTAATGTTTGCGTTAATTTAATTGAACTTGTTTAGGTGTTGACAAAACTACTGATTCACACATTAACATTTACTGTTGCGTTACCATAATTCATACATTGAGTTATATTGAACACTTGAAGATGCCACAGTTGTAAATGTACATTTAAAAAAGAATTGCACCTTTTACTTAGCACTTAAAAATACACGGATGGTATTTCTTTGTGACAATGTGTGTAAATAATTCTTCATGGAAGCAATCAGGAAATAT
The DNA here is from genome assembly GCF_030265065.1 of Corythoichthys intestinalis. Classification (NCBI taxonomy): domain Eukaryota; kingdom Metazoa; phylum Chordata; class Actinopteri; order Syngnathiformes; family Syngnathidae; genus Corythoichthys; species Corythoichthys intestinalis. The sequence goes on from NC_080400.1 coordinate 33,470,122, forward strand.
TGTTTAAAATGCATTGTAACTACTGTATTTATATTGGCCCATTATGAAAAATAATAGCACAGTAGAGGTTTTGATGAAAGGTCCAGTTTGTGATGAAAATCAATGCTGAAAAGCCAATTTTTTGGTTTCCTCATGTTACACATGCAACATTTCCCATTAATATTTTTTTTTGGGGGGGGGGGCAAAGGTTACAGCACTTGAATGTGGATAAGCCACATTACTGTCATGAAGTTTAAGAAATTACTTTTTTCCAATGTCAATTTTCTACTCGTGAGTATTCTCATACAGAATCTGACATATTTGGAGCAAGGCTCAGGCTTCTTAAATGCATTCCGTCAGGTGTCTTGGTTAAAGCTCATTCGATCAAAGGTGTTTATGGCAGGTACATACTAAACACTCCTCGACTTTTTAATCGATAAAATATTTCAAAACAAGCATATATATTTTCAAACAAGGCCTCTATTATTTAAAAAAAGTAATGATAATAATAATAATACTTATCAAAGTCATACAAGAGAGCTGGCTAAGAATAATTTGGCTGAAACAATCTTTGGAAGAATCGTACTACTAATGATGTCATTTCATGACTATCCAAATGTCATGCATGAACTCAACTTTCGACATCAGCAGCGGTAATAAAGCTATATTGTCTGTGACAGTAATATTCACATACATTTTCAACTAGATAAATCAGCGCTTATCTAAACTGCGCCGGGCAGAAGCAATTGGAGATGAGTCAAATGCCGAGCCTCTGTACTGCTGCCGAGTTATATCTCAACAGATGCATCGCCCGTAATACAGCACAACGGGAGGGCAGCCCATAAAGATTGTTCCAGTCTAAATACTACAATTGGTGAATCATGATACTGTCTCAGAAAAGGACAAAACTCACCATCCTTCCTGCTTTTATTTACTGCATGGCTGGGCACTTGCATTGGCCATAGGCATCATATCCTGCAATTTGTTTAACTGTTTTTTTCGTAAGTCTATATTTATTTGTGTATATATTTGAGGTACGGGTGTGCAATAAAACCACAGCATTGTCTGCCCTGTTCTGAAACAGCATGCACACACATGCACAAACACTGTAATCCACCATGGATCATCATATCAACAAATATGTAATTAGCAATAGTAGATTCAAATGATTTAAAAGGTTTTAAATTGTCTACAATATGAATGTGCAGTCAATCAGAAGCTCGCAGAAAACCCTTTTTTTTTTCTATATTTAATGGCATTTGATAAGCATTAACAGCCCTTTCAAAGGCTTCTAAGGCACAATACAATCCACATAAGTGCTCCCTTGTTTCCTCATCTTCACATTCATCCTCAAGAGAATCACACTTTATGCATGGGACTTTTAAAGGCTGTCCATTTGCCTCTGTGAATTTGTCTCAGAGAAAGATGGTATTTCAAGAACTGAGAAAAATAAACAACTGAGAACATCCTGACTGACATGACTATTATGTTCATTTGTATTATCTTCATATCTACTTTCCTGCTGGCCTTTGCTCATGTTTACTGTTCCTGACAAAATTATACCCCCATTATACCCACAGCTGAACTAGATGTAACCATTTAAGGTTTATTAAACGTTAGGGATCCTTTTGCTGAATTTTCCTGACCACTTGATGGTCACTCGTGAAGCATACTGTAATCGTTAAACCAAACCCCAAGAAAAATTGGCATATTTCAGCCAAGCCCATGAAGCCGTTTGATTAACAGAAGTGGTGGACTTCCTAAACGAGACGGCTACCAGGACTAGGAGTGGGAACCTTTTGGTACCTCACGATACGATAAGATTAGCGAAACAAAGCTCACAATAATGATGATCTGACGATATGGCGATACAACAATTATCTATTGGCAGTGTTATTAATAACGCTGTTAGAATATAACAGCGTTACTAACAGCGTTATTTTCTTCAGTAGTAAGTAATGCAATTAATTAATTTTCTCATCTTGGCAACGCCGTTAACGTTACTGAGGCGGGAAAGGCGTGCGTTATTATGCGTTGCGATGTTGGTTGACTGACGCAAGAAAAGTCTGAAAAAGACAGACTCACGGAGACGAGAGAGCAGAGCAGGAGTGGGGAGGACGCAAGGGAGTGTGACGCCGTTGCAAATGCGATGCTACCATGCTAGGAGGCTCCAATAATACCTGACTGTAGCCGATAGCCTACAATCTACGCCCACATGATGCTTCAGTAGATATCACATATATACAGAACTGTCATGTACGAGACGGAGGAACCAGTTGCGTATCGCAGACACAGGATTTTATTGATTTTGACAGGCAAAGGAAACAATCAGGTCAAGCGGTAATGGCTAGTTGGCATGCAAACATATGCTGAATCGATGACGACCTAACACTGAATGTTGTCTGTTCGAGGCTTACATAGTGTTCTTAGTTGTTCTTTGTGACATAATAAAGGGTACACAGTACATGTGACAAAAGCTTTGTGATGCATGAATGTGATGCAATATGCTGAAACATTAATAGCTGCAACATTAATACATGCAATATGATGAAACATTAATAGCTAAAACATTAACACATGACACAGAACTAGACGCAAATGACAGACACGGCGGCATTAACAACAAGTATAATAAAGAACTAGATGCGTTAGTAAACAGCCGCCATCTTAAAGCAGTAGACTTCTCAAGAAGGCTCTGTTGTAGAGAATCTTCCTAGCGAACCTAAGTAACTTTTTATCTAAAATACTCCTAAATCGGCAAAAGTTAACTTAAATCTATGTTTAAATGATGAAACAGTTTTAAAACTTACACAAGTCGAAAATAGACAGAAGGGAACTAATGCAATAACGGAAGCAATTTTAACAACTTTAACGGTTGATTCACAACATTAAATGACTTCCACACATAGCAAAGGTTGCTATCTAGTTATCGCAATATCTGCAATATCCCTGTGTCTAGTTAAGTTTAGGGTATAGAATTGGGCTAGGGCCAATTGTCCCCAAAACCCTTTAAACTTCACATTGGGTGACCGTTTTTTTTTTTTGTTTTTTGTTTTTTGACTAAAGATAAAAAAAACTTATCACCAGTTACTTTGCCAAGTAACTAATTACTCTTACATTTAGGTAACTGAGTTACTAATGCAATTACTTTATGGGTGAAGTAATTTGTAACTGTAATTAATTACTTTTTTAAAGTAAGATTAAAACACTGTCTATTGGACAGGAAAATCATTCCAGGATATTCTACAAAGAACTAATAAACAGAAAAACAAGATTCTGCTTACATTCAGGTAACTGAGTTACTAATGCAATTACTTTACGGGAGAAGTAATTTGTAACTAATGACTTTTTTAAAGTAAGATTAACAACACTGTCTATTGGTCAGGAAAATCATTCTAGAATATTCTACAAAGAACTAATAAACAGAAAAACAAGCTTCTGCTGTGAATTGGAATTAGTTTAACACTAGTAGACGTCCAATCCATTTGAACTGGGAGGGTGGCAGCGAATTTGTTCATTCGTTGTCATCTCTCTCACTTCAAATGGTTTGGACCTCTATGGACATCAGTGGCAGCCAATGCCAGGCAATGAGATAATTTTGGGCCATTTAAGGTCATTTACCTGTTTATTTTCAGTAACGTCCTGTTGATTTTGGGGTATTTTATGGGTCACTTCCTGTTTATTTTGCGTTACAGAACAGAACGTGACCTGGGAATCACCCAAATGAATAGGCAGTGACTCAAACTCAACAGGAAATCACCTTGAAATGCCCTAAAATGAACAGCAAGTGACCTGTTAATGCCCCGAAAATCGGACCAAATGACGGTGAATGCTCTGGTTTGAATGAACGAATGTTACCAGTCTAAATGGATTAGAGTTAACTGAGACACTATTATGGTGGAAGATTTTGGTAGCATTTTTTTTTTTTTTTTTTTTTTTTTTATACATTGACACCTTTATAAAACGATATCTCAATTCTTGACAGGAGCATATCGATAACCTTTTGGGATACAAAGTATCACGATAAATCACCATTTCGATATTTAGGACATTACAGAAGTTGACATTCCCCACAATTCAAAATAGTTCCCGGGTTTGCAAAAATGTCTTTGACAGTAAGTGTAACTGTGGTGTTCGTTAACACTCAATTGGCACTTTGTGTACACCAGAACACAATTTCTGTAATGAACGGCAAGCTATTGAACGGGCACACCAAAAAAACAGATATGACAAAAAATCTGAATTATGCATTAAGACCTGATGTATTAACCTAGCCTATGAGTGGCCCAAAAACCTTCTTCTGCAAGGATTTGGACATTTTTTGTGAGAGTCAAGCACAAGAACTTCTTCACAGCTCCTCGATCACGTCTTTGTTTTCAACATTTCAGTGACGACAGCTTTGAAAGCCTAGGAAGATACAACCTTGGTTTTTCAAACACGTAAGAAGACCCTTACTGGCTTTTCTAATTCTAAAATTTCATGGAATTTTGTTGATATAGGAGGGCAAAACCAACTGCTTGTTCGTTGAATTATGACCTGTTTTTATTTTGTTTTGTTGCTTGCCTGTCATAAGACAGCTGACAGGTTGTCTATTCATTTCAAATTGCTGTTTATTACTTGATTGCACCCTGTTTTTTGTTGTTGCTTGCGTGTCACAAGACAGCTGACAGGTTGTCTCTCCATGTCAATTTGATATATTTATTACAAGATCTATATAACTACTTGTCTGTTTTTGCAATTACTGATAATTATATCACAGAATGACTGGGGAAAGAAAGGTTCAGAGAGAAATTACGATGCTAGACATAGGCCAACCACTCTTCCTTTCATGAAGTGTCAAGCTGCCTACCAGCCTCATGACCAACGTCTACTGTGCCGAGTAAATCATCGTCCTCTGACGCCTCAGGTTCTAACACGTAAGGACTAATTGTAGATAATCTTTCCTGGGAGCCTTTGCCGTCGTTAGCGTCACAAAGGAACGATCCTGAATGGTTACTTTCGGAGGAAATATCACTGATATCGTTGCTGCTGCTCTGCACGCAGTGGATAGTCATATGTTGTGTTCAGGAAATTACGTCACACTTCCGGGTTTGGAAATGCAGCATTGATGGAGTGCAAAAAAACTTAAGAAATGCAGATATTCCTCCATCAGAAATGACATGGTTGTTTCGACCAACTCGTCCAAAGTTTATATTCATAACATTACACGAAAATCTGAAAAGCTCTTCACCTGCCCTTTCAAAGTGAAGAACGACAAAGTAGCCACTTCAATCCTTGGCTTTTTGAGTATGCTGCCCCTGAAAAAAAAGGGTGTAGCCACCCCAGATTTGAATAATGTACCAGTAACTACTATATTTGACTGTTTCCTTGTGGTTTATTTAAACATTTTAACATGCAATTCAACACAGGCCCTGCCTTGTCTATCAGTGTTCTCCAGGGATCCATTGCATAAGAGGAAGGAGACGTGGACTTCAGCACACTCACAGTGCATTCACACTTCCTGACCACAATCGGTGACAGGAGCTGTCTCTTAAACATGCCTGACACCTGAGAAAATATCGTCTTACATCACTCGTTCCTTCATTTCTGCTTCACAACCTCCACATCCTCAGAAGTCAAGGTGCTATATAATGAAAAGTTACTGTTGAACTAGAATATTACCATCTGCTTGCTGCTGCTCTAATACTTGCGCGATCTTTCTTGATGTGAAAGCTACCAGCGCTGCCGAGGTTAAGGCAAGGCCATATGGAGTGGGTGGTCGTGCTGGTTCGCTGGGTCTGAGAAAAACCGGACAAGATGGCAAGATAAAGATGAGGATGTAGCCTCTTGCCTTCTTTTACAGAATTCTGAAAAACATAATAATCAGTCTACTTCCATGACGCACTGCAAAAGTATTTATTATTAACAGGCTGGAATGCCAGGGTTAGGACAATTTTAGTTTGATATCTTAATTGATCAGCAGGATAATTTTAGAATTGATTATTTCTTTGATTAATTCATTATTTAAAACATAAGTTAGTTGGTGTAGAAATCCTTGTTATAACGTACCTGAGATATGACCTTGTCAGTAATGATTAAAAGGTAGTGTGGTTTTTTTTTTGTGTGTGCGTGTGTGTGTGTGTATGTGTGTGTCACGTTCAGTGTTGTTAATCTTACTGAAAAAAAGTAATTAATTATAGTTACAAATTACTTCTCCCAAAAAGTAATTGCGTTAGTAACTCAATTACCTGAATGTAAGAGTAATTAGTTACTTGGCAAAGTAATTGGTGATAATTACTTTTTTTTTTTCCTCAAAAAAAAAAAAAAAAAAAAAATATTGGCCACACTATGTGAAGTTTTTTGTGTAGGTTTTTGGTACAATTGGCCCGAGCCCAATTCTTTACCCTAATTTACCCTTTACCCTGAATCAACTGTTAAAAGTTGTTAAAATTGCTCCCATTATTGCATTAGTTCCCTTCTCTCTACTTTCGACATATGAAAGTTTTAAAACTGTTTCCTCATTTAAAGATAGATTCAAGTCAAGATTTTGCCGATTTAGAAGTATTTTAGATAAAAAGTTACTTAGGTTCGCTAGGAAGGTTCTCTATAACAGAGCCGTCCTAAAAAGTCTACTGCTTTAAGATGGCGGCTGTCTATTAACTCATTTATTGCCATGTCTGTCATTTTGCATCTAGTTATATCTATGTACAGTACATGTGATATCTACCATGTCTACCATATCTACCATAACATGCGGGCGTAGTTTGTAGGCTATCGGCTACAACATGTATTATTGGAGCTACCTAGCATCGCGTTTGCTCGGCGTCACAACATTCTTGCCTCCTCCCTACTCCTGCTCTGCTCTGTCGTCTCGGTGAGTCCGTCTCCCTCAGACTTTTCGCCCAATATAGTAACGCATAGTAACGCATGCCTTTCCGTCCTCAGTAACGATAACGGCGTTGCCAAGATGAGAAAAGTAATTAATTAGATTACCCACTACTGGAAAAAAATAACGCCGTTAGTAACGCCGTTATATTGTAACGCCGTTATTAACAACACTGGTCACGTTTTACATAAAATTGCATTTTATTGATTTAATTGCACACTTCCGATCCCTAGAATTATATTTATTAGTTTAGCATTTATAACCATTCGTCCTTTTGTAAAAGAATAATTAGAATGAGTGCTTGGTTGAACATGACAGGTCTGGAATCTTTTGATCTGCATGAAATTTGAAAAAAAAACATTGAGCTTCTTGAGAAGACAAGAGTAAAAAAATATGTACATAAGTATATGCTCGTCATCAGAAGAACAGCAATGTGTTTGTCAAATCTGTGATTATTATTCCATAGAGACTTTTGCAGAATAACAGGAAACCCAGTCAATAAAATAAGATCAATTTATGTGGCAGAGCATTTAACAAGCTAGGGAACCAGACAGCCTCTTGGTGTGCTTGATGAATGTGCCTTTAGCAAAGCTGTTCACGTGGAGTCTGGTTTGCAAAAATAAAGAAAATGAGCCTGACTCATCCAGGAAAGACAAGACAAAAATACCACGTAATTCACTTCAACACCGATAACATTATTTACAACAAAAAGATACGTACTTCCTGTGCACCTATTTTATTTGCTTGTGCCCTATCAAGCTATTTATAGTTAGGTATAACCAAGGTCAGATAAAGGTCAAATGAAAGTCTGTGCATGGACAAAAGCCATAATACACCAAATATTTTGCCTGCTAGATTTATAGTAGTTTGGAAAGGTGTGTATTCTAATCATCAACAGAGATACACTGCCCTCGATAGACATGCTGACGCTTATGGGATGGATCAAGGTTTCACTTTATGCAACAGTGTGCATGTCAGACAGTCTTTCAACATTTGAAAAATAAAAATATTCACACTACATTATTTCTTAACTCACAACATTAGTTCTAAAGTAGCCGACACTTAAGCTTTAGAATAAATAGTTGTAGAGTGGGTGTTTATTTGTGTTTTAATTATTATTATTATTATTATTTGTTTATTGACTGCTTGATATGGGAATTTTAATCAGCCTGAAATTGTTAAATGGTAAATGTAAGACACTTACAGTATACAGAGTAGTAGCGCTGTATCGATACAGTCACAATGCCCAAAGCGCTTTACAAAGGCTCAAATTCACTCAGTCACATACTTTGGAGAGCTAGAGGAGCAGGTCACTTTACTCAAAATGGAGGTCCGGACTCGAGCCACGCCCAGAATGCGGCGGTCATCGTCATCAAAGACTGAATTGGCCACACCAGTGCAGAGGCAATCTGATGACTTCCCTCATGCTTCCTCATCTTTGCCACAGTTGCCTAAGCTGCCGAAGCGGAGTGAAGAAGATGATATTGAACATTTCCATTTAATACCATTGCAAACTGCCAGAAGCGCCTTTGTTTATGTTGATTTTGACGTGGCGATGAATTATGACAGGGTCAAAGCAGCTTTTTTGCAGAAATATGAGAACAACAGCGAAACTGACAGGCAGAGGTCCCGCTCGCTTCGGTTGGACCCCGAGGAAACTCCGAAAGAGCTTTGCTTCAGGCTGGAGGAGCCGTATGGGGGGTAGGTCCAACCAAGAGAGCTTCAGGTATGGATCAAGGAACATGATCCGGAGTTGGCAGCTGAGGCTACCCCATTGGCGAATGTGTTTGTAGCTGCAAGAGGGAAGAACCAGCCATGGGCGCATAAAAGCTGGAGTAATGATGTCTTTGGTCAAGCCCCCCCCCCCAGCTACCAAGTGTTGAACAAAATATCTTGGGCCCAACAAAACAGAGGCCAACACAACAAAAGGCTTCAACCAAACTGACCTCCAGACACATCTCTGTGGCCGTTTAAATCATGGCGGACTCTACTAACGACCACCTGAAGGAGGTATGACAAATTAACCAAATATTGTCAACTTAATAAAACGGCAATAGATGGAAAAAATACATATATTCAAACAATAGTTAACTAATGTGCATTTAAACAAACAGTGAAAACTTTACTCCAAACAGTCATAATTAAATCAACTTAAATATCCCCCCCTTCAGAATGGTAGGTGCCAGATCTTACACAGCTGTGGTCGTTACCTCAAATTGGTAAATAAAATCCAGTAAGCATTCAGACAAATATTTACTAAAGTGTGCACCCATTAGAAAATACAGTGGGGAGAAAAGTATTTGATACACTGCTGATTTTGCTGGTTTTCCCACTTGCAAGCCATGTAGAGGTCTGTAATTTGTATCATAAGTTCTCTTCAACTGAGGGACGGAACCTAATACAAAAATCCAGAAAATCACAATGTATAATTTTTAAATAATAAATTTGTATTTAGCTGCATGAAATAAGTATTTCATACATTACCAACTAGTAAATATTTCGGCTCTTAGTTCTTTTTTAAGAACCCCTCCTGTTCTCCACTCATTACCGGAAGTAACTGCACCTGTTTGAACTTTTTACCTGTATAAAAGACACCTGTTCACATGCTCAAACAAACAAACTCCAAGCTCTCCACAATGGCCAAGACCAAAGAGCTGTGTAAGGACATCAGGGATAAAATAATAGACCTGCAAAAGGCTGGGATGGGCTACAGGAAAATAAGCAAGCAGCTTGGTGAGAAGGTAACAACTGTTGGAGTGATTATTAGAAAATGGAAGTTCAAGTTGACGGTCAATCTGCCTCGTTCTGGGGCTCCATGCAAGATCTCACCTCGTGGGGCATCACTGATCATGAAGGTGAGGGATCAGCCCAGAACTACACGGCAGGACCTGGTCAATAACCTGAAGAGAGCTGGAACCACAGTCTCGAAGAAAACCATCGGAAACACATTACGCCGTCATGGATTAAAATCCTACAGGGCACGCAAGGTCCCGCTGCTGAAGCCAGTGCATGTCCAGACACGTCTGAAGTATGCAACTGACCATCTGGATGATCCAGAGGAGCAATGGGAGAAGGTCATGTGGTCGGATGAGAACAAAATTGAACTTTTTGGTCTAAACTTGGCTCGTCGTCGTGTTTGGAGGAAAAAGAAGGATGAGTATAACCCCAAGAACACCATCCCAACCTTGAAACATGGAGGAGGAAACATGATTTTTTGGGGCTGCTTCTCTGCCAAGGGTACAGGACGACTGCACCGTATTGAGGGGAGGATGGATGGGGCTATGTATCACCAGATCTTGGCTGACAACCTCCTTCCTTCAGTGAGAGCCCTGAAGATGGGTAGTGGCTGGGTCTTCCAGCATGACATGACCCAAAGCACACAGCCAAGGCAACTAAAGAGTAGCTCCGTAAGAAGCATCTTAAGGTCCTGGAGTGGCCTAGCCAGTCACCAGATCTGAACCCGATAGAAAATCTATGGAGGGAGCTGAAATTCCGTGTTGCCCGGCAGCAGCCCTGAAACCTGAAGGCTCTGGAGAAGATCTGCATGGAGGAGTGGGCCAAAATCCCTGCTGCAGTGTGTGCAAACCTTGTCAAGGACTACAGGAAACGTTTGGTATCTGTAATAGCAAACAAAGGTTTCTGTACCAAATATTAAGTTCGATTTTTGTGATGTATCAAATACTTATTTCATGCAATTAAATGCTAATTTATTATTTAAAAATCATACAACGTGATTTTCTGTTTTTTTGCATTAGATTCCGTCCCTCACAGTTGAAGAGAACTTATGATACAAATTACAGACCTCTACATGCTTTGCAAGTGGGAAAACCAGCAAAATCGGCAGTGTATCAAATACTTGTTCTCCCCACTGTACATGTCCAGAGAGATATCACATAAATAATTAACTAAATCTTGAAACACTAAATTGTGGTGGTAGTGGTAGCCACCACACGTTCATACAGTAATAGGTGGCTGTGTGGCCCAACGGGTGCAGTTTTAGGGTTCAGTGTCTTGCACAAGGACACTTCGAGATTGGACAAAATGGGATTTAAACTGTTGACTCTTGGGTTACTGGACTACCTGCCCCACAAACTACAACATTAAGAGCAATCATAGAAACAGTTACAAATAATGCATCACAATTATTATCATTAGTGTTCAGTAATTTTATAAATCAATTTTAATTTTAGACATTCTGCGAAATGACAAAGATAATGTGTCCATTAGACATGACACTGGTGCTGGGAGTGAGTTTAGGAATCAAGAGGGAACAAGAACAAGGCAGCAAACCATACTGAGGGCCTTATAAAGAAACATATACTAGTTTCCTAATCTATGATTGTACAGAGCCTTTTAAGAGGGCAAAGATTTGCATGATGATTAAGATTGCGACATAAAAAAAAAAAAAAAAAGAGTTAAGTGAATGGACATAATGGATTGGATTATGGTTTAGGGTTAAGGGTTTGGGTGCTGAGTCGTATTATTGCCATTAGAAACCTAGATACAGAGATCCCTCACCAATTTGTGCTTCGAAATTTGCAGTTTTATTCCTGGGGTTTTAAAAAGTTATTTTTTAAAATTTTTTAAATGAAAATGGAAAAAAATATGTGTCGTTTCATTTTGAGGTGTGAGAGCCAGCAAAACATAGTGTACAATTCAGGGGTTTGTGCAAGATCGACGCATGACAAAACCAATGACCACCATCTGTGAACATCCAATGACCGGTTTACCTAGTCTTTTACGCGCGGATTTCAACAACAAGTCCTCAAGGCTTATTTATAGCGGGACTTTTCAGTATTTTTACAAGCTTTGAGAGCACCCAAAATGTCCACCACATAATTTTTTCTTTTACATGTTTTAACCCGAAAATGGGGCACTCTATCTTGCCAAACACATCCAGGATAATTTCTACCCACATTTAGAGCATCCAAATCCCGCTACAAACCTGCAACACCTCCTGTGGAATTTTAACTTCTTTTTATATACCTGCAAATCATATCCCCACCACATACCCGTGAGTGGATCCGCAAGACATCTAGGGGGTGTGCCAAGCTTCCAGGAAGTTTTTTACCTGATTTTAGAGCACCCAAAGCCCACTACAAACCTCCAACACCTCCCGGTGATATTTCAACTTTTACCCACAAATGGAGCACTGCCAAACACCTCTACGACTTCCGAGGAGATATTAAGCAATACTTTTTGCCATTTTTACCTGCTATGACAGCACCCATAGCCAGCTACAAACCTCCAACATGTCTAAGGGAATTTTAACTTTTTAAAAAAATTTTTTTAGCCGCAAATGAAGTATCATATCCCCGCTACATGCTCATGAGTGGACCACCACGACATCGGGGAGGTGTGCCAAGTTTCCTCTACGCACCACAGAGTGACTGCATAAGGAAAGTAATTACTGTAAATAGATTTCAATACCGTACTTTACAGTATATGTGAAGTATACAATATGTAAATACATGTAAATAATTAATGTTTACTTAGATCTTTTTCATTTTTTTCTTTGAAAGAGTGGGAGGGCAAATCATATTTTGCGGGTTTTCACTTTTCGCGGGGGGGTTCTCATCCCAATTAACAGCGAAAAACGAAGGACTACTGTATACCTCTTGAGTGGTGTTGACTGCTTCCCTTTGCCATAGTTTACCACTGAGCCCAGTTACAGTATCTTACACTCAGGTCTACTTTGAGTAATTGTTCGTGGCTGCATTTCAGGGTTATTACAATTGCCCAAACTGATATCTTGCCGCCATCATTTATTGCTGTTTCACAAAAATAGCTTTATCTTTTCTAAGAAGATAAGAACACAATGGCTGTGAGCTGGTGTGTCTACACAAAACCATGAAACGCTCGTAATCATCCATCAGGAACAGCAAGTTCTTTCATCTTATCATATAAAACACCAACAGTATGTCTGTGTACAGACAAAAATCTGGATGATGACCATAAAATGAAACCCAAATAAATATATATATATTGTGGAAAAAAATACACACCCTGTAAACAGAAGCCAACTCTACAATAGCACATCATTTTAGGAAGTCTAAACTACTGCATCAGATGGGTCTTTCATAGCTGCTGTGCAATAACACAGCACAGGCTGAGACTGTTAAATGTGTTCCACACATACACACATCAATGCTGTGATTCATAAGAAACACTGATGACTTTGTGTAATCTCACAGAGACAAGTGCAAAATTTCACAAGGAAATTTGAAAATGTGTGAATATGTTTTCGGCACCCTACCAGTGTTGTTCTTAGACTCTTTGTGTTCGTTTTACTCAAGAGCATAGCGGCCCTAGACTGTGGTAGAATATTTTGTAGTCACTATCATCAAATTCCCTGTATTGTACTTTTGAAGGCCCACATGTTTGTCAATGATTATGTCACACAAAGGGTCAAATGTGGGTCTCTGCTAGAAGTCCCACCTCTAACCTCTAATATTTTTCTTTGATTGGCTGTCCCTGCAGTCATTCGATAACCTCGGAAAAGCTAGAGCAGAATCCTTGAACGCTACATGCAACCTGCTACTGAAAGAATTCACAATGGACTTTTGAATTTTGTCACTGTTGTCCCCCCTCCGAAAATCAGTTTAAAAAAATAAATAAATAAAATAATAATAATAATAGCATGCACTCATTTGCTTTCAGAACTGCCTTAATGCTTCATGTCTGTCATGTTTGTGTTCTCAGTATTCTTTGTCTCCATTCCAGAATCTGACTGAGCTGGAAGGGTAGAGTAGCTTCGCACCAGTGGCGCATTAGGAGCGGACAGTATTTAAGGACTTCTGTGCCTTGACACCGCTGTGTGCGTGTCATCATCTTTGTGCTCCCTGACATTTGTACGGTCATAATTCCTGGTCTCCGAGTCTGTGATTGGATCCACATCAACGGCTTGCCGTTCATTACAGAGGCATAGATTCAACAAAGTACTTGTTGTACAAACAACCATTAATAAAGGAAATTAACTAAAACTTGGTTTTTGGGTCTGAAGGAGTCCGTAGTGTATATTCTTGTATCTCATATCCCACCACCTTTCCTCGGTCTGACAATCTTCACACCTGGCACAGACTCGTAAAATTGTGATGTCGGGACGACATCTTTTTCCGCAGGGGAGTATGTAATTGATTGAAAATATCCCATGATTGATAAAATTCATACATATGTTAATTTAAAAGACAGACGAAAAAGGTGGTAAAATGTTAAAGTGATTGTTTTAAAAAAGGGGTTGAAAACATGTTGAAATGGTTAACAGTAATAATATTCTTTGAAATCATTTTTAAGATAACTGTTAAACGATGTGAGTTGTGTTCTACAAGTTTAGCCTCTGAGAAAAGTGATCGGCGATCGACTAGTAGTGTCTGCTGAACGAAGAAAAAGGGAGAGCTCGCCACAATGCCTCATTCTCTTTTGAGCTATTGAAGGCAAAACATCGTGGTCTGAGTGTTCATTTTGATATCCCTATCTAGGCTGCAACACATACGACAGGATAAAAAAAGTCTTACATAGCATTATTATGTGAATCAGAATCAGATTTTGAGACGATTCAACTATATACAACAATTAGGCAAAGCGCAGATGACGAGAAATGAGTCTTTTAATCTACCATTTAGCAATGCCTACCATTATAGGGCTCTAGCGTCCCCAACAGGAGGAGGATGTCGGCAGGGTCATGGTTTCATCTGATTAAGAATTCAGCCCAGTAAGTGGAAATTATTCAGAACAAGGAAAATGCGACGAAGAGTCTCTCTACTCTAATATTTTTTTTCAGGATATTCTTTTTATCGAAGTACTTTCCCCCAATTGCTAAATAAATGGCATGGTCATGACAAATAAAAGACTTGTGCTAAATGGAATACGGAATATTAAAAATGCATTCATTCAGTACGACATGGCAAAATTACTCCATAATGGTCAAAACTGTCGACTTCACCTTTACTGTCGCACCTCCCAAACTATATTTTATACTACCGGAGTTAGTCGGCTTTTGTCATTTTCCTGCCCCGGCTTCAGAGAGCGTAAACAAAACAGGAGGCATGACAGCTAGTCAACATACTAACCCGAACCGAGTGACATCTCAAAGTTTTATTTTTGCTTTTCGAAGCGAAAAATCACACAGAACTACCCAGGATCAAGTCACACGGCGGCGGGGTTGACGATTGTCTTTACCGATCGGCAACCCGCCAGGCGGCAAGAAAGTTACAGCTCGTTCCCCTGCTACGGACAGGAGAGCACGCCGGGGAAGCAGCTGGAGAGTACCGACGGACAAACCGGCCAACGTCGGAGGAGCGCGTAGCTGCCACATGGTTAACATAAATATGCCGTAAAATAAAGCTATACTACACACCAAAAACGTAAACAGAGAGCGGCGTGCAGTTGTTGTGCAACTAACATGGCAGCATGTGTCTGAGGAGAACTTTTCTACATTTCCATCCATGATCAAACATAAGTAAATAGTCTGTCATGTTTAGTTTGCAATCGCTTTGTTCACGGGCATTTTAACACAAAGTTGCAATTTCTGATGGGGTTGAAAATTTGACAGAACACCGGGAACACAAAGTGTAATAAGCTGAGTATAGCGCTCTCCTGCCGGAGGGGGTGTGCAACAAGCCGCCGGTCGTCGGCCGAGTGGCATTCTCGGTGGACAAGCAGCATTGTCAGCCACAAAATGCAAGCCACCTCCGTATTAAAACATATGCCAGTGCCATGATCCCAGTATTTGACATAATACTAAATACGATGGTCTCACAGTAGTAGGGCTTGTTTTGGCCAATATTGGCGGTGAACCGGAATGTTTTCAAACCCAAAAAGGCTCACACGCTTCTCCCTGGTGCAGCAACAATTTTCTGCAGCCGTTTGGCTGGCGTGATGCGAAAAATAAACGAATTAATCCACAAAATCAGCTGAATCCGCGGTCCATCTGCATGCTATAAAGCAATGCTGTATTGTGAGATGCTGACCCGGGTGACGTCACATTCACATTCGTTCTAAACCCGAGACAGAAGCTGGAAGTCCCTCATTTTTATGGTGCAGAATTCAAAAATTGAATATATACAACGATCGCTCTCACACACATCCAAGCGGTCCATTTCATTCAGGAGCATAAAACATCGCGTGAAATATAAAATAAACATGCTTTTTGGTGTCATATGCACTAGAAGCACTGGAAGCCTAGACTTCCCTGTCACCAGTCACTTAGATTTAGTTGATTTAAACAATTTTTGAAAATAAAGACCCACACATGAGTGCAACCATTGTGAAATGACTGTTACGTTAGTTTTCACTAAATTGTTACTGTACTTGTTCAATCTGTCACAGTCTTTCTCTTTTCTCCATCCGAGACAATCTGTGACAAAACGACCGAATGAATGACTTGCGCTAATTCTCTATATCAATACATTGAACTATGATCAAAAGCAAGACATAAAGGTATGCTGGAATGAATTTAGATGTTGGTCGCTACAGTGTTTATGGATTATGGTAGCTGTTGTACATTGGTAGAAACAGTAGGTCAGTTAGTATAAGCTTCACCAAATCCATAAACATGCTGTTATACAGACTTGTCGTGCTATATTTCTTGCGGCTCTCTGTGAGGCTTTGAAGTCCAAGTCTTCCCATCTTTTGTCTACCTCTCTTTCTGCTCCCCTGCTGTGGTACCTTGTTGAATAAGCTTTACAAGGTCGTCTGTTCTTGTGATGCATTTAGACTTATTTGTAATGGCCTAAAAAAAAAAGAAATAAAAAAAAATAAAATGAAAAAAAAAAAAAAAGGCGTTACATAAGCCATATTTCATTAAACAGAAATTAGCTTTCCTGACAGTGGCTCTGATGCCATTCTTTATTCTTTTATTACTGAGTGCTATTCTTTCACATACCCCTCGGGAGACGCATCGTGTGTCCCCGCAAGACAATAAACTGTTATGACACGATTAACCACCTACCTCCGAACGCACAGACACAATTTGAGACAAACTTCCCACTTGCTCATGCTGAAGCAGCCATACAGAGAGGGTCAGGACGAAAGCAATTGTGTGCAAATTATTCGAGCAAGAGTGTGAATAATTCAAAATGCTGAGCTCTTGCTCCAAACGTGCTGAATCTACTTTCAACACAATGAACGACTCCTAGAGAGGGACCGTGTTTTTTCTATTTCTTATTTATTTATTTTTAGGTAGGTATCCAGACTTCCATTCTAAAACAACTGTACAGTTCATTACTGCTGTTCCCAAAGCAACCCACTGGGGATGATGGGAAAGGGATACTATGCTCAGGGCCACTTCAGGAGCTGTCATTCACTGGTTTATTTATTTTTAGACCTCTCCTTCTTACTTTTCTGCATTTGCCTTGGTTTGTGAATGAGGGCTTAAAATGATAGAAAAACCTGTATTGCTGTGTGGAAAGCCATCATCATTACATTACGAATCACAGGAGCTGTCACACAGTCAGTGGGGATTCCAATCAAAATTGTGTGGTTGTGGTAAAGCAAAGCCAATCCTTTTTTTTTTTTTTTTTTTTTTACTTCAACCAGTGGGAGAGCAAATTTCCCGCAATATCTTCGGTGTGGATTATCACATGTTGATGACATGTATCACATGCAACAAAAAGAGATGCCCAAGCAGCTGTCTTTGAAAAACACCCTCAGAAGTGTATTATCTGTAATGGAAACAGGCAGCATTAAACGAGGCTTTAAACAAATCAGTCAATAATAGTATTACGAAAAATTATATAATTTTATAAAATGATTACAATAATAATTTGCTGGGTGTTGTAATCATGCAGTAAAAAATGTTCATTGCAAAAAAAAAAAATGACATCCAAAAACTACGTTTGAATTTATGTGCTCAATTGACGTAACTCAGTACTTCTCAAATAGTGGGGCGCGCCCCCCTGGGGGGGCGCAGAGCGATGCCGGGGGGGGCGCATGTGACCTCGGGGAACATGTTCTTTTTTTTTTTTTTTTTTTTGCCGTACTGGAATAAAGTGTACTTGCACATCCACTCAGTAGGTGGCAGTGGCGCTCTCATTTTCAGAGTGCGCGCAGTATTTTTGAACTAAGGAAGAGCACTCAGCACACACAGACAACAGATATGAAGAGCAGTAAGCCGTTTTCCGACCGGACTCACTCACGCAGCGACCCACTGTCTTGTCCGGTTCTCACGTCGCCGCCCGAGAAGTGCCATTTTCGGCTTGGGATCGTCACGACGACCGCCCTCACCTACGGTTCTACCTCGGCCGCTGTGAATGCGATTTTTTCGTGCCGTTTGCCTTTTAGCTTTGACTTTTAATACAGTGGGTGATGATGAAAGACCACTGTTTACTGTGTCTAAAAATAATTATAGCAGACAGCCAGAAGCCAAATCAATTAAGACGCCACTTAAAGACATTACACCCCAATCTCATTGTTAAGCCGCTTGATTTTTTTCAGTGAAAACGTGCCAAATATTGCCAACAATCGTCCTGCTTTGTCAGTGTTATATCAGTAAGCCAGTGAGCATTGTTAGCATGCTCATTGCAAAATAACTCCACACCATTGCAAAGGAGGTAAATACTGTGAGCAGCAAAAATAAAAACTGTCCTGTCCAAGGACACTTTTTTTTTCTTCTTTTATTCAGATTTGTTTTTTCGGTCAAATTTTTTGGCACATTGTCCTCATGAGTGAATGTTCCTAATCAATTTTAATTTGTTATTATTTACTGATTTTATTACATTTTATTTTTCTGTATCAAATGGTCAAAAATGTACCTTGAGTGTATTTTTTATTTAGGATGTGAATTTTTTTTTTTAAATTCAGGCAAATTGATGCACGTCAAGTCTTCTCTGTTACAAACAAAACAATGTTAATAAAGTTATACTTTATTATAAGTTGATCTATGTTACTTTTTTTCTTTATTAGAAAAAAAGGACACAATGTTAGGCAGATGCGTATTTATAATAGTAATTTTATAGACAAATGATACTAGTTACAGTGGCGGCAGAGAGTTTGGGGGGGCGCGAAACATTTACGTCTTCCTTGGGGGGGCGTGACAGAAAATAATTGAGAAGCACTGACGTAACTAAAACTATGAGCTAAAAAACGAAAATTTTAACGACTATCAGCAGATTTCCCATACTATTTTCAAAACTGTGAGAAAAATGTGAAAGTGCACACGTGTGTGTGGGCGGGGCGGAGGATGCATGCTGTGTGAGTGCTGCTGCTTTGCAACTAGCAAGCATGTGATGGTACAATTAGCATACTGTATTGGGATTTCAAATACATATATATATATATATATATATATATATATATATATATATATATATATATATTTTTTTTTTTTTTAAATATATGTTAGGGCTGTCCAAATTATCGCGTTAACGTGTGGTAATTATTTTTTTTAATTAATCACGTTAAAATATTTGACGCAATTGACGCACATGTCCCGCTCAGACAGTATTCTGCCTTTTGGTAGGTTTTACAGCAAGGCTTTTTGTGCTGTCTAACAGCGAACTCTTGTGGTCGCTTTGCGACATGGTTTATTGTCTTCTTGCCAGTTCAATATGGCTGCACGACGTCTGGGGCTGACGCCTACGTTGTAATGTTGTGCTTATATGATCCTTGGACAAGATTTGTCCGTAAGTATGGTTGTTGTAAAGAATGTACATATTATGTTAGTAAGTGAAATGTTATATTTTTTTTATGAGACACTTTTTGTTTATGTTTAGTGAACCCGTATAGCGTGCTAAGCTAACGTTGTTGCTAATGCAATGCTTGTGTACCTTTTTTGGTAGTTTTACGATGGTCTATAGAGGACAATGGTTTGAGGCCATTTTATTAACAAATCAGATGAAAAAGGAAGAAGTCTGATTATTAAGGCGTCGTTCACTAGCTGTCTAGCTTTGGAAAAAGTAGACGCTTCAGAGTGAGGACAGCATAGGCAGATTTAAATGACAGTAGAGTGAAATGCCCACTACAGTCCTTATGTACCGTATGTTGAATGTATATATCCATCTTGTGTCATGTCTTTCCATTCCAACAATTTATTTTACAGAATATATATATATAATTTACAGAAAAATATGGCATATTTTATAGATGGTTTGAATTGCGATTAATTACGATTAATTAATTTTTAAGCTGTATTTAACTCGATTAAAAATTTTAATCGTTTGACAGCCCTAAAATATGTATATATATATATGGATGGATGGATGGATGGATGGATGGATGGATGGATGGATGGATGGATGGATGGATGGATGGATGGATGGATGGATGGATGGATGGATGGATGGATGGATGGATGGATGGATGGATGGATGGATGGATGGATGGATGGATAGATAGATAGATAGATAGATAGATAGATAGATAGATAGATAGATAGATAGATAGATAGATAGATAGATAGATAGATAGATAGATAGATAGATAGATAGATAGATAGATAGATAGATAGATAGATAGATAGATAGATAGATAGATAGATAGATTAGATATACACATACATACATATACAGTGGGGAGAACAAGTATTTGATACACTGCCAATGGGAAAACCCATTGGCAGTGTGTCAAATACTTGTTCTCCCCACTGTACATATATATATATATATATATATATATATATATATATATATATATATATATATATATATATATATATGTCATCAGTAATCTGTGAAAGCAATTTTATTCTGTAATGAAATGCAATATTTTCTTTTGGTCAAGACCAGAGGAAGTGAGGATCATGCTGATGAAGTGCAGAATGTTCGAAATACAGGAATTTTGGCACCCAGCAGTGAACAGAGCATAGGGAGTAGAGAACTGGGAGTACACTGTGGATCAGAACGTAGCTCTGGTGTGTTCCAACGCAAATGCATCCTTAGTTTTGTGTTAGCATTCCAAAAAGTCATTTTGTGAGAAGGCAAGCTTTTCCCATGTACATACGACGTTGTCAAGAGAAGACCTTTGGTGACGCTGCAGAGGAACCATTTAATTTGAACAGTGCATTGTTGGACGTTTCAGATGCATGGATGATTAGACATCACAGTTGCCAGCAAAGCTTGCCAGCCACTTCATCCAAGATTACCTTCAATACTTTGTATCTATATAAAAGAATGACTTTAAAAGGATGGATATTAACTGTTTCTACAACAAGTAGATGCTCTGCCAGCGGCGATTACCCATTTTCAACCAGCACTCAGAGCACTTTGTTGTGGACGAAGGCTTTGTCCAATGTTTGATGCTATTACTGGAGAACAGTAAGTGGCGGTTCCTGGCAAGGGTGAGGTGCGAGGTGCACACGAAAGATTGCACTGACGCCCCCTGCAAACCACAGTTACGGTCTGCACACAAGACCACAAGGAGAAGGAGGTGGGGAAAGGGATCGGCTCACTTTACAGTGTCACTCACCTAGGGTTAACTTTGATTCTTAATATGCATAGAATATTTTTTTTTACCGTATTACCGTTGTATACCATTGTACCGTATTTTTCCGACTATAAGTCGCACTTTTTTTCATAGTTTGGCTGGGGGTGCGACTTACACTCTGGAGCGACTTATGTGGGAAATCATAAACACATTATTATATCATTCCACATGTTATTTTGGTGTTTGGGAGTGACTTGTTAGCATGTTCTTTATGCTATACAGTAAGAGTGTAACGGTACATGTATTTGTATTGAACCGTTTCGGTTCGGGGTGCTCGGTTCAGAACGGAGGTGTACCGAACAAGTTTCGGACGTAATGTAAAGTGCTGTCAAATTTAGCGCGTTAACGGGCAGTAATTAATTTTTTGAATTAATCACGTTAAAATATTTGACGCATTTAACGCAAGTGCGGAATGCCCGCTCATGCATCCCATAATCCCACCGTTAATTACACCCCACGGACGGCTCGCTAAGGGCGTAACATAAAACGAGCCACACACACAAGTTGCAAGTGGACACAAATTTATTCACGTAAGTCGAACTCGCAATGAACAAAATATACAAAATGCGGAAGGAGCTGGCTTCAGCGTAAGCCCAGGCCAAAACAACAAACAAAATGAAACTACACTTAAACCCCACTCGCTAAGTAAACCCTGATCGTTAAAAGGAAATTTAAAAAAGACAGCCACTACCCTGGCTTCTACACTAAACAAAACGGGTTGAACGAAAACGGCAGTTTACCTCTACTGCTGTGGTGCTCTTATTTACAGTGGTGAACAAAAACGATCCAATATCGAATGAACACAAAATACCTCACTGAAAAAGCGTGAGTGTAACAAAATAGCGATCAAATGCGCAGGTGAATGAATGGTGAGCAAACAGCTGGCGAGGACGTGCGCGGCACGTATGCTGTCAAATGCGAACTCTGAGTGTTGACTGTAAAATGACAAGCGGTCAGATGACTATTGTTAACGCTGCCTTTATTTGGTTAACAAGACTCAGGCACAATACAACACACACGCGGGGATGCGAGCTCAAACAACGGCCTAATAGTACTACCTTGTATCGGCTTCACTGCCATAAAGCAAGTGTCGTTATTGCCGCAAATGTAAACAAAGGGCTGCACAATAGATACATGACAGACAGCTGCTAGTTTCTGAAGTTGGCACCCTTCCTCGGGTGGCCCATCAGCGGCGGCGACGTCGTCTGCCCGTCCGGCGTCAATCAGAGTGCGTCACGTTGGGAGGGGAGGCAGCCAGCTGGCGGACGCGACGATCAGCTGACTGACAGTCTCAAAAAAAGATAACAATTAAACGGCCAGGCCGTCGCACCACTCAGAAGTGCAGTGAGCAGCGTGGGTAACAGTTAAATGTAAACATGGAAGAAAAGAAAAGCAGGTTGGCCCACTGGGTGGGGAATTCAAATAAAAAAATGAAAATAGATGGAAGAACTCTCAGAAAATGTAAATAAGTTGGTTTGCCTCAGCGACTGGCTAGAGAATGAGTAGGGAAGAGGGCCACATTTATGTGTACACTACACACATTTTGCACACATTATAAATAATACTGTTTTTGTTAGTGTTCTAAGGCTCTGTAGTGTGCTTGTTTTTGCAGAGAAAAAGAAAATGTCTTCAACAGAAAGAATGTTAATGCCATCTTGTGGATTTATTGTTATAATCAACAAATACAGTACTTATGTATAGTATGTGGAATGTATATATCCGTCTTGTGTCTCATCTTTCCATTCCAAAAATAATTTACAGAAAAATATGGCCTATTTTAGAGATGGTTTGAATTGTGATCAATTACGATTAATTAATTTATAAGCTGTGATTAACTCAATTAAGAATTTTAATCGTTTGACAGCCCTTACCTAACCCTTACTTTTCGAGGCTGTGGTCATAAAGTTAATATGAGAAACTTGAAACCGATCAGTGTTGCAACGGTTCAATTTTGCACATCAGATATTTTTTTTAAAGAAAAAGTCTTAGCCAATGTTATTTATTTTTATTTTGTTTTTCAAAATATCTACATTTCAGAATATTATATTTTCTATTTTTGAGCAGAATTCTAGCTTTGTATAGGCTAATGTTCCTATTGTTGAAAGCACAAAAGTGTATAATAAACAACCAGCGCATTTATATTTTGCATTTTGTTTTCTTACTGTACCGAAAATGTACCGAACCGTGACCTCAAAACCGACGTACGTACCGAACCGAGATTTTTGTGTACCGTTACACCCCTACTATACAGTAGTTTTCTGAATAACTCTTAATAGCTATATTACGTTAACATACCGGCCACATTCGGATTTCGTTGTTCATGCATCATTTAACAATATGATAGTGTACACTTATTCAGCATGATGTTCTCTTTTGTATTTTTTTTAATTGCCTTTCAAGATGACATATCTGTTGTATGTGTTGGATTTTATCAAGTAAATTTCCCCTAAAAATGTGACTTATTCTCCGGTGCGACTTATATATGTTTTTTTCCTCTTCGTTGGGCATTTTATGGCTGGTGTGACTTATACTCAGGTGTGACTTATTGTCCGAAAAATACAGTATATGTATTCTGTCAGGAAATCTTCAAGTTGTTTATAGTTTATCCGTTTAATCATTTACTTTCTATTTCGAGCGGCACTTTTATTTGGAAACTGCGTTTATTTCCGGCATTTCTGCATTTTTTTCCCGCTAATGTTATACTGTGCGCTGTCAGTATAATGAGGTCCTCCTCCTACATGGCATGTCAAAAGGCAAACTACGGGCGATAGGGCAATGGAGACAGGCGTCATTACTCGTCATCCAGACATGAAATAGTCAGTGCAGACACTTGTCCCCTTTGCCCAAACCTGTCCCCCCACTGCGGTCGCTAACTGCTCAAAGTATAAATGCTCCGCACGTCTCAATTTCCACACCATTACATTTACAATAAAATTTGACCCGCTAAAATTCCATACCCCACCGGTAGTTAATTGATTTGTCACTGCCGCTAGCGGAGTTAACATTAGTAGCTGCATGCTATTATGTTAACCCCGCCCCAAGCACACGCACACACATAGTTACACTCTCAGCAATTTTCATACATTGACAACCCTGTACAATACGGTATATGGTAGGCTCCAGCTCAATTCAAGGCTGTACAGGTGTAGTGTTAGGAGTCACTTTTCTGCCAAATTTTAACAACCCACACAGTTGCCTGGCTCCAAGCCAAGTGCAGTCAAAACAACAACGCACAGTACGTAATCCCTGATACCACATGTATCACTTCATAGCCAAAGTGTGACAATATATGTAGCTGATATGATTAAATAACTAGGCCGTATGTTTGCAGTTGTCGGGTAGGACTTTGTGATCTAGGC
Source organism: Corythoichthys intestinalis (assembly GCF_030265065.1). Taxonomy (NCBI): domain Eukaryota; kingdom Metazoa; phylum Chordata; class Actinopteri; order Syngnathiformes; family Syngnathidae; genus Corythoichthys; species Corythoichthys intestinalis. Next base: position 33,494,743 of record NC_080400.1, read on the forward strand.
CACTGCTCATTGTGCAAGAGACTACAAAGCGTGAGGATGAATCATGCAAACGCAGGCTGCTCTTCAATCACTGCTACACAGTGCAAATGATGACTTTGTTGTGCTTGAATCAGGCCCAGATTGCCCAAAGCTACAATTGAGCGCTTGGCCAGAAAACACTTGAGACTCCTGCCCGCAACCACACAGCCAAGTGGTTCACAAACATGCAATTGATAGTGCTACATGGTCTACTCTGCAATTTTACCAACGAGCAGCAGTGGAGGGTCTCTGACTTGAACTGAAGTCAGTCAAAATCACACAAGTATTTACATTAAATGTGTGTTTATAATAATATGCAAAGAGTACAGTTCCTACGGTAATTAACTTTAAGTGTTGATATGAAAGGAGAGCCAAAAGAAAACGAGATAAAAAATAAGAAGACCCATCCCTCAGCGACATCACTCCAGACACAGACCTCTCAAAGAGTTTAGGGATCCTATCCCAGCAGACAGTACCACAGTAGATGGCACCACCACTAGTAGACCATAAAAAACATTTTGCTGCACATAATGAACAATATGAGCTTCTTCCCAAAATGTTGTCTGCTCATTCCCTTCTGTTCCACAGCATCCATGTTTGTGCTCCAGTGCATTCCATTTTTCATGTGTTCTCAAGTCACATAAAGGTAAGTAACAGTAGTCAGTACTCCTTGGCCAAATGTTTTGTAAAGTGAGTGCATCTTTACTGGTTTGACACTTTTCTAGCTTGTTTAAAATGTTACATACTGTAAAAAGAAAGACAATTCCCCAGATTTTGGGGATTTAATATAGGTGTGTTTTAAAACCCTTAAAATGAGTTTAAGACACACACATTTATTGAACTAATTAGAACAAGCTGTAAAGGATGGCTGGCTTACTCTAGACATCATGTCACTTGTTTGAATCAAAATATGGGCATCAAGGAGAATGGCAAATGCAAAATCCTGGGATGAATGCACTCAGGATGGCAAGACTCTATTGTAAGATTTTCTTAAACATAGATTCAATGATCAGACTGCCCTCAATTCCATTCCAAATGAAACATGGATGAACCTCCACCACACACCATTTTACGCCCTATTATAATTTACAAGGCCCAATGGGGCAATAAAAAGCACACAAAACACCTACATCTTTGCATAAATTAGTTACAAAGATTCTTTAGCAGTAGGCAATTAAGAATTCAATTTAGACTTTAGTGGCCAAATTGGACTAACTTTAATGGTTTGAATCAAGGGCACAAGGCTGGGTGAATAATAACAGAGCGGGGTGTTGAGTGACAAGAGCTGGGCTCAGCTGCTTTGGCAACGGCGCCACTGGCCGTAACCAACTGCTGAATGTTTTTGTGTCTACGAAGCAGTCAAGCATCAAGGATGTGAATCCCATCATGGCATGCATAGCTGTACACATGCTTTACGTGCAATCTTATTTGCTTACATCTGAAGTCCAAACATAGGATGCATATGTCATTTTGATTTGTGATGGGGACCAATTAAAGAAGGTTACTATTGTTATAACACCTGCGATAGGCACGATCAAAGTTAAGGGATTTAAAAGGTATAAAGTAATTTGTTTTACATCTGCCGTCACCAATTTAACAACTGTAAATCATTCTGGTGAATATTCCCGGGGGAAAAAAAACAGTCTGATTGGAGTCAATTTTCACAGAGACTCCAGACTCCAGTACTGACAAACCCATTCATGCCACTGACATATGAAATAATGGAATTCATGATAGAGCATGCTACAGGGGACCCTTTTGGTGAAATAAGTTCTGTTACGACCCTGTGGATCAGTTGAACTTGTGTTTTTCCACTGGTCTGTGTGTTTGCGAGTGAGTTGATTTGCTGATTGAATGAATTATGTAAGTGCAGGTGTTGCCTGTTCAGCAGCTCCTGATTGGTGCCACGTGATTGGCCAAATTGTGGACTCCCTGGGCTATTTAAGCAGCTCGCAACAAGCACTTGTCCTTCTCTCCAACCATACCACCACCCAGAAATGACACAGCGCGTGCGGATAACAAACTGTGGCAGCGATTTCTGACTTCTGTAAAGTTCGAGAGGCCCTTGTAAATATGGTAAATAATAGTGCAGTGATTTAGGACGGGGAAGCCTTATTGTTGTACACAATGTTTTTGGTTATTGTTTAATTTGTCCTTTTTTGGGAGGGGGGTGTTAGGGTAGGGTAGGGATTGTTTTGTTTGTAATTTTGTGTCAATTGGGGACTTTAAATATCTAAACACTATGCGGGTCAAATGTAATGACGTTTCGTTCGGTTTACACTTGTGCATACCAGAATGAAAAATGAAGTCTCCACAGTAAAAAAAACAAAAAAACTACATAATTTACTCAATAGAATTGAGGTAACAATTAACACTCGGTTTGATAGTGTAAAATTTAACCAATTTTGCTTAGTGAACATTACATAAATAATAATAATACTAATAATAATACAATAATACACTCGAGTAATTTGGGTAAAATTTACTTAACCTTTTGAAACAGATTATATCACTTAATACCTATTAAAATCGAGTATTATTTACTCATGATTGTATTGTATATTTTATTGAATGTTTTTTTTTTTTTTAATTAAATATTAGAATGGGCGGCACGGTGGCTTAGTGGTTAGCACATCTGCCTCACAGTTCTGAGATCAAGGGTTCAATCCCGGGCTTCGGCCTTCCTGTGTGGAGTTTGCATGTTCTCCCCGTGCCTGCGTGGGTTTCCTCCGGGAACTCCGGTTTCCTCCCACATCCCAAAAACATGCATGGTAGGCTGATTGAACACTCTAAATTGTCCGTAGGTATGAGTGTGTGCGTGAATGGTTGTATGTCTCCTTGTGCCCTGCGATTGGCTGGCAACCAGTTCAGGGTGTCCCCTGCCTACTGCCCGTAGTTGGCTGGGATAGGCTCCAGCACCTCCGCGACCCTCGTGAGGAAAAGCGGCATGGAAAATGAATGAATGAATGAATAAATATTAGAATATCAACCTAATTATTAATATCGTAGATAAGATTTGTTTTACCCTATAGCCTGAAGTCATTGCACCCAAGAGAAACATTTGATTGGCAAATGTTTTTTATTGGCAATTTGCTTATCAAACATTTAACAAATTTTCTGCCTAATATAAACTGCATGCAAACATTTTTCCCTCATAGTATGAGTTCAAGTACAGTAAGGTAATAACTCATGAATTTACATGAGCAGGAGTCACCAGCTCTGGTACTAGAGGGCAGACTGCTTTCCACGTCACCCTCCTCCAACACACTTGAATCAAATAATCAGGATCATTATCAGGCTATTGGATTGCTTGCTGATGAGTTGTTCCTTCATACATATTGACTAATTCGAGTTTTGGTGGCCTCTAGTGGTTGCCGCCATTATTGCCATTTACACGCCTCAGTAGCAGCCCAGCATCATATAACGTGAATACTAATGTTAGCTGCTACTGGCTGTGTGGTTGGAGCGGCAAATGGCGGACAGGGTACTTCCAGTCAGGGACTGGGGAGGGTGCCACTCAATTATACTGAAGGGTGAAACATTTGAAAATATTGTAAGGCATAACTGAAAAGTTGATTAGAAAATATGGTTAATGTTTCAAATTAAGCCGCATTATTACCAGCAACTTCTGTTTCCATGCTCTGAAGAACATTCTCAGTTAGCTAACAGGAATGGCTTTCGAAAGGCAGGAATTTTTACTATGGGGCTTCATAATTTAACACACAGCATACCAGGCTTGTTAATGTTTTTGTATTGTCAATTTTAAAAGAAACAGTAAATTCAAACTTGCCTACTACTGTACGCAAGGATGGCCTGTGCTCTGTGCTACAAATTCATGAACCGTGTGTGGGCTTAAAAACGCGAGGATGACCTGTGCTCTTTTGGCGAAGATGTCGACCTGCTATAACAACAACACTGTTGCGCTTGTGCACGTCTTCCTTAAGGTTGAGAACGATAAACCGATACGACCGGATATCCGGGTTTACAGGTTAGAGATACAGCTGTATCGATAGTAAAGTTACCATTCGTCAGTTATTAGCCATTAAAAATTCAATGAACCGATAGTAGAGATAGAATTCGGCTATCGCGAGCACAAGAATCGGCTTCTAATGCTGTGCTTGTGTCATTCACCACACAGCGCACTTAGATTGGGACCGCACGCATGATACTCTATAACATGGACAAGCACAACTCACGGTCGTGGTTGCCTCAACTTCCCATGCATTTCGGTAGAACTGCTACTAGTCCCTGTCATTACCCGATCGTCACGGGCGTGTCATAACAACACGAGAGCTAACAAAACCACTGTAACACACGCTCCGTAGCGTTTTCTTCACAGCCCAAAATGAAACTAGTAGTGGCAACGAAGCAATAATCTAAAACAATGGACAGTTAGAGCACCGACGCCAGCGACGTGCAGCGATTTATTTTCAACGCACCCAGGAAAACAAAAGTCGGACTTTTAAGTGACGAAGGCAGCCAGATCTGTTCGCATGGGACAGAGCTAGTGTGAAGTGTGGAGCGGTACAGGGATTGTGAGTTTTTAAACCTGAAAAATAACCCACTACAATGGTGGAAAGGGCAGCACGACCCTCTGGAGATTTTGTTTCCACGAAACGCACTCTACTTAAACATGAACATGTGGATTAGTTGATCTTCCTCAAGAAAAAATCTGCCCTTCAAAAAAGATATGGACAGTGATGAGGAATAAAAAATATGAACCCGCAGGCATAAGTGAATGACTAATGTGTATAAAATTAAAGTAATGGTTGTTGACCTGTTGTCCAAAATGCCATGTTTTTATTCACCCCAATTATACCAGTGGTAAAGCATAATTTGTTATTTATTTATGATAACATTGCAGGTTTAATTTTTTTTTTCTACAGCTGCTACATAAAATTAATATTTTTTGTTTGTAACATGTTTACGTTGAAAGTTTGCACTTAAATTACTTACCTCTTGTGTTCAAAACACCAGGAAATACAGTAATTGAATGACTGCACTTTATTGTTGTCTGTCACTGGAGTTTTATTTTATCATCAATCCCATCCAGCAAAATGACGTTCATATAGTAAGCCTTATTTTATTTTTCATACAAAAATAAAACATAACATTGGTATGAAATTTTGTTGTTTAATTTTGCTATTAGAAATGTGGTCTTTTTTATATGTTTAAAATACTGTATGAACACACACAACAAATGTTTACTATCGTATCATTTTCACTCTGTATCGAACTGTATCGTTCTTAAACTGTATCGAATCGCTCGGCCTTAAAAATGTATCATTATTTTTAATCGAATCGTAACCTGTGTATCTAGATACATATCGAATCGGCTTCATGCCAGAGATTCCCAACCCTAGTCATCATCCTGCAAAACCCAAATTGAAATATCGTCAACAAAGAATAGAATAGACAAATAATAATAATACTAGTACGCATATTAGATATTACCCAGAAGAGTACCCCTTGACATCCCCTCTCACCAAAAAAAAAGATTAAAACCACAACATTGTAGCAGTCTTCAGAGAGTTAACCAACACTGCTCCGAACATTGATCAGAAGGCTACCAGTGACTAAGAGAGTTGCTGGACAGCAGGCTTAACCCTATTTTCTAAAATTTGTCAGCGCCATGCAATCACCATGCAATAAGAAAACAGGAACCGAAGTTTGAGTAACACTGGAACTTACTGTATATCTTATCCAGGAGGTCAACCAGGGGTAGATTTTTTTGTATGCATACTCGAACTGCGCATGAGCGAAGAGAATAATCGGTACTTTCAGATGCTGGACATCAGTGATACGTGGACAAAGTATTTAAAAGTGTTTTTATGCAACCCTACAGCACTTCATTTTCCCTTATGCTGTCTCCTATAATGCACAAATCTTTTTTTCCCCTTGAATTTAAGAAAAAAAAAAAAAACAGAGTGAGAGTGAATTTCAAGCACTTCCACCTCAGGCACTATAAGATTCTCCAGAGTGTTTTTCTTTCGGAGGTTTTGTATTGGTTCACAGATCTCTGCACCAAATAATCAGCCTGAATTTTTTTTTTTTTTTTTTTTTTGAGAAAATTTACTGTATTCAGACTCTATATCACCAGAGATCTACTTTGACGCTCCTTGCAATCCTGGTCTCATTGTAGCGGATCCTGCATCTCAAGTATAAAAATCTGTTGTTTGTTGCGCACTGCAGGTAATAAAGCCAATAGCTTGCCTGCAGAGCACGGTTGAAAGGATTAAGATCTATTGGGGTCAGATATTAACAAACTCGCACATTAGAATGGATGCTGGATATATATTCAGAATAAAAGTTTGATATTACATATTAATACAACTATATCAAATAAACAATATGTGCTGTTAGCAGTGGCACACATAGACAATTTGAGAGGCAGGTGCACAGACGGGAAAATAGGGCACCTTTTGCAGCATATGTAACTGCCTCGTTAGAACAATGTGAATTAATAAAAGACAAAAACATTGCAAATGTATTAAGTAGTGACATATTTATTCATACGTATATTTAAATAAATAGCATCCTACTCCAAACTAGCAAACAGGGCACATACTACACAGCTAAGTTTACGTTTTGCATTTAGCAAATAAAGGATGCTTATAGCCTGCTTTAAACCTGTACAGATAATAAAAGTATTTTGGTGGTGACAGTTTGAGCCTGGACGAGATTAATTTCCAATATTTCCTTTGGGAGCCAACCCATAAACCAGCATAATTCCTTTGCTTTACCTCAGTGTGTTATAGAGAGATTATTGCTTTGAGAGACAAACTCACACCCACGCATTCCTCTTTACTTGTCTTTGAGGGACTATAAACATCTCCACTTAGCACCTGGAACATCCATCTCAAGCAGAATACTGTACTGGATAATCTTCTGCACACAAGGATCAGACTAAAAGTGTTGACTGTGCACAGAATATGCAAATTCGTTGACATTAACTTGGATGACTTGCAAAACAAGATGGTAATGTGGCACTAAAACATTCATGTGAATTCTCACCTGAAGGCTTTTCTCGAACATTTGATAATCATCAGTCAGAGACGTATTACAGAACAAGCTTGCTATCAATGTAAAACAATGGTTTGATTGTGGAAATGAATCATGAAATTATGTATTTTTTTTGTGCCAGTTTTCAAACCCCAAAAGCGACAGTTGTCCCTGGGACCAGTCGATGGCTGACATTGGGTCACTCATGTCACAGTGGGAAATGACAATTCTTCGCCTGCCAACATGCTGTTTGTCTGACTTTGTGCGTGCACATGGCATTGTCTCCCTGTGATGCTCCTAAACATTAATGCCGGAAAGGATAACATCAGGCACTGTGACTCAAAATGTTCTGACCCCCTTTCGCCTCAGCCACACTTCCTATCAGCTCTGAATCAGATAAATACAACAGAACCCATCCATTTGTCCATTTTCTATTCAGCTTGTTGTTGTTACTCTAGTGGGTGACTGCAGCCTGTCCCCAATGATTTGGGGATGAGAGGCAGAGATCCATCCTAGACTGGCCACAAGCCATTTAATTGCAATGTAGATTTCTCAGTTATACCAAAGGGGGTTACAACAACCTTGAAAAAATAAAAAATAAAAATTACCACCTATCAGCAGATTTAAAAGAATATTTTCAAAACAGGTGGGAAAAAATCCACATGTCTGTGTGTCAGGGGATATACGCCATGTGAATGTTGCTGCTTTGCAACTAACAAGCATTAATAATTTGCCATTTTATTTCCTTCTGACTCTGTGACATTAGGATAAGCGGTGCTTCGGATGGATGGATGGATGGATGGATGGATGGATGGATGGATGGATGGATGGATGGATGGATGGATGGATGGATGGATGGATGGATGGATGGACAGAAGGATAGATGGATATGGATAGATTAAGGCACACTATCAATTCGATCAGTAGATATATGGATATTGTTATGTACTCACGATTATATGCTCTCTTGTATGCATGATGTAGCCTCCTCGGTATATGAACGCTGGATACTACTCGGCAGTTAGATAACTCTTTAGTGACATCACGACTCTGAAGACAGCTGTCCATTGTCCACAGGTTTATTGACATCGTGTAAAGAGTAAAACGACGATGCTATCAAAAGCATAAAATGGTTGCAGATTCAACTAGATTGACAGAGGAGACAATAACAAGTCAGAGCAATCATGCATTCACATTCTGGTTAGTTTTAACATATACCATTTGGTGTCATAGAAGTAAGCTCACTTACAGTGGGGCAACTAAGTATTTAGTCAACCACCAATTTTGCCTGTTCTCCTTCTTGAAAAGATTAGAGAGGCCTGTAATTGTCAACATGGGTAAACCTCAACCATGAGAGACAGAATGTGGGGAAAAAAACATAAAATCACATTGTTTGATTTTTAAATAATTTATTTCCAAATTAGAGTGGAAAATAAGTATTTGGTCACAAACAAGCAAGATTTCTGGCTGTCAAAGAGGTCTAACTTCTTCTAGCGAGGTCTAATGAGCCTTCACTCGTTACCTGTATTGATGGCACCTGCTTTAACTCATTATCGGTATAAAAGACACCTGTCCACAATCTCAGTCAGTCACACTCAAAATGCCACTATGGCCAAGACAAAAGAGCTGTCGAAGGACACCAGAGACAAAATTGTAGACCTGCACCAGGCTGGGAAGACTGAATCTGCAATAGGTAAAACGCTTGGTGTAAAGAAATCAACTGTGGGAGCAATTATTAGAAAATGGATGACATACAAGACCACTGATAATCTCCCTCGATCCGGGGCTCCATGCAAGATCTCACCCCGTGGCATCAAAGTGATAACAAGAACGGTGAGCAAAAATCCCAGAAACACACGGGGGGACCTAGGGAATGACCTACAGAGAGCTGGGACCACAGTAACAAAGGCTACTATCAGTAACACAATGCGCCGCCAGGGATTCAAATTCTGCGCCGCCAGACGTGTCCCCCTGCTGAAGCCAGTACACGTCCAAGCCCGTCTGCGGTTCGCTAGAGCGCATTTGAATGATCCAGAAGAGGACTGGGAGAATGTGTTATGGTCAGATGAAACCAAAATAGAACTTTTTGGTAGAAACACAGGTTCTCGTGTTTGGAGGAGAAAGAATACTGAATTGCATCCGAAGAACACCATACCCACTGTGAAGCATGGGGGTGAAAACATCATGCTTTGGGGCTGTTTTCTGCAAAGGGACCAGGACGACTAATCTGTGTAAAGGAAAGAATGAATGGGGCCATGTATCGAGAGATTTTGAGTGAAAATCTCCTTCCATCAGCAAGGGCATTGAATATGAGATGTGGCTGGGTCTTTCAGCAAGACAATGATCCCAAACACACAGCCAGGGCAACAAAGGAGTTTCTTCGTAAGAAGTATTTCAAGGTCCTGGAGTGGCCTAGCCAGTCTCCAGATCTCAACCCCATAGAAAATCTGTGGAGGGAGTTGAAAGTCCGTGTTGCCCAACGAAAGCCCCAAAACATCACTGCTCTAGAGGAGATCTGCATGGAGGAATGGGCCAAAATACCAGCAACAAAGTGTGAAAAGCTTGTGAGGGTTACAGAAAACGTTTGGCCTCCGTTATTGCCAACAAAGGGTACATAACAAAGTATTGAGATTAACTTTTGGTATTGACCAAATACTTATTTTCCTATGAGGGAAAAACCATTTATTTAAATTCGAACAACGTGAGGATCAACACCACATCTCATAAATGATCAAGTTTGACTCTTGAGGTTCCACTTTTTTTTTAACCTTTCATAAAAGGTGTGTATTCGACCCCTTCAAGTTTGTTTCATTCAGCACTTAAACAGCAATAATTGGATGAACCTTTGATTATCAGGGTCGTTCAAGTCATTGAATAGAGGACACGTATTAATGCTTTGCATTTGTTATTAGCAGTCGCTGAAGCCCAAATGCAGCTGCCTTTTTCAAAAACACTTTGAAATGGAAATCAGAGTTTGTTCAATGGCGCATGGCGCTGATAGAGTGAAAATGTCTGCTGGGTGGATGCAAATTGACCAATTGTGTGTGCACGGTGCATTTGATTGCTCACCATGGTCATGGAGTGTATGCAGATTGTATAAAGGAGCTGTATTTGACAAGGCTGGGACTTGGTTGCTTTAGAAGAAGAAAAAAGTTTTTTTTTCTCTTGTATCAGCTTCTTTAATTCTGTTAATGAACAGATGACGATGACACTTGTTGGCCAGGACTGAATCCCTTAGCGTGTCCCAGATACCTTTGAGAAGATTCTGCCCCCGACCTTCCAAATATTACACTTTATATGATGGCTATGCAAAGCAGTAAGTTAGTGCTAGCCCACCAGTTGGGCAAAAACAGTCGAATATCACTGGAGTTATTCTTATCTGGATAACCTTGGTGAGGAAGAAAGGCTCTAAGACCACTTGCCTCTCAACCAGAAAAACCTTTAGTTCACAGATGTCAGCAATATACAGTGGTACCTCTACATACGAATTTAATTCGTTCCAGGACCTGGTTTGTAAGTCAAAATGGTTGTATGTCCAGCGGGATTTCCCCAGAAGAATAGATTCTAATTCGACTGATTCGTTCCACTGGCCGAAAAGCTATGCTAAATCCTTCATAAATACTGCAGGTACTATCACAAATTGCAGTTACACATAGCAAACCTGGGGGAGAACGTTTTTGGTTCAGAAAAAAGCCGAAAGTTTTTAGTTTTTACCTGTGTCTATGCTGGCTGACTTATGTGTGTCATTGCTGCTGGAATGTCAATAAAGCATCACAGTTTGGCTGCTCTTTTTGACACAACGCCTCAGACTCCTGTACTCGGTCTGTGCTACAAACTTAAAGACTGGCGAACAGAGGTCGAAGGATACGGTTGGTGGAGGTCTCTTTATCCTTAATCCATATCAGCAAAAGGCGTTCCATCACTTCCGAAATGGCGCTACAATGTTTAGAGAGAATAGTCGCTCCCTTGTATGATTGGACCATTTTTATGACTTTAATCTGCTTGAGGACAGTCGAGACATATTCCCGCCGTATTGTCGATCCAGTTCACTGACGCGCACACGACGCTCATATTCTTCGATCATTTCCTTATAAATTTCAGTGGAAAGCATCACTTTTTTTCCTTTTTCGCCACCTACATCTTGGGACTCATGTTGATTTCTCTTAAAAACCTGTCGTGTTGCCGTCTTGAGATAAAACAATGAAATTGTTGTATTTCAAACATATTGTCATAGGTCGAGACAAATGACAAGTCAAATTTTACGTCGGATATCAAAAGCATCATTTGTCGATGCGTTCGTATGTCAAGGTACCACTGCACTAGCAATGAATGAATACTAGTATGTATGATCACATGAAATGAACAAATATGTGAGAATACAGAACGATATCTACACTATAATTATGTACCTCAATAAAAACCTTTGAGTGTTCCCCATCCCACATAATGGCCATAATTACACAAGCATACCGTCAGTTTTTCCACCCGCATTGCTTCCATCGATAACACTAAACACACATTCATAAGTCTTTATTTGTAATTCATTAACCTTTATTTTTACAAAGTCACCCTCTTGAAGTATTTGCGAAAGCCATATTTTGACAAAAAATTACTTTTTCTCCCTCCCACATTTATTCAAGATGCTAGCCACTTCTGCTAAAATTGGCTTCATCCTTAGATAAATGGATCACTCAATTCTGCCCCTGGAATGAGAGTATTCATCAATATAATGTAATGATAATTTTGTTCAGTATTTCATGTTTACTAAAAATAAATAAATGAATAAAAAAAGTCACATATTATTTTATTATTTTCAGAGGATGACGAAAAGGCACATCAAAATCAGCTTTTCTGTGAGCATCAAACTTGAAACTCAAAACGAAAGATGCATTGAGAGCTCTTGCGGTTTTAGTTTTTGCCAGTAGAGGTCACTGGTAATGAAGCTTCATGTACTGAACATACCGTAATTTTTGGACTATAGAGCGCACCTGCCTATAAGCAGCCACCCACTTAATTTGACATGGAAACAACATTTTTTCATAGATAAACCGCACTGGACAATAAACCACAGATGTCCTCACCGTATTATGGGATATTTACACCAAAAGATATTGACCAGTAACACTTTATTTGACAGCGGTATCATAAGACTGCCATAAAACAAAATTAATCACCATGAAGCTATGAACCAACTGGCTGCAAAGCTTCATCGCTTCAAGAAGCTTCATTTGGCCATCACTGCTCCCTTGAGGGAGACATTTAACCTTTGCTGCCACCTGCTGTAAACGTAAACACTGTTGTCGTCCAACAAGCCTCCTAGCTTGCATTGCAGCGCAACGGATGTAAATAACAATCAAAATTCATGTTCTGTGCTAATTATTTCTTTAGTTACTATTCCAGTTGTTTCATTAATTACTAGTTATGGTATTTGGTAACACTTTATTTGACAGTGACTGTCATAAGACCATCATAATTATGACATGAGCATTGATGAATGATTATGACATGTGATTTTGTGTCATCCGACATATTATCTCACTTTTGAATGGATGTAAAAGATCTGAACTGGACATAAATAATGACAATTAATGACATTTGTCATAAACATTCATTAATGCCCATGATAGTGTCATGCCATAATTATGACGCTCTTATGGCACTCTTATGACGCTGCTGTCAAATAAAGTGTTACCCATCAACCCAAATAAATCAGCAAAAAAGCTGCACTGGACTATAAACCGCAGGATTCAAAATGAGGGGAAAAATTAGCGGCTTATAGTCCAAAATTTATGGTATTTTCGAAGCAATTTGGCTAAGTTGTTGGAAGCTTCTCAAAAGCTTCATTGGCCATCACCATCTGAAAGTAAGATATGGTCTGATTTCATGGGACAATAGTGTTGCCCTTTTTGGGTCATAACAATCTAAAATATACGGTATTCAGCACCCCAAGCATGAACATCACAAAATAAATATTTCATGCCTCATTGGATGTTCTATGAATATCTGTTTTGATGATGATCAAATAAACATGACCTGGAACTCGCTTCCCCTCGAGGAAAGCTACACCTAAAATACCTACAGTACCTCCAACATTTTCCTCATTACCAGTGTGAATCTCTTTTGATTATAATATCAAATGAATGTATTCTTTCAGGGATATAAGCCTGTCAGCTGCAATTATCGTTCCGTGTCATACGTCATGAAAAGTCTAGCAAATTATTAGGGACTTTCACGTGTATATCGGGGAAGGTTAATTTGTGTGATGTGTAATGTAATTCGGTTTTATGTTTCGTCATCCAAAATTCAATAGTATTGGTGTTTTAATGTATTTGGTTATTGTTATTTATGGTTATTTTTGTACAGTACTTTAATATTATCCTTGATGTTTTCCCCTGCTTGAATATGCATCAATATTTTACCTTCACCTATGAGCTTTTATTCAACTTTTTTTTTAAAACAGAAAAGCAAAAGAAAAGAAAAAAACACTTAATTACTCACACCTATAAATTATGCACACCTTAATTTGATCCTAGCTGTTAAAGCCACTGAATTTGTAAAACGTGAGCTTTGTCTTCTTCTGTTTTGTGACAACAGTAACAATCATACAATGAACCACACAGCAGAAGTGGGGGAATGAGATGTACAATCACTTATTTAAAACAAACAAACAAACAAACAAACAAAAACCTCAAAGAAATAATCATGGAGAGATTCTTTATACTCCAAAGGTATAAATGCAGATGGTGATAATGTAAATAAATTATTATAAAACTGAAATAATCTTAGTCAAAATAAATACGTTCTAAAATTGAATTGCAGTACAACACTTCTCCCTGCAGGATATTGTAGACACTGCAATTGAAATACTGCACTATACAGTAATGTTTTTATTTTATTTTTTTCATGATATGTATGTACATTTACATATGGTGGTACGTTAATGTGGGTCACTCAATGCAATAAATCATTCCTAAGATTGAATTTTGAACTTTTACTGAAGAACGTGTCTATTCATTATCATTAATAATAATTATAATTTTAATCTAAGTATTATTATTTTTGTTGTAAAATAATATTATCAGACATTATGATGCCGTATGCTCCCGTCCAAACTAGTAAAGCCTTTTTTGTTTTTCAACGATTTTGGTGACTACTTCCTAGCCGCACTCATGTGGGATTCACAAATAAGGCGTAACGGAATAAGGTGTCTTTCATGTCAAAGTAAAACTCTGGTGTTTTCTGTGTTAATGGAACCGATCGAATACTAATGCAAAAAGTAATTTATACTGATTTGATATTTCCAAAAGCTATTACAACTGAGACGCTTGGTTTATAATGATTATTTTACGCATATTGTTCATTATCAGAATTTTGTTTTGAAGGCAAATTCACAATTTACTTAGTACACCGAACTAGCCTTTCAGTAAATACATGAATGGATGAGACACTGTCGACATCTCCATTATTTTAAGAATCGACTGTAGTGGCTTTACTTTAATAATTCCCAAGTAATGTCGGATTCGCTAACTCCACAGTGAATACACTGGCATGCCTGGACCTTTAGCTTGTTGCACTTGCTTGCAGCGGTTCCTGAGCAACTTAGCTTAGCCTACGTTGTCATTGATGAGCTGAGAAGTTCAATGTTTTGTTAAATTGAGCATAATTTTCCTTTACCGTCATCATTTCATCTTTAAAGTATGGAGCCATTTGGGGCCCTTCTTGGATTTTATGCATGTTTTGCTTTAAGTGGACTGATGTTTGCTGCCTATAAACTTGGTTTGCTGTACCAGTTGTTCCACAAGGTGAGTTCACGAGCCTATGAAGTCACTGACTGCATTTCTTTCTAGGTTAACTATATACGGCAGGAAGAGGATTAAACACCATTTTGATTTTAGTGAAGTAAATCCTGACATACCATATCTGAACGGTCATCCCATTTGAAGAGCGATAAGAGGCATGTTACCTTACACCTTGTACTATGCCTTTCTAGCACAAAGGTCACTATCTCGCCCAGGCTGTTAGGGCATTGCATAAAATGTATCATTCATTGTGTGCCCAAACAATGTGGCTGTTATTTTGAAAAATGTTGTTTGATGGGTGACTTTTTAGAATCAAATCACTAACCTCCACTTTCCCCTGGTTGTAATAAATAATAATAATAATAATGATAATAAAAATACATTTTTTAATGTCCTACAGACTGAGATAAACAGCCCTCGACATGGCGGTGAAAGTGTGGCAGAGGTCCTGCGCGCCCACGGGATCAAATATGTCTTCACTCTGGTCGGTGGACACATCTCGCCCATCCTGGTGGCCTGTGAGAAAGTGGGTATTCGGATTGTGGATACAAGGCACGAAGCCACAGCTGTCTTTGCTGCTGATGCTGTGGCACGACTTTCAGGTATCACAGAATACAGTATGTAGTGGATACGCAGGGTTATTCAAAATGGATAAACAGATAATCACGATGAATTGGTTCACAACCGTTCATTCGCCCTTCCCAGTCTTTACAGATTGGGCGTTGAACGCCGTCAATGTCAACCATAGAGTTAACTGAGACACTATTATGGTGGAAGACTTTGGTAGCAACTTGATGAGTCCTATTTTATTTTTTTAAATTGACACACTTTTTAAAACGATATCTTGATCCTGGGCATGAGCGTATTGATAACCTTTTGATATGCAAAGTATCACGACATATCACTATTTCAATATTTTGTCACACCCCTATTGTGGTGTATAAAATGTATATATTTTGGTTTCTTTTGGCAATTATTTTGTTACATTTTAGCCCTTAAAAATAAAAAAATTAAAATATAATCTTTTAGAAATTCAGACACAATTCTTTTCACCCTCTTCTGATCCTCTAAAAAATGGCCTGATTGGCCGGATTTCCAATCACATAATAGGATCAAAGACATCCCTAGTTTTTCTTTATGTGGTATCGCAAATGGTGTATTGTGTATTTTTTTGAGTGTCAGTCAGAGGTTGCGCTAGACTTTTTCGTTGTCTGTCATTTTGACTGACAGGGTCATAAAATTCCGGTCATAATCTATTTTTACCTGTCACTTAAAATTTTAAAATGATAATAATGACATATTCACTAGTATTTAGTTTTCATTCATTTTTAATTAATATTCTGTCCGAACAAGCTCAACAGAGAATCCACACCGTGCCATCACACATCAAGCAGATGAATATGTAACTTTTTCTCCGCAGTGACAAAAACAGCTGACTGTGGCCCCAGTAGGTAGGCTACGAGCCGACCTAAGCGAAGCTTTAGCTTTTTTATCGACGCGACTGACAATGACATTCTCCTGTTTCAACAAGCTATCCTTTACCATCAGCCCTGTCTTTCTTATATATCCTCTGGTTGTCCTACGTCTCTTACCGTTCTTGGGGGTAATTTAGTTAGCTTTGTGTAGCGATCGCAAATGCTACTCAGTGACAGCCAACGAACACTTGTATTTTTTTCATTGATAACATATCTTAATCCTATAATTTATTTACACTTCCCCCTTACTAAATTTGTTTTTTATATATATAACAGAAACGGTAACAGTGGCAGTCAAATACCATTGTAATTCTTTTCAGGTCATTCATTGTCAGACAGAAGCAGTACGGCACAACGTTACGCTAAAAAAATAAGTTAAAAATATAAAAATGGCTTACCTCTTTGTCCTCTGAAAGACCATGCCAACCCAACATAATGTTTACTGCATATGAAACGTGAATGGATTCGCCGAGCTGGTGTTAAAGTCCGCGCAAGTTGATTCGGTCTTCACATTTTTTCCTCCCTAGTTTTTGGTTCCGGAAACATATGACGAAAACATCCTTCATGTGTCGTAATGTCTAGAGTCGTTTCTACAAGTTCCAAAAAAGCAATGCGTGATCGGCATGTTCGTTTTTGAAAGATTAACGGAGAAAAGTAGCACTTTTTACGTTGGGTCTATGCGAGGGTGGGTCTATAATGTCCCACTTCGGCTTTACTTCCGCTTTACGATGCGACGTCACGGTCTAAAAATAGCCTGCGTGCAGTACGCCATTGCGTGCCCGCTTGTGCATAATCAAATGTCTCAAGTGGGATTGCTGCAGAGGCTGTCCTTCATCCTCCACTGCATCAGTCCCTCTTTTTTCACCTCTTTTATCAACACCATCGTCGTTTTGGGGCTTTTTGAAGAAACTTCGGACACTCAGTTGCCTTGACATTTTTCCAAGTAAGGCCAACGACGTCATGCATCAAGAGAGACAATAGCTAATTAATATGCTCACTCGCCGCCCTGTGGTCTGGGGTGTGAATTGCAACCTGTCAAAATGACGGATGGACTTCATTTTTTTCCGTCACCGTTTTAAAAAACCGGTCAACGACGGAAAATATTCGGTTAACGCGACCCCTGGTGTCAGTATCAAGTAGAAGACCAAGTATCGTGACAAAACTAGTAAATATGAGTGTCCTTAATGATATGTCCTTTTTCTTTTTATCAGGTACCGTTGGTGTAGCTGCAGTGACTGCTGGTCCGGGTCTCACTAACACTGTGACAGCAGTTAAGAACGCTCAAATGGCGGAATCACCTTTGTTGCTCATGGGAGGGGCTGCCGGTACACTTCTTCAGGTAGTCAGACACTATGTTTTGAAAAAATCTAATACCGTATTTTTCGGACTGCAAGTCGCACCTGAGTATAAGTCGCACCAGACATAAAATGCCCAACGAAGAGAAAAAAAACATATACAAGTCGCACCGGAGTATAAGTCGCATTTTTGGGGGAAATTTACTTGATAAAATCCAACACATAGAACGGACATGTCATCTTGAAAGGCAATTTAATATAAAAATACAATAGAGAAACAACATGCTGAATAAGTGTACAGTGTACAGTGCATGAACAACGAAATGCGAATATACTGTCCTCAACAGGACGCTACGGCTCGGTCCTGGCTATTCAGCGTGCTAAACTCCCAAATGACGATGCTGGATGTCCATATAATTTGCTGAATCAATTTTGTCCTTGATACCAAACAGGTTCACATCGACGTAAGATGATAATTAGGTGCTTTTAAGGCAATGACATGACACAAACGGTTAGCATGTGTTCGCTAGCATTAGCACATCGTTCAAACAACCACACAACTGGCTCTAAGTGTCCGATCGCGGTTGGAAAACACACAACAACAACAACAACAGAAAAGATGATACACACAGTAGAGATATTTTACAAGCATAAACAATGAACGGAGGTTCGCAGCAGTGTTTCTCTCTCGCTAACTCGCCCACTCAGTCAGAGCTACGTAGCTGTCGATCTTCTTCTGGCATGTGAGCGCTCTTCTTCCCGTAAACAAGTGCAAGTCCGCCCCCTCGTGGGCGTGAAAGCGCCACAAACTAAAAGCATGCATTTCAATATAAAAAAGTCAATAATACAATTGAACACACATTGCCAAAGGCAGAACGCAAACGTGGCCATAGCTATTAAGTTATTGAGATAACTATAGAACATGCTAACAAGTTTACCAAACCATCAGTGTCACTCCAAAATAGGGCTGTCCCAAACGACTAATTTTCTCCCGATTAGTCAGCCGACTATTTTTACGATTAGTCGACTAATCTAATAATTTAAAAAAATTATTATTATTATTATTTTTGTACTAATCTAGCAATGAAATTTTTGTTGGCGCTTATCAATTCACAAAAAACATATTGGAACACTCAAATTATTTATTAAAGTACAAATAAACACGTAAATAACAATAATAAATCACAAATAAACAATGAGTTCAAATGCTGATATAATTAACTAGTGTAGCATCCCGATTGAAAAGATGGTCTCTTAAACTGATGGTTTACAACTTTTATTCCATCCTTGATGTAAACACACTGTAAGAGCTACGGTGCACACAAATAAAGCAACACAATTAGAAATTAACAAAAACTTTCCACCTTTTTCCTTTTAAACCTCATTTATATATCAATGAATTGACTATATGAATTGCCTTTACCTTAATTTATTATCTTATCATTGACAATCTCTCCCTTGAGTGCAATCACTGTATATGCTGTATATATTTATGACCTTTTAACCTTATATAATTTTCTATACCATAAAATAAACTATAACATGAAATAAACCTTTCAATTAGCATTAAGAACAATACTAATAGCACTTATAGGCCCATTGTCAGTGAAACATTATTATTTAGTAAGGCGACAGCACCCTCTGGTGTACAAAAAAATGAAAAAACAAAAAAACAAAATTACAAACTGGGTGAAGGCGCTTGAGGTGTTTATTCACGGCCGACGTGCAGCCAAGCTTGGCATTGAAGAGACAGGACAGAAGAGTGTACTCTCCTTTGTTTCTTTGAAATAAGTCAATGTTTTGGACACTCTGGTGCGCTTTTTTACGCTTTGTGCCGCTTTCCTCGCTTGCAAACAGAGCATCCGACATTCTAACTTTCCACGCATATATTTTTTTAACCCTTCATTAACCGTCGACGGGATGTTGTGCTCGTCGACGGATTTACGTCATCGATGACGTCGACTATGTCGACGTCATCGATGACGTTGACTATGTCGACTAGTTGGGACAGCTCTACTCCAAAACACCAAAATAACACGTGAAATGATATCATAATGTGTTAATAATTTCACACATAAGTCGCTCCTAAGTATAAGTTGCACCCCCAGCCAAACTATGAAAGAAACTGCGACTTATAGTCCGAAAAATACGGTAAGTGTTATAAATGTCCAAACCAATGGAGTGCTGTGATTTCTTGTTGTGCACCCAGGGCAGAGGAGCGCTGCAAGACATTGATCAAATGTCTCTTTTCAAGCCTCTGTGTAAGTTCTGTGCCTCTATCAGAACAGTTAGAGAAATCATACCTGTTGTCAGAAAGGCGCTGGCTGTCGCCCAGTCTGGAACCCCTGGGCCTGTTTTCATAGAGTTCCCTATCGACACTCTGTACCCTTTCCATCTGGTGTCCAGAGAGTTTGCAGTTAAAAACCCTCCCAAAGGCCTGATGGGCAAAATTGTCTCCTGGTATGTTTTTTGTTGTTGTTTGTTTTTGTTTTTTTAAAGAGTAAATAATTTAGTTCGGGAATTTTGATCCGCTTATTGTAGCATAATGAGAGGAGAAATGTTTTTACATGGAAACATCTATTTATATAAAAGTTTATGAGAATATCATATTGGATGGAATCAAATGCATGCATTTTCTAACCATCTTTGAAATAATAAAGAACTTCACTACTCTATTACAAATTATAGCCACCAAAAATAAGCATATTGTTATGTATCAAATTATTTGTGTATGAGGTATGAAACATAATTTATTCCTGCTAGGTACCTTAACAATCACCTCATGAACATTTTTGCTGGTGCCTGGGAGAGAAGGGATGTTTCACCTCTTCTTGTTGACATCCCACAAGCCACAGATGATCAGGTACGTTAATACTAGGCATGTAGCTTTGTGGTGCCTCGCCCCGTTTTTAAACCATGTGACCTTGTTTATCGAGTACTAAACTATGTGGTATACAGTGTGGGGAATGTTTTTTGGCATGTACACTAGGTTCAAAAGTGTATTGAGCTGGTGAGCCGAGCCAAGAAGCCTGTAATCCTTCTTGGGAGCCAAGCCACTCTACCACCAACACCAGTTGAGGAGATCAGGTAAAGATGTGTTCAGCCAACGTTTTCTCCTTTTTTATGCTATACAAATTTGTATTTTGGTAGATGTACTTAGTAA
Source organism: Corythoichthys intestinalis (assembly GCF_030265065.1). NCBI lineage: Eukaryota > Metazoa > Chordata > Actinopteri > Syngnathiformes > Syngnathidae > Corythoichthys > Corythoichthys intestinalis. The sequence goes on from NC_080400.1 coordinate 33,515,495, forward strand.
AAGTACTGTAATTTTCAGACCAAAAAATGCTACTTTTTTCCACCAGTTCCAATGCATTTTTTATGTGGATTTTTAACAGCGAATGTGCTTTGCTTTTTGTGTAAATATTCCACAATACAACTTGTACACCTGCAGCTTGTAGCCCAGTGCGACATATATATTATTTAAATATTTGTATATGGATTTCTTATGAGATATGGTGAATATGGCATATAGTTAGGTATGTCCTGTAGTCCGAAAGTTAGAATAACTTACACCTACTTCCCATCTAATGCATTTGATGGTGTAGAGATGTTAAATTGTTACCATATGTTTGTTCATTGTACTGGGTACATTCATTTTTATATACAAGTAATGTTGTACCCAATAAGATTCACAGCTCTCAGGTTCTTCTCTGAGGCAAGGTTGAGTGTTTTTCCGCTGTTTCTCATGTAGGGGCACAAGGCTGCCGCCTGGCATAACAACAGATGTAAAATGTAAGATCTCGAAAGTTCAGGGCAGATCTGCTTGGGGGCACCTGCGTGGTGCCAGCTTTTAATTATTCTTTCCTTAACAAATGTATTCATCACAGGTGATCATTGCTTTCTTTTTGTTTCTGTATTGTGTGTCATCATTTCCTGTTCATTAAGAGAATAAAACCTGCAAAAAGAGAAAAATCAACTTTTTTCTTCTTCAATGGCTTTACAGGAGTGCTTTGGAGGACTTGGGCATCCCTTGCTTCCTAGGAGGCATGTCCCGAGGCATGCTTGGTAAAGACAGCCCTATCCACATTAGACAAAACAGACGTGATGCTCTGAAGGTGGCTGATGTTGTGGTCCTTGCAGGTCAGACAATGAATCCTCCCAGTAGAAATATTTATTTTCCCATTTTATAGTTCATATAAAATTGCAATTTGAAGTGGAGTTGTATTGGTTGAATGAGTAAATTACATGGATGAGTAAGACATCTGAAAAGCTTTGTAAAGACATTTTGTTTTTCACATTTTATGGGGGGGGAATCCCTTTCTGTAGGTTATTCACATTATTTCACAATACATGAACAGCTCGTGCTCTAAATTTAGAGCTTGTCTGTATAGTCTCTAACAGCAAGGCTTTTACCACTTCCTTGTTTCATTTTCACCCATTGAATACATTTCACTTTATCCTACATTTGACAAGAATATGGGTAGTTGAACTGAATGAGCCTCAGATTCTGTTGGAAGGAAAAAATAATTCATACAAGTAAATACAAGTGTATTTACTGCACAGTGTGTACCGTAAGTATTGCTGAAATTGTTTATTCTTTTGATAAATAATGTAATATTTATTCCACAAAAGCTTGTCAAATGATTAGTCATATTTATTTGGACCTTGCTCTTTCCTGTAATGCCGGATGATAAGGCTCTATTAGGAAGACAAGTTCAAGCTTGCCTTGTGGCCTTAGAACTTGATGCAACCTGCCATGTTTAAGCTAGTTGGTGGAAACATTTTGTTTATTCAACAAATAAATGAGGAAAAGAACAAGTTCTGAGGTGCATTGTTTTGAAAACATTCCAATTGTTTTGGCAGGCACAGTGTGTGATTTCCGTTTGGGCTACGGCAAAGTTTTGAACAGACGTAGCAAGATCATTGCTGTCAACAGAGACAAGAGGCAGCTGCTCAAAAACTCTGATATGTTTTGGAAACCAACTGTAGCTATTCAAGGTGTGTTCAATCATTTTTAGTAGCATTCTGTTTCTTGACTCGGCACCCCAAAAATCCGTTACTTCTTTGGATTGTATGACGCGCCCGACTAAGCTGCACCCACCAAATTTACAAGAAAATAGTATGTCCATATGTAAACCATACTGGATTATAAACCGCAGAGATATTCACACAAAAAGACATCCAGCTCATTAGCATGTTAAAATACACATTTAAGCCGCACTGGGTTTAAAGCGGGGTGAAAAAGTAGCAGTTTATACTCAGAAAATCACATAATCCATGGAGGGATTTTGATCAACCTTCAAAATGTTCGTATTTAAAATTAGTTTACTCAATTTCATCGCTGGATCATGCTGCAATTCTAAAATCTTTACCAGCATTTTCACATGGTTAATGTTCTTTTATATGTAAAAATTGCCAATTTGATGAAATTTAAGCATGCCAGACGTGAAAGAAATTTTTTTTCCCCTGTAGTTTTATTGATTTATATTTTTTGTATAAATATATACATTGTTTTTTATACTTAAACGTTACTATGACCGGGATTTTGGAACTATAAACCACTACTTTTTTCACCCTCTTTGATTCCTGTGGCTTATTTATTATTACAATCTAATGAGCTGCATGCATTTTGGTGTAAACATCCCATAAGACACTATGGTCAACTGTGTCTAATAGTCCAGTGTGGCTAATATTTAACCAACTACAATTGTCTTATAAAATTTGGTGGACGCGACTTATGTGTGTGCGATAGTCCAAAAATTACGGTACAGTGGTACTTCTATTTACGACATCAATTGGTTCTGGAAGTAGTTCGAAAGTAGAGACACATTTTCCATGTAAATGCCCTAATCGGTTCCAAGCACTACTGTAACCCCATATTAAATTTTATAATCGGGGTAAATTCGGAATATAACAAAAGCCAGACACATTTGAATCATTCCATATACCTTAGCTAATCTAACCGTTAATACCTGTAATTAAGTAGACGATAGAACATAAAAATCAAACAAAAATCTTACCTTTCGAGTGAGGCAATGTCCTTATTCACAAGATAAGTGGTGCCTATCGCCTATCTACGTTTAGAGCTGTGCTCTAATATGCTACTAATGTAATGAACTGTGTGTGGGGTTCATAAAAACTCTTTGTGACACAAAAACGGAAAGGGATGTGTGCTTTTTTTGGGCTAAGATGTTGACCTGCTATAACATCAACACCATTGCGCCTGTCCCATCATACTGTAACGCCCAAATTGAAACGTCATCATCAATAGGCCAATAGGAGAGCAGAATCCTATCCCAGAAGCATGATGGGAAATATTATGACCAATAGGCCAGCAGGATCCTATAGCGTCACATTTGAAAGCAGAAAGCAGGAAGTAAATTCGTATTCTATCGTACAATAGACAACATTTTCCCATTGAGGTGTGTCGTAACCTGAAAATTGCATTTGTAGCAACATTTGTAAGTATAGAAGTACAACCATATTTATTTTAATTGAAGGTCAATTGATAGTTTTAACAGACATACCAAAAAGTGTTTTATTTTTTATAGGCCACCTTTTTAAAGGCTAAAATTTTCATCTTTTATATAGGTGATGCTGGTTCCTTTTTGGTACGACTTTCCAAGGGCTTAAAGGGCCATCACTGTCCAGAAGAATGGCCTCAAAGTCTCAAAGCAGGAGATGTGACCAAAGAAAATATAAATAGGTGAGGAAGCTGTGTAAAATCTGTTTTCTATTTTATATTTAGTAGAGGCTTAGGAACGCTGTAGCCATCCTAACTAAACCGACTGTATATAGCCCTTTCTTAGACTCTCTCACATGAGCAGGCTTCATCAGTTCATGCAATCTTTAGGCTAGAGCTGCCCTGACTTTAGATCTGCCCTGATTGCCTTTGCATGAACTGAAGAAGCATGCTCAGATAAGACACAATGTTGTCCAAGATAACCAAAACAGTCCAGTGGCAATTGATTCGATGTGCAAATAATAAAATTATTCATGTTATTTAAAGAAAACGTGTTCACATTTGTGTTTAGAAATGGAAAATGAGTTCAGTGTGTGAGCAAGCGAACATTAGATAAAACAAAGAGAATTATGGTCCTCTTCATCTTCAGAGCTAAAGCCAATGAGAAGACAGAGCATCACCTTAACCCCCTTAAAGTTCTACACATGTTGGACGAGCAGATGTCAGAAAACAGTATCATTGTAGCGGACGGCGGGGATTTCGTAGGAAGCGCTGCTTACATCATGAGGCCGCGTGGACCACTGCGCTGGCTCGATCCAGGTCCATTCTGTGTCTTTGCAACTTAAATGGCATGGAAAAAATCATTTGGCATGAAAAAATCATTACAAATGTAAATTTTGTAAATGATGATTCTCGACAGGTGCGTTTGGGACGCTGGGTGTCGGAGGAGGATTTGCGCTAGGTGCAAAACTTTGCCGGCCTGAATCAGAGGTGCTGTGCTGATGCAAGCTTTTCAGAAAAAAGATCCACTTGCACTTGACACTTCAATAATGGAATAGGACACTCTGCACTTTTTAGGTGTGGATTGTCTATGGTGATGGTTCTCTAGGATACAGTGTTGCTGAGTTCGACACTTTCACCAGACATAAGGTACATATGTGTGTTATTAGTGTCCATGGTACTTCTATCCCTTTAACCTTTTATGAAGATGTTGTACAGGCAACTGAAGTAGTGAATTTAAGTCACAACTTTATGATTATGCATCTAGTTTATTATTTGTAAAATAAACAAAATAACTTGTCATAGGGGTAAGGAGAGGGTAACCACTGTAAAACGTATCAACTACAAAATACTTTGCTTTAAAGGGACACTCCAGTGGAAGTCGACATTTAGAAATTAATTGCTTGGGTCAAAGAAAGGAGTGCTGTTAACAAGCTCACCAAATTTGAATTTATAAATTAAAAAAATGCCAACTATATTTAATAAGGTTTCAAAATGGGTAAAGATAAGGCCATCAGGTCTCTAACCATGCACAGCTCAGACAAGTGCCATACGACTACTTGTTACCATCTCTCTTGTTAGCGGGGATCTGTGAGAGTGAAACAGACGGCCGGCGACAAGCAGCAGCCCTGGAAGCCCGCATGCCAGCGGCGGCTCGTGCAGCAGTTGATGTCGGTAAACGCATACTGTCGGCTGCAATTTGCTTAAAATTTACCAGGCCCTTGCCATTATCGTAGCTGAATGTACGCATCCACTGCCGGCCGGCGCTGCTCATAGCTGACCGTCTGCTACGCCGTGCATTGCTACACAAAGCCCACATTACATAAAATACATATGAAGCTAATGGAGATGTATTTAGGTGATGGAGGTTGTGATTTTTCAGCTGCTGAAGTAACGCTACAAATTCACCGGACCCTCGATAGAACTGGAGTGGACCACAGTGCATCTAGCTGTTGCTGCACAAGCCGCAGTTGCATGTGTTGGCTACCAGCTAAGCTGTGTCGTTGCTCGCAGCCAGTTGTGTCTCACCTACTCATAGCCCAACTAACATCAAACACCTAAACATGTGAGAGATGATGTACTGTATTTAAAGGACTGGTGTTCTGTAGCTTTATGGAACTGCTTGATGGTGAATTAAATGAGAAAGCTGCATTTGTGTCAGGGTGTAAAGCAGCCTGAAGGCGCACTTAGACTTAGAGTGGTATGAAAACGTTTGGCCGCCATTATAAGAGCCTCAAAACAAGTCTCAAATGACCTAAGAATAAAGATTGTTCAGCATCATGGTTTATGGGAAGGTCACAAAGTGCTAGCTCAGAGATGTCAGTTGCCAGTTTTCACTTTGAGGAATATAGTGAAGAAATTGGAAACCTGAGAGTGGCAGAGCAAGAAAAATGAGGAAGAAAAGGATTAGGGGGAACAGTCAAACTCCTCCACAAACCACCCCCAAAGGGCCAAAACAAACATAAGAGTTCTGCAGATGGTGTAATTGTTCAACTACTCAGCAAATTTTGCACAACGATATACAGTACTGTATAGGAAAGTAATGTTGAAGAAGCCTTTTCTGCATGAGGTATGCCAAAGCCTATTAGGACAAGCCAGCTTCATTTTGAAATAGTGTATTATGGATTGATGAAACTACAATTGAGTTATTTGGTAAAAAAAAGAACAAGAAGTAATTATTTGGACAAAACCGTGGGAGGTATGCATGGGGATGAAGAACATGGCATTGCAAGACAAATATTTGTTACCCACAATAAAATTTGGTGGGGTTCCATCGTTCTGTGTGGCTGTTTCAGGCACTTGCAGTCTTGTTAATGTTGGACCTTTCCAGTCCGTATCAGTAGATCGCTGAAAACAATGATCAGGAATAACTGACAAAGCCCTGGTCATAATTCTTGCACCCGGGCTCCTAATCTGATTTTTTTGCCATTGCATGCACTGCTTACACTTACAATATGGCTTTAAAAAGAAAGCAGTTCACTTCCAGCCAACAGTCAATATTGCAAATGTAAGTTATTTGGTCACTATAAGTTAGTAGGTTTTCCAACCCATTTTGTGATTATAAAATCAAAATAAGAGACATAGATTCATGTTAAAATAACAGTTAACATGAGGCTTATTTTTGTAAAAGCAGTGAGTTATCAACATGTGGGAAACTTTGGACTCAGGGTGTTGCTACGCTGTAAAGGTTTTCCAAGGATCAGCTACCCTACCTGTACATGTCTATGAGACAGCTAATGATGGCACATAGTATTATGTGTACACCCTTGTTCAAAAGGTTTTAGACTCTTTCTCATTCAGTTCAATGGTGAAAAGTCTCAAAACTTGTGACCGCAGGTATTCTTACCCAGGAGTTACACCAGATATGGCATGCTTACATGTAACACCTGTGCCTGTTGACTTGTCAAAAACGTCTGTTTACATCGCTCACTACCACTAGCTCCGAGACCTCGCGTCAACACTCTGAGCACTTAATATATTATCAATAATTCATGCGACATACGCATTTACAGATATAGAGTAATCTGAGTAGAGATTTGTGGGTGTCGCTCTCTAGTGGTGGCCGCCATCACTGGGGTGTTAACACATCTCAGTAGCAGCCCAGCGTCAGTCAATGTAAAAAGTAACATTACCTGCTGCTAGGGTTGCCAACTCACTGATTATAAAAATACAGGAAACCTCATTGGTTAAGCCGGCTGGTGAGATAACCGTCATTTTCTTTTCTGTATGTGAAAAGTGTTTTTTTTTTTTAATTATTATTATTATATTATTAGTATTATATTCTGCTCAAAAAGTAACGTGTATTTAAAGATAATCCAACAACAATTTGCCTTTCAGACCCCGCGTATTGGTCAGCTTTCTTTCTGAAAGAAGAAAAAAGTTCTGTGCTTAAGAGAAAACCAATCCCAATGACAAAGATTTTAACATGTATTTTACAAATGATATGCCTCAATGAATCTTTTTTTTTTTTTTTTTTTTTTTTTTAATGAACGCTTTTCAAAAGCTTTATTGGTGGATTTTCTCAAGTTAAAGCGCCACACAGAAATTAATGAATTTAATTGTGTAAGCAGGATCTGTCTATTATTCTTATTATTTAATTACAGGTGTTTTAGCTCATTTCAATTTATTTTATTTAAATGGGCTATTATTTATTTTATTATGTGTTTAAAATTTTACAAATGTGATGTAGTATTCATTTATTTTCTATATTTTATGTTGTATAACTTTAGTTCCTATGTGAATATTAGTTCCTAATTGTTTTGTTGTGGTAGGAGGGTTTTGTATTGAACACGGGGCTGTGTTGGTTATTATTATAGCAGAGAAGACAGCAGTATATCAACAAAGACAAGTCAACTGTGCCCCGATCTACCACTCAAGAGATCTGATGGACTCAAAAAATGGGTTACGATTGCATATTAGTTTGAAAATCGACCAGATCCACCGTATTTTTACACTGGTGACTTCCGGTCTGCCCGATCCTAGCTACCGGTAGTAGTATTGACGCAGGAGCGTCTCGCGTCAAATGATAAACTCTGCCGTTTTTTTCGCGTGCGTCGTGTTGAGCTGCTTCAGGGACGCGTCTAACATGCGGCCGCACTGCAACTGGTGTGTATTGGCTGATTGACTTTAACGCCTGCGTTTCACTGCGTTCTCGCGGCGGCCACGTTGTCGTGCCGTTGACTTTTCTGGGTTATACTGTCCTACTGTGTTGGTCCTCATTATAGTAGAGAAGACAGAGTAAATATAATTTACACAAAGAAACTGTAACCCGATCGACTCACAGCCTCGAAAAGTAAGGGTTACATTTCGTCAGAAACTCGTTTGGTACGCTTCTGTTCTGAACCGAGCACCACGTACCGAAACGGTTCAATACAAGTACATGTACCGTCAGGGGTCGCGTTAACCGAATATTTTCCGTCGTTGACCGGTTTTTTAAAACGGTGACGGAAAAAACTGAAGTCCATCTGTCATTTTGACAGGTTGCAATTCACACCCCAGACCACAGGGTGGCAAGTGAGCATATTAATTAGCTATTGTCTCTCTTGATGCATGACGTCGTTGGCCTTACTCGGAAAAATGTCAAGGCAACTGAGTGTCCGAAGTTTCTTCAAAAAGCCCCAAAACGACGATGGTGTTGATAAAAGAGGTGAAAAAAGAGGGACTGATGCAGTGGAGGATGAAGGATGACAATGAATCAAGTGAATCGCCGGTTCACTCCTCACTGTGGCGAGCAGTTGAAAACAAAGAAGGGCAGAATTGGTAACACGGTGAAAGCGGCATTAAGCCAAAAAAGCGGACCAGACTAGCCAGAGCCTGAAATTATTTCAAGGAAAATATGGAGGGTGCCACCACTGTGTGTACTCTTTTTGCTAAGCTGAGCTCGCATACCACGGTAGCACGTCAGCAATGAACGAACACTTGACGCGCCATCACCCAGGTGTATTTCGGAAGACAACAGGAAACAACAAGCTTGCGGATTGTAAGTCCATACAACTTTCTAACGATTTTTTTAAAAATGTAAGTTTCCTTTATGTGCGTCGTATCAACGTGCATTTTTATTTAATAATAATAATAATATATATTAAAAAAATAAAAAATAAAAAAAAATATATATATATATATATATATATATATAATGGAATTATATAATATTACTGTAATCCATGACTGCACTAATGTTAGTTACTTTATATTATAAAGTATTATTGTATTATTGTGTATATACATATAGTGACTGAATCAAGATATAGTCATTTTAAAAATTTAAGTGACGGGTAAAAATAGATTATGACCGGATTTTTATGACCCTGTCAGTCAAAATGACAGACAACGAAAAAGTCTAGCGCAACCTCTGGTACCGTTACACACTTAATAATATTGGTTATCGATAATTATCGGCCGATAATGGCAATTATGACGTCACACCGATAATAGAGATTTTTAAAAATTCAACCGATAATGCAATCTGATAATTTTATACTTTATTTAGCCTTCAAATGTGTGCAACCGACACAGTTTTGTCGAATTCTGGGCCGGCACCCCTACCCCTCCTAAAGGTATTTTTTGTGCAATTAAGTAATTAATTTGTAAGCATTATGAATATTAATTAATATACAATGATTCGACGTTGGAATTTACTACTTGCGTTCTACTTACGTTCATTTGATGTAGAAAAAGTAGCGATAAATCGTATTTTTGCACAGTAACATTTCCTCTTTTTTTATAATTTGTATATACGTATATCTTTTCAATAGAGTTATCGGCTTGACATTATCAGTTATCGGCTGGAAGGAGGAGGTGATTTTGGTTATCGGTCTGCATTATCGTGCATCACTACCTTAATATATATATATATATATATATATATATAACAGTTAAAAATTAGAATGCTTTCTTGATCATTAGCCTGCTTTTTTTGTCTAAATAATATCTTCACCAATTTAACTTTAGTAAGCTTTTACCAAACAAAGAGATTCTCTCCTATGTAACCGTTAAAGAAATCAATAAGCGATAAAAACACTGAATGTAAAAAAAAAAAAAAAAAAAAAAAAAAAAAAAATTACACTTACAGTATGCTTCCATTGAAAGACTTAAGCATGCGCGAATCACGTCGGTCGCCTGCCATAAACCTTGCGCATGTGTGTTTGACTTGAACATGTGCTGCACATGCGCCACTTGCATCCTGTCGGTACTCACATTGGGTTGCGACAAGTGCTCTCACAGAGAGCAGCAGAGACGTCTGTGAAATGACACTTACGTGCCACGATGCTGCAGGGCGAGACTTTTCACTTGTATAATGTAACAAAAATGTTGTGTAAGGCTCGTACAGTAACTATAGGGTCATTGTAGAACTAAAAAATGTAAAGGATTACGTTACAAAGTTACAGCAAAAAGTCAGTTATAGAATTTCTACAGGATAGAGTAAAACGATTTAATTATTGTTGCGCTGTTGGCTTGTCGTTAGCTTTTGCCAGCAAGCTCTCAATGCTAACGACGAAAGGTTCGCGCTTTTGTTTTCCACCGGAGTCCGCTCATCAACGCTGCAAAGCTCCTCAAAACAACAGCTTTCATGTTCGCAAAAAAAAAAAAAAAAAAAAAAATCTGTCAAATTCTTGTTTAAATGTGGTGTTGTGTGACAGTTATCGCAAGCAATGCAAATGTTTGTACAATAAAGGCACCCCCCATCTGCATTGGGGCTGTGTTGTTTAAATAGTGTTTCTCTGCTGTTTCCAGACACCAGTTATTGCTGTTGTGGGAAATGATGCATGTTGGAGTCAAATTTCAAGAGAACAGGTTCCCATTTTGGGCAGCAACGTGGCATGTGGCCTGGCATTTACAGGTATATTGTTTGATCTTGAAGATAGCTTCGATCTCTCTCACTGTAAATGTATTACACTGACTTTCACCTCCCTGTTTGGCAGATTATCATACAGTGGTGGATGGATATGGCGGTAAGGGCTACCTTATAAGGCGTGAGGATGAGGAGCGACTCAGTGAAATCATCCGGGAGGCTCAAAAGGAGACCCAAAGGGGCAAAGCAACACTTCTGAATGTCCTGATAGGCAAAACCAATTTTAGAGAGGGCTCAATCTCTGTATAATGCTAATATGCTCTTTCCAGCATGTTTCAACGGATTCCCCTGCTATCATAACATACCACTGTATAGCAGAAAATGTACTGTATTTGAAAGCCTTAATAATACAGATAAACTTGTTATTATTCTGGGGTTAATTTTGTGGCTAAAGCATAACTTGCATTTAAAAAAGGGACACCTCCCTAAATTAGAAATATGACTTGCTTAAGGGATTATACCTCTTGACTTGATTATCAATATATACAAAGTATTTTGCAAATAATTGTCGTTTTGTTTCTCACATGCAACCACAATGCCTTTAATCCTGTTATAAAATAACATGGAGCCTTTGCCTTTGGAAGTCTGTAATATTCTCCATTGACAGAATTTGAAGTCAAAATATATTTTGAAATGTCTTGTGTCATTAAATAGGTTAACAATAGTATATTGCTGAATAAATTGTTTGATTACCTTTATGTATTGCACTACAAAAGTAAATAATTTTCACACTAGTCAAATGGATTTATTTTTGTGTGTTTTAAAGTCATGGTCATTTAGAAAGGGTGTCAAGTTATCTGTTTAAAAGTGTAAAACAAGCTTCTTTTTTTCCCCTTTTTTTCTTAATTTTACAGGTAGTCTAATGCAATTTTCGGATAGATGGATGAATCAAAATCTAGTTTTTAGTTTAGTAATTTGAGCACCAAGAGCCCAACAGAAAAATTCAAGAAAAAACTAGCCCTGCAAGCAGGTCTGAATAGGCCCTCGCAGTTTGGCGCAACTTGGATGGCACGCAGCTCAGGGTGGTTGCAGATAGTCCTTGTCTCATCATCTCATGACAAACTAATGTGCTTGAAATTGGCCTCTTTTTTTGTGTGTATGTGTGGAACAGCTTGTGTTGTGGGCATGGCTGACATGTTTTTGTGCAGCCACGCCCTTATTCAAAACCAGAATGAATCTTCTCATTGGGCCAATTTGACCAAGTGTGCCAAATTTCGTGGCTCTAAGCTCCCGAAGTCCCTGAAGAAATCAACTTCCTTCTAATGTTGAACAGGGGGTCGTCATGGCAACAAAGACATGAACATGGGCCTTAAAATGTTGTACAGTATTACAAAAATGTCTTGTAATTCCAATGACCAACCTGAAAGGAACTGGACAAGGATATGTAAAAGTGAGTTTCTGTTGCCACTAGTTAGCGCTGTAGTGTTGATGCGAATGACCACTACAGGACCCTTCAGGGTACGACTCTCATCAGATTTGGCGCAACTATTATATATATCTGGCAAGTTATGACTGTTCAAAATTTGTGGTGAGACAAAATGGCGACGGTCATTTTCACTTTCCTGTTTGGAGCCCTGTGCTTTAACAAAACTTCAATATTTTTCATCAGGCACTTGAACACATATCTTAAGGCTACCCTGATGCAGGTTTGAGGTAAATTGTTTTTTTTTCCCTTGGAGGAGGAGCCAGTATAGTTAAAAAAAAAAAAAAGTTTTCCTTTCCCCAGCTGGGGGCGCCAGGCCTAATGGTAATATTTCAATGGAGTCGTATTCAGGCTGGGATACAGCTCATACATGCCAGATTGAAAAAGGCTGAACCTTGGATCAGGCAGTTATTAGTCATTTACTGAATATGGCGTGTTGCCAAAAAAATGCCGGCTGAAATAAAAACTCATGCGTGAAAGAAAACTCTCCATTTTGATAACTTTACATGTCATATGTCTCATGAACAGTCTACCCAATTTTGAGGAGGATCCAACGGACTCCCTATATAAGGGGTGTGGCGATACACACAATGGAATTAAAAAAATCAGTTCAATTCTATCAAATATGATTGCAATTAAAATCATATTATTCAAATATATTTCAAATAGAATGTATAATGTAATAAAGTGTACAACCTGAAAAGTAACGTCAGTTACTTTGCTGAGTAACTAATTACTCTTACAATGAGGTAACTGAGTTACTAAATTTTTGGGAGAAATAATTTGTAACTGTAACTAATTGCTTTTTTAAAGTAATATTAACAGCAACAAATGATAATAATAGTCCTGTGCATTACACATACCTGTTAAGTTGTACAGTTTCGGCGTAATTTGTACAAGTGGGCACTGATTTTCTAATGTGTACGCCGTACGTTCAAAATCTACGTTTTTCGTGCGTTGCATTTTTTTTTTCTCCGTTTGGATTTTGTTATCGTTTCGGAAACTAGACAATGCACCGAAAAGGTGTGCGTTACTACGTTGGTTGAATGACGCGAGAAAAGTCAGAGACAGAGAGAGAAGAGCGGGAATGGGAAGGAGGGAAGAGTGTTGTGACGCTGTTGCAAACACGAAGCTAGGCTAGGTGGCTCCAATACTTCCTGACTGTAGCTGACAGCCAACAATATACGCCCACTTGATGCTACGCTAGATATCACATGCATATAGAACTAAATGCGAAATGACAGACTCTGCGGTGTTAGTAAGCAGCCGCCATCTTAAAGCAGTAGACTTCTCAGAAAGGCTCTTTTGTCGTGAACCTTCCTAGCGAACCTAAGTAACTTTTTATCTAAAATTAATCTAAATAGGCAGAATCTTGACTTGAATCTAAAACAGTTTTAAAACTTTCACTTGTCGAAAGTAGACAGAAGGGAAATAATGCAAAAACGGGAGCAATTTTAACAACTGTAACTGTCGATTCACAACATTAAATGACTTCCAAACATAGCAAATGTTACTATGTTTTTGTTTTTTGTTTTTTTAATGGAAAAAAACATGAAAGGTAACACCAGTTACTTTGCCAAGTCACTAATTACTCTTACACTCAACTGAGTTACTAACTCAATTACTTTTTGGGAGAAGTAATTTGTAACTGTAATAAATTACTTTTTTAAAGTAAGATTAACAACAGTGTCCAGAATGAAAAGCTATGCTGTGACGAAAGTGCAGATTTTATTCTGCCAATTTGTTGCCGAACACAATTTGCCTGCAACTATTGCTGATCACTTCTCAGAATTAGCAAAAGAAATGTTCCCTGAATCAAAGATTGCATCGGTAAGTTAATTTTATCAATTGACCTTTTTAATTTATAATTGGACACACTAACGAACTACCTTCAAGTCAAACTGAATTGCGAGCTGAAGTGGCATGAAGTGCAGGCATCAAAAGACATGATACAAATTGCCAAAAGTGCTCCATACAGTTATAAAAAAATGTCACTGTTAAATTTTAGTAATCATAATGTAACTGAAGATATTGATTGTTCTTTGATTGCACCAGGTAATATGTGAAAACATTACTAATAAATTCATATTATTTTAAAAATTGAGTTTTATTTTTGTGTCATATTTCACGCTATATAAAACGATGTAAGATTAGCCACCAATTTGTAAGGGCATACATCACTATTTGTAAGATTGCCAACGGTCTCTGGTTGACAGATATGATTACAATAGGGCTCTCGCACCACTTGGTGCTCAGGCCCTAAAAAGATTGGACGTTTTTGGATGGACATACAGTTTTCAAACAGTAGATGGCAGTAATTTGGATTACACATGTCTTTATTTTATTGATTGATTGATTGATTTTATTTATTTATTTATTTGGTGCATATTGTACAATTGACAAAGGGGAAACGTCATTTTCTACGTGTACTGAGGTCAAAACGGTCAGAAATTATGAGGTTATTCTCCAATTTACAAAGTTACTGAAAAGGCACATTATTTTTCAAGTGTCTAGTTGAAAACTACACTACCATCCTACAATAAAGAAAAAACTTAGGGGTGCTTAGCTATTAACTTAATAAATTCCGAGAGGAGCTGTAATAAACACTACTTATTTATACATAATGAGTATAGTAAACTCCTTTTTAATTTTTTTTTTTTGAACAATAAACATACAAACAGACATACATATAAACATACATATCAAACAACAGTAATACAGAAACAACAGCTCACCTTGAAAAAATCCTTATCAACAATATTTCCTCTCACATAGTAAGACATACAAAAAAATATATATATGAAAAAAAAAAAGCATGTTATATACAAAACAGTTTTGCATAAGATTCTACAACAGACTTGCATTTTGTATTCTGTATCATATTAAGTGATGTGAAATACGATTTAATTTCAACCAAAAATAATTTAAAGTTCGGATTTACGTTTTGAAATTTAGATTTATGAATAGATTTATGAATATGATATTTCCCCAACAATATATAAAGATTTAATGGTGTGTTTATATTTTTATCTTTGGATTCAAATACGGTAATAATTGTTATTCCTTTTAATCCAACCTTTTGTCTAGTATGCAATAAAATATATTTTTGAAGATCAGTCTAAAACCTTGCACTAATGGGGCAACCATAAAACAAATGAGGTATATTTTCAGGCTCAGTCTTACAAAATATGCATTTGTTGTCAACATCCTTAAAACGGGACAAGTACACATCAGTTGGGTATGTATGTAGAGTGTAGTAAACTTCTAGTCCACCTGCCTCTTCGCCTATGACGTCACATAGTTTGGATGCGTGTGAGTCGCGTTGCTTTCAAGTTCTTATTTACATTTCGAAAATTAAAAAACATTCACAGTAACGAATTATAACGTTATAAGATTGGTTATTTTGGCAAAACATATAATAACACACTTAATTTTTGATTAATCTAGTTTAAATTTCGATCGTTTGATAAGAAACGAAGTACAGTTGGAAGAAATGTTTTCGAAATAGTGGGCGACCTCTTCCACGACTCAAGTCAACGTTGTGTTATCCGAGCGGAACTTGAAGGCGTCATAAAACAGGCAGCACAATCGCCACAGGCGGCGACTTCAACAACCCGTCTCGGCTCTCAGAAAACACAGAAACTTTAACACTGGCAAAAGTGTTAGACCTCCGCGCTGTCCATACGTTATCTCAACACGTTTGTAGTCTGTTTGTGAAGGCTAAGACTCTGAATTCAGCATGACGAGTGAAGCCGAGCTCTTGTGCTTTTGAACAAGGTTGGAAAGACAGCTAAAGCAACAGTTGTTGGAAAATCTAAGTTAGCCCGGTGCTTGTCAATTTGGAAGTCGGACTTCAGTTATTGATACAAATACTTGACGACGTGGACTTTTGCGTAAGAAACGAAGAGATTCCTAGCTGTATATGTTTTACTTACTGACCTACAATTAAGAATTTCTACGCAAGCAAAATTTCAAACGTGGGGCGCCTATAGCTAAAGGTGAGTCGTTTATCCTCTGTTAAGAGTGATGCGTTGCCAAGACAATTGTAGTTTATATTTGTATCAGAGACGTTTACTGCACTTTTCATTTTTTCGTGTGCTTTTTATTAAGCTATAAGCCAATGGCGACTGAGTGATGTAATATGAAAAGTTGCATACATTTGGTGTTTTGTTGTGGTACTCACTGGTGTTCTATGGCTCCAGGTGCTGAATGGCCTCTGTTGTAGCGGTGAAAACTGAGAAACGAACTGCAGCTGATTCACAGGATGCAGATTCAAATGGAAAGAAACCCAGGTAAGCACATTGCATTATGCATACAGTTCAGGATAATCCAACCCTATTCATACATCTAGTATTCTGGGTTAGTTCAAGACTTTTAGGCCTAGTGTCATAAAATTGTACTTAATTTCAAATGCGAATTAACCCTAACTCAGAGAGTTTCCCTCAATGTGGGCCAGACAATGAAGAAGGATGACTATAAAAGAGATCTTGTGACATTTACATCCTTCAAAGTGCAAAAAACAGATTTGATAAGACAACTTGGACATAGAAGGACATCGCCAAAAAGGCACAACCTCATTGTTTACCCGAACTGGCACTTTTTTACCCCCTCGACCCCAAGCTCAAGAAACATGAAAGAACACGAAAGATTGCTACCAGAAAGGTGCAACATGCCAAATTGGTTACTTGGCAGGGAAAAATCTGTTATTTGTTGTTTGGGATATTAAATGCATCTTTAGTCCTGGAACTGTTAGGACACACTTTCTTTTTTACATAAGAATTTATTTCACTAAAGCCACTTCAGAACTCTCATGAACTCTCACATTCAACGTGCCAAAACTACGTAACAAATGCTGATAATTTTAATTAGCCTATATTATTGAGCTTCTACATTTTGCAGAAAATATTTTGGCCATTGTGGTTTTACAAACCATAGATTAAGGCAGCACAATGGGCTAGTGTTAAGCATGTTGACTACACAATTCTGAGGTTTTGGGTTTCTGTGTTTGGTGGTACTGTAGTAGTAGTTTTCGACCTATGCTGTCATGGGTTTTCTCCCCCTTGACAAACATACATGTTGGACTTATTGGAGACCCTAAATTCTCAATAACTACTGTTCGTGTTATCTACTCACCACCATGGCAATAATAAATTCAATTACATGAGTCGCACTGTGAAGGGCCAAGTTGGCTGGTCAAATTTGCCCGCGTTAATACCCCTGCCTGAATAAAGTCATCGTGATTCGTGAGCATTTTGATTTTGGTGAGCTTTCTGTCACATTTTTGTTCATAAGTCTAGTATCCATAGAGATTTTCCACTCTTTAATACTGAGTGGTATAAAATTTCCTCGCTTTGCAAAATGCCTTAATTCGGCACAGTGTGGGGACTCAAGAAGAGTCTCTGCTGGTAGAGTAGAAACATGGTTTCATAGCTACACAACAGCAGAGCAGCCAGTTCCTTATAATCAATAGAGGAACAGTACCTCCTCCTAAAAAAGTAACAAACGAGTATTGAATGAGTAGCTTTTCAGTAACCCATAGCAATTCAGATTTTCAGGTTAAAGGTGTTTTGAAAGGTTTCATAGTACAACCCCAGTTGGTTAGATGGATATCTAGATGGATGTCGCTGGATGCATGGCAGTCCTGGAAGAAAACTTCTTGAAGTCTGCAAAAGGCTTGAGAGAGGAAAGGAAACCCGTCTTCCTGCAAAACATTGACCCTAAACATAAAGTCAGTGCTACAATTGATTGGTGTCAATCACATGTTAGAGTTGCTCTCCAAAGATGCACTTTATTTAATAAGACTGATCTTCCCTGATTCACTTCACAAACCAGCACACATTAAAATGTGTGCTTTTGGCAAGCTCTCTTTTATGGAATGCAGAATATTTGTCTGTTCTAAAGGAAACTGCTGCCCAGCCTGAAGACAAAGCATGCCCCCGAGCTTGTCTTGGTGATTGGCACCGGGATAAGCTCAGCTGTGGCCCCACAAGTCCCTGCCCTTCGCTCCTGGAAAGGACTTATTCAGGCCTTGCTCGATGCCGCCAATGACTTTGACTTACTTGAAGAGGAGGAGAGCCGGCGTTTCCAAAAGCACATGCAGGAAGATAAAAATTTGGTGCATGTAGCTCATGACCTAATTCAGAAACTTTCCCCGGTAAGACACGTTTAGTTTCCCTTTTGTTCCCCTTACACAAGTCATAACTTACAAAACCCTAGTTGTCTCTGATTTAATGCAGTGGGATTATTCCTTGTTTTGAAAATGCCGTCAGCCAATGACAGTCAAATATTGTAGAAATGTGTAGATAGTCAAACACAAAATGGTCTAAACA
This sequence comes from Corythoichthys intestinalis, assembly GCF_030265065.1. Classification (NCBI taxonomy): domain Eukaryota; kingdom Metazoa; phylum Chordata; class Actinopteri; order Syngnathiformes; family Syngnathidae; genus Corythoichthys; species Corythoichthys intestinalis. The sequence goes on from NC_080400.1 coordinate 33,533,745, forward strand.
GGGTATAGTTTCCTTTGTACAGGGGATTTACGATTATAATAGCACAAATAAACTTAACATTGTAATAAACCTTTTGGCTAATGCACAATTATCACACCTTAGTTTAGGCTGTAAATATTTGTGTAATCTTGAAGCAAAAAATGTAAATAGACAAACAGGAACAATGAGGGTTCATTCATTATAACAATGGATTACAAACCACATCAGCTTGAGTGGGGGTGGGGGGGGGCAATCAAACTTCCCCAAAAAGTGAGGAAATAATAACCTTATATTTCTTGCAAGTAAAATTAAAACAGTAGTTTTAATGTGGAAAAAAATATATATTTCCAATTCCAATATTAAGAATAGGGAGTTTTGTATTTAAATGTTGTCAATTTCCCTTGAACAACAGCAATTAAAAAATATCGCGAGGGTATGTTGCTAACAAAACAAACATTGCTTTGTAATTATAGAAAAACAAATATTTTGTAAACATACTGTATTTTTTACACTATAAGGTGGTGGGGATGACAACCTTAGAGACACTGTTTCAGAGTTTCCACAATAATCCACACTTAACTGTAACTTTACCAAACAAAAAAAATGTAAAAGTTGTTCTTGAATCCACGTGATTCATTATTTTAAACACCATCATCATTTGGACAAACATGTGCTGAGGGAATTTCTAGCAGATGGGTGTCCTGATAGTGTTTGCTTCCTGTGTTAGTCATGACTCAATGCACGTTTGAAACTGCTTAAAAACTTGATTTTGCATAAGTCTGCTGTCACAAAAGGGAGAAAGCACACTTTACCACTTTATGGTATGCCATGTTCATGTCAGTCCCCTGTGGTGCTGAAAGGTTTGCTTGAGGTAATACAGAAAACATTCAACTTTCCATTTATTTAAAGCAACAGCTAAACAATTAGCGCTTTAAAGTGCAAATGAAACCAAAAAGCTTGTTTATTTCATATTTCACGCGGTGTTTTATAAATGAAATGGACCGCTTGGAAAGTTGGATGTGTGTGGAAGCGATCGTTTTATATATTCACTTTTTGAATCCCGCGCCATGAAAATGAGTTACTTCCCGCGCCAGTCTCAGGTTTAGGACGAATGCGAATGTAACGTCACCCGGGTCAGCATCTCACAATACAGCATTGCTTTATAGCATGCAGATGGACTGCGGTTTCAGCTGATTTTGCAGATTAATGTGTGTATTTTTCGCATCACGCCAGCCGAACGGCTGCAGGCTTTTTTTAGCTTCACCAGGGCAAGGCGTGTGAGCCTTTTGGGGTTTCAGAAAGTTCCCGTTCAACCTGAGATTGGCCAAAACAAGTGTGCGACAACTGTGGCGCCATTGGACTTACGAGGAAGTGAGTAAACATCGTGTTTTGTATTATGTCAAATACTGGGATCATGGCACACGTTTTAATATGGAGGTGGCTTGCATTTTGTGGCTGACATGCTGCTTGTCCACCGAGAATGCCACTCGGCTGACGACTGGCGGCTTGTCGCACATCCCCAGGAGAGCGCTATACTCGGCTTATTGCCCTCTTTGTGTGCCCGGTGTTCTGTCAAATTTTCCACCCGATCAGAAAATGCAACTTTGTGTTAAAAATGGCCGCAAATACAGCGATGACAAAGTAAACACTACAAACTTTCTTTAAATAAAGGACTATGTACTTACGTTTGATCATGGACGGACATTTAAAAAAGTTCTCAGAAACATCCTGCCATGTTAGCTGCACAACAACTGCACGCCGCTCTCTCATTGTTCTTCACCGTGTATTTAAGCAGTAATTTAGGCCATATTCGTGTTGACCATGTGGCAGCTACGCGCTCCTCCGACGTCGGCCGGTTTGTCCAGCGGTAATTCTCTAGCTGCTTTCCCGGCAAATATGCTCTCCTCCAGCAGCAGGGAATGAGCTGTAACTAGCTCGCCGCACGCGGGTTGCCGATCGGCGAAGACAATTGACAACCCCGCCGCTGTGTGAAATGATCCGGGCTAGTATTGAGTGATTTCTCGCTTGGAAAAGCGAAAATAAGACTTTGAGACGTCACTCGGTTCGGGTTAGCATATCAACTAGCTGTCACGCCGCTTGGTTTGTTTACGCTCTCCGAAGCCGGGGCAGGAAATGACAAAAGCAAGACTAATTCCGGTGGCATAAAATATCGTTCGGTAGGTGCGACAGTAAAGGTGAAGTCGACAGTTTTGACCATTATGGAGTAATTTTGCCATGTCGTACTTAATGTCGTACTTAATATTTCATATTCCATTTAGCACAAGACTGTTATTTTTCATGACCATACCATTTATTTAGCAATTCGTGAAAAATACTTGGAAAAATATTGGAGAAGAGAGACTGAAAGAATGACATTTTGTGGCTCTCTTTGTCGCATTTTCCTCGTTTTGAATAATTGCCCCTCAATGGGCTGAATTCTAAATCAGATGAAACCATGACCCTGCCGACATCATCTTCCTGTTGGGGACGCTAGAGCCCTATAATGGTAGGCATGGCTAAATGGCAGATTAAAAGACTAATTTCTCATCATCTGAGCTTTGCCAAATTGTTGTATATTGTCGAATTGTCTCAAAATATGATTCAAACTCACATAAAAATGCTATTTAAGACTTTATTTCTCCTATCGTAGGCACTTTAATTTGCATTAAAAGACTTAGTGGCTGTTTACACGACAATGGCAACGGGGACGGCAACGCAAAAACTTTTCCAGAGAGCACACACGGCGACAGTGTATTGCTGGGGCTAAAAACGGAAAAGTTTGAAAACGCCTTCCAGAGTGGAAATCTTGTCAACGCTCCCTCCTGTCACCACTGTCTAAACAGTTGACAACGCAAGAGTGAGTTTTGGGTGACAACTGACTTCCGTACTCTGGAACTGTAGGTGGCGATAATGCCCCAATACATTTGTCAATGAAGGCGGTGAGGATAATGATGATGTCAGTGCACGAGGACAGTCCGACAGTGTATGAAAACATGTCTTCAAGTAGCAACCTTGTACACTGGCTAAGTAACTGCGTTCAGCATTATTCAAGAATAGAGGCAGACGGACATCCGGGCATTTAATGACGTCACCAGCCACAACAAAGCGTCGCCATATTGACAATGGGGTAAAAGACCAGTCACTTATAATAAAAACGCATTGAACTTTCGTCTTATTTGCCGTCTTTTTTCCGTCGGAATGGCTAAAAGTTGCTGTGGTGCAGGTTGTCACACAAAGAAGAGTTCGGAGCCGCATTTGAAGTTCTTAATTCTTCCACGTGAGAGAAAAAGGAGTAACAAATGGCTGAGCGCAGTTAATCGAGGAACAGTAAAAGAAGACGGTTCCGTGGACTATTTTCGCCTGTGGGAACCTAAAACCAAGCACATTTATGTTTGCAGCCAACATTTTATTACTGGTGAGTTTAATCGATTATATTTTGCCCCAATTATCTACTACGATTCAATAAACTAGGCAGTGGTTATTTTTACCTTAACCGGCAAATCGCAAAGTGTTTTTTTTCTTTTGCCGTGAACTGCTCTGATTAGTCAATCGGTATATTATTGGCCTGGTGGGAATTGTTTTTTTGCCGTGACGTGTTGATGGCTAAATAAAGCTTGGAGGCGAATTACCGGTAACGGCAGAAATAATCACTTCGTATATACTACCAATTTTCTCAGTTCCACACAGTACATATTCCACGTAAATGATAAAGGTCAACTTACTGGGTGACTTTATGAGATAGTTGTAGATGTTTCTGAACTCCACTGCAGGCCATTCCTTTGTTTATCCAGCTATCAGCAGCGACTTTGTATCGGCAGCTTTGTACGCCAATAAACGCTAATTTTAAATTGCATCGCCTCCTCGCGTCTGTCGGGAGTGACTCGTGATAATAGTAAGCCATGTTTAAGACGTTTTTAGGAAAAAAAACGCAAAACACACCTGAAATATATGAATTTCAGACGTCTGTCTATGGAATGTTAAGCTGTGCGTACCCCCTTCACAAAATGGCGACACGTTGCTAAGCGAGGTGACGTCATCGTGACATCACGCCGACTTCCTCCATTTAGTCAACTATTCCCTCCTTTAATCATAGAAACCAATTTATTTTTCTGTCTGATGCGCTTCGCCATGTTGTTATTTGACCAGGACAAAAGAGGAAACCGCAGAAGGGAAGGGTTACACTCAGGAATACAAGTTATAGTGGGGTTGCTACCTACGCAATGAGAATGCATACTATATCAGAAAATTTGAGGTTTCATGCGCTTTTGTGTGCATGCTGTTTTGCCCACATAAAATGGGTCGTGTAAACGCGGACTTAAAATAACAGCAAAACGCCACCTTGGTGTTATTGCGTAAGATTGTTGTCGTGTAAACGTGGCGTACTGTAAGTACATGTTACTTTCCTCCCATTAATGACATTTATAATTACTTTTACATCCTATGGTAGTTAATTTTTTCCTCTGCCCTGTCTTGTCTGTCTCAAGGCCCAAATATCCCTAATATTATCGGTGCATACCAAGTTTGTCAACACATAGATGACATCAGCATTTTAATAGCCTGATTTTTTTTTTTTTAAACAACATGACTACCATTTGCATCCAATCTGTTCACCCTTTTAAAATTCAAATTCCTCAAACCTTATATGTTAAGCTTTATTGTAAAATCTAAGTGCAATTAAATTTGGAACATTTTCTTGAAAAATGTGCCTCTAGTGTCATATTCTGGTCAACGCTCTGTTATAATGTGTGAATTAGCATATGACGTGCTAAGGAAAATGGTTCATACTGTGTGATTTGTCATAAAAAAAAATTGTGTTACTCAGAGTTTACTGTGAAATAGACTAATTTAAATCCAGAGGGCATGTTGTGTTCCACAGTATTGTGAGTTTGTGATGTTATCAACTTTGGATGTGATCACCAGTAGTCATGTGGATGATTAAGTAGAAGTGTTGCTCCTGTTAAACCATGTTTAATCATATTACTGGATCATTTTTTAGGTTTGCTCTTCCTATTTGTGTTCCCATTTTTGTTGTCTTGATAAGACTCTCCGATAAAGCAAGCATCAACCTGCTTTTTTTTTGAACAAATGGATTTGATTAAGAGCTTCTTTGACTGGTGTTGCGTATTTTGAAACAGTCCATGAGTTTGTGCAATGTGACTAATGAATATTGAGTAAAAATGTTACATTTCCATGTTTGTTTCTCAGTATTCACAAGCAGTCTACTCTTACAACACATTTTAAAGGATTTTGCAAATTATATTTGCCTAAAATTTTCCTAAATTAACAATTGAAATGACTTGCAACATATTTATCAAACCAAACACTTGGAGCACAATTCAAACGTTTTTCAACAAACTTGGCTTTTTTTTTTATTTTTTTTTTAAATGAACTTAACATGCAGTGTTTCAATGCAGATTTTCAAGACTTTTTTTTTTTCTTTTTCGTTCAATAGCAGTTTCACAATTCTTCTATCAATTGAACTTCCACATGTTTGTAGATTGTCTGCTTGGATATCTTTGCTACAGGTTATTAGAATAGCCTCTGAGAGCTTCAATTTGTATGCGAACATTTACCTTAATAGATATTTTGCTTGAAGATGCTCCAAATATTCTCAACATTGTTGAGATCTGGGAGTTATGGGGGCAGCTACATCTGGAATTTCTCCACTTTTTATGTGCAAAGCAACCGATGATGCAAAGGTATTCCTTACGGCATTTTCATTGATGAGTGCCGTGCTACCCTGGTTTGCCAGATGTGGAGTAGTCAACAAATGGTGGGTGGCTACTATGTGCCAACAAGGCTGCTTGGGGGTAAGAGTCTTCTTTTCATTTGAAATTTTCAAGAAAAAGTCCAAGAAGGTGGGAAGCAGTTGACCTTCAAACAACATCTATGGAAAGGAAATGTGGGCATCCTGAAGAATTCTGACACTGCTCTCAAACAAGGGGTCTTAAATTGAAAAGTAACTTTACCTGTGAAATGCTTGTAATTCTAGATTTTTTGTGTTCGGTTTATTACAACCTTCAATCCTAAAAATTTAGAACAGTGTATTTTAATTTTGCTAGAAAAAAAAAACATTTGGGGATTTGTCTAACTTTAAAACATTCATAAAATATTCAAATTACCCTTTAACAGTTGATGGCTTTAAGATTATGCTGCTGAGCGTCATTTGCGTGACCTACTTGGTAAAGTTAGAATAGAAATATCTTTAGCATAATTTGGAATGTGGTGTAGGTCTCTCAGAATGTCATAATGACGCTCTAAGAATTCTAATATTCTGTATAATCCACTAACACTGGGAGTTTGACCCACTTCTACATGGGATTTATGTTGTCTACGAAAACATTTTTAGGTAATGAAGGTAATCGAAGGAAAAAGCGCAACGTTAGCCCTGTTTTAAACAAAGACCATTAGAATATGACCAGCCATGACTATTTTAGAACAGATATAAACAACCATTCCACCATGTGGGAATTCTTTGATCCTACCAAAGATTCCGTATCCTATCATTTCTAAAATATGAACCTCTTTAAATGTGAGCTCTAATGTTCTTCGCTGAGCCAAATTATCAATAGTCTGGGGGGGGGGGGGAGTTCATGGGTTTGTCCTTTGGCAAACTCACGTCAGGTATGATCCAATTTGTTTTTAGGCAAAACTGCAATGAATAGCAAGTAAGTCCTAGTGAAACCGGTCAATTCTTGATTGGCTAAAAAGACCCATTTACTTGCACTTTATTTGGTGTTTGCCTAAATCCTCATTTGGCCTGAGGATACAGTGATCAGCTTGGCTGCCATATATATAAATAATGGGTTTCTTCCGGTGGAAAGCAATCAAGCTGTTGAGCCCATTAGTGGGTTAATCGTTGCAAGAGTTGAGCATCTCCTTGTGCCAAGATCACCTTAGTCACTACAGCTCAGCACAAAGGTTCATTACTTTTAGCTACTATGCAGGTTTACGACATATATTTATTCATGGCACAATCATTGTGAATGAGAGCCCCTTTTACACAAGAGAGCCCATAAAACTCCAGCAAAAAAAAAAAAAATTCTGAGATGTATCAAATATGCAGTTCAAAGTGGAGTAGGATTATGTCTGCATCCTGCAATCGTATAATTAGATGTTAGTGGCAATATTGCTTTCAACGCAACAGTGCTTGTTGTTCACTCCCCATGTTGCCACTGTGAGACTACCTCTGAAGGTGGAAAATTGGCTCTGCACTTTTAGTCCCTAAAATCTCATTATATGTAGACAAATGTGTTGCATATTTTTTCTGAGGCACTTGATGTAAGCTTGATTTAGGTCACATGGTGAGATAAGTAACACACTGAAATCAAGTTTAATCCAATTAGTTTCCTCCAGGTTGTTGGTTTGTTTCAGGATCTAGTTGATCACGTTTTACAAAGACTATTTTTAAGCGCTCCAAATTTATCTGCTTACTTCATGCTTTTAGTGTTTCGTTCTCTACTATCAGATTTAATCCAAAGTGTAAATTGTCATACAAGGGAGTGTGCTCTAAAATTGGATTTGGATTGTATTAATGAACAACTGTTTGATAAAGAAAACAGATTAATTCCCGTCTGCCTCTTTATTTTGATGTTTAGTTTATTTAAAGAAAACAAATGAGTCATTGACACATTTCATATCAGCTCTTTACCCACAAGAAAAAAATGTAAATCAGCATACATACCTATATATATATATATATATATTTTTTTTTTTAAATTTTATTTTTATTTGAATGAACAGGCATTTTGACTGATTTTTGTACTGAGATTGTTTTTGTTTTATACTCAAAACCTTTATCAAAAACTTTAGCAAGTTTTATGTCCTTAAAACGGTGCAGTTGTAGACTACAATACAGTTAGGTCGGGAAGCCGTGTGAAAATATTACCTTTTATAGGAAAAAGTCATCCATTTTACTTACAATATGCCTAAAACAACTTAAAGTTAAATTGTGAAGGTAACTGAAAAAAGTGACATTTACCTGATTCATCGTTTAATTGATCATCCGAGTAATCGATTATAAGATAATCGTTAGTTGCAGCCCTAGTGTATGATGTACACATGATGTTACACATTGAAATTTCAATATCCAAAATGTATTTTTGATATTTTTTCCAATAAATTTGGGCCAAGTTTCGGTGCATTTAAGCTTTGGGAATACAATATATTTAATTTCCATTCATCAAAAATTATTTTTTGCACTCGGACTGCTGCTTTTTGTTGCAGTGTTTAACCACAAAAGTGAAATGTGTGCCATTGTATTGTTTCCAGAGAACAGGTAATGTGCGATCCACATTCTTCAAGGACTGCTTGTACGAGGTGTTCGATGATTTGGAGTGCAAGATGGAGCACGCTGGGAAACACCTACTGCGCTCTGTCCTACAGTTAATGGAGAGCGGCGCATTAGTCCTCACCACCAACTTCGACAACCTGTTGGAGATTTATGCAGCTCACCAAGGCACAAAACTAGAGTCTTTGGATCTGACTGATGAGAAAAAGGTAAACATTACTGTTTGCACTATGCTTAAGTTTTGTTTAAAAAGTTCATCTTACTACCCCTGGCTAAAAAATTGTGGGATAACCAGTCTCTGAGGATGTTCACGCAGGTGGTACTGCAACCAGGATCAAAATATTGATGCATACAACATCTCCTTCCCCTTTGGGCTGCCAGAGAAATGCTTCGCAAAGGCGAATCAAGCTGTGCGATCATACCAATTTGTATTTCAATCAGGAAAGACAGAGGCTAACAAACTACAAATTAGCGTAAGCAATGATCATGTGAACACACATAATATGTAGTGTACAATTTATGTCTTATTTAGTGATGCACGATAATACATTTTTCAACCGATATCGATAACCGATAATTTCCTGCCCCTTCCACCCGATAACCGATAATGTCCCGCAGATAATTCTATTAAAATATGTATGTAAAATTTTAAAGTATACAAATATCAAATGTTACTGTGCAAAAATGTAATTTAGTGCTGTTTTTTCCACATCAAATGTGAACAAGTAGTAAATTCCAACAACTAAACAATGGCAATGACATTGTGTAATGGTAAGCTTTTGGCAACAAGTACTTAGAGAGTAAACACCCAAGTTGCACAAAAATGCCTTTAAAAGTAAGCCATTCCTAACATATATCACATTACTACACTGCAAAAACACCTCCTTAAAACTAGCAGAATTGGACAAAACTGTTGATTGCTCACATTTGGAGGCTAAATCAAGTATATACAGTGTAATTATCGGATTGCATTATCGGTTGAATTTCGTTTTATCTGGATTATCTGTGTGACATCATAATTGCCATTATCGGCCGATAATTATCGGTGACCGATATTATCGTGCATCTCTAGTCTTATTACATACCTAAAATGAAATAAGTACATGCTACAGTCTTCAAAAACAAGTGTTTCAAATTTCACTGGAGTTCAGTAAGAGTACCTCCTCCCGCCTCACCAGCCTATAAATTAAGGTGACAATAAAAACGATTGTTATTCCAATTTGTATTTATAATTTGTTTTGCTATTTGTAATTGCTATTCGTAATTGTACCTGCAGTATTTATTAAGGATTTAGCGTAGGTTTTTGGGCTTTTGAACGAGTTAATCGAATTATAATGTATTTTTATAGGAAAATCCAAATAAATAAATTTCAATTTATAAATCAGGTCCTAGAATGTATTTAATTTGTATGTAGAGGTATCACTGTACCTCATTTGGTAATGCATTGACAGCATCCTCAAAGATGATTTTATTTCTCCATCAATTTCGACCAGCACACAGTAATTTGCCCTAGGTAATCGACCCCATGCCTCGCAACGTAGCACAAGCATGCCAACCTTGTTCCTATTCCAAATGTCAATTTACCATACACAAAATAATATGGGAAAACTCTAAATCATCTGTTGAGAAGTTGTGCAACTTTGGCATCTGTCATTTTTTACTTCCTTTTCAGTTGTCCCCAATGATCGAAGGCATCTCCAAAGCATATCCATGTTTTGTTTCTGAATTGTCATGATTCATTTGACATTCAGAATGAGTTTTGTTCTATTTTTCCTCTATTGGTAAAAATCAATGTTAATTCTGTTTGTAAATGTTGTAGCAGTCTTAGTTTAAATAGTCTACAAAGAATCAAAATGACATTTTTACGGGCTGACAATTGACTTTAAAACTGGGAAAATCTCGGCCTTATCATTGAGAAATGTGTTAAAAGTGTATGTGAAAAACATGTATTTAATGTCTTGAAATATTAGGGAAATTTAATGATTAACTGAGTGTGTATTTCTTTCATTTGGCTTCTTTAAGTTTTGAGTATGCCTAATATGTGCTTTTTTCTGCACAATTAAAAGACTCAGCAAACATAATCAGAGACTGGTGATTTCATAATTTTTTCTAGGGGTTGTAGATCAAGCCAGTCAGCAATTTACCAGGAGAGCGAGGCTTAGAAAAGTGTACAGGTGAGCAAAGAATATTATAAAGCCTTTCTCGGAAAACTTGCAAGACTAAAGCAATGCAGTGTATCAATCATGTTAGTAAAACAGTTTAATGTACAACACACTTTCCCGTTAAAATGTGTTGCTTATTGCAATTATGTAAACGTTCACATTATAATTGATACTGACACCCCAGCCCTGGTGTTGCAACAATACGTTCCCGTAAGGTTACAAACCAAATGCACTTTCACTTAGCTTCTAAATTCAATCACCATGTCAGCCTTTTAGTAAAGTTCCTCGTGGGTAAATATTGGTTCAACAGATAACTATCACACCTGAAATAGCCATCTGTTTGGAACAGGTGGGGTGGGTCTAGTTTTACATTCTATTTGCTTTTGGATTAAAGCTAAGCCTAAAATGGAAAATGTACGCGTATCTCATCAGTATTCAGGGCATGTTCCCTCAGTATGAAATTATGCTAGTGATGCCGTTTGAAGTTTGAAAATATTGTTTCAAATAAAAATACTTTGGCGATGGAAGCCTGTTATTGTGCTTCTCAGTTGTGGTATTTATGTCATGTCTCCATCAGGGCTATAATATCCTCTTAGTGCTGTGACGCTCCCTCCCTACCCAGTTGGAACAGGATTGTGTGCAGTGGACTGTTATAAAGTGTGTGTTCTTTTTCGTATGTGTGTGTAGGTGTTAGAGTGGGCTCAGGAGAAGCGACGGTTAAGCGTTCTACACATCCATGGTGTCTACACCAACCCGTGTGGGATTGTGCTGCACCCCGCTGGCTACCAAAATGTATTGAGGAACACCGAGGTTATGGTGAGTGTCAGAATACCACAATTACTCTAGTAGTGTCTACAGCAGATAGTACGATGCATTTATAACACTGTGCGATGCTCACAATTTTACAACTCCTTTTGTTTTTTTACATCCAAGTCGATGGTTTATGCTGTAATAATTTACATTGCAAAATTATTTTTCTATTTAAGCACTCAAAATGTCTTGGCACAACATATTTAATGAAATTATCATTGTTAAATATCCACCACCCAATTTTGACCTGCAAACATCAATCAAACTAAGGTTAACTGATATGATGCTTTCACTGCTGCTTTATACTGCGGTGGTCCTGATCTCTCTTGAGACTCCTTTTGGAATCATCACGGTTGATGAGATGGAATCAATTATTTGTATATTTGTTTGTGCTACATAGGAATTCACTGTATTTACCAAGAACAGTAATGCATATTCTCACTGGGTTTCACAGCGTGAGATCCAGAAGCTTTACGAGACCAAGTCATTTGTTTTCCTGGGCTGTGGACGCACAGTTGACGACACAACCTTCCAGGCTTTGTTCTTGGAGGCGGTCAAACATAAGTCCGACCTAGAGCACTTCATGCTAGTGCGGCGCGAGGATGTTGGGGAGTTCAAAAAACTGCGGGACAACATGCTGGATAAAGGCATCAAGGTCATTTCCTATGGGGACGAGTACTCAGACCTGCCTGAGTACTTAGAGCGGCTGGCCAGTGAGATCTGCTTTCGAGATGTGTCAACCAATGACTGGGGTAAGGTGATGTGTTCGTATGTGGTTTGATGGATGGAAATTCGCAAACTTTCATTAAATATATGGTTGAGAGCAGGGGTGCTCATTACGTAATTCGCGATATACAGTACCAGTCGATCGCAAGACTTGCGGGGGTATATCACGGCATCCCAATTTTTTTTTATATATTTATATATATATATATATATATATATATGTTTTTTGGGGGGGGGTGGAAGGGGGGGAAGTATAGCTAATTATGTTGTGTGTGCAACTTATGTTTATGTATGTTGCACTACCACATAAGTTGTAAAACTCCAGATCATTTTGACTAGGTCATTTTATTAGTAACTCGCAACATATATTGCTGCTGAGCTTTAGGGCACTTTCACATTAGACCAAGAGGACCAGGGTCCGGTTGGAGAGCTACCTCGCAACAACACTTGCAAATGACTTATTGAAAAGGTTCAGTATTCACACTGCACTAAACAAACTGTCAGAGTTGCATCACGTGGATGAAAGGCGCACTCATTGATTTGACAAATTTAGTAGAGGAAATACCTACCTGGGTGGGTGAGCGTCACACCGTGGGTGCTGTGACGCTGCACGTAATGTAACATAAAGGCAGTAAAAGCTGGAATACACCAGGCACGTCTGCGGCGCATCAGTGTTGCAGCCGTTGAAGCCAAGCAGCGAGTGCACAGCAGTTGCAGAGCTGCTGCGTTTCAGACGCATCCCAAAAGCGGTTCTACGCGTTGCACCCGAAACAAATGGCAGAGTTTATTATTTTTCGCGAGACGCATTCTCCTGCTTTAATTGAACGTGGTAGAATCGGGTAGACTGGAAGTCACTCATGTAAAAATACGGTAGATCCGGTCAATTTTCAAAATAATATGCAATCAATTTTATTAATTTCTGTGTGGCGTTTTAACTTCAGAAAATTCAGTAACATAGCTTTGTAAAACCTTTCGTGAGAAAAAAATTATTCTTTGAGGCATTTGATTTGTAAAATACATGTTGAAATCTTTCTTGGTGATTGCGATTGTTTTTTTTCCTTTAGCACAGGACTTCTTTTTTCTTCTTTCTTTCAGAAAGAAAGCTGACCAGTATGCAGGGTCTGAAAGGCAAATGGTTGTTGCATTGTTATCTTTAAATACCCGCTACTCTCAGATTCTTGCGCGATCTTGCAATCCTCGCGTGAACCAATCCAGCCGCTCCACATACTCTCTGTTCGTAAAATGCATACTGTTGAAATTGGGGGCGACCATCAGCGCTGCGTGGACGCGTTGGCAACGTTGACGCGCCACGGACATGCCTAGTGTATTTACCAGGGTAAGCACACCCAGGGTGCGCTTAAAGCAGACCAAGAGCCACGAATTTTGAGCGGACCAGACTTTGTTTGTTTGGTCCGAACTAGAGTTTGGATGCACGTTCATATTTACAATACAAAGTGTACTATCTGAGAAAAAGAACTTTGGTCCTTTTACAAAGGACCAAACAGTGCTAGTGTGAAAGTGCCCTTAAAGGCACCATCCCAACCCCCACCTCCGCTGTCGAAATTAAACCGCTATCTTGGAGCAAAAAATAGTGAGCACCCCTGGATGAGAGGAATGCAGTAACTGCACTGTTTGTTTCTGCCATAATTCCCTCAGGTAATTAGAAATTATGTCAGGTGCAGACTATGCGAGCTAAAATCATTCATTAATCATTATTTTTATTTGTACTATTATAGTATGTTGGGTGTTTAGTTTAAGGCATTATTCTGCTAATGGAAAACTCACTTTTTAGTTTGGATTAAAATAAAACTCAATTCCAATGTAATGCCTGTACAGTGGTGCCTTTTATGTAAGAATGACTTGAGTAATGAGATTTTCGAGATACAAGCAGTCTTTTCTTAATTTTGTTTATTTGTTCATTTTCTTAATTTTTTGACTTGGGAGCTCCAATTTGAGATACTGACACTGTAGTGTCGGGGGACAGGAGGATCAGACAGACAGACGGGATGAGTGCTAAAGACTTCAAAAAGGCCCAATGAGGCTTCAATCTTTTATTGCCATTCCCAGTTGGTTTACTTTTAAACTAAATATAAAATAAAAACAATTACACGTGCATTCTAAAGAAAGATTTAGTGTACATGACTGTCACGTGAAAATGGTTGGTCAAAGAATCTCAGTATGCAAATCAAAAGTTTGTTGGAACTCTGATAAGGGATAAAATTATGTTTAAACGCAAAAAAATGACACCAGATAGTACGGGCGCAGCCAATTTGTGATGTGGTGATACCCACACACAAAGACATTAATACATTGGAGCACGCGTGCCTGTGACAATCACTATTAATGACATCTGTTTTGTGGCATTCTTCTCCACTATCACACAAATTTTTACATTTTTTTTTTATTAGACTATTTCTCCTAGGATGCACGTGATCCAAACCTTCTCTTTTCCTTTAATGTTTTTGCTGACAAATATGTGGGAAAATGATGTGCTAATGCTTTTGCTAATTAGCATCCATGGTACTGTATTGCCACCCTTTTCAGCAAGTTTTTTCAAGTGAACAATGCAACTCTTTTGATTACACAATACAACAGTACTCAGTCATATTTGGATTTATCCTGTGAAAAGAACAACCTATTATAGTGCTGCAGAAGTTTAGACCTCTAAACTGTGGTGGTTGGAATGGATTAACATTTCCCTTCACTTAAATAAAGACATGTTTTGAGTTATATGCATATTTATGTAATACATTAAAGAGCATACGGCAGGAGAAAAAAAGTCTTAAATAGCATTATTATGTGAATTTGAATCATATTTTGAGATGATTCGACTATATACAACAATTTAGCAAAGCGCAGATGACGAGAAATTAGTCTTTTAATTTGCCAGTTCGCCACGCCTATCATTATAGGGCTCTAGCGTCCCCAACAGGTGGATGACGTCAGCGGGAGACTGGGCTCATCGGTTTTACTATTCAGCCCATTGAGGGGGAACTATTCAGAACGAGGAAAATGCGACGAAGAGAGCCGCAAAATGTCATTGTTTCAGTCTCTCTACTCCAATATTTTTACAGGATATTCTTTTTATCCAAGTATTTTTCCCCAATAGCTAAATAAATGGCTTGAGAAGGACCAGTCAGCCCATCGAGAGGGAACTATTCACAACGAGGAAAATGCGACGAAGAGAGCTGCAAAATGTCATTGTTACTGTCTCTTCAATATTTTTACAGGATATAATTTTTATCCAAGTAATGTCCCCAATTGCTAAATAAATGGCATGGTCATGACAAATAACAGTCTTGTGCTAAATGGAATATGAAATAATAAAAATGCACTTATTCAGGACGACATGGCAAAATTAGTCCATAATGGTCAAAACTGTCGACTTCACCTTTACTGTTGCACCTCCCGAACGATATTTTATGACACCTAAATCGGACATATGTTATTTCCCTTCCCCGGCTTCGGAGAATGTAAACAAACCAAGAGGTGTGACAGCTAGTCGACATGCTAACCAGAACAGAGTGCTGTTTCAAAGTCTTCGAAGCGGAAAATCACACATAACTAGCCCGGATTATTTGACATGACGACTGGATTGTCGATTGCCTTTGCGGATCGGCAAACCACCCGGCGGAGAGCAATTTACAGAGGGTGGCTGCAGTTGTTGTGCAGCTAACGTGCAGCTAATGTGCACGAGGAGAGATTTTTACATGCCTATCAATGATCAAACGTAAGTAGTCCTTTATTTAAAGAAAGTTTGTAGTGTTTACTTTGTAATGGCTGTATTCGTATTTAACATAATACAAAACAAGATGTTTACTCCCTCGTAAGTCCAATGGTCCCACAGTAGTAGGGCTTGTTCTGGCCAATATCCATGGTGAATGGGAACCTTTTGAAACTCCAAAAAGGCGCACATGCCTCTGCCTCATACAGCAAGATTTTTCTGCAGCCGTTTGGCTGGTGTGATGCGAAAAATAAACGTATTGATCCGCAAAATCAGCTGAATCCTTAGTCCTCATACACAACAGTACAGCTGTATAGTGAAGAGGACGCCTTCACCCGTACACGTCACAGCGCCCTCCTCCTCAATGCAAGACCGAAGCCGGAAGTCACTCATTTTCATGGCGCGGGATTAAAAAAATTAATAAATATAGCGATCACTTCCACACACATCCAAGCAGTCCATATCATTCAAGAGCACAAAATACAGCGTTTATAATGAAATAAACATGCTTTTTCGTGTCACATGCACTTTAAACTTTTACCTAGAGGCACTAGCAATGTTTTGTCTATTTAATCTACACACACTTTCATATGAAACAGAAACTAAGGCTGAGAGCAATTTGGCTTCTTTAGTGAGTAATTATATATTGTATATGGCTACATTACACAATAACATGCAATCGTGCATCAGAGGTATGAGTGTGTAGGACTTAAAAAGGCATAGCGTGGCCTTGAGTGGCATGGGTATTTTCCTTACTTGCCATTCGTAGTGCGCAATATGAAAAAAATCCTCTATCACGATATGGGCTATTTTATATCACAAAAAATAATGTATTTTTTTTAATCATTTGGTGAAAAAAACATGTAAATACTATGACAGCCCCACCTACCTTCCTTATTCTTATTTGCCACATATATAAAACAAGTGCAAGCATGAAGACAATATTATTAAAATATTATCTGATGTGATCTGATCTTTCTCAAAATCACACAGAGAAGAACAGTGTCTGCTTTAACTAAAACCACCCAAACATTTATAGGTTTTCATATTTTAATGAGGATAGTATGCAAACAATGACAGAGGGGGGAAACTAATACCCCTTTCCCACTGGCCAAAAAACCCGTGTCAACCCACTAACAATCGGCTTTTGGTGGCAGTGGGAAAGGTGCAGCGACCCGCTTCTACCCGTGTCAACCAGCCCGCCAAGCGACCCGCGTTAAAATCACCTCGGCTCTGATGGTCATGCAGTGTGAAAGCAAAACCCCGGGTCAACAGTCAACACCCTAATTTACGTTGTGACGTAGGCTCTTACGTAATGCGTCATAACAACATGCCAGTCGGCTCCTATTTAACACGCCCCACAACCGTAGTTACGTCGATGCTAACAACAAAGCTAGTAGAAGAATTCACGTCGCCTACGTTGCCCCAGCACAAGCAGAGTGTTGATCCTTTGCCGCATTTCGACCATTTTGAGGGCAGTAAAAAGCATGAAAACAGAACACAAACGGAAAGGAGGCTTCCATAATGCTCTGCTTTGTTTACTTCCTTGAATGAATGAATTCGGTCGCACTTGTCGACGTTGATCTTAGCATGTTGACGTCACGTAACCTTATGCACGGCTGAGGGGTGGGGGGTTAGACGGGTGAAAAAAAAAAAAAAAACACGGCTTTTTTTTTTTTTTTTTTTTTTGTCAATGGGAAAGGTGCCTGTGACATATTTATGTCACACTGCTGTTGCCATAGTGTGCACTTCCTGTGGGTGTGGTATTACAGTATAAAAAGGAATCTCTGTTATGTCTCTGTGATATATATGATGAGAAGCACACTGAATAAAGAAGTGTTGTTCCATTCAAGTCTCGGCCTTACATGTACTTAGATCAGGGAAGTACATAACAGTGCCAAATGCCAATTGCTAGTGGGTTGCATCGGCTTGGAAAAAACGCGCGTTGACCCACTAGTTTCAGTGTGAAAGGGGCATATGTAAGAACCATCACACTTGATATCTTTGGCATCTTTGGAGGACGGCCATTACTTGGGAGAGGAGCAACAGTGCCAAATTCCATTCTCTGACTGTCTATTGATGAGCATCCAGACTTTTAGAGATGATTTTGTATTCTTTCCCAGCTTTATACGAATCAACAATCCTTGATCGCAGGTCTTCAGACAGCTCTTTTTTTACCAGATGTGTTTTATAGTGGACAGGGCAGCTTTAAACCACTCGTCAGTGATTGGCCACATACCTGCCTGCCTTAAAATATGTGGTAAAAATTTGTTTCAATTGCTTTTTAAGTCTCCTTAGGCAGAGCGTTCACTTAATCCCCCCCCCCCCCCCCCCCCCCTTCTGTCATTGTTTGTATGCTGTTCTCATTAAAAAATGAAAACCTATAAATGTTTGGGTGGTTTAAGTTTGAGCAGACACTGTATTTTCATCGGTGTGATTTTGACAAAAGATCAGATCACATTTGGAGGTGATTTTATGCAGAAATTTGAAAAATTCCAAAAGGTTCAGATAATTTTTCATACCACTGTATAGTGACAAAAGCACATTCATGTCATTTCCTTCAACAAATTGCGATAGAATTCTCAACATTGTTGACCTCTTCGGCTTCAAGACCACTTGACAGCGCCATATAGCAAATTAACTAACATGAAGCTTTGATTCATTTGACTGCAAAGCACAATAGAGTGTTATCTCTACATACGAAAATTTAATTCGTTCCAGGATCTGATTTGTAAGTCGAAATGGTAATATGTCGAGTGGGATTTTCCCATAAGAATATATTATAATTTCAATAATTTGTTGCAAAGCCAAAAAACCCTACGCTAAATCCTTAATAAATACTGCAGGTAAAATTATAAATAGCAATTACACATAGCAAAACAAATAAATTGTGAATACAAATCTGAATAATAAAATAAATCAATAAATAAATGATGTAACAAATCGGGTTCTAACTAATGTGGCGGTTGTGTTTTTCATGTTACTCCTGAACACACTTTGTGACTGACAACAGAGGGAGAGGTGCAGAAGAGTAGGAAGTTTTTACTTTCTCTTTTCACTTTGTTGTTGGCGTCTATGGAGGACCAGGAGTGCAAAAATTCAATAAATAAATACACAATTAAATAAATAATTAAAAGTGTCATTAAAATGCTTCTATTTCAATATTTATTTATTTATTTCAATATTTATTTCAATTTTTATTTATTTATTTCAATATTTATTTCAATTTTTATTTATTTATTTCAATTTATATTTATTTATTTCAATATTTATTTATTTATTTCAATTTATATTTATTTATTTCAATATTTATTTATTTCAATTTTTATTTATTTCAATTTTTATTTATTTCAATTTTTAGTTATTTATTTATTTCAATTTATATTTATTTCACATTTTTTTTCGATTTTTATTTATTTCAATTTTTATGTATTTATTTCAACTTTTATTTATTTATTTCAACATTTATTCATTTCACTTTTTATTTATTTCATTCTTGCACTCTTATTCCTCTGGAGGTGCAACCATGAAATACTTTTATCTGTCACGTTTGCTCGTCAAAGTTTCTAACGTCTGATTGGTTGCTCAGCAAAGTAAGTCTTAACTAGTCGATCTCGGATAATAGATTGACGCCTGAGGCATTGGCTAATTTTTATGTACACCCGATACATAAAGTGGCAGTGTAGATCCGTATAATCTGAAAAATCATTGCTCCCTCAAAATCACAAAGACGACGAAGATTAGTAGCGTCACTAGCGTGGTCAGTGTAGCGGTAGTAGGCTTTGACGCATTTCGTGTGTTGTCCAAGCAAAACATACATATGTCCAAAATGTGCCCAGAGCTGCCCAGAGAAGCAGCAAATTTAATCGAGGACACTCTGAGGAGAACTCCACCAGCAGCCCATGGTGGAGTCCAGTCTGTGGCTTCTACATCGCGCGGGCCAGCGCCTTTAAACGGGCTGATGTCTGCATACGGGAAACTCTAGTATCTCAGAAGTGGAACGGTCCTTGGATATTTACCAGCTTTTATTTATTTATTTATTTATTTTTATCAAGTTTTGAAATAAGGCTAAATGACAGAAATAACTAGCAGTTTTCTAAGTAGTTTTACTCTGAACTCCGACATCATTTTTACATGATAATGATTTAGTTTGGGTCTAGGGGTGCTCCAGTGTCTCTCTAAAGTGGACCCGTTATCGAATAGGTCACCGTTTTTTCCCCCATATATTTAATAAAGGGACTTAAGCTCTGAAGCCACGTCATTGCATTCTGAAGCCAGCGCATTGCATTACCGTAATGCAAACAATAATCCAAATGAGGGGCGGCTGGTTTGACTTCGTTTTTACGAGTGGAGGCTGGCTTTACCGCAGTTCTAAACTATAGAAAACTCTTCGATCAACATCTTGACCTGACAGAGCCGAGATGATGCCAATAACATTAATTAATTGCTCTGTTTTGTAGGACACGTACCCAGGGTCCAAATGTCCTGCTTCAATTTGTTCTGAGAAATCTAACATGTCCCAAGAGAGCTCATGCAAAATCTCAGATAATGCCGCCATGTTGGGAAGAAATAGGACGAAGCAATCGCTTATTACTCGATCAACTCAAACCCCGCCTAGTTCACGCCCGCCCACCGAGTTTGATGAGCCAATGACAGATAAAATTATTTCATGCGGCCACACGGGGAACAAGAGTGCAAGAATGAAATAAATAAAAAGTGAAATAAATAAATAAATGTTGAAATAAATAAATAAAAATTGAAATAAATGAATAAAAATTGAAATAAATGAATAAAAATTGAAATACATTTTGAAATAAATAAATATAAAATGAAATAAATATATAAAAATTGAAATAAATAATAAAAGTTGAAATAAAAGAATAAAAATTGAAATAAATAAATAAAAATCGAAATAAATTTTGAAATAAATATAAATTGAAATAAATAAATAAAAATTGAAATAAATAAATATGAATTGAAATAAATAAATATAAATTGAAATAAATAATTAAAAATTGAAATAAATAAATATAAATCGAAATAAATAAATAAAAATTGAAATAAATAAAAATTGAAATAAATAAATATAAATTGAAATAAATATTGAAATAAATAAATAAATATTGAAATAAAAGCATTTTTATGACACTTTTAATTATTTATTTAATTGTGTAATTTAATGGTGTATTTATTTATTGAATTTTTGCACTCCTGGTCCTCCATAGGCGTCGGCTATGGCGGACAGTAGCTGTGTCGTTGTGCACAAGTTCAATGTTAAATGATTACAAACCTGACAGAGCTGGCGACTTCCTTGCCGATGTTACAATAAATATAATTGTCACCTTAACTTATAAAAACTGGGGAACAGAGGTTGGAGGAGGACCGTCGAGATTGTAGAGATATTCCAGCCATATTGTCGTGCCAGTACATTGAGGCGCACACCGCGCTCATTTTTTTCTATCATTTCCATCTTAATTTCAATGGTAAGCATCACCTTTTTTCACCACCTGCAGTATTCTTCTTGGGACCCATGTTGAGTTCCCTCACAAGAAAATCTGCAGTGCGTCCGTTTTGCGTGAAAACAATGAAATTGCAACGCTGTCATAATCATCATATTTCAAGACAAATGACAAGTCAAATTTTACGTCGGATGTCAAACGGATCGAATGTCGATGCGATCGTATGTCGACGTACCACTGTATGTAAATAATAGTGTAAAATGTAACGTTCAAAGTTCATGTTCTTTAATAATTATTCATTAATAATTATTTCTTCATTACTGTTCAAGTTGTTTAATGACTTGCTATTGATGCTATTTAGTTTGTGTCATGTGATCATTTTAGTTTCATTTTAGAACTTATTGCCATATTTGTCTGTTGCAAGGTGAATGTAGTGTTTGGAGACTTCTAGAGGTCACTTTAAGCATAGTTGATGTGCTGTACTGTGACCAGTAATGGGTGTTTCACACTCGCTGCATCCCATTCATTGTGTACGTGGGATGGGGGCTTCCCGCAGAAGTAAACGGTGGCACTTCTGAAAAAATCCATAACCACTCACTCTTAGATAATGCCTTACAGAGACCTGAAGCTTATTGCTGTGATACTTAGTCTTATTTTAGTTTCTATTATACAGTCAAGAACTACTTGGTAAAATACATTTTCATTTCTCAATGAATAATTTTATGACTTGTATTGCGCAGCCAGCTATTAAGGGCGCTTTCACAATAGCACTGTTTAGCCCGTTTGAAACAGACCAGGGTTTTTTTTCCACAGATAGTCCGCTTCGTTTTGTAAATGTGAAGGCACGTCCGAACTATAGTTCGGACCAAACAAACAAAGTCTGGTCCGCTCAAAAATCGTGGGTTTTAGTCCGCTTTAAGCACACCCTGCTTCACTTGTGAATGCAACCGGAGCAGGGTCCGCTTTTGCTTCACGCTGTGACGCTCCAGTCTGTGACGTTACACGCAGGGCATCCATGGAGGTGGAAGTACAGCGCGCATGCTATTCAAAATCAACAATGGCAAGATGACAGACGATTAGCCATGGCCAAATGGTGTTGTGCTGCGCTAAGCAGTTGCATTTTATACACCGAATCGGGTTCTCCTCTGGCGGTTGTGTTTTGCATGCTTTCGCGAAACGTACCGTGTGCGATTGACAGTGGCAAAATTCGTGAGTCTCGCTCTCTTGGAAGTGGTGACAATTTGACAGTCCAAAAAGTCACGAAAGTGAGAGCGATTTTGTGCCTGTGTGACTTGGTGTATCCTGCGCGTCCCTTTCCTGGTTTAATTTTTCCCAATGCTTTTTTATATACTCCAGTTCAATCAGCATTAAGTCGAGAGGGAGCGACCCTGCCGCTGGCCAAGCGGTGACTTGCTAATATGCTATGCTACATTATGTACAGTGTCTCAGCACCACGCTGTGACGCTCCACGCCACAGGGAAGTATTTACTTAATTTATCCAATCAATGAGTGCACCTTTCCTCCATGTGATGCTACTCTGAAAGTTCGGTTGGCGCCGTGCGAATGCTGAACCTTTTCAACAACTCATTTGCAAGTGTTGCTGTAAGGAAGCTCTCCTACCAGACCCTGGTCCTCTTGCTCTAGTGTGAATGCGCCCGATTAGTTAATTATCCTCATATCCCCCTCATAACTAAAAATCCAAAGTGAAAGCAATACACACACAACAGCTGAAGACACTATTTGCTGGTTTATAACTTGGCATTAAACTTAATGTTTTTGACTTGTGTTTCATTTTTCTAGAAGCAAATCGTTGTGACTGTGGAGGTTCTGCTGTAGGGGAAAGTGGGGTGAGTTGTGCCAGAGGGGAAGTAGTGCCACCCCTGTTATACAGAAAACCGTAGAAAAAGTTGGTCATGTGACCACTTATATTTTTTTCATTCTTTTTTGAGGGAAAGTTATTCACTCATCCTGCAAAGAAGGGAGACATGGCTTTCAGAGGTAAGCATATTTAAGTTAAAAAAATGTTTTCGCTTTCAGTGAAAATTGTATGATTTTTTTGTGGTTTGTTTTTGCTGTGTTTAATCAACTAAAGACAAATTTTAAAACCATTCCATATGTTTAGTCCTTAGTCCGTTAGTAAGATATAGGGGGTAACCAGTTCTCATGATACTAGCTCTAAAGCATGGCAATGATGTTTTACCTCTTCAAAATGGTGGACGTGGGGTAATTTGTGCCAGTGGCTGACCAATTCAAGCAAACTCGTGGCATAGGAATTGAAGCTGGTATAGACACAAGGGAGCCACCTACCACTCTTCTAGAACCAAATCCCCTGAACTCAAGTGGCAAAACTGGTTCTTCTGCTTATTTGAGTTATGTGTCTGTAATAAATCCCAAGAGTAGACAAATTCAAAATGTTAGTCACACCACAATAACTTGGTGGTACAGAAAGCCAGGGGTGGCGCAAAAGCATTACTGTCATCCTCTTGCTTTAAGACACTTTAAGTAAAAACTGGCACAACTCACCCCACTGTCCCTTACTCATCTGTTTTGATTGAAGGCTTTAGTGATGTGCCTGCATTTATTCACTGTACAACTTTTCTATCTGTATTTCCAGGGTTTTAAAATGGGGCTAGGGGCAGCAGAACGGCTTTAACACTCAGAAATACCTTCTTGAAGGTTATGATTCAAAGCTTCATCATGCAGATGTCAAGCTGTGGCTACATACTAGATTTCTACTGCAGCAAATGAGGGTTCTCTTCCCATGTCTTGGTAGGACTAGATCTCGATAGTCAAGTCTATTTGTTCCGTTAGGGTCAATAAAACGTGTTTTCATAGTTTCAGCTGACTGCACAATCGCATTCATGGAAGTCTGCTTCATCAACGTTTATCTTTATTGCAAATCCATTATTTTTGGAGGTGGGCTGTCTTTGAATTTTTCATTTTTACCCAATGAGGGATCAGTCTCAAGTATTTTTTTTGCCTATCGTGTGAAAATCATGGCCTTTGTCATTTTCCTAGTTGTTTTGAGGAAACTCCCATTGACGTTGTTGGTAAACTATTCACAATAAATGTGACTCAATGTAATCTTTCATGAGTCATTTTATTGGCTTGTATGGGATGGTAAATTTCATGTTAGACCTGCTCCCCACGTGCATACATTAACATGGGATTGGCGCCATAAATCCAACATTGTCGACGTCTTCCCCATTCAACACAGGAAAACAGGACAACCTGACATGGGTACAGGACTATGATGAATATTGTATGTTATTTACACTTCCAATATTTTTTTTTTGCATTACCATTTTTGGTGTGGAGTTTAAGTACCTGTGTGTTTGTAATGGTATTTATAAATCCAGTACTATTTTCCAAATAAAGCTTTTGGTATCCCATTTGTGTTGTCAAGTGTGTCAATGAACGGGCATAAACAAATTTCCACATTGCAGGCCGTGTACAGCAGCTTTATTTAGAAATGTTTACATTCTCATAAATTAGCTCATAACCGTAGATTCCCTTATACTGCAAGTAAAAGGGGTGAGATGTTTAAGTTCCTCCAAGAAAGAAACCAATCAGGAATACATAACCATCCTAAAGAAAATGGGTTATAGTAATAATTTACAAAAAGTATTTTTTGTGTCTTTTCCATGATTTAATCTTATTAGGCTGGTGAGGAATGAAATAAAGTTGGGGTAGGGGATTTCCTATCAGAGCCCATGGTACTTTTTTTGTCCGTGGGGGGCAGTAGGACACGACAGCCATTGAATGTTTATCACACATTTGTATTTGTGGGTTGACTGGGGCTTTTTGTAACAATTCTTGTAAGGTTGGTGTTTTTTTTTTTGCGTTTGTCCAAATGCTCTTGTTGGGCATGCGGTTCACTTTGTAAAAATAGTTTATATGTAAATTTATATCCAATTTCAACTTCATTTTCCCTCTTGAGTAGGATTAGCTCCATGTGTCCATGATGTGAGAGGTAACCATGACAACGGGAGACAAATAGGCACTATGGTCACAAAGCATTGTGCGGGCACAGGCAGCTGCTGTCAACCGAACCTTTCTTAGGTGGAAGAATGACAAAATGTGTCAGATTTGTTGGACTAGTTCTTAGTAGGTGAACAGGGGCCCATTAGTCAGAAAAAGAATAGTTCAAAACAAGTGAATAATGAGGTACATATCAATTTGGCCCAAATCATTTGTTAAATAAAAAAAAGGGGCAGAGCCTCTGGTTGTGTGGTTGTCAGTTACACCTCTTTCGTTTCACGCTGGCCTGAAGCTGGGGAGAAAAGTGCCCTGAGCTGAACAATAGGACACGAGAGAGGGCAGCACATATAAGCACAGGCTTTTAGCAGGGGGCTTGAGCATCTCTTGACAGCACAGCTAAAGGATTGTGTTGGCTTCCTCGTGAGGTCCAACAACAAAGATCAGCGCGCATGGCCTTTAAGCCTTCATCAGGGCGCTGACCACAGCACGGGCGTTCAGACTGCGGAGGTCGTTGTACGTCTGCCCAGTGCCCACGAACACTATTGGCTGGCCTGTGATGTAGGTCATGGAGATAGCCGCGCCAACCTATGAAAGAAAGATGCATCAAAGATTAGCCATGATTGGATTGAATGCTAAACACATTTTAACGTACCTTGTCATCAATGGTGTCAAACTTTGTGAGGACAATACCGTCAATGAGGCGAGGTTTGTCAGACATAGAGTGGTCAGCCAAAGCCTGGTTGAACTTAACCTAATGAATTAAGAAAAGCATATTAGTAGAGAAAGGAACTTGTTATTTGGCCACTGTTCAATGAAATAGTTTCAATAAAATGACCTGCGAAATGTCACAAAGTATTTGGCTTTGACTTAACATTAGCCCTCACGTTGCAAAGAAAAATATCAGGACATACTGTTTGAATATATGAGGATATGACTTTTGATCCATATTGCCCAGCCCCTACTCCCAAAAAAGTTAGCCTTTTACAGGAGGTTACTGTAATTTTAAGTCATTCACTTAAAGTGACATTGTGCAAGAAGTGGCTGAGATGGGCTACATATTTTATAATACTTAGGAATTTTGTCATCTGTGGGGGGCTTCTTTCCACATTTCAAAAACATGCATGTCTGGCTAATTGGAATGCTAAATTGTCCATTAGTCAGGGGTTAATTTGTGCCGGATCGTGCCGGAACATGTTCCGGTACCTCTTGATTTTGGACTCCACGTGTTCCCGGACTTATTTAGCCCGCTCCGGCACCTTTTGTGTATCATTATTAATGATAATATTATGCCGGGCAACGTGGAGGAGAATGTGAGGCGATAACCTCATCATCGTCACTTGTTACGCTAGCGCCCTCTTCAATATATAATGCCACGAATCACTGCGCTTTGCCGAACGGAGCACACATTAACATAAACATTGGAAACAACCACTCTCATGGCTGCCCAAACTTTTCATCAAGCATTTGGGCTGAACAGAAAACAGTCCCTTTAAATTGTAACTCTTGCCAAGTGAAAGCTTGGCAGCAAAAATAACACAGGAACCTTGACGCTTTTTACCACCTCATTTTATTATTCTTTCCACCACCCTAATGCAAAACAAGTCACTGGCGGGCGGCTATGCAGTCCACCAATCGGAGCGTCGCGCTGGCGCACCAATAGGAGCCCCGCGCTGACGCATAAATCACCGTGCCGATGACAGCCCCGGTGATGCTACGATATAAAAACGGTTTTAAAAAATTTCCAGCCATCCATCATCTTCCACTTGCTCTGGGGTCAGGTCGCAGGGATAAAATAATAAGATGCATAGATTCATTTAAAGAACATATCACAAGAATTGCATTTGTTTCCAATCTGCACTTTTGGTTAGCGGTGCTTTCAACTCCAAATCATAGTAAAAGTCAACCACCGCCCTTCCTTTCTCTCCCCCATACGCTCACCCAGTTCTTCTTGTACGCCAAATTGGCAATGCCGGTCACACTGAAACGGGACAGCGGCCCCTTGGAGATGCTGGTAACAATGTTGTTTATAAAAATGTTACGTCATTTGAAAGAGTCAGAGATTTGTTGATACGCTCAAAAGCTGCATCAACAAATCAGCCCCTGACATAAATTAGAAAAAACTTCAGGATCAAACGTTATTTCAACATGCCTAAAAAGAAAGACAAACGAGTCAGAAAAGCAACAATGACAACAAGGAATGTTTTGGACAACTAAATATGGTAAGCTAAATAGGCCGCCGTGCCAATCTTTTTTTTGTTTTACAAGCTAGACCTGTTGAGAAACCAATTGCTGACTAAGTCCCACCTGTGGTTAGGTGGACAATTGCCCGTGCTGTGCAGAGTATAGCCTAAATAATTCTAAATTGTTGTCATCAAATTCATACCATGGATATTATGCTTTTAATTTTTTATGATTGTTTTACTGGTACTATGATTCCATCTCTCTTGTGAAGCGTTTTTGTGTGGCTTGAAAAGCGCTCTAGAAATACAATGTATTATGATTATCTGAAATTGAGGCTTATAAGTCCCACAGCATGGCAAGTGGGCATTTGCATGTTGTTTCAGCACCATTTCTGCTTATATTCCGGGACCTGTGTCAGTCTCGTCATCACTGTGCTGTCATATGTACTTTGCGTTCCGGCACCTTATGATTTACAAATTAAGCACTGCCATTAGTGTGAACGTTTTCATGAAGACTGGAGCAGTGAATCATCTTTGTGTTGATTTTCCTTCCCTGAGATTGGTAGAATTTTATCTTAGGTGGACTTACCAATTGGTCGACTGCCTCGTTGCCCACCAGAGCCTCCCCGACGAATAGCACGAGGTCAGGCATGTTAACTGCAATGAGTTTTGCCAGTGCTGTCATGAGGGGGGCGTTGTCCTGCATACGCCCTGCAGTGTCCACCAGCACCACATCGAAAGCCTGGTTGCGAGCTGGAAGTATGAGGAATTTTGCAATATAACACAGTTCAATAATAATTTATTAGCAGCTGGATTATCGATCTTTGTTATGTGTCATATGCTCGTCATGTTTATTCAATGGGTGAGTAATTTTGCTTTACCTATATAACTGTGCCCACACGGGTTATGATGGTGACAGAGCGTGAGACACTATGATTCACTTTACACTATTTTCATTTGAAACATTTAATTATCTCATTACATTTGGACTTGAAAGTCAACTAGAGACACTGATTGGATTGTGTTTGACATTAGCCCCTTTCAGACTTATATCCCACTAAATTCCTGTGTAAGGTGATGCGTTATTTACCCGTGTCATGGCTTACAGACATGGAGAGATGTACCAGGAATTACCCAGGTTGGACACTTTCATACTTTTCCAGTGTTGGCACACTTTGTGCGGGGATGGCGGGGGACAGGATTTTATAACCTGGACATTACATCATTTTTGGTTGGCATTGGCAACAAAATAAACCACACATTTCCAAAGATGGACTTTCTTTTCCTTGGATCCAAGATCCAGTAGCGATTTAATTTCGTTATGATTCCAGTTTAATTTTGCTATTTTTCCAATTTGCTATGTTGAAAATTGCGATGTTTGTTTACCGGTTTTCATCTTACTTGAAGAAAGAGGAAATGACGATCAGCCTTCACGCTGTGACCCAGGAATTAAACGACTGCTTTCAAACATTTCGCGTCCTGGGTAAGTCAAAGACATCATACTAGGACGTAACCCGGTTAATGTCCATGTCATCTCAGTGTCCGTAGACCCGGAAATTGCTTTCAGATAAAGGATACCCATTTAAATACCGGGAATTAGGGTTAGTTTAGCGTATGTCTGAAAGGGGCTGTTTAAAGTTCACAGATAATAATTCATGCAGATGTTTAAAACAAAATCAGACTTACCATAGGCAATGGCCTCCATTGCAATTCCAGCAGCATCCTTCCCATAACCCTTTTCATAGAGCTGGACCATAGTTCGTCCTGCGTGCTTCTCTGGTGGGTGCAGCGAGTTTAGGCGGCGCTGGTGGGTTCGCAGCTGCTCCACCGCTCCGGCGCGGAACGTGTCGCAGGCTGCGATAAGCACCGTAAAACCATTCTCGACTAGCCAGAATGAGATCTTGACCAAGGAAAAGATATGTGGTGGATGATGTCAGTTATTGAATTAAACAGATATACAAGATACTTCACTAGATAACCCTGAACAATCCATGTCTTATAGAAGAGACCAACAAAGTAAAAAATAAGGGGAAAAAAATCATTCATCATCCAAGCAGCTTATCCTCAAATTCATTTCATTAACTAGAAGTAAAAAAAAAAAAAAAAAAAAAAAAAAAAGCTCATCAAAGTTAAAGCTGTTCAAATATTTACCCTCATGTGGCTTAAAATATTTATGCAAAACAGTGAAATCACTCAAGTTTTAAAGAGACAACATTAACATTCAAACCCTATTTTCACCATTGTCAGATGTCAAAGAAATTTAAAATTTACGACTTTGAGCAATTGCTGTTTATATAAATGTCATTTATACTAGGTTTTGTCTTGCGCTTTAACCAATTTTTCTGAAACAATCATCAAAACAATCTTGTGTCAATGAACAAAAGATGCCAAAATTTCTTGTGACACTGTGCCCATGTTTGTATGTGGGAGGTGGTGTGACTAATACGGTACATACAACAACGGTCTTAAAGGGTTTGTTTGCTCACAAACCAAAACAAGTCTTAATGTCTACAATTTTTTTTTAAACCACTCTTGCACTGAATCTCCCTTGATCACCTATCTGCCCCTAACATTTGGGGTTTTTTAAAATTTCTAACAGACCACTGAAAACCCACCTTTGCTAGGTTGGTGGACTTTCCAACCCCGTTGACACCACAGAAAGTAATAACGAAAGGTCTCCTCTGACTCTGTGCCTCCATGACATCTCTGAGAATATCCACCCTCCGCTTAGGCTGAAGAATCTGGACCAGCGACTCTTGCAGGGCCTGCTTTACTGTTGAGGCAACAGCTAGAGACACAGAAGACAATAGTTTCAGTTAAATTAGGCAATTTACTGCATTAATTGGCCAAATAATTTAAGAGAAAGAAATGTTTACGAACTGGTGAAAGTGCCCATGACTTTGCCTTCCAGCTTTTTGGCTACCGAGTCACAAAGCTGTGAAGCAATTTCAGCTGCTACATTCTTTGCTGTGAAGAACAAACCCACAAGGATATCTAATCAGTGATCAGTAAGGACGATAGTAGGATCGATGGTAGGTGTTGATTTATTACCAATGAGGTGGTCCCTCATCTTCTCCAAAACTGGCCCCATGTCCTCCAGATTCAAACTCTTGGAGCCCACCAGGCCCTTCAGCATGCCAAACATACCCCCAAAACCGCCACTCTTCTTGGTGCTGACAAGATTCCACAAAATTAGTTTATATAATTTCACATTCATGCCAAAAACAAAAATCCAAACAGCAGCTACCTGCTCTTGACTGTTGCATTGACAACCACTCTTTCCTCTTCTTCCTCTTCCTCCTCCTCCTCCTCAGTGGAATCACATTCCACAGACGGCAAATCTCCCTTCATGGAGCTTAACTGCATTCCCTAAAATATTTGGATGTTATTACAGAGTTTATTTAACAAATACACATCATTCAACTATGGCTGAGTTGATACATACAGGATCAGCAGGTGCATCCTGGTTTTGGTCACAACCATTAGGAGAATTCTCTCCATTCCTATCACTGTAGTCCAGGTCCTTGGTACTGTTACCACCCATATCCCAAATGCGCATCTGTTTCCCCTTTGGCTTCTGAGGCTTCGGAGACTTACTACGTGCAGGATGACATGCCATTTGATCCATTATTATTATTATTAGTGATGCACGATAATGCATTTTTCAGCCGATACCGATAACCGATAATTTCCTCCTCGTTCCAACCGATAACCGATAATGTCAAGCCGATAATTTTATTAAAGATTTATGTCAAATTTTAAAGTATACACAAGAGAAAATATTGCTGTGCAAAAATAATATTGCTCTTTTTTTTCAACATCAAATGTGAACAAGTAGTAGTAGTAGTAAATTCCAACATCTAAATAAAGACAGATTGTCTGACATTGTGTAATGGTAAACGTTTGGCAACAATTACTTACAGAGTAAATACATAAGTTGCACAAAAATGGCTTTAAAAGTATGCCATTCCTAAAGTATAACATTACTACACAGCAAAAACACAGCTCCTTAAGACTAGTTAAAGTCCCTTGTTTTCAGTGTAAATCTATTGGAAATAAGTTAAATTAACTGCCAGCACTTCAAATATATTTCACTCAGATTTCTTGAAGAAAAATGGCCAGCTGAAAATAAGATTAACAGCCTTATTTTAAGCAATAAATTATTATACATAATCCTAAAAAAAAAAAAAAAACTTGTCAGAAATGTTCTTTATTCAAGAATATGTATGGTTCAAAACATTATTTGAAAGCAATTTTTTCTTGATTTAGGTGAAAATGACTTTTTTTTAGATGTTTGGGCTTAATAAGAACAAATTGCAATATTTAGTTCAAGTAAGTGGAATAATCTGGCGCATTCAACTAGTCTTCAACACTCAAACAAGATGGGGAAAATTATTTGACTAGATTTAAGAAGAATGATCTGATTAAGACGTCATAAATTTAAAGCGTACTGAATGCATTACTGACTGGATGACTTCTTTGTGTCGTTTGGTGCATGTTACAATTATCAACTAACCACTGTGCCGTCATGATAAACATGGTTTGTTGACATCACCTGTGTAAATGTCCGTGGTAAAACTGATGTGATCGGCATGTCTTTCACGAAGAATCGTGGTCGTATAAACTGCATTATTTTTTCATCCAGGGATTTGGCTATCGGGTCATTTCAGGAATTTCCTCCCGCCTGTGCCCTTCAGTCCGCCCGGCTGCCAAATTAGCACCCGCGCCAGGCCTCTGTATTGAACCGGAGTGGCGGCGGCAGCTAAGTTCGTACCGGATATCCGCCCGCCCCGGCCGGCTCGCTGCATGGCTCTGCTCTCATCCTCTACCTGCCTAGGGCGAGGCGGCGGCGGCGGCCTGCCGGACCGGCGGGCTCCGTCGGAAGACAGCTACTTGTCAACTATCGATCTCGTGAGGTGTTTAGCCATAGATGGGAGTTTACCACTCGCTTTGGGCTGAATTCCCAAACCCCCCGACTCCGGGAGGACCGCAGCGTCTCTGTATCGTCACAAGCCCCGTAGCTTCCTTTATAGTTTATTTGTTAACAATAGCTTTAGCATTCATGCTAGCAGCAGCCTCATATTCGTTCCAAAAATCATTGTGATGCAGTTTTAAATGGCTGCTGGGTTAGTGCTAGTGGTGTTCAATGAGGACGCTTTCTTTAGGCCTTGAGGAACTGTTTTGTAGATGGCGAGAGCATCGTTTATTTCATTTCACACACGGGAAAAGCAACGCACGCTAGTGAAAGCGCCTCAACAGTGTCAACACTTATGTGTAACACCGCCTCCTCTATGACGCCGTACTCCTAGACCCCTCCTCCCACAGGGGCTTCAGAGAGGGGAGGGGTTGAGCAGGCGGCAGTGAAGAAGTGGAGAAAACTGCTTGGCTGCGCACATTTGGAGGCTAAATCAAGTATATAATTATCGGATTGCATTATCGGTTGATTTTTTTATTATCTGTATTATCTGTGTGACGTCATAATTGCCATTATCGGCCGATAGTTATCGGTAGCCGATATTATCGTGTATCTTTAATTATTATTATTGATAATTATTAAAGAAAGTGCGGTACTTAAAGTGTTGCATGAGAAAGAAAAATACAGTGTGCATGTTTGAAAGAGTTGCATAAAAGTACTCCATCACACTTGACGGTCAGCATTACCGAATTTACATTGTGAGCCTGAATGAAATAAGCGGTATAAGATAGAATCACTGTGAAGAAAACTGACTTCAAGCAGTTTAATTTTGGAGGGTCCCCTGAATTCCACGGCAATATTCAACATAATCTCACCTGACTTTTTCAGCAGGTCCAGCTGTGCGCTTGCGAAAGAACTCCTCTCTCTTTTTCTGCATGATCTCTTCAGGTGTAAGGCCATGGTTGCCATTCTCAACCAGCTTGGAGGCAGGAGCTGTGCCTTTACCTTGATCTGATTTAACAAGGTCTACCACAGGAGATGGGAAAGACCAATCAGCTATAGCAAGTAATAATTATGATTCTTAAATCTTAATATTGTTCCTCTAAGTATACACACCTTCCTTTTTGGTATTCTTGCTCTTTTTGCTACCCTGTTCCTTTTCTTTGTCTCCACCCTTTGTTTCTATCATGGACTTCACAGTTTTTTGGGATTTTTCAGACTCCTTGAAAGAGCGCATTGGTGCGGGGCTCCGAGCTTTGCTGCTCTGTTCTGCCTCGCTGGTGGAAAAAAATAGACATTAGAATGAAGTTCCAACACTGATTGCACATTTAATAGTAGTGACAGTTTGAAAGGGGATTAGATTAATTTCAATTTTAATTGCAGGAAAGGGGCAAACTGAAGTTGCTCCAATTTTAAATGAACTTAAAAAAAACTTTTAATTGGCATTAAAATTGTTTAGATATTTGTTTGGCTGATTGACATCTTTTTTTTGAAAGGCTCGTGTAGGAACCATTTGTTAGAATGATCAGTACCATGATGATTGGCAATACGTTTCAGCTTAGCAAGACCAGAGCCATGTAGAATGAGAGATGAGACACGCCCATAAGGATCCATTACATGATTTTACTTTCAGGTAATGGAGGCTAATAGTTCCAAACGTCACTTCGACGAGGTCGGACCCAATGAAATAATCAAACAAGTACAGTGGTACCTCGACATACGATCGCATGACACACGATCTTTTCGACATCCAAAGTAAAATTTGACTCGCCATTTGTTTCTACATCCGACGAAATCCTCGATATGCGACAATTTATGACAGCGTCGCAATGTCATTGTTTTCCCGCAAGACGGACACACGGCTGATTCTCTTGTGAGAGAAATCAACATGATTCCAAAAATGTTAAAGCTGGTGGTGAAAAAAACAGAAAAAAGGTGAAGCTTACCAATGGAAAAATATGAGCCTGGGGTGCGTGTCCGTGAACTGCTTGACAATACTCCTCTGACCTCTGTCTGCCAATCTTTATAAGTTAAGGTGACAACCATCACCAAAGAGATCGCCAGCTTCGTCAGGTTTTAAATCATTTATTTCATAACTTGTGCAAAACACACGCCAACTGCCAGCAACAAAAGGACGTTAAAAGTGAGAGTAACTCAACTGCACTCTCTCACTCTGCCGTCAGCCCCAGGGTGCGTTCAGGTACACCACACAAAATACAACTCCCACATTTGAACCCTATTCATAATGTATTTGTTTTGCTCTTTGTAATTGCTATTTGCAATAGTAACAACAGTATTTATTAAGGATTTAGTGTAGGTTTTCTGGCTGTGGAACCAATTAATGGATTTATAAAGTATTCTTATGGGGAAATCCTGCTCGACATACAACCATTTCGATTTCCAAAAAAGATCCTGGAACGAATTAATTTTGTATGTAGAGGTACCACTGTACTTACATACGTGATTTCATCAATTTTTACCATAAATGCTGCAATTACCACGGTCAGTTCTATCGAAAACCATTATAGCGCTGCTTGTGCTTGGAACTATTCAGACCTACGTGAATCACGTGACTACAGTCACCACACGCGGTGAGATCAGATAGTGTCGCAACTCTCTTTCTGCATAGTTCTGGCAATACCTTAAGTTAGCAACTCAGGCTTATGTGCACAGATATAACATGTTTATAGAACTAGATCGGAAAAGTCTGACTCTGCGGCATTATTAACCGGTGGCAATCTTAAAGCAGTGGACTTCTCAGGAATGCTCTCTTGCAGCAAAACCTAAGGTGAGTGATTTTCTCCACTAAAGTATGGCAAAATGCAAACAGGCTTTCAAACCAGCTGTTTAATGACAAACTGAATGAATGTGGCTATGATGATTCAGTTTGGGTGTAGGGGCATTTTTAGTATGGAGTTAACTTTCTGACACTTATGGAAAAACCAAGCCCTTTGAAAACTGGTTGAAAATTGAGCAATTCATAGCTTTTTCAAAGTATACGCTCCTGTTATGTGTATCAAATGAGATTGACCCAAGGTGACCGATAAGTGAGAACTCCCATCCTGATTTGTGAGCTGACTATTTTGTACAGGGTGTGGGTGTGTATGTTTGTAGCGGTAGTTGTCCTCATGTCTACTTCTGTCCTATTAGCCTGCTTCCACTGTAGTCCATTTCCGTTTGTGTTGTAGAATTGGCATGCATGTTTTCATGCCTACTTCTGTTGTAACAGTCTGCTTCCGTTGTTGACCTTTTGCATTCATGCTGTTGCATTTGGGATTAATGTTTTTTACTTTTGCTAAGCGTTCGGAATTTGCGATTTACCTGACACGTCTCAGTCACCATATCGTGCTACCTGCAATGCACCCCCACAACCCCCGCCTTTTTTTATTTTTTATCATGCGGGAGCCACCGAGTACCACCTTACATCTTGCGTTTGTGTGTTTGGAGGGATGGGTATGTTTACCAAAGAAGCATTTTGAAGTCATCCTCAAACTCAAAACTGTGATTAAGAAGCTTCATCACACCCTTGTGCTCCAATTCATTCTTATAACGGTCCCTGAAATGCAGCTGGATGTCATCTATGAGCTTGTCCACATAGGTCAGCGTCAGGATCTTTTGAAAACCCACCTAAATAGCGCACGCAGGAAAGCAGAATGAAGAATCAAAGGATTAAGTGTACGGTACAGTTTATTTTCAATACAAAGTGGTGCATTCATTGACTTACCACGAAAATTAACTCAAACTCATTGTCCAGTTTATACTTCAGATTCAGGGCCTCATGAGTGAACAGGTTATTCCCACTTCGCTCCTGGAAAGTGAAGTGGACATATAAGCAAGAGCTAAAAATCTTATTGTAGTCTATAGTAAAGTGTAATGTTACGGTTTTCATTATATTTAGATTCAAAAGAATGGCAGTTGACAACGGTT
This sequence comes from Corythoichthys intestinalis, assembly GCF_030265065.1. Classification (NCBI taxonomy): domain Eukaryota; kingdom Metazoa; phylum Chordata; class Actinopteri; order Syngnathiformes; family Syngnathidae; genus Corythoichthys; species Corythoichthys intestinalis. The sequence goes on from NC_080400.1 coordinate 33,569,898, forward strand.
CGAAAGGGCTTATATTTATGTCCCACAGCACATTACGCTTATGTGCACGGCTACCTGATAGCATTAGCTTTTTCGCACTTATTTCAAGCCCACTATCAGACGACAAATTTAATCGAGGCTTACCTGAAGAATTACAGAGCGTATGAGGGCGTTGACTGGACCGGTAAATGACTCTGTGACCCCGGTTCCCTGAAAGCACCACAGCACTATCCCCCCTTTGCTGAAGATGGTGAAGAAATCTAGCATTTTGCCAACACGTAACCTGTGAAATAGATGAGAAGAAAACTGAATCGCTAACAACAACAATAAAACAGCAAGAAAAAAAATTAAAGAATATTTCCAGCTGTACAAGAGCATCAGAACTCACCCAAAGTATTTAAATAGAAAGTAAATCCCCCTCGAGTTACATCCACTACTGGTGCAAAACAGCTTTTAGACACGTCAGATGCTGAACCAGGAAGTGACGCAGTTGTTGCATTTTGCGCGTGCGCATATTTTTATGAGGCAATTTACACGTGGAATGACTTTTTTTTTCATTCGTGCGCCCCCCTACTGAGACCAAAATGTAAAGCAGTACTTATATGTGTGAACTATTAAACCAGGTAAATTAATTGTACAATATAAACTAGGTAATACTTTTTTATTTTCCAACTTGATATTCATTACATGTTTTAATTACGACGGCACAGCCATTTAAAAACTAAATTATTATCGAATAATATACAAAGAAACAAAAGAGTATGAAATGGTAAAAGGAAATGTGTATTCGAAAAATGCTTACATTTTAAAAAACAATCTTACATTTCTGAACTGAAATTCTCTACATACTCGTTGATATGCTGAAATATCCATGGCAGCCACAAGAGAGCGGTGTTGATCGTTGTTACTCGGGAGGACGAACGTAGTACAGCAGGGGTGCTTTTTGCTCCAAGATCTACTTTTCAAAGAGACAACCTCCCGCGATCTACCTTAACGCAAACATTAGACCGCGGCAAATAATTAAAAACCTATTCCACCATTACTGTTACATACAACCTGTACTTGGAAAAAAAAAAATATTACCAGTAAAAACAAATAACAGAGACGTGGTTGCAGAAGTGTGCGCCCCCCTTCTTAGAACTAGGGATGTGGCTGTAGTCAGAATTAATCTCAGTGTTATGTTAACTCTCTGAAAACTAATTGTCGACCTCTCCGAGTGAAAATGGATTGGATGTCTATCATTGTCATTGGCAGTGTTGTTAATCTTACTTTAAAAAAGTAATTAATTACAGTTACAAATTACTTCTCCCAAAAAGTAATTGTGTTAGCAACCCAGTTACCTGAATGTAATTAGTTACTTGGCAAAGTAACTGGTGATAATTTTCATGTTTTTTTTTTCTCAAAAAAAGGTCACACAATGTGAAGTTTAAAGGATTTTTGGGACAATTGGTCCAAGCCCAATTCTTTACCCTAAATTTAACTAGACACAGGGGTATTGGGGATATTGTGATAACTAGATAGTAACCTTTGCTATGTGTGGAAGTCATTTACAGTTTTTCTCGATTGCTTAAGCACAATTTCTTGATCTCTGAGCACAATGACCTAAACACATTTATTAAATCAGCCCGCTTGTTGGCTTAACTATAAACACATTTCACCTCAATCTCCAATTTCACAAAACTCTAAACACAATTGAAATTCTCTAAACACATTCACACTTAGGCTAAACACTTTCGCACTTGCTAAAACACACTTTGCGCAATCAGATATGAACACATTCTCATTCACTGAACACATTTTTCTCACACAATGCAAAATGGTAGACTCAGACATCAAAAGTTGAACACATTGAAAGCACGGGCGTCATTGCTTAAACACGGTAACTCAGAGTTGAAGACACATGAGACTATCCACGTTGGCCTCTTGAGAATGCACAACGACTCAAAATTGATGCTCTCCTTGGGTCCTTCAACAACCAGTGTCTCCTCACATTCTTGGGAGAGCTACAGGACATCCTGATTGACCATGAGCAGCAGAATCTGGTTCCAGCACAGCCTCCTCCTATCTATGTCATCATCTGGGACAACATTGGCTTTCACCGCACCAACCAGATTAGAGAGTGGTTCAATATACACCAACAATTCCTCAATGTATGTCTGCCACCCTACACACCTTTCCTCAACCCCATAGAGGAGTTCATCTCATCATGGCGGTGGAAGGTGTATGACCGGGAACCATATAGTGGAGAGAACCTCTTCAGGGCCATAGACTTGGCCTGTGATGATGTGGGGGATTACTCAGACCGGGTCCGGCATGCCAGAACTTTTTTCCCCCGCTGCCTGGCGAGGGAAAACATAGCCTGCAATGTGGACGAGGTCCTGTGGCCTGACCCCACCCAACGACGTGATGCGCAGGCCCCCGCACAGGCTCCCCCGCAGACACAATATAGTAACATACAAGAATTCATGACATGTATCCCCATGTATGCTTTTGTTCTCTTTTGAAATATTTGTTTTGGGAAAAGTACATTTGTACAGGTTGTCATCAATAAATGGGGTTCAATTCCCCTAAAAATAATCTGTGATTTACTATTGATTACTATACAGATGATGGGGTACTTAGTTCATCACACCCTGAACATTGTGTTTTCAATTTTTACTGAAGTGTGCGATAGATATCCAATAGTGTTTACATTTGTGCAAGCTGTGAGGACCATTTTATTGTCAAAGTTTAGTCTTGGCCATAGGAGCAACAGTTTTGTGGTGAAAGTTTGGGTTTTGTGGTTGAAAGTTTGGGTTGTGGATTGAGAGTTTTGTTTTGCAAAGAGAATGCGAGTTTTTGTGGAGCTAGCTTGAGAAAAGTGTTTTGTGTTTAGAGTTTAGAGAAAACAGAGGGCAGTTTCCTGAAATGTGTTCTGACATTCAAGAAAAACTGTACTGTTGTGAATCAACCGTTAAAGTTGTTAAAATTGCTCCCGTTATTGCATTAGTTCCCTTCTGTCTATTTTCGACATGCGTAAGTTTTAAAACTGTTTCATCATTTAAAGATAGATTTAAGTTAAGTTTTGCCGATTTAGGAGTATTTTAGATAAAAAGTTACTTAAGTTCGCTCGGAAAGTTTTCTACAACAGAGCCTTCCTGAGAAGTGTACTGCTTTAAGATGGCGGCTGTTTATTAACGCATCTAGTTCTTTATTATACTTGTTGCTAATGCCGCCGTGTCTGTTATTTGCATCTAGTTCTGTATATATGTGATATATACCGAAGCATCATGTGGGCGTAGTTTGTAGGCTATCGGCTACGGTCTGGTATTATTGGAGCCACCTAGCGTAGTAGCATCGCATTTGCAACGGCGTCACTCTACCTTGCCTCTTCCCCACTCCTGCTCTGCTCTCTCGTCTCCGTGAGTCCGTCTTTTCCAGACTTTTCTCGCGTCAGTCAACCAACATCGCAACACATAGTAACGCACGCCTTTCCGGTAACGGCACCGGTGAAAATGGCTGGGAGTGAATGAGTTAAGGATGTGGCCAGCTGCTTTAAACCTAAAGCATTCACTGAAAAGATTGTATGTTTGTTCTGATCACTTCGTTGATCGTTCGTGGACAAAATTCTAACAACCTGTCCAGCTTGTGTTAACATGAGGTGTAGCTTGATATGCCATCCACCTGAATGACAAAAATAAGGCAAAATTGCAATTAATAATACAGTTGCCGAATGCAGAAGGGCTGACACAAATTTTTTGTTACAAGGAAATACTACGAGGTATTTTTCATCTAGTTAGATTAGAGTTATGGCATTATGAGCTTACACACATGTACAGCCTATATAAACACAAATAGTATGTCATTCTTTTTTATTGCAGACACTGATCGCAATAAAGCTTTTTGACAACATGAGTCCATTTCTAGTTTTAGTAAAACAATTGGTGCATGTGCAAAACAGGTCAATAAATCACAACTTATAAAAAATATTGGAAAAATATGAACAAAGGTGGAACATAAATTGAGCCTTCTTCCATCATTGAGGTAGAATGCACTTACGTAGTGTCGATATACATTGCACTCCATAATTATTGGCACCCCTGGTTAAGATGTGTTTTTTAGCTTCTAATATATATATATTTTTTTAATTCAAATAATATGGGACCTTAATGGAAAAAAAGAGTTTAATCCAACCTTCAATACAAGCGCATTTATTCAGTGGGGAAAAAATCCCACATAAAGAAATCATTATTTGACATCAAATAATGTGTGTCACAATTATTAGCACCCCTGGTGTTATTACTTTGTACAACCCCCTTTTGCCAACAAAACAAGGTCTGGGGACTGAGATGGCCATCGGAGGAGCTTGATTTTGTGTCTGGTGAACCATTTCTGTGTAGATTTGGCCATATGTTCAGGGTCATTGTCTTGCTGAAAGACCCAGTGATGACCCATCTTCAGCTTTCGGGCAGAGGGCAACCAATTTTGATTTAATATGTCCTGGTATTTAAAAGCATTCATGATGCCATGCACCCTAACAAGGTTCCCAGGGCCTTTGGAAGAGAAACAGCCCCACAGCATCACTGACCCACCCCCATACTTCACAGTGGGTATGAGGTGCTTTTCAGCATGCGCATCTTTCGTGGCACGCCAGACCCACTTAGAGTGTTTGTTGCCAAAAAGCTCCATCTTGGTCTCATCTGACCAAAGCACACGGTCCCAGTTGAAGCCCCAATACTGCTTGGCGAACTCCAGACGTTTGCGTTTATGATTGTGAGTGAGGATTGTGTGCATGGCTCCCAAACAGCTTGTTGGCGTGTAGACAGCACCTCAAGTTTTTTTGATTGAAGTAATGTTGATTTGTTTTTGGGCGACATTTTGGCATGGCATTTTTGTCTTTATTATTCAATCAAAAAATAAGTTGCTTCAAAATCATATAGATTTTCAAAATAAAATTACTTTAATCAAAAAAAGAAACATTACAATCATAGAAAAAGTTTTTGAATGCGAACATTTTTTGAGATTGAAAAAATTGCATTTAAATACTTAATTTTTTCATTGAAAAAAAAGTTTTCTTTGATTGAAGCAATCCTTTTTGTGTTTGGGCCATATTATGATTAGGACATTTGTGTCTAAATCAATCAATCCCCTAAAAAAGTTGCTGCAATCAAAAAATATTTTCGATCAAAGAAAAAAATAATTTAAAAAAATGTTTTTTCTATTTTTTTTTCTATTTTTTTTTTTTTGTGTGTGTGAAAATTATATGCAAAGCAAAAGACCATCGAAGGTGCCCGAAAAATAATTTTGACCCATTATAAAAATATATTTTTTTGTCCATTTCATTCATTTTTGTTGCAGTTTTATTGCTTTACAACTTTTATATACAGTATATAGGAAAGTCAATTACATGTAATGACACTTTTCGGACACCAGCAGGGGGCCTGCCCCCCCATTTAATCCGCTCCTGCTTTTGGCAGAACATTGTTGGCTCAATCAACTCTACTCGCGGTTGTAAGTATTTTGTTATCTTGGCTACATAGTGGGAATTTAGCATTGTGTCTATTGTGTATTCTTCTCTGCAAGTGGAGCATAACATTGGTGTTACTACAAGTACAATTGCTTTAATATTTGTTTTATGCAAGAAATAGAAAATGCGAGCAGAACTATTCTGTTGTTTTAAACTATTGGCACATCATCCTCCTTTTTCCTGGTTCGCTATGAGTGACACATGCAGGCCACACAACACAATTAATAGTCACTTTTTGTGCCAGAGCACACATTGAGGCTAACCTCCAGCTACAGTTAATAACAATATGTTTTAAATCCATAACAGTCAAAATGGATGAAAATTAAAGGCTGGATAATGTCTTTTTAGCAAAGAAAAGAATAACTTTCATAACTATTTTGTCAGGACCGTGGTTTGCTGTTGAATCTGATAGCAGCCAGCAAATGTGATCTTGTCATACAGCTGTCGTCATCCCAAAGGAAGAGGAGAAAACAGGTCAGCGTATACCATGCTGACGCTTTCTACAATATACACTCAGACCACCAACAGTTACACAAAAAGCTCCCATCTGTTCGTAACTAGGGTGGTCCGGCCCATGTGAGGCCAGATTGACCAGAACATTTGGTTCTGCGGTGAATATACTCAGCTTTCCATGTAACTGCAAATCATCAACTGTGCTAATTAAAGGAGAACAGGGAGATCCAAACATCTTGTCAAGGTTTTTATCATAAATCACAGATAGTCCAAACACTGAAATAAGAAGTCTGCAATTTAAAATAAGTGGAAAAAAGTTCAAGATGTTCACAATTTGGTGGTCTATATAATGTTTATACCGTGTATCAGTAATTTACAGTCGCATTAGAAATATTTGATTAAAAAGTCAATATGTGCATACCACAAATGTTGATTTGGAAGATAGATTCCTTCCATTAATGTTCTTTAACTCTGATTCTCATTTCGGTCATTCACACTTTGACCAAGACATCTTATATCAATTGCTGGAAGAGAACAAATCTCTTTGTTCAACTACAACTTTTTTAAAATTCAAAGAGGATGTAGAATGGACAAGTAGACTTTTTGCTTAGCTAATACTTGGATTAACCTGATTTGGGTCACTTTCGTATGTGGTTTAATTTCGATCTGGGCCACATTTTTCCAGAATGTGGCGGCGGTCTGAACTGTCAAGTCTCCCAAATCATGCCGCAATTACGTCAGCAAAGAGAGAGAGCGGCAGGCAGAACGGCAGCGATATAGCTGTGCAGTAGCGTTACCGCCTAGCTTGAACTCGGCTTTTACGTAGGAGGCGGGCATGACCACAGTCATAAAAAAATAAAATGAACAAAAAGAATAAGCCTGATAATGTTCAGTTTTCTTTCTGCGCCAAATGAGCAACATTTCAATATTGCTTACATACTGTCGGGGCAAACTGATGCACACACATAAGAGTTATGTGTGTGCGTCATGCACGCATAGTGCAAGCATGCGTTTATCAATCCATATAAACTTTGAATATCAGACTAAACAGGGATTATTAATGTCTGTAATTTTTGTCCTCTTTTTGGAAATCAAAATATGATCACCCTGGAATAACATACAGTCAGCATGTGTAGTCATTTGTTGTGATGCTTCTGCGAAAACGGGTCGGTTTGCTCAGTGCATGTCAGACTGCGAGTTAGTGCATATTTGAATGGGCTCAATGGAAAAAGGTAGTCTGAACGGGCACGAAAAAAACCAAAACAAGATGAAATATCGGAATTGTCCATTAAGACCTGCGGTGTGAACCTAGCTTTTTGTGACGCTAAAACAGAATTTTCATTCATATAAATGAATATTTTTATTCAAGACATACGTATGAAGTAAGATTTTATGTCAATATTTTACTTCATATGTATGTCCCAAATAAATACCAGTATATTCAAAGTGGTTGAAGATGAATCGATGGATTTATAGTGAGAGCCACGTTCGTGCCTTATCTTGCATTACGACTTGCCAACAAATCCGAACGATTTTTCAACGTGGGAACTCGGATTCAGATGTCCCGACACAAATATATATGTAATAAATATATATATTCATTATTCAATTCAATGCTCCAGCTAAAATAATTTTTAACCGCCACCACCTTCTGAGGCTTAAAGAGCACAACTATTTTCAAAATGCTTACGTAATGTATCAGATCATCCATAAACAATCATAAATTAGGTGACCTCATCCCAATCTGGACTCCTCAGCACACATATAATACCAGAAGAAAAAATTCCAATCGCTAAGAAAAAACAAGAAGGCTAAAGTGTACAAGCTTTGGCATTGTGTGCAGAGGACCACAGATTTGGAAGGAACTTAAAGAAACACTTAAAATGTCACACTCCATCTCCCTTTTTAAGAAAAAACTCAAAACTCATCTCCTAGCAATGTATGTTTAAATGCTGATTCTTTGAATAACATTACTAAGGTATCTCATGTCAAATCCAGTGTAACCATAATGTTGAAATTGTCCATAGTTAATTGTATGTATGTATACGGGTGTGTGTATGTGTATGCTGTCCAACTACGCCCCTACTAAAAGCTTTAAATAGCTTCTTTGGAGTGTTCTTTTCACACATTTAACATGAACTACTCGTATATGGCCATGTACAGCATACCTTGAATAATGTGTGAATAAACCGAACTGATATCTCCAAAAGGTGCTTCGCTGAAGTTTCAACTCATATGCCGATCACAGCCAAAGTTACTGTATGTGCAGAAATGACCAAATTAAGGAGCCATGTGCAAATTGTCTATATGGAGTGACTAGAGGATGGTGTGGCTCAGTGGTAGTGTACTGTAGTCGTTTTCCAACCCAGCTGTTGTGGGTTCGAGTCCCCCCGATGAACTCGTCTAAGTATCCTTGAGCAACAGGGCCGTGCAGAGACCGATGGAGGGGCAGGTGCTCATAGATTAAAGGGGTACATGAACAAGAATTTAATAGACCATGAAAAACATTAATTCCAGATTTGACAGTATAATTGGCTGTGACTGACTTTAATTGGGAGGGTGGAATAGTGAATAGAAATCAACACTTTCTGGCTGTGACTCAGTCAGTCTTTGTAATATGTGCATTTTATGGAATTTCAACACTTTTAAAGTACAATAAGTCTCTGAATTCTTTTTATCAACTTATATAAATAATAAGTTTAAATAATATTAAAATAGTTATTTTAACATTTTGTTGTGTCAACAGATAGATTTACCCTGTTTAAAATGTTTCATTTTATTTCATTGTGTTTGTAGAAAATATACACATAAGTTTCAGCCTGAAAAGACTGTTGTACTTATGGTTTTGAAACAACACGGGGCAGCGTTCGCTTCTTAGCGTGCATGGGCAATACATGTGCGCATTTTAGAGCGAATAAGAAATGAGAAGTCTTTGTAGCAATGCCAGACGGACGTTGTAAAATAGTATTTTTTGCTTGTTTCAGTTGAGAAAAAGAGTATAATTTGACTAAAGCGGATTGCTTTATTTTAGGACAAAATCCTCTGGGTCCGAAATTAAAAATTTACAACAATCTCGGGTCCGGAAATATTTTTAATGCTTCCTTATTTCCAAAAAATACAAACATATTTTTAGGTGGCCACGCTGATAATTATAACATTCAAAAATGTATATAGACTATCTAAAGTGCATAAAACTAAAAAAGTGCTTTAAGTGAATCATTATCTAGCAACATAAGAGCATGTTCAAGACTTCTTTTTTTTTTTTTAATTGTGGATGCTGACAGGGGGATTTGCTTTATTTTTTGACAGACCTCTTCTTTTTGCTTTCCATCAACAAAGTTTCAGCAACTACACTCATACAATCTTTGACAATCGGTGCGTCACTGAAAGACTTTTTGTTTTGACCCAATATCCACGCTATTCTGAGGGAGAATTCATTTGCGTGTTGCTGTGCGGTGAATTAATGAAACATGAGCCTTGAGGTGCGATCATATTGAGTCCTTAATTCCGCTATTTTTTGAGAATGGATGGCAGAGTTCATAGGGAAACTTTGCAAAAAAAGCTGCGTGCTTCATCTCATAGTGCCTTTTCAAATTGCTGAGTTTTACAAGCGCTACCGTCTCTGAATGAGTCTCAGATAAGGCATAACGGTCTTGTGCTGCCGCCAGGTAAAATGAACAAAAATTTGTTGGTCCACTCCTCCTTAAACACTGTTTTCTGCATCAATCTTGCGTAGTTTTGAGCACGCCATTTGCCGTACCTTTTCGCCTCTTCCTCCAACTTCACTCCGCAGAGTCTGGAAAGCGAGTGTGAGACATGCTGTTCTAAATATCTTTCAAATACTTCACTCCCATTGGCTGGCTCACGCGCGTCACCGTTAAGGTTTTTGTTTGTTGCCCGCCTCCACTCTGCAAACCCGCAGAAAAAAAAAAGATTTTTGTTGTTGCAACGTGTATTAGTCTTGACAGCTTGAGATCCGGTCCAGACGGCTTGGGGTCCGGAACCGGACCGAGGTCCGCGGCTCCGTGACCTCTATTTTAGGATGATTGTGAGGTGTACTGTGTGTTAATATAGTTCAGAAATATGTAAATTGTTAAGTATGTTTATGTATGACTCCAGCTGTGTTCGTAATGGCGAGCAGATGACGAGTGAATGTGTCAATGTAAAAAAAACATCCGCGTACAGTAAGTGTGACATTTTTGGCGTTGTTGGCAGGACATGATTCCACCGTTAGAAAAGGGATAGGACGCAGCAGATGTTTTTTTGAATGGTCGGGACGACCATTGTTAAAGGAGGGGCGGGGGGGGAGAAATGTCAAAAATGGACACATGATCTAAACTGCCAAATTGTTTTCATGATTTTATTTAATTTGGGTTATTTTTAGCTGATTTTATGTGGGTTTTAGTGTTTTTACAAGTATTTTATATTGCAAGTATTTATATTGAAAACCAGTTTTTGTATGTGTTATAGAAATAACTGTGCCAAAACAGTTTTCTTTGCATTTCAGTAGTTTTAGGAGGTTTTACCCCACTCCACAATAAATAAATAAATGAATAAATAAATAAATAAATAAACAAAATTTCTGGCTCCGTGGCGACCTTCATGTCGGAGAGTTCCTGCAAGAAATTCAAGCCACTTTCACCCCTGGACAGAGGTATGGTACGAGCGGCCCGGAGGAAGCTGCCGAGAACCTGGCACAAGCGGCCCGGTGGACGCCGCCAAGAACCTGGCACGAGCTGCCCGGAGGACGCCGCCGAGAACCTGGCACGAGCGGCCGGGAGGACGCCGCCGAGAACCTGGCACGGCTCCGTGCTGATGCATCAAGGTTTTCAAATTTATATTTTATGCCTTTTTAAATTGGTTTGACTTTTAGTAATGTTTTTTAAAAGTCGAACAGATTTTGACTCCCTTTTCTGATGGTGGAAACGACAGTGCCTTGCAAAAGTATTCGGCCCCCTTGAATCTTGCAACCTTTCGCCACATTTCAGGCGTCAAACATAAAGATATGAAATTTAATTTTTTTGTCAAGAATCAACAACAAGTGGGACACAATCGTGAAGTGGAACAACATTTATTGGATAATTTAAACTTTTTTAACAAATAAAAAACTGAAAAGTGGGGCGTGCAATATTATTCGGCCCCTTTACTTTCAGTGCAGCAAACTCACTCCAGAAGTTCAGTGAGGATCTCTGAATGATCCAATGTTGTCCTAAATGACCGATGATGATAAATAGAATCCACCTGTGTGTAATCAAGTCTCCGTATAAATGCACCTGCTCTGTGATAGTCTCAGGGTTCTGTTTAAAGTGCAGAGAGCATTATGAAAACCATGGAACACACCAGGCAGGTCCGAGATACTGTTGTGGAGAAGTTTAAAGCCGGATTTGGATACAAAAAGATTTCCCAAGCTTTAAACATCTCAAGGAGCACTGTGCAAGCCATCATATTGAAATGGAAGGAGCATCAGACCACTGCAAATCTACCAAGACCCGGCCGTCCTTCCAAACTTTCTTCTCAAACAAGGAGAAAACTGATCAGAGATGCAGCCAAGAGGCCCATGATCACTCTGGATGAACTGCAGAGATCTACAGCTGAGGTGGGAGAGTCTGTCCATAGGACAACAATCAGTCGTACACTGCACAAATCTGGCCTTTATAGAAGAGTGGCAAGAAGAAAGCCATTTCTCAAAGATATCCATAAAAAGTCTCGTTTAAAGTTTGCCACAAGCCACCTGGGAGACACACCAAACATGTGGAAGAAGGTGCTCTGGTCAGATGAAACCAAAATTGAACTTTTTGGCCACAATGCAAAACGATATGTTTGGCGTAAAAGCAACACAGCTCATCACCCTTAACACACTATCCCCACTGTCAAACATGGTGGTGGCAGCATCATGGTTTGGGCCTGCTTTTCTTCAGCAGGGACAGGGAAGATGGTTAAAATTGACGGGAAGATGGATGCAGCCAAATACAGGAACATTCTGGAAGAAAACCTGTTGGTATCTGCACAAGACCTGAGACTGGGACGGAGATTTATCTTCCAACAGGACAATGATCCAAAACATAAAGCCAAATCTACAATGGAATGATTAAAAAAATAAACGTATCCAGGTGTTAGAATGGCCAAGTCAAAGTCCAGACCTGAATCCAATCGAGAATCTGTGGAAAGAGCTGAAGACTGCTGTTCACAAACACTCTCCATCCAACCTCACTGAGCTCGAGCTGTTTTGCAAGGAAGAATGGGCAAGAATGTCAGTCTCTCGATGTGCAAAACTGATAGAAACATACCCCAAGCGACTTGCAGCTGTAATTGGAGCAAAAGGTGGCGCTACAAAGTATTAACGCAAGGGGGCCGAATAATATTGCACACCCCACTTTTCAGTTTTTTATTTGTTAAAAAAGTTTAAATTATCCAATAAATTTTGTTCCACTTCACGATTGTGTCCCACCTGTTGTTGATTCTTGACAAAAAATTGAAATTTTATATCTTTATGATTGAAGCCTGAAATGTGGCGAAAGGTTGCAAGATTCAAGGGCGCCGAATATTTTTGCAAGGCACTGTATGTCGATGTAAAAGGAACCTCCGGTCAAGTGTAACAAATGCCAATAGTGTCTAAAATGCAATTAAAAGTTTTGTCACAAAAATTTGTATTAATATAATAAATCGCATTTTAGAGCGAATGACAAATGAGCAGGCTTTGCAGCAATGCAAGACCTTTTCTTGTTTCAGCTGTACAAGAAAAATGAAAATAAAACAAAATTAAATGTGTAGCAACAGACTGAAACATTTAATCAATCTGTCTGCACCACGCTACAGATGCATGGCATAGCTATTATTTTAACTGACTGCCACACGCGTGATCAGACTCGGCCTGATCATTGGCTTGCCAATCTCAATAATATGGAGAGAGAAGAACACTTTAACAGGGGTGACCAGTGTTGGGCACATTACTTTAAAAAAGTAATTAGTTATAGTTACTCACTACTTCTTCCAAAAAGTAACTGAGTTAGTACCACTCTATAGTAAAAGTAACTAGTTTCCAGGGAAAGTAACTATTTCTGTTACTTTAAAAAGAAGTTGTTGTAGGTCAAAGAATTTGAAATTTTCTGAGCAGTATTTGAGTCAGTTGAATAGAGAAGAACAGACAGGTAGTTGTGTTATAGAACCTTGTAAGATTTATTGCACCTCACCAGCAACATATTTATCCTACACTTGAAGTGCAACAAAAATAAACAGATTTGAATTGCTTACCACAGATGTCGACAAAAGCTTTGCCCCGGGACATAAATTACACTTTACATGCACGTTCTTTCCTTTAATTTCGACCAACTTGAAATAGTGTTTATATCTCCACCTCGTAAAGGACAAATTTTCCTCTGAATGCTATGCCATCATATCCCTCTGCATCTGTTTTGCGTGTGTGTGTTTGCCGCACACGCTGTTCCGGTTTGTGTGTGAAAACACCGGCTCTGAAGTACGTGCGCTATTAGGCTTGAGCGTTTACGTCACAGAATGGAGGATCACAAGAGATTTGACAACAACGCAGCCATATTGGAAGCAGGTCTGGCTCGCGGGACATTAAACTTTAACTTGCCAGTTCGATAAAGAGAAAACTCGTTACTGAGGCAAAGAACAGATATGTGATCAAACTTAAGGATGTGAACAATGTTGACACTTACGAGCAACCCGAAGACAAATGGAGTAAAGATGTCGACAGGCTTCCACAATCACGCGAAATGGACATTCTGCTGTATATATTGTTTGCTGTATGTTACTAAACTCATGAGCGATTCCGAAAATACAAATCGCTACGAACAGTTTTGCTGCGGATGGGTGCAGGACCTGCACATTATGATCGTATCAAACGGCAACTCCATCGTTCTAGTAAAGGTAGGCTATGTGTGTTTACTATTTTCATTGCCATGAACCTGAACTCACCCAAAGTCTTGGATGACAAACAGAGCAGAGTAGACTCGCTACGGCTGGTAGTTTCTTCAATTTATTCAAAGTTATGCACCACTTTTGACCGTCAGTAACGGTAACAACGTTACGACAAAAGAATAGTTAGATTACCCCGTTATTGAAAAAAATAATTCCTAAAAGTTATTCCCAACACTGAGGGTGACTAGTGAGAGCAATACAAAAACAAATGTCAACACAAATTACATAGAAATTGAATTATCAATTTAAGACTCATAAACACCAGACTCTCAGAAAATGAAATAAAGGGACGGAATGCAAATAATAAATTTAGATTAAAACGAGAACTTTAAGAGGTGTACATTTCTAGATAACCTGAAGAGAACGGACAAATACTGTATGGTTGCGTATTAGGCTCGAGCGTTTACGTCACAGCAGCACGGGATCGTGCGAGATTTGCGACAACACAGCCATTGCGGAAGCACGTCTGCATCACGGGACATTTAAACTTAACGGCAAATACAATTCAACTACGAGTGCCAAAGATGGAAAAATGTAGGTGAAAACTTGCCAGTTCGAAACAGAGACAAACTTGTTACCACGGCGAAGGACAGATATGTGAGCAATTTTAAGGATGTGAACAATGTTGACCCTCACGAGCAAGCCGAACACAAATGGAATAAAGATGTCGACAAGCTTCCACCACTACGCGAAATGGACATCATGCTGTATTTAGTGTTTGGTATATGTTACAACACTCATCAGCAATTCCGAAACTACAAATCGCTACAAAGCTACGAACAGTTTTGCTGCGGATGGGTGCAGGATCTTCACTTTATGACCATAGCAAACGGCAACACCATCTTTCTAGCAAAGGTAGGCAATGTGTGTTTACATTAGCCTGTGACCACGGATGTACAAATCTTTTGCTGCATAAAATGTAGCCTGTGTACAAATTCTTTGCCCCTCTCTCACGTCAAAATATTACAGCTTTTTCATTTAGCAACGACAGGAATTATGTCTTATTTAGACAATGCACATGTATGCATGCTAGTTGTTTAGCTGTAGCAATAGCTAACAACAGGCCGACTTAGGGCGTAAAGTTACTGAAATTTGCGTAAACAAACGAAATTAACTTACCGGAGTGGAAGTGCATACTGTAGAGCAAACTCAGTGTGTAACTGGAGAATCAAACGTTATGCCCTTCCTTCTGATCGAGGCCACCCATGCCATTCTTCGACGTTTGGTAAGTTCAGATATGAGCTTTCCCTCGCCTTTTCTCCATGTAGGGATCCGGAAGAAACTCAATGGTGTTCCGTCGAGCTGTACATTCTCCTTTCTATTCGATCGGTTGTTGCAATTCTTTACCGCACAATAATTTCCAACCATTTTTAAAGAGCGACCTGTGTTGAAATGCCTCAGTTTATGTTTCTCGCTTCCACAATGGCGAGAGCGGCGGAAACCTCGCGAGTGCCACGTCATACGCTCGAGCCTAATAGAGTGTAGACGCACTGACTGAAATAGCCATGGGGCAATTAAAGTAGAAAACTAGAGAAAATTACGATTGTTTATAAAAATCCCCACAATAAACCTAGTGTAAGTATTTTCACTATTTGCTCAAACTCTGTTTAATAGGGTAACACCGTTTGTTTTCAACCACAAGATGTCCTCTGACTCCTCACCACACACCTTGGGGAGGGAGGGGGGGGTACGCACGGGCTTAGCGGCACACAGATGTTTTTTAAGTGTGTGTGTAACGGTGTCTGGCAAGGCGAGCCCATTGGTACAGATAAAAACACAGGTCTGGCAATAGTGAGGCAGCAGCAGCAGAGGTGGTGGCAACAGTGAGCAATTTTAGTAGATTTGTAATGACACTCAAAAATAAAACATGCTTTATTCAAAACTTCTTAAAATCGTTGAGTGAATATTTGAAAAACTAAATCACTGCAAACAACTCAAACGTGAGAATACCCCCCCAACCAAAAAAAAGGAAAATACCAAATTTGCACGCTCGGTTAAAACCTTTAAATTACATACTCAATTTGAGAGCTACTTAACGTTGACGGAAGCTTGATTAAAAGGTGAGCGGCCTAAAAAGGAAACCTGAGTAAATAGCAGTGGCCCGAAGCAGCTCTCAGTCCAGGTGGCCACTGCTAACAACATCATGTTAAAACATTCAACATAATCGGCACAAGATATTTAAAAGTACCTCACACGCAGCCAGCTCTGCTCAAAAGCTGGTTCTCAGCAGGTCTAGTGTCTCCAAGGGCAAAAGGAAAATTACCTGGCTCAAATTTATAGTGCCTGTTGGAGGAGTGGCAGTCAATGATGCATTTGGGACTGTGGGAAAATTGGGCACCCTGACTTTCCACCTCGTTCAGGTTTTTTCGGTGGTCAAGTAAAGTACTCGAAGGCGTGCCAGCACAGTCAGCCAGCACACAGATATGCGCTAAAAAACAAACAAAAAAACACACACTAAAAAAAAAAAAAACAGTCAAAAGGGGCACTTTGGGCATGTACTCAAGCACCCTCACATGGAAAGGCGCTATACAAGCGTAACACCGTTTACCAGAGTAATATGGCCATATTAAGTAGGCGCATCATATAAATTATGCTATGTAGTAAACTCCAAAGTATTATTATTATTATTTTTTTTTTTTACCGTTAAATTTATACAGGGACTCTGCAGATCAATACTGGGGCACATGCCCTAGTGAAATATGTCTGGTGAGGCCAATGCTACCCATAAGGGGGGGGGCGCAAGTTGGTGTCCGAAAAGTGTCATTTCATGTAATTGACTTTCCTACATGAATAAAAGTTGTAAAGCAATAATATTGCAACAAAAATGAATGAAAAATATATATATTTTTATAATGAGTCAAAATTATTTTTCGAGCACCTTAGATGGCCATTTGCTTTGCATACAATCCCCCCCCCCCCCCCCCAAAAAAAAAGGGGGAAAAAAAGATTTTTTTCTTTTGATCGAAAATATATATTTTTATTATTGAAGCAACTTTTTTGGGGGGACTGAATGATTTACACACACGTGTCCTAATCATAATATGACCCAAACTTTGTCAATGGAAAAAATTAAGTGTTTAAATGCAATTTTTTTCAATCTCAAATATTTTTTTCGCATTCAAAAACTTTTTCTATGATTGAATTTTTTCTTTTTTGATTGAAGTGATTTTCTTTTATAAAGTTGCTTCAAAAAATATAGTTTATCAAAAAAAAAAAAAAAAAAAAAAAAAAAAGAAAAATGGCTTTTACATGCATTTTGAGTTTTTTGTTTCAAATTAATTCTTGCATTCAAACACTTTTTTTTATTGAAGCAACTTTTTTTGGGGATTGAATAATAAAAGACGCAAATCTACCTCCATATGGCTCTGCCCAGGGGATACAATTTTTGACTGGGGTAACTACATTGGCACGACACCGGCGGGCGTACCACATTCAATGGATGACTATCTTGGCGAAAAGTATTGCCTAAGCAGCCTGATTTAGAATTCCCCTCAAGAATGATGGGGGGGGGGGGGGGGGGGGGGATGGTCATTGTCAACTTATTCTTATAAATTCTTGTAAGTAAATTTTATTGCTGACACTGTGTTTCGGGGTCATCAACATGCTGTGCCATCCTGCCCAAAAAGTCAAACTCCGGCTATGATGCTACCGTATATGGGACCCCCACCCCCACCCCCCCCAAAAAAACCGCGCGCCCAACTGAAGGCTTCAGATGGGCGACAATGCGCGTGCCCCTTTTGCGCATGCTCCATCCTGCTGTTGAAAAAAACAGCCGGGCTGGAAGCAGAGTGGGAGGGAAGGAAAGCGTTTGAAGAGCGAACCGCTATGTGCCCGCGGCGGACTCCGGCCAGCGGTTAGCTAGCCGGTGGTCCGCTCGTCGGCTGCTTGTTTCCGCGTCGTACAGTGATGCTCGCCGCTGCTTATACAACCGCTTCGCTCTCACGGAGGGAATGTCATCTGACGGTGGCGTGAATCTGGTCACCCGCGCTCAGAGGGTTTTATTTTCCTCTTTCAGGATTAAAACAACGTTTGGTGTCTGTCGGTCGCGCTGGTGAGTACCATTTTTTTTTTTAATCCTCCGCGGCGCAAGGAAAACGCTGATGGATAGTTCAATTATCTTTTAAAAGCATAATAGTTGCTCACCCTTGCAAGAAAAAAAAAAAAGAAAAAAAACGATTGATACAGTTTGGAATTGAAACTATAACCTCAAAAGAACTGTTTAGTAAACAATGTAGGGGCACGTCTTTAAAAGATGACAAGAAAACATATCTTCATCCGTTTATAACATTGATGTGACAGTTGGGCTGTCACCAATATGACACATTCGTCTGATTGCGAATATTTTTCATATTCGCGATTAGTTTTTTCTCTCCACCCCACTTTGCGAAAACCCGCACTTAAATGAATTGAAATGTAATTTTATTAAAATATATATCCCCAAAGTTACGTTTTATTTGCTCTGAATCTCACGTCAACGTGCAGCGGCACACACGTGGAAGCAGGCATCCAGCACTGACGGCACTGCTGTCGTCTTTGTTATTATGACCAATGTTCCCTCTCATTTTTCATGCGTCTGGGCAGACACACTAGCTCCCTGAGCACACTGCGGACCACGGTGAGCAACATCAGCAAGTTACGTGGCTGATTGAAAGAATGAAATTAAAGCAGCAATTATCATTATTTTACTTTAAATATTAGGGTTGTTCCGATCATGTTTTTTTTGCTCCCGATCTGATCCCGATTGTTTTAGTTTGAGTGTCTGCCGATCCCGATATTTCCCGATCCGATTGCTTTTGTTTTTGCTCCCGATTCAATTTCAATCATTCCCGATAATTTTTCCCGATCATATACATTTTGGCAATGCATTAAGAAAAAAATGAATAAAACTCGGACGAATATATACATTCAACATACAGTACATAAGTACTGTATTTGTTTATTATGACAATAAATCCTCAAGATGGCATTTACATTACTAACATTCTTTCTGTGAGAGGGATCCATGGATAGAAAGACTTGTAATTCTTAAATGATAAATGTGACTTTGTATATTGTGACTAAATATTGCCATCTAGTGTATTTGTTGAGCTTTCAGTAAATGATACTGTAGCCATTTAACTGTTCTGCCCAAATGCATGATGGAAAGTGCAACCATGACGGTGTGTACTGGTACCAATTGATATATCTTCTCTGCGTTGGGAAATAACATAGGGTGTTAAGAAAAAGATCAATTACTACCTTTCTTCCCCACATTGCTTCCCACGATATTTCTAATCGTAGGGAGAGGGATTGAAAGG
This sequence comes from Corythoichthys intestinalis, assembly GCF_030265065.1. NCBI lineage: Eukaryota > Metazoa > Chordata > Actinopteri > Syngnathiformes > Syngnathidae > Corythoichthys > Corythoichthys intestinalis. The sequence continues at coordinate 33,589,074 of NC_080400.1, forward strand.
TTTTAGCCATTAAAAAAAAGGCTCCAAAGGCTGCCAAAATTCACTCTACTCATTTTCGCTGCCTTTTAGCTCTATATATAGGTAAAACGGCGCCATTACAGATTGAACGCGACAATGCAGCGCATGCGTTAATTGCGTTAAATATTTTACCGTGATAAATTAATTACCGCCGTTAACGGGATAAATTTGATAACCCTACCTGAAGCCTAAACTAAAGACTCTGGATGAGTGTAACATATTATGTCTGTAATGTTAAATACAATTAGAAAACGATTTAATTAAAAAAAATATATATATATATATATTAAAAAAAGGCATGTCCGATACTTTTTTGCTGATTCCGATACTTTGAAAATGACGTGATCGAACCTGATCGGGACATCTCTATTAAATATAATTAATTTGGCCAACCTAAAATGAAAAAGACCAAAATCTTGTAGTTCATGAGATGTGTACTATGTTATATGTGAGAGTCCTGCTTTAACCATAGTAAGAGTCATGTTCAAGGGTGTAGGTTTGGTCTCAACATTGGTAGGGACGATATAAAAGCATAACCTGCATGTACACTTTTTGCGGGGGCGGGGACATCAAAAAGACCAAACAGATTGGGTGAACGGGGCTACCTTTCTCACAAATATGAACCTAATTAATTGATAGGCTAAATGATCAATGCAAAATAAATATGTATTGATTTATACAAAATTTCATGTGTATTGGTTCAGGTGATACATGGTTTGATTCAAACCTTTGTTTTAAAAAACTACTAAAACATTTTTAAAAACTTCACGATAAATGTCTGGATTTTATTAGCAAATTTGAATTGCCATATTTGAACATAGATTATAATAACATTCACAATAAATACACACCTGTTAATAATCCAACTAATCTAATATAATTTATACCAATCTAACTATCATGGAATGCAAAAAAATAAACATTTGTCTTACAACCACTCAACATTATCTCTCTAAATAAATAAATATAACTGAAAAAACTTCTTAGCCGGGGTATTTTAAAAAAAACAAGTCTCCTGTATAAGATAAAACACTACTGCTTTTGTCCACAAGCATAGCTAAACTCAACAAAAAAAAAAGAACTTTTTACCTCAACTATGATTAATGTATGATTATTTGAAAATATGCCTGCATCGGCTGTGAATTAAAATGTTTTTAAATACAGTAAAAAAAGAAGTGCAAGTGATCAGCCAATCAAACATGCGTTTGAGGGGAGAGAATGGACAAGCACATTCTTCAGGTGAAAAATGGTATATGTAAGTCTGAACATGAAAAAATTTACTTAATAATTGTAGGGTCAATTCTACAACATGAAGGTTACGTAAAAGTTGGTGGGGACAATTTGAGCATCATGAAAAGTTGATAGTGTTATGTCCCTACCGTCCCAGTGCAAACCTACGCCCTTGGTCCTGCTTATTTGCAGTGTATACAGGACAGGTTAAAAAAGAAAGCAGAAAAAAAATCTCACTCATATTCACTGCTTCTTCTGTTTGCACATACTCCGACAGCCATTCCAGTTTAAAAGAACCACATTTCTTTTTTACATTGGCTTGATGAGTAGTATCGCTGCCCGTTCCTTTCACCATGATAAGGGGTTAGCACATGAGTCCTAACTCTGCTGCACTGTTGTTAGCTAGCTAACTTGCACGGTGCGTATGGGCAGGGCACATATGCACAACACTGTCAATGGTACGATTGGCTGCGTAGCGCAAGTGAAGTGAACAGTCTCATTTTATTGGCTAGACACCTGTCGCTCATTGAGTTACGTTTCAAAATGGTACAGAAAACAATTATGTTGGTCTAATTAACCAGATTATATCAGTTCTAAAATGAGAATCTAATTAATGCTGTAGCACTTGCAAAGATTGACAGCAGAATGTTGCCTCAGTAAATCAGCACAGGAGTCAGGCTCACTTTTCTCCACCAATGGAAGTGTCGCGTTGCCGAATCGAACGCACCAATAGGAGTGTTGCGCAGACGTATCACAGCAGTGGCTTAGTAGCTTTGGCTTAGTAGCAATGCCGTATCGAATGCATCAATCGGAGTGTCGCACTCACACATAACTGCTGCGCTGACAAACAGTAGTCTTATTGACGCTACAATATCTTTCTGTTGAATTTTATTTTGTGCGATGCGTACATTTTCTTATGCACTGAGTATGTGCAAACAGTGTGTGATTGCGCACGCGGGCAGCTTAAAGGGAACATTGATTATGACGCCTTTTTGTACAGTGTTTTTCAACCACTGTACTGCGGCCCAGTGTCTGGTGTGCCACGAAAAAAAAACTAAACAAAAATTAATTGATGTAAAAATGTTTTTGTAAAATGAATCCGCAAATGTCTGAAATCTAGTTTTTGTGTATTGCATGAATACTGACCATTGGAAATTATGCACTACTCTTCTATATCACTAGGTGTCAATAGGTAGCTAATTACTTTGTTTGATGCAAAGAGGTGGTTAGTAACGCGTTATATTTACTCAGTTACATTTACTTGAATAACCTTTTGAGAAAAATGCACCTCTAAGAGTAGTTTTCCTACACCATACTTTTTACTTTTACTTGAGTAGATTTGTGAAAAGGAAACACTTGTCTTACTCCACTACTTTGGGCTACACTATTCTTTACATTTTTCCTTTATTCTACTGTTTCTACATATTAGATTTTTTTCTTTTTTTTGTCAGCGATAATGCCAACGATGGCTCTACTAGTTTCACCAATGAGACGTCGCAACAATAATCATATGACTCCATTACACCAATCAGACTCAAGCTTGCCATTCTACGCCAACCTGTTTAATCACGCGTCGTCTTTAAAGCACAATAAAGAATTAAATATTTGACATAATGACGGCTGCCGCAACATGACTCAAAAGAGCGGATTGTAGCCTCTCTCTCTGTTTTATTAGGCACCAATTGACAGTGGAAAACCTGAGATATGATCATTTTAATTTCATAATAGGAAATATGTTTTTTCCACTAGATGTCACTCATGCTCTTTGGATGAATGATGCTTCATTTTACTTTATTGTAATTTTTTTCTCTCGCCGGAATTCAATGATTTTTCTTTTTAGGTTTATTTGGCTTAATGGCGTTATGTGATAGGTTATAGTACAGTATAATAATAAAAGTTCCTATTAAAACTACAATAAATCATCGTAAGCAGTTACTCACAATGTTATTCATTACTTGAGTAGTCTTTTCACCAAATACTTTTTATTGTATTTGTATACATTTTTTGGAATACTACTTTTGTAATATTTTGACGTCACGCTACTCTTACTTGAGTAGAATTTTTGGTGTTCAAGTAAAGTACGCAGTGGCGTGCCTGCACAGTCTGCCGACACACACATACGCACCAAAAAAAATTAAAAAATAAAAGCCCAGTCAAAAAGGGCACTTTGGACATGTAGTGGCAAAGGGGCAGGTGCTCAAGCACCCTCCGCCCCCTCCTCTGCATAAGCCTGCATGTAACGTTACAAATGGCCACGAATGCAGCGTTTCTAAAGAGAAAACCTAAAACTTTTAATAAATAAAGGAATTATGTACTTTTGTTTGTTCGTGGGCTCACACGAAGAAAGGTTCTGCTGCTGTTTACTAACACCGCCGAGTCTGTCATTTCGCATCTTGTTCTATAAACATGTGATATCTATGAGACGCATCGGACGCTACCACCATAGCATCATAAGGGCGCAGTTTGTAGCATCGTGGCATCATGTGGGTGTAGTTTGTAGGGACGTGGTTTGTACAAGGCGTGGTTTGTCGCGGCTGTCGCTTGGCTCTGGGCTGTAGTCACTTGTTATTAAATCATATGGACAAGTTTCTGAAGTACTTCTGCTTTACTTCCACATTTCTCCTCGCGACATCCGTTTTACACCTTATTTAACCAAAACAAGAATGAAACTGGAGTGGCATCACTCCTCAAAATCCCTCAAAAAAGGCGATTTGGAAATGGCTAAGAGTCACCATAACCAAAATATTTTTGTATTAATAGCAGTGAAAGAAAACAAAATCAGGAACCTAAAAAGCTCAGTGGCATCCAGTACCTGCACAGCAACAAATTTGAATGTGTCCTAATATGAACACGGGAGTTTTGTGTTTATGAAGGCAGATGTGGAACCAAAACGGTGCCAACATAAAGTAATAACATTAGTGTGGATTTAAAAGAATGTACAAATATGGGACACTTTAGAAAACTGTATAAAGATATGATTTTAAAAAAATATAAGGAGGGGGGAGATATGGATAACAACTAGGGTGTTGTGGTTATTGTGATATGGGATATTGTGGTTATTTATACATGGACTGATTTATGGACTGGGCTTTTGCAACATTTATGTATAGGTAACATGTACGGATATATGGTGGGATTGTATATGTGTTAAACAAGAATGTATATGTTTAAAAGTAAGGACTGGAACTGATATGTCAGGACTTAAGGACAAGGGGTGGGGAGTAAATAAGTTTTACTTCTTCTCACTCATTTTCGAGTGCTCGTATTTTGTTCTTCTTTTCTTTTGATTATTGTCACCGATTATTGGTGCCTATGTATCGAATATTCGAAATAAAAATGTTCAATCAAAAAAGTGCCATGCAGAAATTAATACATTTAATTGCATATTATTTGAAAATCGACCGGATCCACCGTATTTTTACATGAGTCCACTCTGCCCGATCCTACCTATTAGTATTGACGCACGAGGGCCGCGTCTCACGTCAAATAAGGGCCCAAATACACCAGATGCATGACTTGATTTTGAGAAAATTAAATTGCTCTTTATTAAGGTGTACAGTATATGTACTATCAAATTCATACTATCATGGTAGCATATAATACAGGGGGCAAAAAACTGACAATATACTATATTCGTCAATTTCGATTATTTGTGTGACAAGTAATTGCCTCCAGAAATTCCTAATCGTGACAGCCCTATTAACAGTGACAGGATAAAAATAACTTTACTTTCCCTCCATTTTAGCACAAATTGCTCCAAGGCATTATTGAGTTAACACAAATCAAAATTATTCATGATTATTAATCAAATAGTGACATAGATTTATTACTTTAATACCTATTAATTTGTTTATAGAATAATTTGTGTCCCAATTCTAAGTGTTATAAGTAACAATGATTTTTGAAAAGACATTTGGATTTCCTATGGTGAAACCAAGTTTAAATTATAAAATATTTTTGTTTGTGTCAAGGCAATAAAACATTTTGGTTTGTGTCAAGGCAACCAGAGCAAGACAGCACAACGTGGGTACACATTAACAGTTTGCCTTCAAGGGCATTGATACGGTAATTATAACGTATGTTTTGAAATGTTCATTTCAGAAAATACGCACAATATTAGGTGTGGTTTGGCAATATCGCTTCTGTAGAAAGATTTACTGTGTAACACTGTGATATTAGATTGAGTATATGTTCATCCCCCTGATGTTAGGCACTCTAGTACAGTTAGAAACGATTGATGTTGGTTCTAAAAGAGCCTGTTGGGACACTTACATAGTTACAGCTCCCATGAGAAAAATGCAAATAGGAAGCAAAAAGATTTAATTAAAGATATGCTTGAGCGCACGTCCTCATATGTGTGGTTAAACAGCTACGTATTACATCCCGATTTAGCTCTGACCGGATTAAAAAAAAAAAAAAAAAAAAAAAAAACGGATTATATGTGTGTTTTCAAGGTTATTCTCTATTGTGATATTTTTTTCCTCCCTACAGGAGAAAAATCCAGCGGCAGTTGAAATGGGTTCATCATTTGTATGTCGCTCATGGCTTCAGCGCTTGTTCATTAGGTATTCACTTGACAGCATTTAGAGACAATATTTGGTGAGGCAGCACGGTAGCAATGTGGTTAGCACGTCCACTAAGGCTTTTCGATTTATCGATTTTGAACTGAAACAAACTTTTCTAGTTGAAACCATGTTAAAAACGTTCAAATCAGTATATACGATTTTCAAAACCTCACCATTTTATCTAAACCGCCGTTGCATTTCCGCTTCCTCCCACTAGAGCCCGCCGTCTTAAATAACAAGAGCAACAACAACCATGGCTACCGGCGATTCTGCTACTTTTACCCAGCTAACTTAGGACACAAATTGTATATTGCCATGAGTAAGTGCAGGGTTTCCCCTAGGATTCCGCCCCACCATGTCGTGTTGCAGTGAAATTGTTTCATATCATGACAAATGATTTTTTTAAACATTATTTTTTTTCAAGAAGAACCAGAACAAAGATCCACTTGCAAAGTTTGCATTCTTCCTGGGTACACCTGATTTTCCTGAATTAAGAAAAAAAAAACTATTTGAGGGCTCTTTCATAAGGGAAAGCAGCAATAGATGGTCCATTTATAGTCAATGTGAGGCATGCTGCCAGATGGTCCCCCTGCAGCCTGTTCCTCAGGTCTAATAAAAAAGATATCTAGGAAATGAAGACACACAAGCATCTCTAACTGAAATTGTTCAGTTCTACTTCTGTACATTGTACAGTTGACCAAATGTCTTGCTCTGTTCAATGCAGAGAAATCTCACAGTTCACTCTTCTCCACAGGGCCATCCAGATAAGGCTCCATTACCCAAAAATGATCACACATAAAAAAAATTACAACATTTTTAATTCACAAAATGGGAAACTATTTGATTCCCTATTTGTAATATTAATTTACACACCTTCTCAAGTCAACTTAAGTTCAAAGTGGTCTTTGTGGGAGTTACTTTTCTGATAGTTTTAAATTTAGTCCCGAGTGCACACTGATATATAAAAAACAATCGATTTGTATCATTGAGATGAAAACTAATTATTTAAATGCAAATTCGCTATGTTTTGTAATTTTTTGGATAAGGAATACGCCAAGTTATAAACAATGAACCTTTTTCAACACCATAACTTGCGTTAAATAGTTGCACGATTCTTATATTCACCTTGATTTGTGTAGTACAGTCAGGGCTTGGACCAGTTCGTTTTTTTTCTTAGTTCTCCTTCCCCGGACATGTGCGCCTTCCTGATCTGCGTCTCCAGCTTTCTCTCCTCCTCCACTCACTGTCTTAATAGGGGCCGTTTATATGGTGACTCTCCGAGAAGACATAAAATTTCATGTTTGCATCTATATGGTTCCGTCTCCATTCGACCAATGTCTCAGTTCCGCATCAAAATGATGTAGTATTCATGCCAGGCCCTAGGGGGCAGTGCAGATTTATAATGTGACAGCAAATGATGCCCATTGACCCCAACAACCTCCTCAGCCCGGAGGACAACATGCCCACCCACTCCAAGCAATGGCTTTTTTTTTTTCCAAAAGGCACAAAAATGGAAACACTGAACATATTCATATTTAAAAATACAGTAAATCCAAGCCGACGTTCCACCATTTGCTCTTTTCAATGTTTAGTAGCACCGCTGCGCACGCCAAATGTGACGTGTGCGAGTGCTAACGTTATCGGCGCGGGAGCGTTCCACTGATATGGATGCAGAGCAAGCCCCCGCAGTCGAGTCCTTCCACTTTGGGTGCTGGAATCCAAGCTTTGCGTCTTTGCCTTCCGTCTTTGCCGACACCATATGAACGCGAGACCACTCCACAACACAGTCATTGCGTCTTGGTGTCGCAGAGTCGCCATGTAAACTGCCCCCTAGGATCCGATTGCGGGAGTTTGGGGTGAGCTTGCTCTGCATCCATATCAATGGAATGCTCCCGTGCCAATAACGTCAGCACTCCCACATGTCACATTGGGCGTGCGCAGCGGTGCAACGAAACATTAAAAAACGCAAAAAACAGCAAATGGCGGAACGTCGGCTTAAATTTACTGTTTTAATAATATTTTTAATTTAAATATGTTCAATGTTTGTGCCTTTTGGAGCAAAAGAAAAATGCCATTGCTTGGAGTGGGCAGGCATGTTGTCTTCCGGGCTGAGGAGGTTGTTGGGGTCAAAGGGCATCAGTCGCTGTCGCCTTGTATATCTGCACTGCCTCCAAGGGCCTGGCGTGAATACTACATCGTTTTGATGTGGAATTGCGACATTGGTCGAATGGAGATGGAACCATATAGATGTAAACATGAAATTTTTCATCTTCTCGGAGAGTCACCATGTAAAAGGCCCCTTTAGTTTCAATTCAGTTTTTGAAAACGTTTTCTCAACATTCAAATACACACTTGCCATAACCATTTGGTTATTTCTACTCCTCGGAATGTGAGGGCTGAATACCATCGGAACTAAGGGCACCTCAAAACGTGAGTCTCACGTTCCGAAATATTTTATCATCCTCAGAGGCTAATTCAATATTTTGGAACATGGCGATCTACAATAATAGTTCTTTAGTTACCTGACCCTCGCCCTCAAGAACTCTTTCCAAATTACTTCAAAATACTTATCTGAAATTACAACCAACAAACGTGTTAAACTATAGGACTCAATGATTCGTGTCTTAACACAAGCTATAAAGAACTTAAATGTTACGTCAATGTCAATATTAACGTCTTTTTCACAGGCTTAAACCAGAATTAAATTTACCAATTTGAAATACCTTTCTGTGGATTTTTCTTAAGCTTTAATTTTATCAAATTAATTGCATATTATTTTTATAAATTGACCAGATTCATCGTATTTTTACATAAGTGTCCGGTCTACCCGATCCTACCTAGTTTGATAGACGTAGGACGTGTGCGTCTCATGACAAATAATAAATTCTGGGATGCCTCTGAAACTCAGCCGCTCTGCAACTGGTGTGCTGTCGCTGCTTGAGTTTACCGGCCACTTTTCACTGTGTTGAATGTGTCACAGACGCACCTAGTGTACAGTGATCCCTCGCTACTTCGCGCTTTAAACTTCGCCCTCCCGAGTCCAACGTGGATTTTATTCCAATTAAAAAATACATGAATAAATTCAATATTTGATAGAACTGTCCCGATTCGATGACGTACTCTCTCACTTTCCCTCCTGCTACATTTCTTGCTCAGGCGGGAGTTGCTTATTAAAGTTAACGGTGATTGACTGACGTTAAGGTTTGATCTTGCCAGAGAGGCTTAGAAGTCGAAATTTCAAAGCGCCGCATGCGTCAATCATCGTTTAGCTTGTCAAAGAGTTGCTGTGGCAACAAATTGTGTAAGTGAGCAGCTTGAGCAGATTTGAGTGTGCTCACTCAATGAAGCATTTAGTAAAGACAAGGACTTTTGTACTTTATTCTTGTTTAAAAATAATTTGGTCAGACAGTAACATGTATAAAACCTATCATAATTATTACATTTGAAGTGCTTAAAACATTTATTAAAACATATATATATATTTATATATATATATATGTATATATGTATATATATATGTTTTTTCTATTCATACTTTGGGGAAAAAGGGAAAAAATGTCTTATTTGTAGTATTTTTTTTTGAGAGTGGGAGTCGCTTCAGCATTCATTTTTAAGGCATCATGCATATTGGCTCAAAACTGATAATGGAAAAACCTCTGTCGATATTATCAGATATTATTTTAAAATGCTTTTATCGGCTGATATTATCGGCTACCCGCTAATATCGGACAACAGTAATTTAGACGTTATGTTAAATTATGCAAATTATAGATTAAAATGTATCTATAAATCTTTAAAAAAAGAAGAAAAAAATCTCATTTGCAAGGTGTGGTGGCTTTTATTTTATTATCTTTTATTTGTATTCTCATTGTCCATTCTAATTGTGGACTCTGTTAAGACCTGATATTTCATAAGACTTTAAAAGCGTTTTAATCCATTTCACGTTTCCTGTGTCTGTTTTATTTTGTTTTTTATTTTAGTAGCATAAGCGCGAGTACCCCGGACCCATTAGTTGCAAACCCCAAGAAGACAGTGCCACTGGAAATGACCAAGAAAAAAGGTAAAACACAACTTGATAATTGTGTCCATTCTTAAGCAACACCGGCCATATTTACCATACATTCATGAGAAATTAGCAGGAAAGCTGACCATTGAGTCTACAGAAGTTAATTCCCCCTTACTGTTTTTGTAGTGTTTCTATGGGAGTTTTTGTCCTGATGTTGGACCTCATAGAGTTTATCCATAAACTGGTTAGAAAGTATTGTATATTCTTTCATAAGAAAATGTTTTGAATTAAAAATATGTTGTATCTGAGGGAAGGTCTCTGTTCATTACCTCTTTATTGTTCTCTACATAAATTTGTCACAAAGTTTGAATGGCATTGTTCAGTCAGGTTCTTTAATACTAAATGTGTCCAAGCCTGCCTCTTATGGATCTTGCTTTGCGCAACTACATATTGGAAACAAAAAGAAAAATAAAGGTCTTGTTCTCAAAATGTTCCCAAATTGCTGCATGGTTGAACTTCAGGTCACCAGGGTTTCCCCTAGGATTTTTTGAAGAGTCGGACCGCCTCACCATGTCGTGCCACGTCAAAATTGCGTCATAGCATGACAAATTAATTTTTTATTCACATTTTGTTTCCCAAGAAGAACCATATCAAATATCTATTTGAAATATTTCACTAGCCAGGCTAATGTCATAGCTCTAAGCTACGGTACATGTACGTAAAATGCGTAGCTGATTACAGCTACATACGTAATAATATGACTTTTTTTTCTCGTTGCAATAGTACGACTTAGATCTCGTAGTCCTTCTTTTTCCTTTTATTTGGCCCTAATATGTAATACATTATTAACACAACAATAATAGTCCTTCTGTTAATGGACCAATGGCGTAGGTCTGCATAGGGACATTAGAGACATAACACTAGGAACTTTTCAGGATGCTCAAATTGTCCCCACCAACTTTTAAGCAACCTTATTTGCATTATATAGTGAGTTCAGTTATAGAGGTCATTTAGATTGTCTTCACATATTTTGCAAGGATATAATTTACCCTACCATCATTAAGTGAATTACAGTACTTTTATTATGTTCAGACTTACACTGACACCAGTTTTTTCCCTCAAACACATGTTTGATTGGCTGATGACTGGTTAAATTCCCTTGTTTTCAGTGTAAATCTACTAGAAATACGTTAAATGATCTGTCAGTGCTTCAAGTAAAATTTACCGTATTTTTTGGACGATAAGTCACAGTTTTTTTCATAGTTTGGCTAGGGGTGCAACTAATACTCATGAGCGACTTATGTGTGAAATTATGTACACATTATGATATCATTTCACATGTTATTTTGGTGTTTTGCAGTGACACTGATGGTTTGGTAAACTTGTTAGCATGTTCTTTATGCTGTAGTTATCTGAATAACTAATAGCTATGGCCACGTTCGCGTTCTGCCTTTGGCAATGTGTTTTCAATTGTATTATTGACTTTTTTATATTGAAATGCATGCTTTTAGTTTGTGGCGCTTTCACGCCCGCGTGGGGGCGCGCTCACACTTGTTTACTCGAAGAAGAGCGCTCACATGCCAGAAGAAGACGGACAGCTACGCAGCGTCTCTGAGCGAGAGAGAGCGAGAGAGAGGGAGAGAGGGAGAGAGAGAGAGCGAGACACTGTGTGTATCATCTTTCCTGTTGTTGTTGTGTGTTTTCCACCCGTGATCGGACACTTAGAGCCAGTTCACTAACCGCATGCTAACTGTTTGTGTCATTGCTGTAATAGCACCTAATTATCATTTATTTTCGTTGATGCGAACCTGTATGGTGTCGAGGACGAAATTGATTCTGCAAATTATACGGATGTCCAGCATCGTCATTTGGGAGTTTAGCTCGCTGTATAGCCAGGACAGAGCCGTAGTGTCCTGGTGAGGACAATTTATTCGCATTTCGTTGTTCATGCATCATGTAAAATCATACTGTACACTTATTCAGCATGTTGTTCTCTTATTGTATTTTTATATTAAATTGCCTTTCAAGATGACATATGTTCTATGTGTTGGATTTTATCAAGTAAATTTCCCCCAAAAATGCGACCTATACTCCAGTGCGACTTGTATGTATTTTTTTCCTCTTCGTTGGGCATTTTATGGCTGGTGCGATTTATACTCAGGTGCAATTTGCAGTCCGAAAAATACGGTACTCAGGTTTCTTGAAATAAGAAAAATAGCTATCTGAAAATAATCTTAACACGCTTACCGTATTTTAAGCAAAAGGTGAGTATATTTAATCTTTTATTAAAAGCTTTTTTTTGTCAGAAATGTTCTTAATTCAAGAAGTGATATTGTTCAAAACATTATTTGAAAGCATTTTTCCACTTGATTTTGGTGAAAAATGACCAACCTTTAGATGTATCGGCTAAATAAAAACAAATGGTGATATTTACCTAAAGTAAATTGAATAATTTGACCCATTTATCTGTTTGCATTGATCGTTTAGCCTATCAATTAATTAGGTTCATATTGGTGAGAAATGTAGCCCTGACCCCCGTTCACCTAATCTGGTTTTATTAATGTTCTGCCCAGCAAAAAGTGTACATGCAGATTATGCTGTTATATCGTCCCTACCAATATTGAGACCAAACCTACGCCCTTTTAATGGACCTATTTCAAGGAGGGGGAAATTCTAATTGCCTTTTAAAGAGTTTTACTACTTTCTGTGAGATGGTGAATAATTTTTTTTGTTGTTGTTCGTGAACTACATTTCCACACAAAAGCACCATTTATCTTAGCAAGGAGAGGTACGAGACTCATTTTTCGAGCGTCCTAGAGCTTGCGAAACTTGAAAAAAAGCGCATTTATCAAAGTTTTGTCAGCCGTGATTGCGTATATCCGTCTGCCGAAACAGCCTGATAGCACAGATTTAAGTACGCCTGCCCCTCTGCTATTGAATGCGTTGTTGACGTTAGCGTGGCAGCGCTCTGAAAATAGGGCAAGGCTCGATTATGGGCCCCGCCTCTTGCCGCAATTTCGTCCAAACAAGGCAGCCGGCAACCGCTTACTTTCGCCGAAAAGTCCGATCCAAAATACTGTAATGCCCCCAGATGGGGGGGAGAACGACAGGAGTCTGTATTGGCTTACCAACTTTATTGTGGCAACAATAATAAAAAAACAAATAACAGCGGGCTTCCGCGACATGCGGACACTATCTCACCCATTCTCCTTCTCTCTTCCCTCTACGTCACAGTTCCCTGTCCGATCATCTCTTAAGGGGCCTCGCATAGTTACGGACATTACAGTACACAATGAATAGCTTGCCACTGAACCCTTCACACGAGGCTCCCGCTAGTTTGAAACGGCCTTAAAAAATGTGGCGGCTTTTATTTTGGTGTGGTGGTGCGCCAGAATATTTAATATGTAGGGGAAACGCTGAGTCACTGAAGCCTATGTGTGCTGGACACCGAGTTGCTGTCTGAATCTAACTTAATTTACTGTAATTTAAAAATGGATATTTGACTACTGGACACATCTAAGACTTGATGAGCTTGAGGTACACTACTGAGGTCTTGTCTGGAAATTCTGAGATTAACCTTTGTGGATTTTTTTCCAGTGTCTTGCTCTTGTCATCTGTTTTGTGTGAAGTGAGGTGTCTTGGCTCTGGTTCACTGTGCGGTGGAATGGTCCATGCTTTGTCTTTCTTGCTTTGCTCTATTTTAAACTATAGAATAGAGAAAAATCCTATGTTAATTTTACAAGGATTTTGAAATATTGCCACAACCTGTGTTGCCTGGTTAGGTTTGATTATTTGTTGAAATCATGTAATCCTCTTTTACATGATTTTCCAAAATTGAGAGGTTGAGAATATATATTTGTGCCTTTTTGTTCAGCTGATTGAAAACCATGAGTTTTCCTCTTTCTTCTCTAAACAAAACACCCCCTTTCTTACAAGGGGCTGGGGATCAAAATACAATTCCAATTCCTATGACGGTGGGACGTGCTCAACATAAATGAAAACAATACAATAATTTGCAAATCATGATCAAGCTATATTTAATTGGGTACACAACAAAGACAATTTATGTAATCTCATGTTTACACTGCACCTCTTTTAACAGCACTCAATAAATGTTTGTGAACTGAGGACAATAATTGTTGATACTTTTGTAGTTGAAATTCTTTCCCATTCTTGCTTGATATACAACTTTAGCTGTTCACCAGTCCGGCTGGAATGCACATGATGGAGTTGTTGTCTTCCCCTTTAAATGAATTTACACCAAACTTCCCCTTTAAATTAATGATACACCTGTCCTGTCTCATAACATTTTCGTTTAAATATTATTCAATTTAATCAAAATTGAAAAGCAATAGTTGGTTAAAATATTGTTTAAAAATGCTTATGCTGTATTGTATTAAATGGATTTTTCACAAGAATGTCTGGAAAATGCCCCCTGAGTTGGAAGACGGTTTGCTTTAAGAAGTTGTTTAAGTCCACAAACGATTAGAACTTTCTCTTTTCTTCTGAGTTTTGCTTCCGGACATCTGCTTGTCACTACTTTACCACACCCATTTCCTCAACCGTTGAAGTTGACACACTCCAGCGACTTTATGACTCAATTAACGTAAAAAAAAAAAAAAAAAAATCAATTTTATTGTACCTTCTTAGTAAATAATATACTATAATGGGAGGAGCTAGTTTTGTTTCCTTTCTTTGCGCACTCAAAAACAACATGCAATGAGCGGAGATGACAAAAGAGAAAGTAAAGATGTCCCTGAATTCAGCTACAAGTAAGGTCTCTTTTCTGTGTATGGCTTAAACCTAATCTTGATAGGCTATATTGTTATATGTATAGTGTGATGTCACAAGCAATAATAGATTTTTTAAAAAAAAGTAATATTTCAATATTTTATGAGTAATACATAATACATGAAACACTATGAAAGATACCTCTCTGTGTTGGATAAGACATTTTGGACAATTTTCTGCACCCATCTTTGTGGGAACAGTTTTGGGGAAAGTCCTTTTTGGTTACCGTACATAAAGCTAAGTCTATAAAGTCCCAGCTGTGTGTGTTTGGCTCCAGCACCCTGTTGTAACCCTTACAAAAGTAAAAGAACAACTAATACTTGAGAGGTGCCTTGACAGGCCTTCAGCCTGTAAAAACTAAAATACATGCTGATATCAAAAAGCCCTATAGGGTGACCGTGAAATGCAATTAAAAACTTTTACTTTACGATTTCATCAATTGCAGCAGTTGTTGCAACCTCATAAGGGAACTGAGTGTGTCGGAAAAGTTTCAGTGATGAGTGGAAAAAATACAACAACTATATTTTACTAGTTTCCCCGAAATGTGGGTTAGATGAACAACCAGCACGAGAAAGCTGTTGTAGCATTGGCTTCATTCAAAGTCTGAGAAGCAAGCTGATGCGACAGTGATTTCTTGGGCTGGGATAATATTTGCATTTTTGTATTTTGTCTTATAAAATTAGTCGGGAAGAAACAAATCCTATGCAGAAGCTTTTACAGTATTACAGCGATTCGATCTGGATAACAGTCACTACACTGGACAGTGAGGTATTATTACTGATGGGTATTATTTCTCATGGCTACAGGGCTATAAACAAAAACAAGAAAAGAATCCTGTTTTAGGTCATCATAATTTGTGCATAACAGTATAATATATATATATATATATATATATATATATATATATATATGTGTGTGTGCGTGTGTGTGTGTGTGTGTGTGTGTGTGTGTATTATCGCAGTTTGATTTCCAAAATGGTCTTTCACCTGGGCTTGCCTTATTGTGACCAAAAATGTCTGCCCTGCTGGCTTGAGATAAGGATTGTCTCTTGCCACCCCTGTGGTCTGGGCATATTTTTTTCACTGATAATGTCAAAATGCCCTAACGCAGTGCTTCTCAATTATTTTCTGTTACGCCCCCCCCAAGGAAGACGTAAATGTTTCGCGCCCCCCCCCCAAACTCTATGCCGCCACTGTAAATAGTATCATTTGTCTATAAAATTACTATTATAAATACGCATCTGCCTAACATTGCGTCCTTTTTTTTCTAATAAAGAAAAAAAGTAACATAGATCAACTTATAATAAAGTATAACTTTATTAACATTGTTTTGTCTGTAACAGAGAAGACTTGAGGCGCATTAATTTGCCTTAATTAAAAAAAAAAAAAAAATCCAAACTGTTAAAAACACTCAAGGTACATTTTTGACCATTTGATACAGAAAAAATAAAATGTAATAAAATCAGTAAATAATAACAAATTAAAATTGATTAGAAACATTCACTCATGAGGACAATATGCCAAAAAATGTGACCGAAAAAACAAAACTGAATAAAAGAAAAGAGTGTCCTTGGACAGAAGGACAGTTTTTATTTTTGCTGCTCACAGTATTTACTTCCTTGTGGTTTGGAGTTATTTTGCAATGAGCATGCTAACAATGCTCACTGGTTTAATGATATAACACTGACAAAGCAGGACGATTGTTGGAAAAATTTCGGCACGTTTTCGCTGAAAAACAAGCGGCTTATCAATGAGATTGGGGTCTAATGTCTTTAAGTGGCGTCTTAATTGATTTGGCTTCTGGCTGTCCGCTATAATTATTTTTAGACACAGTAAACAGTGGTCTTTCCTCAACACCCACTGTATTAAAAGTCAAAGCTAAAAGGCAAACGGCACGAAAAAAGTGCATTCTCGGCGGCAGAGGTAGAACCGTAGGTGAGGGCGGTCGTCGTGACGATCCCAAGCCGAAAATGGCACTTCTCGGGCGGCGAAGTGAGAACCGGACAAGGCAATGGGTCGCTGCGTGAGTGAGTCCGGTCGGAAAACGGCTTTCGAAAACGGCGGCGGCGAATTGCTCCTCATATCTGTTTTCTGTTTGCTGAGTGCTCTTCTTTAATTCAAAAATACTGCGCGCACTCTGAAACTGAGAGCGCCACTGCCACACAGTGAGTCGTTGTGCAAGTACACTTTATTCCAGTACGGCAAAACAAAACAACAAAAAAAAGCATGTTCCCCGAGGTCACATGCGCCCCCCCTGGCATCGCTCTGCGCCCCCCCAGGGGGGCGCGCCTCACTATTTGAGAAGTACTGCCCTAACGCATGGGTGTCCAAACCTGTCCTCAAGGGCCGCTGTGGGTCCTGGTTTTTGTTCCTACCAATCGAGCACAGACAGTTTAACCAATGAAGTTTGTGCTAAAACAGTACTTCTCAAATAGTGGGGCGGGCCCCCCTAGGGGGGCGCAGAGCATTGCCAGGGGTGGCGCATGTGACCTCGGGGAACATACTTTTTTGCCATACTGGAATAATGCATCATTTTGTGTGCGCAGTATTTTTTAACAAAACAAGAGCACACAGCAAAGAGCACTGGAGATATGACGAGCTAAGACTAGGAAATATGATTAAGCGTATGTATTGTTTGACTTTGAGTTTTAATACAGTGGGAGACGAGAAAAGACCAGTCTGTGTCTAAAATGTTTGCAACGGACAGCAGGAAGCGACATCAAATAGGATGTCACATACTGTATAAACATTGGACCCCACTCACATTGATAAGCCACTTGATATTTTTTCAACCAAGACGTGCCGAATATTGCCAACAATCGTCCCGCTTTGTTTCGCAGTGTTACATCAGTAAACTTGCGAGCACTTGTTAGCATCATATAAGGTGGCATACCAAGTTGCTCAGTGCAAAATAGCAAAAATAAAAACTGTCCCACTCTCCAATGACATTGTTGTTTTTGTTCGATTTTTTTTTTTTACGGTTAAATGGTTATTTGAATGTATTATTATTTATTTTTTATTTTATCAAAATTTATTGTTCACTATTAAATGGTCAAACAATGTACCGTGAATGTATTTTTACAGATTGGATGTGACTTTTTTTTTTTTTTTTTATGCAGGCAAAGTGATGCACTTAGTCTTTTCTATACTTTATTGTAAGTTGAGCTATATATTTTTTCTTTAATATTAAAAAGGACACAATATTATGCAGAGGTATACTTACATTAATAATTTATAGGCAAATGATACAATTTACAGTGGCGGCAGAGAGTTGTGGGGGGGGGGTGCGAAACATTTACCTCTTCCTGGGGGGCGTAACAGAAAATAATTGAGAAGCACTGTGCTAAAACAAGCAGCACCTGACTGCAATCAACTGATTACACTTGTGAGACACCAGATTGGTGAAAGGTCGTCCTCGTGATGGGTTTGAACAAAAGCCCGCACCCATTGCGGCCCTATGTGGAATAGTTTGGACACCACTGAGTCGTGTAACTACCAAAGTCAAACTCAATCCACCCTCTCCACGCTATTTGTTCTCATATCATCACAATTTTTGCCAAAATGTAAATTATTTTCAAGCTAGTACAGTTGTCACCATAAAATTGTGCAGGCAATTTCCCCCCCTGTATTTTATTCCCAACTGTCAAACAAGTTGACCAATGATTGATAAAAGAAAAGTCAAATAGAAACTTAATTTGGATTTTCAATTTCTTTAAAAAAAAAAAAAAAAAAAAAAAACATATCAAATTTGATATTGCAATCATTAAAGTCATTCTTTTTTTTCTCTCTCTTGACTCCAGCATGGTGCCTAAGGCTTCTAGCAGCTCTGTTCTTTGTTTCCTTTGTCATATACTTCTATTCCTATGACTTACTTCAGAGGTAAAGACACACACCTACACATAAGCACTAAGTCCACTTATTTCGTTTTTTTGCTATTTGTCTTTGATTAAGGTTACTTAACACAAATCATGCTAACTCTGCTTTAAAGGGTATGTCAACCCCTGGGGAAATGTTAGTATTCCATCATTTATCCATAAACGCATGCCTTTTGTATTCATATCATGCCACTTCGTGTAATTACACACAAGAAAATGAGAGAAATTTGGATCGATTGTCAAGCTAAAACGACCGGCGCCCGAGATCTGGCAGATTGTGTGCGTGACGTCATTACAAGTGAAGAGAGTGCCACCGGCCACTAGGGGGGCAGCGCCTGTCTGCATCAATATAATTCCTTCTAGTGAGGGGAGAATTAGGGGTGTTTTGAGCTGTTTATGCTGTTGCATTGTGTTCGTCCTGGACATATTCCAGGTTGCCTCATGAAGAAACACCCCTCGTTGTCAATAAAAGAGAATTCAGAATTAACAGTGAGGGGTGTTTCTTCAACAAGAAAAAGGCTCAGTGCTTTAATACTGAATGGCGGCGATGATGGCAGACAATTTCGTTTCTAGTTTCAGCGACGAATCCGACGTAGAAGGACATAACGAATGTTCATCTAATGGTGACGAGGAGAGTTACGGAGCTTTAATTGGTGTTTTAGGTTACCAATTTGAGCCCAAACGAACGCCAATGCAGCGTAATGAAACGGTCATTGAGGGGAGCAATGACACTGATGAAACATCGGCAGCAGATCGTGTTGGAAACACCGAATGATTTGTTTTGCATTTCTTTTTGTGAACCTGATACACCGTGACCGCAAAATAAAATAATGTATAGAATAATTATCATTTATTGCGCTATCATAGCTTTTCGCTCTGCCAACAGACATAAATATTAATGGGATCAGAGGATTTGTTCTATATATTTTACAAGCGATAATTTATACATGTGTCCTGTATCCGATGCGTGATATTTTTTTATTATAAAAGAGTACTCACTCTGGCCGTTTCGAGCTTGGCTGCTCCCCTCCTTTGCTTAGCCTTAGCCTCCTTTGCCAGTCATCGTCGTCTTTCTCGATATCTCGGGACATTTAGGTGGCTGCGCGTGTATGGTGGGCACCGCATCTGCTTTGAGCAGCAATCTTTTAGCAAAACCCGATTTCACTTGTCCATAGTTCGAGAAGCTTTCAGGTGGAAAATGCGCACGACAGAAAACCGTGCCGGAGGCTGGGTTTAGAAAATTAGCCCTCTTTGCGCGGACAAACTTTACCCATTGTCGGCGTAGTCCAGCTTTTAATTTTCGCGTTCGGGAACTCATGGATACTATATTCCGATAAATAGCTATTTGTACACCACATAGCACAGCAGTTTTGAACCATTTTAGTGATGTTTTGGTCAAACAAACCCGAATGCTACTCTCTCGTCGATAAAAAACAATGGCACCTGGCTCCGCCTCGACTTTCATTCACTTGTAGTGACGTCCCCGCCCCATTCGGCTGTTTCCGGAACACTTTCGGAAATGTTCGTCATTTTCGATCTATTTTCGATAATTGCTCATTAATGTGATTTATTTTTTCATTAACTTTATCAATATTTGTTATCTTGGCACATAACGGTTCTATTGATGTCTCACACTCCCTTTGCGTTTTCATACCCTTTAAACAAATACAGTGGTACCTCAACATCCGATCGCTTCAACACTCTCTTTTCGACAGTCGACGTAAAATTTGACTCCCCGTTTGTTTATACATCCGATGACATGCTCAAAATATGACAATCTATGACAGCGGCACAGTCACCCCCCCACCCCCCCACAAGACGGACGCACGGAAGATTTTCTTGTGAGAGCAATCAACATGGGTTCCAATAATGTTACTGCAGCTGGTGAAAAAAAGGGAAAAGGTGATACCATTACTATTACCATTGAAATAAAGCTAAAATTAATAGCGCTGTGTGAGCATACGTGAACTGGCTCGACAATATGGCCGAAGAATGTCTACTCTTGACGGTCCTCCTCAGACCTCCATTCACCAGTCGTTATAAATTAAGGTGACTCTTATTATTGTGGTAACATCGTCATAGAAATCGCCAGATTCGTCAGGTTTGTAGTCATTTATTCCATCAACTTGTACAATACACCTACAGTCCCCCGCAGCTGACCATTTAAAGTGAAAGTGAAAAGTAAAGATGCACGATAATATCGCGAAACGCACGCCACCGTCCGCAGCAGAGCCATGCCCCGAATACGCCGCGGCGAGACGGCCGGGGCGGGCGGATATAACACCGGTACTGACGTACAGTGGGGCAAATAAGTATTTAGTCAACCACTAATTATGCAAGTTCTCCACTTGAAAATATTAGAGAGGCCTGTAATTGTCAACATGGGTTAACCTCAACCATAAGAGACAGAATGTGGAAAAAAAAACAGAAAATAACATCGTTTGATTTTTAAAGAATTTATTTGCAAGTCATGGGGGAAAATAAGTATTTGGTCAATACCAAAAGTTCATCTCAATACTTTGTTATGTACCCTTTGTTGGCAATAACGGAGGCCAAACGTTTTCTGTAACTTCACAAGCTTTTCACACACTGTTGCTGGTATTTTGGCCCATTCCTCCATGCAGATCTCCTCTAGAGCAGTGATGTTTTGGGGCTGTCGTTGGGCAACACGGACCTTCGACTCCCTCCAAAGATTTTCTATGGGGTTGAGATCTGGAGACTGGCCAGGCCACTCCAGGACCTTGAAATGCTTCTTACGATGCCACTCCTTTGTTGCCCTGGCTGTGTGTTTGGGATCATTGTCATGCTGAAAGACCCAGCCACGTCTCATCTTCAATGCCCTTGCTGATGGAAGGAGATTTTCACTCAAAATCTCTCGATACATGGCCCCATTCATTCTTTCCTTTACACACATCAGTCGTCCTGGTCCCTTTGCAGAAAAACAGCCCCAAAGAATGATGTTTCCACCCCCATGCTTCACAATGGGTATGGAGTTCTTCGGATGCAATTCAGTATTCTTTCTCCTCCAAACACGAGAACCTGTGTTTCTACCATAAAGTTCAATTATGTTTTCATCTGACAATAACACATTCTCCCAGTCCTCTTCTGGATCATCCAAATGCTCTCTAGCGAACCGCAGACGGGCCTGGACGTGTCCTGGCTTCAGCAGAGGGACACGTCTGGCAGTGCAGGAACTGAGTCCCTGGCGGCGCATTGTGTTACTAATAGTAGCCTTTGTTACTGTGGTCCCAACTCTCTGTAGGTCATTCACTAGGTCCGCCCGTGTGGTTCTGGGATTTTTGCTCACTGTTCTTGTTATCATTTTGACACCACGGGGTGAGATCTTGCATGGAGCCCCAGATCGAGGGAGATTATCAGTGGTCTTGTATGTCTTCCATTTTCTAATAATTGCTCCCACAGTTGATTTCTTTACACCAAGCGTTTTACCTATTGCAGATTCAGTCTTTCAAGCCTGGTGCAGGTCTACAATTCTGTCTCTGATGTCCTTCGACAGCTCTTTGGTCTTGGCCATAGTGGAGTTTGGAGTGTCACTGACTGAATTGTGGGCAAGTGTCTTTTATACCGATAATGAGTTAAAACAGGTGCCATTAATACAGGTAATGAGTGGAGCCTCGTTACACCTCGTTAGACCTCGTTAGAAGACGTTAGACCTCTTTGACAGCCAGAAATCTTGTTTGTAGGTGACCAAATACTTATTTTCCACTCTATTTTGGAAATAAATTCTTTAAAAAATCAAACAATTTTATTTTCAGTTTTTTTTTTTTCACATTTTGTCTCTCATGGTTGAGGTTTACCCATGTTGACAATTACAGGCCTCTCTAATCTTTTCAAGTAGGAGAACTTGCACGATTGGTGCCTGACTACATACTTATTTGCCCCATTGTAGCTGCCGCCGCCACTCATCTCCGGTTCAACTCATCGTGCACTACGGCGGCTGAACGGACTGAAGGGTACAGGCGGGAGGGGGATGCCGGACGAGAGATGTTTTTTTGTGACCGGAGAGCCCAAGCCCCAGATAAAAAAATAATGCCGTTTATACGACCACCATTATTCGTGAAAAACACGCCGAATACATGAGTTTCACCACGGACATTTGGACAAGTGATGTAAAGTAAGCATGCTTCGGCACAGTGGTTTGATGATAATTGTAACATGCACCAAACCACTCACAAGAAGTCAGCCAGTTAGTAATGCATTCATTACGCTGCAAATTTATGACGTCTTAATCAGATCTTTCTTCTTAAATCTAGTCAAATAATTTTCCCCATCTTGTTTTGAGTGTTAAAGACTAATTAACAGATGAATGCTCCAGATTTTTCCACTTACTTGAAGTAAATATTGCCATTTGTTCTTATTAAGCCCATCCATCGAAAAAAATGGTCATTTTTCACCTAAATGAAAAAAAAATGCTTTCAAATAATGTTTTGAACCAACCTATTCTTGAACATTTTTGACTTTTTTTTTTTCAGGATTAAGTACAATAAATTATTGCTTAAAATTAGGCTGATAAGCTTATTTTCAGCTAGCTATTTTTCTTCAGGAAATCGGAGTGAAATAAAGTTGAAGTGCTGGTAGATAATTTCACTTATTTCCAATAGATTTACACTGAAACAAGCGAATTAACTGGTTTTAAGGAGGTGCGTTTTTGCAGTGTAGTAATGTTATATGTTAGGAATGGCTTACTTTTAAACGAATTTTTGTGCAACTCTGGTATTTACTCTGTAAGTAGTTGTTGCCAAAAGCTTACCATTAGACAATGTCAGACAATCTGTCTTTATTTAGGTGTTGAAATTTACTACTTGTTCACATTTGATGTTGAAAAAAGAAGCAATAAATTATATTTTTGCACAGTAATATTTTCTCTTGTGTAAACTTTTAAATTTTACATAAATCTTTAATAGAATTATCGGCTTGACATTATCGGTTATCGGTTGGAACGAGGAGGAAATTATCGGTTATCGGGATCGGTTGAAAAATGTATTATCGTGCATCACTTATTCTGGCACGTCAACCAGGTGGTGCGTTCAGGTACATCACGCAAAAAATACAACTACCACATCAGAACCCGATTTGTTACATTATTATTATTTTTATTATTACTATTAATATATTATTATTCCAATTTTTATTCACGATTTACTTGTTTTGCTCTGTGTAATTGCTGTTTGCAATGGGAGCAGCAGTATTTATTAAGGATTTAGTGTAGGTTTTCGGGCAGTGGAACGAATTAATGGAAATATAATGTATTCTTATGGGAAAATCCTGCTCGACATATGACCATTTCGACTTACAAACTATGTCCTGGAACAAATTAACTTCGTATGTAGAGGTACCACTATATATATCGGTAAGCTCTTGAGAACTGCCGAGTGCCCAAGAGTAAAGTAGTCCAAATCACCCACTGATACTAGCCGCCGGTCAATTAGACACTCATAAAGCCCTACTTTCTGAGGTTTCTGAACCACTTTTTTTTCTTAAATCTGGAAAATCCCCCTCCCCCTCATAAATTTAGCAACACTGTTTTCAGGTTGATGCCAGAGTAGTGATTGTCTGTGTGTCCCTCTTTTCACAGCTACACCGGCACCAGCAAGTCTGTCAACAGTAGCAAGTCTCTCTGCGGTGGTTGGCTGGCACAGAAGTGGGAGAGCCTCAACTTTCAGTACGTCATGGCATGTCTTCTTTGTTTTCATTAGGAGGGTGACGAGGATTTATTATGGCAAGACAATTTTTATTTGAACAAACTGTAAATGTGCCTGATAATGATTTCTTAGGGTATTTTTTTTTCAGAAAATACTAAATGGGTTAATAATGAATGAATTTTATTATACGGCCATTTCTCATAGGTCAACAATCACTTACTGTATGCTATTAATATTCGGTCACGAACACCCCCAGACGCCTAATGTATTTGTGGCACCAAGAGTGTTTAGGCAGCTACACAATCAGTAGTCACCACATTCGGTACATAGATCAGAGCCAATACAAAGACTGTAATTGAAGAATAGAATAGTGGTCTGTAGTGCCTAAAATCTGCGCCAAGGTTGAACCATTAACAAAGCTTCTCCACTCTACTCATTCGCATCCTACTTTTGGATTTTTAGAGGTTGCCTCAAGACTTACACTACGTATCCTTAAAAGTCCATACCAAAGTCTAATGAAAATGGATAAATAGATGATTCACAGTAATAGTAACATTGATCCTTATATGTATTCCCTAGAAAAACTGCCATATATTTTAGAGGTGTAACGGTACACGAAAGTCTCGGTTCGGTACGTACCTCGGTTTTGAGGTCTCGGTTCGGTTCATTTTCGGTACAGTAAGAAAACAAAATGCAAACTATAAATGTGCTAGTTGTTTATTACACAGCTCTGTGCTTTCAACAATAGGAACATTAGCCAATACAAAGCTAGAATTATGCTTAAAAAGTAGCGGGTATTTAAAGATAATCCAACAACAATTTGCCTTTCAGACCCCGCGTATTGGTCAGCTTTCTTTCTGAAAGAAAGAATAAAAACAAGTCCTGTGCTAAAGAGAAAAGCAATCCCTATGACAAAGATTTTAACATGTATTTTACAATGTCTACGTCTAATGTGAACTGTGTGGCCTTAAAGAACTCTTTGTGAGACAAAAATGCAAGACTTGTGCTCTTTTGGCTCAGACGTCGACCCGCAATAACAACACCGTCACACCTGTGCACGTCATCATACTGCGACACCCAAATTGAAACTTCATCAACAATAGGCCGATGGGAGAATAGAATCACATTATTGAAGCGTGATGGGAAAGATTATGACCAATAGGGTAGCAGGATCTTATGGCGTAAGTTTTAAAAGGAGAAAGCAGGAAGTACACTAGAGGTAAGATCTTAAGCCCGAGTCCGAACGAGCCGGGTCAGGCCAAAAATGTCAATTACGTTCTGTTTGGGTCGGTGCTTCTCTCTCGCTGTTTTTTTTTTTTTTTAATTAATATATTGTAAAGTCCATAACTATGGGCACCCCACTTAAGAGACAATCGGACTGGAGAGCTGTAACGTAGCAGGAAGTGAGTAGAGAGAATGGGAGAACGAACGGGACAGCGAAAGTGAGCGGTCGTGTTGCGGCGGCCCGCTGTTATTTTGTTATTGTTTTTCTTTATTATTGTTGCCACAATTAAATGGGTAAGCCAATAGTGACTCCTCTCCTCCTTCCCTATCCGGGGCTATTACAATATATTTAGAACTTATGTATACTAAAAATAAGTATGGATATTAAACTGAGGAATACTTGTTATAAAATAATTTGGATAAAACAGAAGGTGCTGTATGGTAATTGCAAACAGCAGTTGCAGAGCCAGAGCGTGCCTTGCGCACGTGAACGTCGAAAATTTCGGGTTTGTTTTGGGCTCGGGCCTGCAAATCAAGTACCGTATTGGTCCGAATATAAGACGGCCCTGATTATAAGACAACCCCCTCTTTTTCAAGACTCAAGTTTGAAAAAATACTTTTTTAACACCAAATTTTTATACAGAAAATAATTACAGTATATCTGAAACAAATGATTATAACAATATATTTGAGAGAAAAAGCATGTTATTTTGCCTCATTCAAACCTTAATATATGAACATTTAAATATGTAAACTAAAGTGCAATCACATTCGTAAATGAATGGCTTCTGGTTTTTGAAATGTAGATAAACCAATCTATTGTGATAAAACAACAAAATTGCAATAACTGCATTAACCATCAAAGTGAGATCTAACTGTAACTATAGTCTTGAAACAATCTGGATAAGGAAAAACATTGCAATAAAATTATGCAAACTGGTTAAACTTGAGAGTAGCTGAGATCTGTCATGAGAGTACATTACTCCTCAAGTTCAGGATTCGCTTCAATGATATCTGGTACCATCTAGTGTCCTGAATGGGTATATTGTCTAGACCCCGAATATAAGACGAATCCCACTTTTTCAGTCTTATTTCAATGCAAAAAACACCGTCTTATATTCGGGCCAATACGGTAAATTGATAGGGCTTGGGCCGGGTCAAGCTTTAATACCCACTGACCTGGTCAGGTCGGGCTGGATGTTTTTAGGCCCGATCTTACCTCTAAAGTACATACTTATCTTTTACAGTATTGTATAGTATTTTTGCCTCTCGTAACTTGAAATTCCTTTCTTAACAAGGAGCCGTATTTTCCCGTTTAGGCATGTCGTAACATGAAAATTATGTTTAAAGAGACGTTCGTAAGTAGAGGTACGACCATATCACCAATTGCAATGGGGAGAAATGTGTGTAAAGTTTACTTGTTTTCATTGCTTGTCATGACAGTGGCCCTTAATAATTGCAGTGGTATTTTCTCTAATTAAACTTCTTCCATGGAGGTATAATGCCATGTCCTATGGAGCTCTAGCTGGTATTTGAGGCTAGTAAATGTATAGAAACCCTATTGTCAAGAAAGTAGGTCATAAACAGATGCCAGTGAATGCGCAAAAATTTTCACGTAAAATTCAAACTGCAATGTTCATCCTGCTCCAGAAGCTCTGTGAACATATTTGTTTTCTTTTCCGTTCCTCCAGCAGACGCATGCATGCCAACAGAGGATTTTAATGAGGGACCAGTGAGAACCATTCAAATCACTGGTTTCACAAAATGAGTGTGTTCCACCTTTCTAATAAATACCAGAACCACACTGGCAAGTAAAAGGATTGCCAAAGCCAAGCACATGGAGAAATCTTCTACAAATGGTTATGATGTGTCTGCTGGCATTATAGTTTGCATTGTTTATTGTGCGATTTGCCATCACTGCACAGCCAAAAAAAAGACTTTGGTGCTGCAAAGCCTTCTTTCTTCATCTGTAATATGATTCATGTGGTGTACTTTCATGTAATAAGTGATTACCACTCTTGTATGTCTCCCCCACAGCATTACGAGACGGACTCAGCTCTTTTTAAAACTTGATGATTTCTTCTGGCAAGAACATAGGTCAACATTGGTGTTACCTTACGGCACCAGAGGAAGTGGTATGTATAGATAAGCTGTTTTTCCATTTTTTATTTATTTTCTTTAAATTACTGTTTACTTTAATTTTTAGATTTAAAACTGAATTCCTCAAATACAAATACAAAATGAAATAATACATTGCAAAGCATTTTCTTAAAAATGCATGAAGTCCTCCGCTTTAATTTGCTTAGAATTACAGGTCACATGGGATGAAATGGTACTTTGGGGCCATAAATGGACCACGTACCGTAGGTTCACCATCCCTGTCACAATCTTATATGATGCATCTTGCTACTCTCTTTTCTATCCAGAACAGCAGTTGCTCCAAGTTCTTGCAGTGACAGCAAATTATCAGATGCCGGCCTCTATAGATAAGTATGTGTGACATGACTAAGTGCTTCAGTATTCGTTTTACATTTCATAAAGATTGATGAACTGAAATTATTCTCATTTCACAATGTTGTGTTGGCTGTCTTTCTTTCTTTCAGCCTTAAATGCAGAACCTGTGTTGTCATAGGCAACAGCTTTGCCATAAAAAATACATCCTTAGGAGGCATCATTAACACATATGATGTGGTTATTCGGTAAGAATAAAGAACATGACATGCAATAATGTTATTGTGGCATTATGATTTGCTATGTTATGTCAGGTATTTTTAAATTTTGAGTAGATAGCCCACATATGTAGAACCAATGCTCTCATCCAATATAGATGGGCAAAGGGGACATTTAATTTACAACTAGTTCTTGCTTTTTTTTTTTTTTTTTTTTAAGGAAACCTCGGACTTAAAGGCTTGTAGGCTCTAATAAGCCACAATTGTTCTCTTTTACTAAAATACAGTATGTTATTAGAAACACATAAAATATTGCAGTTGATTTGAAAATCTATAATATTTATTACGTTTTGACCAACGGAGGGCGCCATGTTTTATGTACGCAATGGACGCGCGGTGTGATGACATAGTTTGTCACTGTCACTAGACCAGTACTTCTGAAATGGTGGGGCGCGCCCCCCCAGGGGGGCGCAGAGCGATGCCAGGGGTGGCGCGAGTGACCTCGGGGAACATGCTTTTTTTTTTTTTTTTTTGGCCGTACTAGAATAAAGTGTACTTGCACATCCACTCCGTGGGTGGCAGTGGCGCTCTCATTTTCAAAGTGCGTGCAGTATTTTTGAAGGTAAGCAAGAGCACACGGAAGAAACTCATGTAGAGCTGGACTCACGCAGCGACCCACTGTCTTCTCCGGTTCTCACGTTTCCGGCCGAGAAGTGCCGTTTTCGGCTTGGGATCGTCACGACCACCGCCCTCACCTATGGTTCTCCCTCGGCCGCCGAGAATACACTTTTTTTGGGCCGTTTGCCTTTTGGCTTTGACTTTTAATACAGTGGGAAATGAGGAAAGACCACTGTTTGCTGAGTCTAAAAATGATTATAGCGGAGAGTCTGAAGCCAAATCAGTTAAGACACCACGTAAAGACATTAGACCTCAATCTCATTGATAAGCCGCTTGATTATTTTTCAGCGAAAACGTGCCGAATATTGCCAATTGTCACAATCGTCCCGCTTTGTCAGTGTTATATCAGTAAACCAGTGAGCACTGTGGTGAATCAGCGAAAATAAAAACTTTCCTTCTGTCCAAAGACACTTTTTTCCCCCTTCTATTCAGTTTTGTTTTTTTCGGTCAAATTTTTTTGGCATGTTGTCTTGAAGAGTAAATGTTTCTAATCAATTTGAATTTGTTATTATTTACTGATTTTATTACATTTTATTTTTCAGTATCAAATGGTCAAAAATGTACCTTGAGTGTATTTTTACAGTTTGGATGTGACTTTTTTATTTTATTATTTTTTTTTACTTCAGGCAAATTGATACGCGTTGTCTTTTCTGTTACAAGCAAAACAATGTTAATAAAGTTATACTTTATTATAAGTTGATCTATGTTACTTTTTTTCTTTAATAGAAAAAAAGGACACAATGTTAGGCTGAGGCGTACTTATAATAGTAATATTATAGACAAATGATACTATTTACAGTGGCGGCAGAGAGTTGGGGGGGCGCGAAACATTTACGTCTTCCTTGGGGGGGCGTAACAGAAAATAATTGAGAAGCACTGCACTAGACGAACACTACCAGTGTTCTGCAATTCTTTCTACGCGGCGAGACGTCCAACACTTGGGCACATCGGTTAAAAGCGGCAAGTTCTTAAAATTAGGGCTGTCAAAATTATCGCGTTAACGGGCGTTAATTAATTTTTTTTAGCTAATCACGTTAAAATATTTGACGCAATTAACACATGCACTGAATGACCCGCTCACACATTGCCTCAAACAGATTACAATGACGCCGTTTATGGACATTAAGAGTGAAGAGAATGCCACTGGTAGGCTGGGGTCAGCACCGTTCCATACTAATGTTATTCCTTCTAAGCGTGGGAGAATTAGTAGTTGTGAGACGTTTATGCTGTTGCATTGTGCTATTTGTGCTCCACACATATTACTGTAAGTTTTCTTTTTTTTTAGTGGCAATTATGTGTCTCTTGTTGTATTTTGGGTAAGATATGTACAAAGATATATATGTTATAAAGGCGAGTGGACACAGGCGTTCTTTGGACCGCGCCGTTTATTGGCATAAGTTCGGTAGCTCCTTCAAATCAAACATAAGTATCATTTAGTGAAAGCACAACAAAAATAATATTCTTATCGCTCAAAAAAAAAAAAAAGTTCACAAAAAGAAAAACACTTCAGTCTATAGTAATGAGGCCCTATTCTCACACAGTTAAACAACAATGCAAAATGAACTGGCATTCCATACCAAAATAGCTATGCAAAATACAAGTAAAACGTACTCAGACTTTGGTCACTCTATTCTTATTCTTATTATTATTATATTAACTTTACTTTTGATTGAAAATTTTATAAATTTTATCAAAACGAAAACATGAAGAGGGGTTTTAATATAAAATTACTATAACTTGTAACTATATCATTTATCTTTTAAGAACTACAAGTCTTTCTATCCGTGGATCACTTTAACAAAAAAAATGTTAATAAAGCCATTTGTGGATTTATTGTTATAATAAACAAATACAGTAGTTATGTACAGTATGTTGTATGTATATATCCGTCTTGTCTTATCTTTCTATTCCAACAATAATTTACAGAAAAATATGGCATATTTTAGAGATGGTTTGAATTGCGATTACTTACGATTAATTACGATTATTTTTAAGCTGCGATTAACTCAATTAAAAATTGTAATCGTTTCACAGCCCTACTTAAAATTTGTGTTTTTGAGTCTTTTATTACTTTTTCATTGCCTCAGAATACTTTTTGCATGTGTTTCCCTCTCAAAATTTTAAACATTGTGTTTTCTTGTGGTAGTTTTAAAGCAGATTGTTGATCTGTTGACCACATTAGTCACGTAACATATTTAAACCACCTTTGTTTGATTTTACTACGTTTAAGTATTTTCTTAAGGCATCTTTAGTTTGTTCTGTCTGTATGCATCTGTTATAGTGGCTGGAATGTTTGACCCAAAAGCACAACAATGAGGAGTCAGAGGTGACGAGGAGCCCGAGGGCGTGTTTATTAAAGAAATACTAAAGGAATGAACAGAGGTGATGGCACTGCAAATCC
The DNA here is from genome assembly GCF_030265065.1 of Corythoichthys intestinalis. Classification (NCBI taxonomy): domain Eukaryota; kingdom Metazoa; phylum Chordata; class Actinopteri; order Syngnathiformes; family Syngnathidae; genus Corythoichthys; species Corythoichthys intestinalis. The sequence goes on from NC_080400.1 coordinate 33,620,190, forward strand.
TTCGACAGAGTTGGAAGGCTGAGATGGCTTGGAGTTGCTGTGAAGAAAAGGGATATGAATACAGGACTGTCTCAGGAAATTAGAATACACAATATTCTAATTTTTTGAGACAGTCCTGTGTATATATACAGGACTGTCTCAGGAAATTAGAATACACAATATTCTAATTTCCTGAGACAGTCAGGAAATTAGAATATTGTGTATTCTAATTTCCTGAGACAGTCCTGTATATATACACAGGACTGTCGCAAAAAATTAGAATATTGTGTATTCTAATTTTCTGAGACAGTCCAGTAAGTCAAAGTTTAGTCGCATGAGTGGCCTGTACTTTACCATGTGAGATTTGGTGAAGCTCTGGCGTTGAATGACGTGCAGACTGGTCTTTTGTAGTGGCAGGCTGTTGATTGTGAAGTGGACGCAGGTGTGGAGATTGATGACAGGTGTGCACAGCAGAGTCAGTGAGGAGTGTTAGGAGGAGATGAGGGTGAATGAAACGTAACATGCATCGAAACAAAACAAGCTGAAAGCGCTCGGTAAACCTTTTGGGTGTCAAATTTGCCTCTTGTAGGACGTTTCCCCGGTGTAGCACATTTTGTCAGAACACCGTTTTTTTTTTTCATACCCTCATCCCGTCTTTGTGTTCATTTTACTTTTGCTGCTCATTTTGTGAAGTATCGACAGTGCTGTCATGGCCATTAATGTTCCTCTTGGTTTCAAATTGAAAGGGTTGAACTGATGACATGTTTATGTCGCTAAAGTTATACTCTGGAAGCCCGGCAGCGTAACCCAGTGACGTCACTGCCCTGCGACATCAACAACAATGGCGACCTACTAGTTAAACTAATTTTACAAATTGTATAAAAACGAAAACATCAAGAGGGGTTTTAATATCAAATTATTTTAACTCATAATAACATTTATCTTTTAAGAACTACAAGTCTTTCTTTCCGTGGAGCTAATTTTCTTCTACTCTTCAATGATTCGGTCTTGTAGCTAGTTCGTAAATAACGAAAAAACAGAATTCACATAAGAATTAATAATTCATCTAAAAATGTTAAGCCCTTAAATGTATGTGCTGTTAAATAAATACTGTATTAAAATAATAAATGGAATATTGTAAACTAATGTTCTCTAATAACTATCAACATTGAGGCATAGACTTTATAATGTAACTGACGGGACACGGGGTGCGGGGCTGACAAATAAGGGGCCTGCATTGTTGGCGAGGCCGTCAAAGCTGACTGAGTGGAATCACAAAGCTTTTTTCGTCAAAAATTCTTGAGAATAAATGCTTAAATCCCTGAAATCTTTATAGATATGGATGTAAAACAGTCTTGATTCTTGGTTAAAAGCAAAAAAAAAAAAAGTGTAGGTAGCATTTATTTTACGTCGATTCTTGGTTAAAAGAAAAAAAACGTGTAGGTAGCATTTATTTTACGTAAATATTGCGAACCATGATGCCTATGCCTTAGCGGCTAATTTCTCCATTTTTTTCACGTTTCAAAATGCATGCATGGTACGAAAAATAGGATAATTACCTTGAATCCTCGAACAAATCACTCATGGGACAATCCTTCCTGTTTGTATGTGGCACGGCTTTCATACTTTTTGAACTGAAATCCACCGTTAGTTCGCTGCGTGCGTGTGATTGTGAATAGCTCCTCTTAATGTGGGCAGCCCCCTGTTTGAAGAAGTTACGCATTGCATGGCTGAGGTGACCTGTCAATAATGATGATGTCTATGATTGAGGGTCTTGTGCTTTCATTCCTACAATCTGAAAAGCTTTAGGGAATGTAAAATTAGGTTTCTATAAAGAGGATAGAAAATACATTTAGTCATGTCAGGTGTGACAGCACAAATCTGACTTTACAACCTTGGAGCAGGCACATGTACGCACTCAGTTGTTATAAGCCTCTTTCAAACAGCCAAGCTGTTGGCCTGGTTACAATGCATTTTTCTCCCCAACATTAACGTGTCCGGGTCCCTCCCTATCCTCCACTTCTGAAGTGAATCAGTCTCGGGACATGTAGCTTATTGATGGCCTGATTTAAATGCATGCCTTTAAACAAACGTCATTGGACTTGTGTCATGGAAACACAACTTGAACTTTTATAAAGCCTACTGAGACGCGTGTGTGTGTGTGTGCAACCAAACTGGATCAAGTGTTATTATGAAACACTTGTCTTACTGAAGAGAAAAGTGAACTGATGAAAATGTTGAACAATGTTTAATAAAAGTAGGACATTAAAGGCGCATGGATATCTAATGTTCACTCAGCTTTATCTGTGGTCCTTTGGCATGAGTGGGTACTGGTATGTGTAATTGAGATATTTTAATCTATTTTTAAAGGAGGCCACATTGTGATATAGGGATATCATAGTCATTGGTTTTATTTTCTGCTTGATGCTATAACACATAAAGTGACAAAAAAAAAAAAAAAAAAAAAAACTTGAATTGTGTCACTTAAACCTTGTAGTATAATTTATTTGAGGAGATACAGTAAACATAGTGGGACTTAATGTCCTGCTGAAAGGACATATTACTTAGACCACCTGTATGTTTTTTTTTTTTTTTTAATAAAGGGAACTGTAAATGATTCAGTCAGCATGAACAATGCTGGGATTTTTAAAAAAGTGATATGATTATACATTTCTCTATTAACAGATTGAACGATGCTCCAGTGAGGGGATACGAGGATGACGTTGGGAACAGGACAACCATGAGGTTCTTCTACCCTGAGTCAGCCTCGTACAATCCAGGCCTGAACAACGAGCCTGGCACACTAATGGTCTTTGTGCCTTTTAAGAATCAAGACCTAACCTGGCTCAAAGTGATCCTCTACAATGAAAAGAGGGTACAGGATCTGTGAAAAGCTTGCTAATTTACTGTTTTCCCTAGGCTTTGCCAACCATCCATGTCAGAAACAAGCACTTATATGCTAGTGTTAAAATGCTTTTTCCATGATGGCACTCTGTCCTTGTAATTGCAGCCTGTTAGACGCAACACTTTCTGGGCCATTACCTCCTAATTATGCACATGGCATTGCCTCCAGTAATTAGGGAGTTGTTGGCTTGCTTGCTTCTCATGTTTGTATGAATCAAGTGGGTTTACTGAATATGTTTATTTATATGTGCACCCAGGTCATGAAAGGCTTTTGGAAGCCCCCACCCCAAATCTGGTTGGGTGATTTCAGACAAATCCGAGTGCTGGACCCGCACTTTTTGCACCAGACAGCAGAAAAGCTTCTCCGAATCCCCATAAAGTCCAAGGTGAGGTTCCACTTTTCTTTAGTTGAGAATCATCAATCTGTTAAGCAAAGAAAGACGATGGTTGCAATTAACTGTGACAAGTCAGTTCTCCTAACCGCAATTTCTCCTGCTGGAGTCATTTGTGTTGTTTGTTTCCTTTCCTGTCTTCCACTTGAATGTAAACAAGGCTGGCTGGAACATCCGCCAGCTGGTCAAGGGTACTTGCAAGGGTGTCAAAAAAACATCACCGTCCAATGAGTCCAAATGTAGCATGGTTAAAAAGTATTTTGCGAGGCATCAAATTACTGCAGTTTAATAAAAAAGTGTTTGTTTTAAGTGCCGCACATATCTTCAAGGCCCTAACAAAAAGTTGCTGACGAATAATTGGCTTTTAATAAAGAGGTAAAATGCTTTTGCATTTCCCCTTAAATAGAAATTCTTCAGTATTCTTAAAATCTGGTTGTTGTCATTGTTTTTCATCAGCGTGACAGTTCAGGAAACAAAGAAATCACTTAGGAAACTCTGAAGCATTCTTAATGACGACAAAACGAATCAATGTTCTAGTGAGCCACTGATCTGTTTTCACTTTAAAATTGGAGCTTTTCTCCCTCTTTGGCTGACGAGCCTAGACTTTGAAGCACTATCCCCGTAAAGACCTTTTCAGTCTCCTGGGAGTTTGTGTGCCTTGTGTAGCCAATTTTTTTTTGGGGTCCTCCTTGTTAGCCTTTCCAAAGCCTCTTTTTCAAGATATGAGAAGTAGTTATCTGTTTGGATTGCAGTCCAAACAAGTAGAGGGTCTGAGCAAGCAGTGTGAAGGCAATCCTCAAGGAGTGCAACGGGCTAGCCCGAATGGAGTTATGCAACATTTGTGCAAACTTTTTGAAGCGCTCCAGAGAGGAAAAAAATGTGTTTTAGAACAGAATCAAACTGGACGTGTGCAGAAACGGACACAACTTGTACCTGTAGGTGGTTAAGATCGCGGTGTTACTTTTTTTTTTTCTTTTTTTATTGAATGATGACGTAAAAAGAACTCAACAGATTAACACATGTTTTAGAGCGGTGGGGCGTTGCCCAAGGAAGGAAGGAAGGAAGGACATTTTGGGCAGACCTAAAAAATGGGTGTTTATGAAACTACTGTGTTAGAGCTAATCTTATACTCTATTAGTATTTTTTGGGAGGAGCTGTTTGTAACTCTGCTGTAAACACATTTCAATGCATCATTCTTCCTTTCACACCTTTTAAGCTTTCTTTGGTCCAAACATATTAATAGATGTAAAATTGATCTGTTTCCGCTCAGGTTAAGTTCCTTTTGAACCAAATACCAATGTGTTTTAGATAAATACTAGTAGCGCTAACAACACAATACAAACATAAAAAAAACGTTCATGTTCAATCATACCGTGCACCCTCAAAAATAGTGTTCGAGACTCATCGTGTGACCAATTCTGATTTTTTTTTTCAAAATCTTAAACATTTAATTATTATTATTTTTTAAATATTTAACATTTTTTTGTTTGTTTGTTCCTGTTACACATCTAATTTATAGAGAACAGCAGATGGTGGCACTGACGTGAAAGGGATTTTTTTTTGCCCGGCTGTTATGTCTCTGTTATGATTCTGATGTGGATATGATAGGGTATCGCCACGTAAATAAATCTATCTTGATGCAACTGAGGCAAAATTAAGACCGCTACATTGCTGCAATTGGAAGAAGTGCTGTTGAGTTTATCCCAATTATCTTATACGTATTGTAAAGTAGAACCTAAGGCAAAACTCCTTTGGCCATCTTTTTTTCTGCTCAGTAAAACACTAGCATTTCTTCATTGTAAATTTAGGAAACGTTCACAAATGCCAAATTGTGAAACAAGCTGCACCATATGGGAACCGACCTAAAGTTTAATTATGCAAAAAATATTGTTGTGGTATGACATGACTTTTCATTTCCACATTTCCAGCCCACATGTATTATACCTTATCATTCATAATCTCAGAAGCCCTCATGCAAAGCCACATGATCAAATTGTGTGTGTGATCACCTCCCTCTCCAAAAACAAAGGCTTGTGCTTTCAATCATGGCAGTAAGCAGTCCATTCACCAAGACTCCACATGCCTTTTTCTGAAGTAGACAGAGTCCTGGCACTGGCCAGACGAGGCTCATACACACTGAATGTCAACTGTGTCCTAATCAAAATTATAACGTTTAAAAAACCCTGCTGTTTATTGATGTAGTGTATTACAGCATTTCCATTCTGTTACATGAGGACAGGTGAGGATTATCTTTTTAGTTCTGCATTAAAAACTGCCTTATCATCTTTTCGGAACCAACAGTATGACTGCAAAAATGCTGTGCAGATGTGTATGCCACCAACAAGTGCACTCACTTCATTCTTACCGTGTTCCTATGCTTGTTTAAATATATATTCTACAAATATTACTGTCTGAAACACACTCTCTCCACTTAGCCAGACTCACATGATGTCCTACTTGCTCTGCTGCCAAGAAAAAAAGATAAAATTCATGATTCTGCGGCCATTGACTCTGTGACTTTCTTCTTTTGACATTGTACTGATTAGATAAAAAATGCAGCTTTTGCACTTTGTAATGAATTAGAGGGACCAGTACATTCATGAGAACCTCTTAAAAGAATAAACCATGGGAAATGTCTGTTGACAGTAAAGATATCTACTTTCGCTTCAAATTAAAAATGCCAAGTCATAAATTCAGAATATCAGAAGGTGGTCATCGAGAGTCTGGACAACAATATTAGCTTTAGACAGTCCAAATATCAAACCAGAGGACTTGGGAGAAAGAAGGAAGAGAGTAATTTCGCTATCAGGCCCATGTGGAAGTGATTCTCCCAAATGCAAGCACACATAATCAATGGCATGCTCTCCTTTGGGGACCCTTCTGAAAAATTACACAACAAACATGAGTTAGTTTCTCATGCATTAGTTTTATCCCATAGTGCCACAACAGTCAACAACCATCTGTTGTTCCGTGATTCGGAGTTGTTTTGTTTCTAGTGGTTGTTTTTAAGTGCGATGTAAATTGCTTTCCAAACCTGAGACACTGGATGGTGGACTAGAATATCTTTGAAGGTATCTTTAGGTCGTTCTCCATGGCCTCGCTGAAATCGCATGCCCTGATTTTTGCCTCACTGATTATTAGAGCCACTTTCCCCTTGGCCATCCGGTACCCATCCACTGCCTCCAGAGTTCCACAGGAGAAAAAGCACCCGATAGCTCTGATATAGTTAATTTACGAAATCCCATATTGCTGATGTCCACCAACAGGTTCGGGATAACATAGTTCCTAGGATTATTGGAACACACAAACCCCTCCACCACACTAAGTTGACATCTCAGTTTTATTTTCCTGAGCATAACGGCATCAATTTGTTTGTAAGAAATAAACCAAATTGACTAAAGGATCCGTTTAAACATCAGTCCTTTTTTTTTTTTTTTTTTTTTTAAATAAATAAATAAATATTGTTGGTTTATTATTGAGCTACATTTAATAGTACTGAGCACCCAGGATGGAAATGTCTTTACTGACCATGTGGCAAACTTGCATAAGAGTGCAAGCCAATTTAGGAGATGCAGCTACATCCCTGTTTTGGTAATCTTATGTTAAGCAACAGGTACTTACTTATCGACTTTGTAAATAAGTTGAGAAAGTAAATTTTCACTTCTATAGATATCATCATTGTGTGTTTCTTTTTATTTGCCATCACAAATACAGTGGTACCTCGACATACGATTGATTGGACATACGATCTTTTCAACATCTGACGTAAAATTTGACTCACCATTTTTCTACATCCGACGAAATGCTCGAAATACAGAGATTTTTGAGAACGCCACAATTTTTTTTCCCCGCTAGACGGAGGCATGGTGGATTTTCTTGTCAGAGAAATCAACATGGGTTCCAAGAATGTTCGTGCAGGTGGGGGAAAAAAAAGGAAATATCTACTGTAACTTAAATGTTAGTGTTGCCTTGACATAACTTTCCCCCATGACTCCTTTGGATCATCCAAATGGCCACTGGCAAACTTAAGACGGGCCTGGACATGTGCTGGGTTCAGCAGTGGAACCTTCCGTGCCATGCATGATTTTAAACCATGACGTCTTAGTGTATTACTAACCTTAACCTTGGAAACGGTGCTCCCAACTCCATTCAGGTCATTGACTACGTCCTCCCCTGTAGTTCTTGGCTGATTCCTAATCTTTATTAGGATCATTGACACCCCACAAAGTGAGATCTTGCATAGACCCAGAGTCTGAGGGAGATTAACAATCTTGTTTAGCTTCTTCCATTTTCTAATGATTTCTCCAACAGTTGATCTTTTTCACCAAGCTGCTTGAAAACTGCACAGTAATTCTTTTCAGCCTTGTGTAGGTCTACAATTCTGTCTCTGGTGCCTTTGGACAGCTGTTTAGTCTTGGCAATGTAAGTAGGAGTCTTACTGATTGTATGAGGTGAACAGGTGTTTTTATGCAGCTAACCACCTCCTTCTAATTTAGGAGATAAGTGGAGTGTAGGTGGCCTTTGTAAAGGCGACTAACAGGTCTCTGGGGCTCACAGTTCTAGCTAGTAGACAGTTCAAATGAGTCATGAGTCATTACCTTATCGTGGTTGGGGGGGGGTTGTGTGTCCCAATGAAACTAGGAGCTATTTTGTCTGGGGCTTTGTTCCCCTGGCAGGGTCACCCATGGCGAACGGGTCCTAGGTGAGGGACTAGACAAAGAATGATTCAAAAAACCTTCTACGATGAGCACAAACATTGATCTACGATTTCCCTTGCCTGGACGCGGGTCACCGGGGCCTCTCTCTGGAGCCAGGCCTGGAGGTGGGGCATGATGGCGATCGCTGGTGGTCGGGCCTGCAGCCATGGGGTACGGCCGGGCACAGCCCGTAGAGGTAACATGGGTTCTCCTTCCAATGGGCTCACCACTTGTGGGAGGGGCGAAGAAGATCGGGTGCATAGAATGTTGGGTGGCAGCCAAAGGAGAGGTCCATGGGGATCCGAGCCCCGGCTGCAGAAGCTGGCTTTTGGGACGTGGAATGTCACCTCTTTGGTTGGGAAAGAGCCCGAGCTTGTGCGTGAGGTTGAGAAATTCCGACTCGATGTAGTCGGGCTCACCTCCCCACATGGCTTGGGCTCTGGTACCAGTCCTCTCGACACTGTTCCACTCTGGAGTTGCCCATGGTGAGAGGCGAAGAGCAGGTGTGGGCATACTTATTGCCCCCGGCTCGCCGCCTGTACGTTGGGGTTCAACCCGGTGGACGAGAGGGTAGCCCCTCCGCCTAACTGTTTTTTGTGCTTATACACCAAACAGCCTTTCAGAGTACTTACCCTTTTTGGAGGGGGTGCTGGAGAGTGTCCTTCTGGGGACTCCCTCGTTCTGCTGGGGGACTTCAGTGCTCACATGGCCAATGACAGTGAGACCTGGAGGCACGTGATTGGGAAGAACGGCCCCCCCGATCGGAACCTGAGCGGTGTTCTTTTCCTGGACTTCAGCGCCCGGAATTTTATAATTGTCACAATTGTTTATTTGTTTGAATTCATGAACTCAGAGTGTAAATTTGAAATGTCAGCCAAAATGGTCACTTTTATTAATTTATTTCTATTAATTATATTTTCTAAAAATAAAATGAATTTTATGTATTTTTTTCCCTACCTTTTTTGTTCCGAAAATAAACTGAACCAAGCACTTTCAAAACCAAAACAAATCTAGACAGTCAGTTCTACAATGTTATTATCTTTTGTGGCTGGTGTGTTTGTTTTATAAACTGAAGATGCATATTTATAATACATTATTTGTACAAAAAAAGATGTTTGTGATGTGTATATCAAAAAATATTTTAAGTGCAACCACCGAGAGCAGGGGTGACCAATAGCCCCTATCCAGCTTGTTTCCCATGTCTCCCTCTTCCATCACACCTGAATCAAATAATCAGCATTGTTATTAGGCTCTTGTAGAGCACGCTAATGAGCATTTGATTCATGTGTGTTAAAGGAGGGAGACATGGAAAACAAGCTAGATAGGGGCTCTCGAGGACTGAACTTGGGCATCTCTGGCCTAGAGCATGTTGTAAGTTGTTGACTTGGCAGGGAACTATTTTATTAATCTGAGACATTTCACCTTAGTACTGTTCTACTATTTTGTTCAGTGATTTAGTTCAAATCCGTTAGGATTGAATTATTTGTATTTAAAAAAACAAAACAAACAAACATAGTTCATTACAGTCAATAACTTTTTTCTGAGGAAGTTGCTTTTGTCTTAAAATCATTAATTCACTGGGGCATGCCATTGCAGGAAAAAAAGAAATCCCCACGTTTGATGTGTTGTTGTCTTCACTTAGATGTTGATGTCTGTTTTTTATTTAGACGTTCAGCTTTTAAGCAACGTCTGGTACAAGTACTTGAGTGTACCTCATGATTTCAGTTAAATTATTTCGCCATCTAGAGGCAGAACGAAGTTATGCATGGACAGTATAATGACTACGCTGACATGCTTTTGAACATTGCAGTTTACTACACTGAAATGCTTTTGAACATTGCAATTCTGCACACACATTTCTATTGCACATAGGTCAGAGGGTGGCCAGATTCCAACACGCCTAATGTGGGACGGTTCGGTTTTATAGGTAGGGAAAAATACTTAAAATCATTTTATTTTTAGAAAATATAATCAGTAGAACTTGTGTAAATTAATAAAAGTGACCATTTTGGCTGACATTTCAAATTTATACTCAGAGTTCATAAATTAAAACATAAATAAACAATTGTAACAATTATAAAATCTTAATAGTATGAATACACAAACAAAACTGTAAGCTTTGAATACACAGCAGCAACAACCTAAACATGAAAAGTTTCCTTTTTTTTTTCCGTAGAGAAATTGATATACTCAGGGGCGCTGCCAGGGATTTTGGGCCCCATGAAAAGATATCACTTTGGGCCCCACCACCAGTGCCGGGACACACACACACATTTAGAGTATCAACAACGTAATTTCCTGCATTCTGGTGAATCTTTACACACTAATTTGTGCATTTTCTGCATTAATTTAAGATGAAAATATACTTATGTAAACATACAGCGTACAGAGCAATAATGAATAGACTGATATCATCTTTAAGAAATGTACTGAAGCCCATCTTTTACAATCTAAATATATTTTTATTAGAAATATTCTCAAATACCACAATGAATGACTTAAGTTAAAACAAAACTTTTATTCTAACAATACTACAGCATACATTAACGCCAATCAAAAAAACAATCTTTAGAATGATATAACAAAGCGAACACCACACACACACACACACACACACACACACACGCACGCACGCACGCACACACACACACACACACACACACACACACACAAGCAATCACACTCACAATTACAAACAAAGCGAGCAGATTGCAGGTTGCTCAGCCTTAGTCACCAAGAGCCCAGCGCCGAGCCTTCTTGATAGCAAAGTCAGTGATCAAATCATTAAAGTCTAGCTTCCTAGCCAACTGACTTTCAATGGACAACATGGCAAAACTAGAAAGCCTGTCCTGACACATAGTGGACCTCATATAATTTTTTATGAGTTTTAGCTTACTAAAAGCTCTCTCGCCACCTGCAACCGTTACGGGGAGTGTGCAAAATATTCGTAAAGCGATGCACACTTCTCCAAAAATGCTTTGCAGCTGCATCTTAAAAATTGCATTCAGGAGACCAAGAGAGGACAAGTTAGGGGGGAATGTAGCAGTATACACAGAGTTCAGGTGTCTTACCAGAGATGGTCCTGGCTCTGTAGTGTACATAAAATGACAAATATAACAATATCTTCTATATTATTCTAGTATCTTAATTTAATTATTAATTATGTATCATTAATTAATAATAATAATTATTATTATTATTAATTATTATTACTTATTACTATTTGTCTCTTAGCCACTGATATTTTATGTGTGGTGTGGCAGTGTTCAAGTTGGTTCCTCACCTCCTTCAGTTGGGAGTAAAGATGAGGCTGGCTCATAAAGGGTGTCAGGAGACAGGGCTGCTTAGCCAGACGCAGCAAGAGGAGTTGTGCTTGTGCCTATTACAACAGGCGAGGGCAGAGACAACTGTTTTGGTGTGGAGAGCTTGCGAGAGGGTTAACCTGCTGTACTAATTAAATGTAAGCTAAAAGTGGAGCAAACACTAGCTAGCAAACAATTACAGTATTTCATTATGGAGTAGGCTTAGCCCCATTTGAAAACTTACAATCTCCACTATAGGCTACAGCTCCGAAGCCAGGTCCCTTCCTTGTTAACTAACTAAATTTAATTGATGACAAACTAAATTCAAAAAATTCTTGACAAACTGGATTTAACCAGATTAAAAAAAAAATCCACACCAACTTTCAACATCTGTATGATACCAAAAAATGCCGTCATTATTTGGAATTCATGTTCTTGAATTGGTCAATGTCGCTCACTGAGGTCGGGAAAATCCCGTATTTCTTACGGAGTGAGCTGGGACCTGCTTCTGAGTTTTCTAATAGACGTCGCGTGAGCTAAAATAACAGGTTAATTTTCAGCACTACACTGACACAATTTACACCAACCTTTCTTTGTGAAGTACTTTTTCACATCCTGTTGGCCTTTTCTACCGCTCTCCTGCTTTGCTTTATTTTCTTTCCTCTTTTGATAGCCTGATTTCTGTTTTGAAAACATTTTTGATGTAGCCTACCGCACGCACAGTATTCAGAGTCATTGACTGGTGTAAATGTGCACCGCTGCTCAGCCTGCGCGCGGTCTGATCAAAGGAAGGGCGGACGAAACCAATTAATGAAAATACGCGGGGGGGTTGGGGGGTTTGCTGGCAATACATATGCTCTCTGGATGTTTACTTTTTGCCAAAAACAAAACAAGAAAAAGAAACCCTTCGTTTTATACCTTTTAAAATTATAATGATTAATATTTAAATTTGCAAACGATTGCCTAATGCTCTAATTTTCTTTGTGGGCCCCCTCAGGCCATGGGCCCTTAGAATCAGTACCACTTTTCCCCCCTATACGGCGCCCCTGGATATACTGTATACACATTTTCTCCAGAAAGATATGTGGTTGCGTCGACAATATCTAGCTTGTGTTCTTACATGTAGACTCAACATTCATTGTCTGATTATGCTATTTTAATTGAGTTAGCTATGCTACGGTGCTACGATTCGATTATTGAACGATGATCACTGTATTGACGATGATCACGATTATCACCATTATCGATGCATCATACATTACTAATTAATAAAGTAGCCAAACAACTTTATGTCCATTATTTATTTAAAATATCCTAATGATTCAACAGGAATGATGGAAACATGCCCATACAACAAAAAATTGCCCTTAAACTGGTTTTTTTTTCCCACAAAAAAGTGCAAAAGCATTTCCATTTTAAAGGCAGCATGCATCTCAACATGCATATACAACACACAGCTGACCTTGAGATGCTCTTTTTCACAATAAGGTGCAAAAACTTTAGCTGTTGATTAGCTGTTCTCTCAACAATACAATAAAGTTTACACTGGTGGAATGAATTCCACTTTTTCTGGAAACAAACTGTCTTTGGAAATAAGACTTCTTTTAACCAATATACTTTGTTTTCACTGATTTCTGTACTATTTTGCATGTTTGTAGTGTTACTGCTGTACTTAATCCCGGTTTTAAACGTTCTGCATCTGGAATAACTTTTGTACACCACCAAACAATGCACAACTTGACATGAAAATTCATGTTGGCGAAGCGCTAACAAGTAAGATCTCAAAAACAACACTAATAAAAGCTAAACAGTACAAGAGGGTTCGTGTACTCACCTCTGATAGACGGACACGGGACTTAGCAAAACACTAGGGACTTTTTCCAATTAACACGAGTTGAACTCACTGATGGACAACTGAAAGATAAGGAGCAACGAACTATCTCATTTCCCCTCTCGCTCTAAAAAATAACTTGCGCACAGAAGAGGACCCAAAGCGCGTCCCTGCCTGTCTCATACACAAATTTATTTTCGATTCTTTTGAAAAGGAGTAACTCTCTCACTGAGTAACCAGCTGCATCTATCATAACGTTTTGCGTGCGTCCGTTAAAGGTGTCCGGGCGGCAGACGTGTCTTGAATTTCCTTCTGCTACTAGCGGCTGTCATAAAGTTATTAGGGAAAATCATAGTTTTTGAAAAATTATGAATCTTAATCAAATCGTTACGTGTGGAATCGCGATGCATCTAATAATCATTTTATCTGGCACACCCTTAATATCCGTGCTACAATTGTCGACATAACGATGAATTTATCTGCTTGCCTTTGTCCATTGGTAAGTTTAATGAAGAAGCCAAAAAGTGTTTAACAACACTGGCACTGGTGGTAGCATTTCAAGCTAGATGTGGCCTGGGCGCTCATCGCCGCGCCACCAGCCACCCGGGACGGGCCAGCCCAACAGTAGTGAAGGAAGACGGTCTTCCAGATCAAGCTTCTCGTTTGCGTTTGTTATTCCTGTAATTTATAGACTTTACAGGCTGCAAAGTCTGAACTACATAATCAGAGCCCTGAGTGTCCAGCTTACAGCGTCCATGCGGAAACTCCCACAGGGCTTCGGTTCCGCACGCAGTGCTTCGCTCACGCTAATAATACATCTTCTGAGGGGGGGGATAAAATGCACAAAACACAACCGAAACAGTCCGCATGTGAACCGAACTGAACATGCAAAACTGTTTAATACATCCGCGTGAATTGTTACACCCTTAATATGGAGTACATATTTGAGATCTAATTGTGAGAGACCCTATTGATGTGCGATCAATTAACAGAGACAGAGAGAATAACTTCAGTATAATGAGAAAAGATCAAATTAAATAGAAGGCCCTATTTTGCGTGAATCAACCTATTTATTTTCTGTCAGGCAGACGATGAGCAGTGTGGACAAATGTGCCTGTGTTACAACAGCTCTTAAGAGACAGTCAAGAAAACCTGGCAGGGTATGAAGGAGGTTCGAACTGCACACGCTGCCGAATTTCTGAAAGTGTTTGCTTGCTCCTGTCCACAAAATCACCAAAATCTGGTCTAAATTAAGCACCCCTTTGCACGGCAGACTTGTGCTGGTCTGGATTTAGACAAAGTATGAAAAAGAGCCCAACGTCATTCATGACATGTTTTCTTCTAGAATCAGGTACATCCCACTACAGGAATCCTTGCTGTTTTTGTGGCCCTCAACTACTGCGATGTGGTCCACTTGGCTGGTTTTGGGTATCCAAACTCCAATAACATCAAGAGCCCTATTCATTACTATAGCAACGATACTATGAAATCAATGAAGGTAAGCGACGATGTTCCTTAATGTCCTACACGTGGCTTTTTCCTGCCTGTTTCATCCTTTGTTTTGTGTCCCAGCTACAGAACTCTTACCATGACCTCAATCATGAAGCTGAAACCTTAAAAGGACTGGAGGAATCGGGTGCCATCTTCTACCTGCACCCACATTCATGATCTGTTTGTTGTTAGCCAACGACGTTTAATTCCTTCTTGCCACTTTTGTAGTTCTTCCGAACTACAGGCTAAACGAGACATTTTGTATCAGATATTTATAGTTTTTACCAAACATGTTCAAGTGCAATTTTTAATAACTTGACCCTAATAACACTGGCCCAACATATTTTTTTTCTGTTGCATGTTTTTTGTTTAAACTGAATCGATTCAATTTGTAGCTGCTGATTTCAAATCTGACATGAGATTTTTATCTGTATGCTTTAGTTGTCATGCATTTCTTATATGGTATTATTATTATTGTTATATCATGTAGCTACATCTTTTCAGTCCTTTGCATTGGTATATATGTTTCTAAATTGTTGTCGACAATAACATGTCATGATTGTCTGATTTTCACTTACTGTAGCACTTTGGCAGCACTGCAGTATGATAATATGTCACATTGACCGGATTGATCTTCTGTGTCTGAAGTTGTCTAAAACATGGCACAGCAAGTATTTTTGCTACATTTTGTTTGTATAAAACTTGGCAATAATTTTGCCAAAAAAAAAAGGCAAAATGATTGCCATTTTTACAGAATTATATTAATATTTTACAGAAAATAGCTAAGGTCAGATTTGGATTCAGCACCCCAAACGTACAGAAGAAACAAATGTTTGTATCAATATAAAAATTTTCTTGATCAGTATAATTGCCTAATATTTGTAGATCATTCCACTTTTGTAATGTCAAATTCATTCAGTTCTCCAATTGGCAATGTCTCCCACTTCTCCCATAATAAGTACACAATCACATCCGTAAAGTATTCCTATTCACAACACGTGATTCATGCAGCACTGGTCTTTTCTGGACTGGAAACATGAAAGGTTTTATTTATTGATTTTGCTTCAAAAGCAGTGTGAGTGATAATGGTTCCACTGGATGTTGTTTGATGTACATAATGAAAAAGTCTTAATAAAATAACAAGTCAGTTATTAAAGTGGTACTTGTGTTTAATATCCAGTTATGTTGCCTCTTTTGGGTGTATACATGAAAACCTCAACATAAATTGAAGTTTATATCACATACACTGCTGGCCAAAAGTATTGGCACACCTGCAATACTGTCAGGTAATGCTCAATTTCTTCCAGAAAATGATTGCAATTACAAATGCTCTGGTAGTAATATCTTCATTTATTTTGCTTGCAATAAAAAACACAAAAGAGAATGAAAAAAAGTAAATCATAAGTTTGTGTAAAATGATAATGATTTATTTTTTTTTCCCAAAAGAGAATGTAAAGACAAAAATGATCATTTTATGTAAAATAGTAATGATTTTATTTTTTCCCCATTGTCTTTTGTGTTTTTTTCCCCCTTTCCCTAAGAGTTAATGTACGCGCTTGCGGCCTTTGTACATGGGCTGGACATAGTTTAGCACAGTGGCTATGCTAAAATTGACCTGTACATGTTTTTAAACAAGCATTTGCATCAATGGTGCACAAATAGAACGAACAATATAAGAAAAATTTAGTGTTTTCAAATTTATCGCGTTAATGGGCGGTAATTAATTTTTTAAATTAATCACGTTAAAATATTTGACGCATTTAATGCATGCGCAGAATGACCCGTTCATGCATTGCCTCAGATTACAATGACGCCGTTTTTTGCACATTGAGAGCGAAGAGGCAGAGATACACTGGATGGCAATATTTGGTCACAATGTACAAACTATCAGAGGTCTTGTAAGTTGTGAAGCCAGCACTCAAATGACCGTGAAGTACAATGGAAACTAGGAACTACAGCATCAGTTGAGGAACAAAACACACTCATTTGATTTCTAAGTAATTTAAAGTGGCTGTGACACGAAAAAGCATGTTTATTTCATAATACATGCGGTATTTTATGCTCCTGAATGAAATGGACTGCTTGGATGTATGTGGAAGCGATCGCTATATTTTGAATCCCGCGCCATGAAAATGAGTGACTTCCGGCAACAGTCTCCAGTTGAGAAAGAGGGCGCTGTGACGTGTATGGAGGAAGGAGTCCTCTTCACTATACAGCCGTACTGTTGTATGAGAAGGACTAGGGATTCAGCTGATTTTGCGGATTAATTCGTTTATTTTTCGCATCACGCCAGCCAAACGGCTGCAGAAAAATCTTGCTGTACAAGGGAGAGGCGTGTGCGCCTTTTTGGGGTTTCAAAAGTTTCCCATTCATCGGTGGATATTGGCCAAAACAAGCTCTGCTACTGTGGAAGAACGGCAGGGAGCCCATGTGACGTCACCGCTTGGTGACATCAACAATGGCGGGCTGCGAGTTTATTTTTTTTTGACTGAAAATTTTACAAATGTTATTTAAACAAAAACATTAAGAGGGGTTTTAATATAAAATTCCTATAACTTGTACTAACATTTATCTTTTAGGAAGTCTTTCTATCTGTGGATCCATTTAACAGAAAGAATGTTAAAAATGTTCATGCCATCTTGTAGATTTATTGTGCTGTAATAAACAAATACAGTACTTATATACAGTATGTTGAATGTATATATCCGTCTTGTGTCTTATCTTTCCATTCCAAAAATAATTTACAGAAAAATATGGCATATTTTAGAGATGGTTTAATGGTTTGCAATTAATTATGATTAATTAATTTTTAAGCTGTGATTAAACTCAATTAAAAATTTTAATCATTTTACAGCCCTAGAAAAATTATGAATATAAACTCATCACATGACTACTGCATTACCAGAAAGAAATAGTCAATAAGCAAAGTAATCAAACCCATTATTTATGATTAAAGATTTGTGCTAAAGCCCAGCAAAATGCATCTTGTGAAATGTGTGTGTGTGTGTGTGTGTATATATATATATATATATATATATATATATATATATATATATATATATATATATATATATATATATATAATGTATATATATGAGAGAGAGAGCGAGAGAGAGTTTTAAGTCTGTATAGCATAATCTGCAGAGAGAGAGAGAGAGTTTTAAGTCTGTATAGCATAATCAGCAGAATGTGCCTATTTAATTTGGTCCCATTACTCTATTCACTCAATATACACAATCTGCACATGGCTCCTTAATATGGTAATTTATGAACGTAACTTTGGCTATGATAGGCATATGAGTCGACACTTCCGCGAAGCGAGTTCTCAAGTTCGAAAATCATTCTGATGTGTTATAAAGTTGTAATGTGGGATAAAAACATGATTGCTTCGAAAAAGAGTAGCTCTTTTCAATGCTCCAAAGATACATCAAAAGTTAAATGACTGTTTGGCGCTTTTTATAGACACCATGTAACAGAGAATCATATTTTTGATTACTCTAACAACACGTGAATGCATATTATGCTCATAATGCTCATATTATGGTGCGTGTGCCAATCATGCAATCAGTCCATGGTGCAAATTACATCTTCCCATCTGCTTTACAGGTTATTGCCAGATAAACTGTCCATCCTTGTAGTCCGTTTTTACCTCTGTGTTGATGTTTGTTCAATCGCCTATTCCCATGAATTTAAATAGTTCAACTCTACTCTTTACGTAACAGGCAGCTAACAGCGGTAAACTACTCCGGTCGCAAAGTGAAGTAGAGGATTAGCTGCCATCTTCTAGCTAAGTGGCTATGAATACAATGACAAAAGCAATTTGAGTGAGAGGCTCTCACTTAAGAGCTTTGTCTAGTATTGTGTTAATATGATATGTGCTATTTGAACTGTATCAGTACTGAAGCTATTAATTGCTATTTGTTTATGTGACAAAAATGAATTATTCTTTATGAATAATTGCCTATCTTTTGGATATAACCCCTAGCAATTTTGTATGTGTGCTCATCATAATGTACAGCTGTCCCTGTAATCGATATCAAGAATGTATTTTTTTATTTATAAGTGTTTCACTCAAATCAGCATTACTCTTACAAATGGACATTAGAAAGTTATTTGCTCACAGTAAGTATGAATCAGCAAGGAGGATTGAGAGGTAAGCTTGGTAACCCACCTAGGCAACATAAAGTTGTTAGTTTGAGTTGGTTACCTCCTAGTGTGTCCCTGTGATTGCCCATTGATTTCACCTGTTGTACCTGCTCCTAGTGTATCCTCCAACCTTCATCCTCCTGTGTCACCCAGCTGTTCTTCGTTGTCTCGTTACCCTTTGTCTGCGCGTGTGTATAGACCCTACTCACCAACGTCACAGAATGACGTGTCGCTGTATCCGGCCGCCATATTGTCCGTCTTTGTTTATCCGTATTCTCAATGGTTTCAATTTGTCGTGCAATTTATAGTGCAATTCATGGAAGCCTCGGTGCTTTCAGACGCTGTAAACTCATTGGATGCGTTGCATAAAAGGCGTTATGTGGAAAAGCTTCAATCTATTCATTCGCCAGATCCATATTTGATGCCTAAATCGAGATTTTTCGACCCGCTGTCTTCGCCGTCTCAACCTGACATCTGCTACTCTGATACTACAACTATCTTGTCCACACAAAATCAGCCTATTCTCACGAAAGTTTGAAAAATGCAGCACTCTAAGCAACATTACCCCGTATGACGCTTTACTTCCAATTTTCTAAAATGGCGACAATCAATAAAAAAAAAAGTTGACTGCGATAGCCGACGCTTCAAGGATAGGTGGATATTGGACTATTTCTTCAATAAAACACGCAACAACTGTGTCTGCCTCATTTGCAAAGAGACAGTCGCTGTTTTCAAAGAGTTCGATGTGACGCGATATTAGCAAACAAGAAAAGCTAACATGTACAACATTACAGGGAAGATACGCAGCGAGAAATTAAAGCAACTTGAAGCTAGTTTAACCCTTGAGAGTCGAAGGACGCGCCGGCGCGTCCTCAGCGCACGTCGTCTTTGAAGCGCCCTCACGTTTTAATTACGTCACCCACATGCCGTTGGTTGGTCTCGTTTTAAAGTGCGGAAGTTGATGTTTACTCTCGTTATTATTTGAAGTTTACTCTCGTTATTATTTGAAGTCAATCGACCAACTAAAACGTGAGATATTGTCATTTAAGTTTTATAGTTTTATTGTCCTCTCAAAAAAACATTAAAACGCTGCATGGATCATTTGTTTATGTCTATACATGAAGTCCAAGGTGTCACAAAAAAGGGACCAAACCAGGCCATCGTAAACAATTATTTCTTTGAAATATAAAGGCAACTTCAAAGGCATGCAAAATCAGACAAAATAGGCCCAGACCTTATTGGGTTAATTTCACAGCAGCAGTATTTCGCAAGAGCCCGAGTGTCAAAAGAGAACGCCACAAAGACGGGACTGTTGAAATTATGAATTAAAAAAAATAATAAAGCATATGTGACGCACAGAAGGGCTTGCTAAAATGTGTTGAAATATATTGTTCTATGTAAATCAGCCAAGATAGCCCCCCACATTTTTACCACACCAAATCTGGCCCCCTTTGTAAAAGGTTTGGACACACCTGTTTAACTGATGAGCCGTAGACGAGGCCAGCTTCTTTCACTTGGTACCAGCTAAATATTATTCAAAATGTAATGATGGTGGAAGAAATAAGCGCCTTGAATTTAAAACTGTATGTTGTCGGCGATTAGCCTCGCAATGATCTTAATTGTGCTTGTCAGCCCAAAACCCTCTAAATATATATTAAATGCATCTTACCAGATATAAAAGGACTACTACATAATCTGTGGTAATCGTTTGGAGCCCAGTTTTCTCGTCGAATTGCAGCAGTCCATCTCGCTCTCCTCTCCGGGTCTCTCGGAATACGGTAGAACTTCAAGTCTCTCCGTCTATCTTTTCTGTTATTGCAACCAACCGCCACACACGCCTTCACCATTTTGATTATTAATGTTAACGAGCAGAAAAACACGCCATAATAGGAGGAATTTACGAAGCGCTAATGCATTAACATGACAAGTAGACGGACAACATGGCGCGGAGGCGTGGTTGTGATGATGCATTTAATATATATTTAGAGAGTTTTGGGCTGACAACCACAATTAAGATCATTGCTTGGCTAATCGCCGACAACATACACTCAGACGTTGTGAATGAACTACCTGAAAATATATAATTATAAGGGGATAATAAGACAGTTGTCATACAATTAATTTACAATTTCACTATTGAGGTCAAAAGCCAAAAAATAAATTCAACTAGGGACCACCTGGAGTAGTGCTATCGCACTTCATATTTATTACATATTATATATGTATGTAGTGAGAGTGCTATCGCTAAACCATATAAGCATTAAAAGCCCTAGCTCCATTGACAAATGACATGAAATACATTAGACTTGACAGTGGATGTTAGCAAGAACAAAAGATTTTGAATTGAAAATTTCGTAACTCACCTTCCCGAGCACAAGATAGATTCCTGCCGAATATTCATGGACGAGGACCTGTTTCACCCAACCAGCAACGAAGTATTTATAAGCCTCCAAGCTCTTTTTCAAACTTTCGTGAGAATAGGCTGATTTTGTGTGGACAAGATAGTTGTAAATATCAGGGTAGCAGATGTCAGGCAAAGACGGCAAAGACGGCGAAGACAGCGGGTCGAAAAACATCGATTTAGGCATCAAATATGGATCTGGCGAATGGATAAACTGAAGCTTTTCCACATAACGCCTTTTATGCAATGCATCCAATGAGTTTACAGCGTCAGATAACACCGGGGCTTCCATGAATTGCTCTATGACTTGCACGATTAATTGAAAACAATGAGAATAGGTCTAAAAAATACGGACAATATGGCGGCCGGATACAGCGACACGTCATTTTGTGACGTAGGTGAGTAGGGTCTATGAGCTCCTAGTTTCTTTTCCCTCCTTGTTGCGTCATTGTCAATGTCCTGTCCAAGCCCCTCGTGTACCAGTCCCTCCGATTAAGTAAGTTTTGTTTGAACATTGCCTTTTTGATCCCCAGTCCTTTTAATTGTACTTTGTTTTTGTTAGTTATTATTAAAATGTTTTTTTTTTTTTTGAGTTCACCTCCAGCTGCCTTGTTGCGTTTTTTGTTTCCCTGCATTTGTGTCCACACCACCTGTCTGCCCGCGTTTCCTGACAAAACTACTTTTAGGTTACAACCTACCAGTTGAGAAACACTGATCGATTACATAATGGGAATTGGCGACCAAACAAATATCAACAAGGATGGGCAGTTGATCTGGCACTAACCTGTCAAGCAGGCGGAAAGATGTCATTTTCACCGTCGGCTGTATGATTAGCACACGTAATATTGATGTTGCTTTCACCTGTTGGAGAATTTGGATTTTTTTTTTTTTTAAAAAGAGCATGTTGGGTTAATTCAAAACTGTCAATTGTCATTGGTGTGAATGTGAGTATTTTTTTTCCTGTATGTGTCTTTTGACTGACTTGTAATCACCCCAGATCGTAAACCCACTTCAGGTGATTAATGCTTTAGAATTGTTCATTATACAGTATTTGACTCCAGACTGATGTATGTCTTTAATACTGTTGTTCCTCTCTTTTCCTCTGCCTCAACTTTGCTGGCCGATTTAATAAGACAAGTTGTGAGGTACGGCAGCATGATTCAGGCCTGAGAAAAAGAAAAACGTGTTGAGAAGTGGAAAAATACCCGGCTAATTCCACAAATATGCATGAGTATTTCTTGGCGGCTGAGTGTCAGACGCAGACATATTCTCGGTCTTAGTCAGAGCACGGTTTGAGACGATGCAGCAGCATGTTGTCAGGAATAATAAATACAGCTTTGGCTGCCATGTACACAAGCTAAGGAATCAATTTTGTACGACAGTTGTCACTGCTTGCGGACAATACTGTTCCTTTAACAACACCGCAGTCACTATATGAAGTGCTTTTGTGCCCTCAGACGTGGTGAAGCAGCTCACATGTGTACGCGAACAAAGGGAGAGTGTTAGAAAGATGACGCAGCCACCAGTTTAGCTCACAGGGCTAAACCACAGAAACCAAAAATGACACTAGGTTAAAAATGGAGCATGTAACTCAGCACCCAACCAAAATAGAACCCAGCCTACTGTGTGTTTAAGTTGTTTTAATGCAACTTGCAGTAACAACAACTCCAATACAAATCACTACATCCATCATTAAGTTTAGGGCCTCTGTTGAGTTTTCAGAAGGCTATGAAAAAAATGCAACAACCCCTTTATGGGGTCGTCATATATTTTGAGCACTTGTATGTTTGAATGTTTTTGGGCTTTTTATGCCAGATATGCAGGGTTTAATGTGTTTGTGTTTTGATTTGCATGCATGGTAGTTGATTAATGGCACACATGTAACGTTGGCCATCCCCATCAAACCACATTACAAGCTGGTTTTTCCTTTTTTCATTTTTATTTAACCGTCGCAAAGCAATGACAGGAGGGGACAAAAAAAGTATGATGATTACCTTAGAAATGGAACGTGTCTGGTAAATCAATACATTTAAAGAAATCTGTGCTTTCTAGCAACACAAACAGTGCTTTATAGAATAGGAAAACGTCCTGTATCACTGCACTCCTTTTGGTAGACACCAAGACTTGCATGAAACGAAATTTTTGTAATACTCTTAACAAATCCTTGTAGGCTACCGTTATAAGTATTTGAACTGTTATGTGCAAATATATACGTATTGTGACCAAAGCAGCTGACTTAGGCAAGATGTACATTTCACCATTGACTGGTCACCAGCATCTATATTTCATGTAACTAATCATTTACATGAGAGGGGATATACCGTATTTCTCAAATATTGTGCAGTCAATTTGTCTGCATATCGATCTGTCCCTCCATCTAATGTGACGTTTGGCCCTTGTGAAACGAATGAGCTGCAGGACACTGTGCGTGTCTTTCAAGTGGCAGTCCTAGCCTATTAATGACAGTCTGGGTCCAGCAGAGGGCGCCATTCATCATAATTTACCATGACGCCCTCAGATGTAAATACTGTATTTAAAAAAGTAGGATCAAGGTGTTCATTGTTGCTTTGAGCATATTGTTAAACTATTTACAATTTGAATTATATGGAGATTTAAAACCGCATAGTAGTCTAATTCAAGGTTAACGTTACCATAGGCAGTGACTTTGAGTGGTAACCCTATTTTACTACAAACAGTGCTGTATCTATGTAGACAGAACACCTGGATAAGTTGCACCATATGCAACAAATTTAATGTTATAATGTGAAAAGAACAATGTCATTGCAACAAAAAGTGTTGTTGTGTTTTCCAATGGGGAGGCAGGACAGATAAATGATTTTTTGAAAATTTATTTCATCGATGAAAGATGATTTGGAATATGGATTGTTTTGAATTGCAAGGAACAATTCAATTTCAAGGCACCACTGTAAATTATACACACCACCAGAAGCCTGCTGTAGGAATACTGTAGTTTTAATAAATAAATTGAATTACATTAATTAAAACAAAACACATTATACAGTGGTAAACCCATGTTTATTGTGGCTGCTCAAGTATATGTTGAAAATTGTGAATGTAAAAAAGCCCAAAACAAAACAGACAACCTGTAAAAAAATATATATATTTTACCCTACTTGCATGTAGACTTGCCACTATCCCTTTCAGTAAGGAATTATTCCGAATTGGGAATTAAAATTTGCGTTCTGTATTGAACCAATACGGAATATGTATAAATAGATAGATTTCTATGCATTTTAGGCGAATTGGGGATGTCCCTTTTTTTTCCGCCTGTACAGCTTTGGGCTTGAGGGGGCATCCCTTATTTCTGTTTCTGAAAGGTGGCAAGCCTACCTGCATTCTTTAAACAAATCTATTGAGCAGGTATTCATACTCTTTTCCTTTCAGTAAAAATGGTAAATTAATATGTAATAAGAAAACCACCATAAGTTGATATGCATGATAGGGTAGGGTGAATGCGCAGAAATGCCTGTAATGTGAGCTGGGAAAACCAGTATGAGGACAAAAAAAAAAAAATTAAATGGTGTTCAGTATCTTGCTTAAGGACACTTTGACATGGTCAGAAGTGTGGAGTAATGAAGCCCACAACCTCTGGGTTGAAGAACAACTCTACATGTGATGTTAATTGCTTTACCTTGTTCATTTGGTGCACCAATAAAAATTTTACCGTGAAGCTAACATGGAATTCAAATGACAATTAAATGTTACATTTAAACACACAAAATGATCCCATCAATGATATTATAGCCTTTACCTCATAAAATCTTCTGCCTGAGTGCTAGTATAAAAAGCGAAACTCTATGGAGGGGCTATGGAAGTTACTGTAGCACGAATGTTACAGTAATTATAAACTTTCAAAAACTTCCACTATAATACATACAGCAAAATTTACAAGGATAATTAATTATTCAATGCACTGTGGAGAAAAAACAATAATGGAATGCCAAAGCTTCACTCTATTTGTTAATTACCCAGCATATCCTAGTATAACTGTAGACCTCTGTTGTCAATCGTGTTACAGCACGAAGTGGTATTAAACTTTAGTTGAAAAACTATATTGGAACGATGAACTGTAAAGAAAAGGTTAACTTAAACCTCAATGATATGGAATGACTACTAGAATATACACGTATTAGCAAGGGTGTAGGTTTGGTCTCAATATTGGTAGGGACGATATAACAGCATAACCTGCATGTACACTTTTTGCTGGGGACGGGACATTAATAAGTCCACACAGATTGGGTGAACGTGGGTTAAGGCTACATTTCTCACCAATATGAACCTAATTAATTGATAGGCTAAATGATCAATGCAAAAACAAATCTGTATTGACCAGTGTTTTTAATAACGGCGTTAGACTATAACGGCATTCCTAACGGCGTTATTTTTCAGTAGTGAGTCATCTAATTAATTACTTTTCTCATCTTTGCAACACCGTTACCGTTACTGACGATGTAAGGCGTGCGTTATTTTGCGTTACTACGGTGGTTGAATGACACGAGAAAAGTCTGCGAGACACGAAAAGAGATGAGCGGGAGTGGAAAAGATGGAGTTGTGGCGCCATTGCAAACACGATGCTAGGCTAGGTGGCTCCAATAATACCTGACTGTAGCCGACATCTACGCTAGATATTACATGTATACATACATGTATACTGCATGCAAAATTATACACTTGCCGGCGTTCGTAAACAGCCGCCATCTTAAAGCAGTAGACTTCTCAGAAAGGCTCTGTTTTAGAGAACCTTCCTAGCGAACTTAAGTAACTTTTTATCTAAAATACTCCTAAATTGGCAAAATCTCGACTTGACTCTATCTTTAAATGATGAAAGTTTTAAAACTTTTACATGTAGAAAGTAGACAGAAGGGAACTAATGCAATAACGAGAGCAATTTTAACAACGTTAACAGTTGAATCAAAACATTAAATGACTTCCAAACATAGCAAAGGTTACTATCTAGTTATCGCAATATCCACAATACCCTTGTATTGGGTTAGGGTGACTGTCACAAAAACCCTTTGAGCTTCACATAGTTTGACCTATTTTTTTTATTTTTAATGAAAAAAAAAAAAAACATGAAAAGTAAAACTAGTTACTTTGCCAAGTAACTAATTCCTCTTACATTCAGGTAACTGAGTTACTAACTCGATTACTTTTTGGGAGAAGTAATTTGTAACTGTAATTAATTACTTTTTTAAAGTAAGATTAGCAACACTGGTATTGACTTGTACTAACTTCCACACTGCAAATTTATAACATCTTAATCTGATAATTTCCTTAAATCTAGTCGAATAATTTTCTCCATTTTGTTTTGAGCTGATTAATGGGTCAATTTTTTCAATTTAGTCAGGTAAATATTACCTTTTGTTCTTATTAAGCCCATACATCTAAAAGTTAGTCATTTAACTCCAAAATCAAGGGAAGAATATTAATTCTTGAATTTCTGACGAAAAGACGAAAAAAAAGTTTTTGGTTGTTGTTTTTTTTAAGATTAAATATACTCATTTTTTGTTCAAAATAAGTGTGTTAAGATTATTTTCAGCTAGCTATTTTTCATATTTCAAGAAATCTGAGTAAAATTTACTTGAAGTACTGGCAGATAATTTCACTTATTTCTAGTAGATTTACACTGAAAACAAGGGAATTTAACAAGTCATCAGCCAATCGAACATGCGTTTCAAGAAAAAAAAAATGGTGTCAGTGAAAGTCTGAACATAACGAAAGTAATTCATTTAATAATGGTAGGGTCAATGCTATCCTTACAAAATGCAAGTATATGAAGACAATCTAAATGACCTCTATGACTGAACTCATTATATAATGCAAATAAGGTTGCTTAAAAGTTGGTGGGGACAATTTGAGCATCCTGAAGTTGCTAGTGTTATGTCTCTAACATCCCTATGAAAACCTCCGTCATTGGGTATGAGTGACCAAAAAAATAAAAATGAGCATGATGATACCAGTAGAGCACAACAGATAATGTCCTCATTGACCCTTACTCTTCTTCAGGCAGGCAGACTAAGAGCATTTGTTATTCAATCCACATTTGTTGACGCGTCACTCGTCATTTCATGTTGACTGTAAATGAAATGCTTTGCTTGAAGTGATGACAGACACGCTCAATGTTACTGTTATATACAAAATAGTCGCCGTAACATAGCAGAAGTTATATTCATTTCGACCCGCGTGCCCATTCTGTCTTTCTTTTGGAAGTAGACTATAATTGCCAATTGCTCTCTCATGGGAAAATGCCTCTCTGGCTTGTAATGTGCACTTACATAACAGTGTCCGCTTTTTAATATCTAGTGAAGGTTTTTTTTTTTTTTTTTTTTTTTTTTTTGGGAGGAAGCTAAAGCCTTTTGTACCTGTCAACCTGCTCTGAGTGTGCAAATATCCTCCCACGTCCTCTCTTCTTCCTCGTCTACTTGTAACGCTGAAGCTTGAATTATGACGATTCAAAACAATGGAACCACTTGAGGGTGGTTTCATAATGTATTCAATTATGTTTCACCGATATTTGCTTGTAGCAAAAATTGAAGTCTCCTGTTACGGGAAGAATAAATGTTACAGACTGCTATCATCCTGTGATTAAAATTTTTATTTCCCAAAAAGGAATAACGCGAGTCATCCTTCTCAGAGTGTAATGGTTGCATCACAGAACCTTTATTATTTGTATAATTAATGTTTACACTTTTATTTTGGGAATTTTAACTACTGTCAAAACACACAACTTATTTTTTTCTTATTTTGTTTTGAGCATGACGGTATTGCCTGTTTAGCACATTTTATGTTTTCAAAAGGACCGTAACATCTAAGGTGCAGATACAGCAGTAGCTAACGTGCATGTTTATTTTCATATTTTCTATCTACGGATCCTTGCTTTTCCTTTGCATGTTTATAATGTTGTGGGAAAATGCATGTATATGTAATAGATTGGAAATATCCCATGATTGATAAAATTCATATATATGTTAATTAAAAAGACAGGTGAAAAAAAACGTGGTAAAATGTTAGTGTTGAAGAAGGGGTTAAAAACGGATTTTGAAATGGATAACATTATTAGCATTCATTGAAATCATTTTTAATATAACTGAAACGATGTGAGACCTGCTCTCCTAGTTTAGCCTCAGTGAGAAAAATGATCGGCGATCGACTAGTAGTGTCTGCTGAATGAAGGAAAAGGGAAAGCTCGCCACTTTGCCTCATTCTCCTTTGAGCTATTGAAGGCAAAACATCGTGGTTTGAGTGTTCATTCTGATATCCCTATCCAGGTATGAAACACTGCACAAAGCATTTACATATACATTTGTAAATATTTCGTTTTGATATATATTTGTATTACTTTTCTGTGAATGTTAAAAATGCCACTTTTCCCTGTATTGTCTTAGCTAGTTCGCCAGTTAAGGGGTAAAATGGCCGTCATTAACGGCCGATAAGGTCAATTGTTTGGTTGTCCGTGTTTATATTTATCTTCTTTGACATAGTTTGCAACTTTGTATTACATATCTAACAGAAGCTTGAGAGAAATTAACATGTTTATGATTTTTTTCTTTGTCTGTAAAACTGACTATATGAAAAAGCCTTTGGGAAAGTGCACATTATTTAGAATGCTAATGATATATTTTTGATACGTTTTTCCTGTTTTCTTGGACATTTTATGTTAAATACAATTCTCCTTTGAGCTATTGAAGGCAAAACATCGTGGTTTGAGTGTTCATTCTGATATCCCTATCCAGGCTGCAACATATAGATATTTGCTACATTAAGGGGATCAGCTTTATTTAAGAGATGATCTTGGGATGCCCCAGCAAAGTGATGATGTTGCTTTCCATCTGCACTTCACAATAGGGAAAGTAAGATTCACAACACTTTGAATGAGTTTTTCCCAACAGGATGCGCTGACAAACGACATCTGTATAGTCTGTATTTACTTTCTCTGCTAGTGGATTATCATCATGTTGGTAAAAAGGAAAACTGTTTACAATTAGTTTACAGCATCTTCTATTGCAGCAAGTAAAAGGCACGCCAAGTTAAGGTAGAGTCATGAAGTACAAATGTTTCATTCTGTGAGTATTGTCACACTTTTCTTCTGTACCTGCAACCACTGCTTAATTTGTAAATCATAAGGTGCCGGAACGCAAAGTACATACGACAGCGCAGGGATGACGAGACGGACACAGGTCCCAGAATATAAGCAGAAATGGTGCTGAAACAACATGCAAATGCCCACTTGCCATGCTGTGGGATTTATAAGCCTCAATTTCAGATAATAATAATAATAATACATTGTATTTCTAGAGCGCTTTTCAAGCCACACAAAGACGCTTCACAAGAGAGATGGAATCATAGTACCAGCAAAACAATCATAAAAAATGAAAAGCAAAATATCCATGGTATGAATGTCCGAATTATTTAGGCTACACTCTGCACAGCACGGGCAATTGTCCACATAACCACAGTTGGGACTTACAGTCAGCAATTAGTTTCTCAACAGGTCTAACTTAAAACATACTTAAAACATAAAAAAGATTGGCACGGCGACCTATTTAGCTGACCATATTTAGTTGTCCAAAACATTCCTTGTTGTCGTTGTTGCTTTTCTGACTCATTTGTCTGTCTTTTAGGCATGTTGAAATACGGTTTGATCCTAAAGTTTTTTCTAATTTATGTCAGGGGCTGATTTGTTGGTGCAGCTTTTGAGCGTATCAACAAATCTCCTACTCTTTCAAATGACGTAACATTTTTATGAACAACATTGTTACCAGCATCTCCAAGGGGCCGCTGTCCCATTTCAGTGTGACTGGCATCGCCAATTTGGCGTAGAAGAAGAAGTGGGTGAGCGTATGGGGGAGAGAAAGGAAACGCGGTGTTGACTTTTACTATGGTTCGGAGTTGAAAGCACCGCTAACCAAAAGTGCAGATTGGAAACAACATGCAATTCTTGTGATATGTTCTGTAAATGAATCTATGCATCTTATTATTTTATACATTTTTTAAAAACTTTTTTATATTGTAACATCGCCGGGGCTGTCATCGGCATGGTAATTTATGCGTCAACGCAGGGCTCCTATAGGTGCGCCAGCGCGACGCTCCGATTGGTGGACTGCATAGCCGCCTCCCAGTGACTTGTTGTTTGTTTTGCAGTGCCGGAAAGAAAAATAAAATGAGGGGGTAAAAAGCGTCAAGGTTCCTGTATTATTTTCGCTGCCAAGCTTTCACTTAGCAAGCGTTACAATTTAAAGCGACTGTTTTCTGTTCAGCCCAAATGCTTGATGAAAAGTTTGGGCAACCATGACTTAGAGTGGTGGTTTCCATATTTAATTAATGTGTGCTCCCTTCAGTAATGTATAATGATTCGAGACGAAATCAATTGTAGGGCTCCTATGTTATAATTGATGATGATTATGAAAGTATCGCCTTACGTCCTCCTTCACACTGTTCGACATAAGATTATCATTAATATTGACACTCAAAATAAGACCCCGTAATACGTGGAGGCCCAACTCAATAGGTACTGAAACATGTTCCAGCATGATCCGGTTCAAATTAACCCCTGCCTGCAACATTAGGAATTACTGTAAATGGAGGAAGTATGAAAAAGCAAAAATATAATCGTTGAGTCATTCAAATTCTCACTGAGCTGAATCTGTTTGAATGTCATGGCTGGCAACTGATTTTTAATATGATTTAAGAGGTTATTTTCCCTTGATAATTCAGGTTTTGTACTTCAGTGACATTCCCTTTCAGAGGTTCCACTGTGCTGTCTTTTTTCCCCCCAGTGCAACTGCCTCTTTTGGCCAAAGAACAAATCTTCTTCTCCAGCAAATGCCTGGAATCTTCCAAATGGGCAACACTTCCATCTCTCCGAGCTTCTAAATGGCTATGATATATTACACTGTCATTAAAAGCAGTGGAGCTCATCTACAGGTCATACTTGGTGCATTCTGGGATGTTTTGATTGTGTTCCCTAAAAAGAACAGACTTGTGAAAGAAATGAATGCAAGCCCACCAAATCAATGCAGCTCTGTACTATTTTCTTTTAAAATAACAGGCTTGAGTATCACAAACTCAGTTTCTAATCTGCTGTGCCAGATGAGAGGTAGCAGTAGAAGGAAACGTGATTAGCTGAAGGCCGCACACATTTGAACTTGGACAAGTCATCCATTCTTCTCCGTGTAGTTAAAATACCACATCTCACGAACCTGCAGTATATGCATTTAATCCTGTTCAGAAAAGCAAGAAGGAAGTGCAACAGTGAGCAGATTAGGGACTTTGAATAGCTACGGTAAAACTGGTTTGTGGCGATAACAAATACCAATACAAAAGAGAGAAATGAAATTCACATACCTTTTATGAAACCCTTAAAAACTATTCTTTTTTCCATATCAGCAATTCAAAAAGAAACCCCACGAGTGCTTCTATATAAACAGGTTTCAGGGGATCCATAATGTGGTGTAATGGGCTGTATCCCATGTGCAAGACTGGATGTAATTCATCACTTTGCACTGTATCTGTGGAACACAAGTTTCTAATGCTAATAGATGATGTACTGTAAGGACAAAATGAAGGAAAGCATGATTTGACTGTGATGTGTGATCTGTGATATGACCTGTAACACAATTCAGTGTAGGTTAGTTTCTGTAATATTGAATTGCATGTACTCGGTGGTTGGTAGAGTAGCCAAATATGCTACTTACTTACTTTTAGTAAGAGTAGCGCTACTACAAAAAAATATTACTCAAGAAAAAGTAAAAATAATATTCCCAAATAAATACACAAGCACAAGTAAAAAAAAAAGTATTCCGTGAAAAGAATATTCTAAAGTAATGAGGAACAACGTAACTGCTTACAATATCAACGTTATATATATGAACTGTTTTTATTATACTGTTATATTAGATAACCGTATTAGGTAAAAAAAAAATACACAGAAAATCAGCAAACTCAAAAACTGGGAGAGAGGTTGAAATACAATCTTGCGAGTAATGTTGACTATGTCAAATTTTTACGGCGCTTTAAAGACGCCACATGATTGAACAGGCCCCCCTGATAATCATAGGACTTCCTACTGCAAGCTTGTGTGTGGTCATGAGACTATTGTTATGTCTGATCGGTAAAATGTAGTCTTCATTATTGTTGCGATGTCTCACTGGTGAAACTGGTAGAGCCACTGTGGGCATCAGTGGCAAAAGTAAAGTAAAATCTAATTTGTAGAATAAAGAGGAAAAAGTGTAGCCCAAAGTAGCGGCGTGAGAGGAGTGTTTGCTCTCCACAAATCGACTCAAGTAAAAAGTATAGCGCGGTAAAACTATTCTGGGAAGTGCATTTTTATCAAAGTGTTACTCAAGTAAATGTAATAGAGTAAATGTAAATGTAGTAATGTACTTTTGTTGGTCAGATTTTGGCCCTCGGTTTTTGCTTTTTGTAGTTCAAGTTCATGTGCCTGTTCGGTTCAGTAATTCTAGCTTGATTGCTCACCATTTGTGGACTGTCACTGAGCTATCCTTTACACGTACGCCAAAAATTATAGAATACTCTCGCACATGGATCATGTCGACACTGCCTCATTCACTGTACTTAACTTTAAGAGTCAAATTGATTCACGTGGACAAATATTGCTTAAATACTCTGTCATCAGCCGTGTTTGCTCAACAGCCACTTATAAATCTGAAATCAAAATTTTCACACGGACAAAGCAAAACAATGTGGAACACATTTAAAGTGAGGAAAAAACTCATGACTTCAGTATTGTAAGAAAAGGATCACTGGACCACTCCTTTTTACGTTATACATTAATAATATTTTTCTTCCCAATCAATATTGTAATGTTCATTTTTTTGCTGATGATTGTATTCTATATGCGCCCGGTTCTTCCCCATCTCTAGCTCTGACTCATTTACAGACTGCTTTTGATAGCTTACAAATATCTCTTCATAATCACAGATTAATTTTGATTTACCCGGAATCAAATCCCTAAATGGAACTAAAATTACTCTCACTGATTCATACAAATACTTAGGAATTTGGATTGACAGTAATTTATCATTCAAAACTCACATTCATTATCTAATCTGTAAACTTAAATTTAAATTTAGCTTCCTGTATAGAATCAAAGGCTGTCTGTCAACTTCTAACCGAAAAACCATTGTATTATCTTCTTTTGTTTCTGTTCTTGATTATGGGGACATCCTGTACTGCTATCCAGCTCCATCAACTCTTCAACAGTTAAACCCGGTCTATCACAGTGCACTACGTTTCATCACCAATGACAATTTCTTCACTCATCATTGTACCCATCCGAACTACCTCACATCTCTCCTGTCATTCAAATCCAGTAACTACAAAACACGATCATCCAACTACTTCACCCTAAACATTCCATCCACTCGCACTAATGTTGGCAGAACTGGCTTTAGCTACTATGCTCCTCTTAAATGGAACAAATTGCAAACCACTCTTAAACTACAGTCAATCATTCATCTTGGTGATTTTAAATCTCTTTTGTCTGATGTTTTTACTGATTATTGTCACTGTTTCCGTTAGTGTATTTTGTGTTGTTTGATATTTGTGAAGGTTTCTTTGTGCTCAGGCCTCCCTTGTAAAAGACATATTAATCTCAATGAGACTGCCTGATAAAATAAAGATGAATTAAAAGATTGAAGTCTAATTCTTCTATTGGCAGCAGGGGTCATGCCCCCGATACCGAAATCTTATTCTGCAAGAATGTTATACTTCCTTGACAGTAGGAAATAGCAAGATCATAAGATTTATGAGAAATCGTGCAAAAAGTTTTAGAGGTTTGGCGGAATCCGGAAATGAAGCAATTTGTGTCATGACATTCTCTGTGCGACCATCATATATCATTTATCTATGTTTGCACATGTAAATGGAACTAGCCCAAATATTGGCTGTATGTAAACGTAGCCATTGACAAAACCAATGAGCATAGATGCCATTCCTTGCAGCGGTCCCACAGCCCCAAGCTAAGCGCTCCTATTTTAATACATACATTGCATTACCCTCCCCACACAATCCCATCACGGTGCTGGGTAATGGCTGCCAGCCGGGGACCTGGCAGCCACAGTAATATGGTGGTAGGTGGGTCCCACACTTTTTCTCGATGGCAAGCCGCCCGGGGCGTGGCCTCCACTCTTCCTGGCCTGCCGGCCGTGGGAGTGGAGGGACGTCGGGGTTCAGATCTCACGTCGCCCCGCAGCGGTTCCTCTGCGTTCCCCTGCTTCTGCCTTCCCCTCTCTTCTCTGCCTGGTTATCTGCCCTGCACTCCGTCGCGGATCGCTGGCTGGACGCCGGTGTGTCGGCTGGGTGTCGCCTGCTCCAGCGGGGGACCTTGCCCTGCCCTGGACTTGGTGGACCATTGGGGGTCCCATGGCGTGCCGTGCCGGTTGGGGGGGCTGCACCTATGGGTCGTTGGCAGGGTGGCCGTGGGGTTGGGGGTGTGTCCCCTCTTCCCATCCCTGAAGGCCGGTTGATAGGGGCGCGGGAGGCCCGGGGGACCACCCTGGATCAGTGGGGGCTGACGATGGCCTCTTTGCCGGGCCGCGGGAGGAGGGATGGGCTGCGCTGGTTCCTCCTCCCCGGGCAGGCTGGGTGGGGGCCGTGATCCTGGGTCTCCGCTCGTCTGCGTGGCTATCGCATGTTTGATGGGGCTCGCGTGCGGCTGGATGTGATTGGGTGCGCTCGGGTGGGGGGCCTCGGTACCAGGATTGGCGATGGGGTAGCATAGGGTCCGTTGCCGGCGGGCTTACAGTCACAAGGGATTCACACGATTACTGGTTTCTAGATCACAGAGCTGATTTGTAATTTGAAATACATCTAGCTGATGATAGCACCAACATATTCATAGTGTAGGCGTTCAAGGTATTTCTTGTTGTTGTTTGTTTTTCTTGTCTTTTCTTCTGTTCCCCCATAACCACTTCCTGTTCGCTGCTTTGTCTTAATAAACGAGGTATGTTGAATGATCACAATGGGAGTATGTCATACTCCAATGTGAAAAATTAAAACTGTTCAGACCAACCGGACACTTAAGACTTCCATTCTACGTGTCAAACAGGTGAACAAGACAGGTTTAAAAAAAAAAAAAAAAAAGAAAAAAAGAAAAAAAAAACTTGAGTATTCTTTTCACCAAATACTTTTTTACTTGTACTTGAGTACATTTTTTGATGATTATTTTTATTTTTATTTGAGTAATATTATTTTTGAAGTAACGCTACTTTTACTTAAGTAAAATTTTTGGCTACTCTACCCACTTCTGCCTACTGATGAGGCAACATAAGGAGCAACGGGAGGGTTCAAAGGATACTGTACATCGATATACAAGGACAGAGGATTGAACCCACAACTTTTGGTGTGGGAGACTACCAGTCCATCACCAGACCCAAGCAATAATGAGCTGCGAACTGTCATACAACATCAGCGACAATCGCGAGGCACAATTAAGTTAGTCTGTACTGCTGTTATGGTTAATAAAAGAATATTGCTGAACAATAGAAAGTTTAAAAAAAAAAAAAACAGCAAACGTGGCATTTGCTGTCAGCACTCGTTTACTTTCATGTTGCGTCCAGTTGGTTATTTTGAGCTGCAAGAAAAAAAAAATCCACCGATGAGATGTGCACAGCAAGTGCCCTGTGTGGTTTTGTATTCATCACCACATCACCTTAGTTGTAACCTGCGGGCCTGTTTTCTCAATTAGACTCTGACAGCAAGTCTAGTGCGTTACCAAGAGCAGCAAATGTCACTTTGGACTTAAGTTCCCCCTCCATCCGTCTTAAGTGCTCCCTGTTGACACCCCATTGCTCAACACGAGTGTGTGTGCACGCGTGTGAATGCACGTGCATGTGTATTCGTCTCTGAGGAGCAAGTTAACCCTGGGGTATGGAGGCAGGGAGTAGCAGCTGGAGATCTTCTTTCCCTTGGTTCCTGTCCCAATTAATTAGCATGGACAAAGACGTTTACGTAAACACATGTCTGTCGCCCACACGCAAACGCACACAGACACACAAAGTGAAGTTTAATGCAGTAAGGCAGCATTTATACCATCTTCCAAATAAGAGCCACGTGTATAAAATTAGATTTGCCATATCGGGTGTTTTTACTGTTGTTAAAACAGAAAAGGTTGCTTATTCTCGGCCAAAATGTACTGGAAGTCAGAAATGACTTCATCACATATAACAGTAAGGCTACGTTCATACTACAGGTCTTAATGCACGAATCCGATTTTTTCGTGTTTTTCCGACTCGAGTGAGGCATTAACTTGACGGTCTGAACGTGACAAGTCGCATAGAACTGGACCATTTCAAATCCGATCTGGGTCACTTTCGTATGTGGTTCAAATCCGATCTGGGCCACATTTTTCCGGACTGCCGTGGCGGTCTGTACTGTCCATTCTCCGGAATCGGAATTCATGCACTAATTACGTCAGCAAACAGCAAGAGGCACGAAGGACGGCAGCGATGCAGGCATTAGCGCCTAGCTTGAACTTTGCTTTTAAGCACGAAGCGGGCTTGAGCACAGTCATAAAAAAATAAAATGAAGAAAAGGATAACCCTGTCAATTTTCGATTTTAATTCTGTGCGCCGAATGAGCAATATTTCATTATTGAACACATTGCCGAGTCGGGGCAAACTGACGCACCCACGTCATTTCACGCACACACGTCAAGGCTTATGTGTGTGCGTGTATGCGTTCTATCAGTCCATATAAACTTTGAAAATAAAACTAAACGTGGATTATTAATGTCTGTTATTTGTATCCTCTTTTTAACAAGGAAAATATGATAATCCCTGGAATGACAGCCAACATCTGTGGTCATTTGTTTTGATGCTTCTGCGCATGCGGGTCGTCTTGCTCAGCGTGTGTCGGACTGCAAATTAGTGCGCATGCATAATACTTGAATGGTCTCAATGGACAAAGTCAGTCTGAACGGGCACGCCAAAAAAACGGATATGACAAAAAATCGGATTCGTGCATTAAGACCTGTAGTATGAACGTAGCCTAAGTCTGAGTTAGAAGGCAAAGAGCCTATTAGGCTACGTTCATACTACAGGTCTTAATGCACGAATCCGATTTTTTGTCATATCCGTTTTTTTGGCGTGCCCGTTCAGACTGCCTTTATCCATTGAGACCGTTCAAGTATTACGCATGCGCACTAATTCGCAGTCCGACACCCGCTAAGCAAGAAGACCCGCATTCGCAGAACCATCAAAACAAATGACAGACGTCATCCGTCATTCCAGGGATATCATATTTTGCTTTTCAAAAGGTGGACCTAAATAACAGACATAAATAATCCCCGTTTAGGCAAATATTCAAAGTTTATATGGATCGATAGCATGCACGCACTGTCCGTGCACGTAACACACACATACGGGCAGTTTGTCCCGACTCTCGGCCGTGGAGGCAATGTTGACATATTGCTCACTTGGAACAGAGAGAAAACTGAGCATTCTCAGGCTTATCCTCAACCCATTTTTATTTTTTATGACTGTTGTCAAGCTCAGCTCTTCCTCAAAAGCCGTGTTCACTGCAAGCTAGGCGCTAATAACGCACAGGTGCATCGCTACGGTAACGACTCTCTCGCTATTTGATGACGTAATTGCTGCATTAAATCCGATTTGCGGGGCTGGACAGTACAGACCGCCGCGACAGTCTGGAAAAATGTGGCCCAGATCGGATTTGAACCACATACGAAAGTGACCCAGATCGGATTTGAAATGGTCCAGTTCTATGCGACTTGTCACGTTCAGACCGTCAAGTTAATGCCTCACTCGAGTCGGAAAAACACGAAAAAATCGGATTCGTGCATTAAGACCTGTAGTATGAACGTAGCCTTAGTGTTGCTTGTGGCTGTTTTATTAGGGCCCGAGCGTCAACCGGCGCGAGAGCCCTATTGGAATGCAAAGGATTATTATTATTTTGTTTTATGGCAAATGAAAATTGCCAATTTGGAGGCCTTAACATGCACGAAAACTCACCCAAATTTGCTCATACATGCGGCTTTGCGTAAATTTCAACAATTTTGCAACGTTGCGAAAAGATAACAAAATGGTTCAGTGGTGCCCCCTTGAATTTTTCAAAAAGGCCTCTCCTATTAGGTTTTTTCAACATAGAGCGATGAAATTTGGGGAGTTGATACGATGTGTAAAACTGCTCCAAAAAGTCTCTTGCACCCATATTCAAAACTTAACAGGAAATCGGGTATTTTGGATTGAATGTGAAATTTTTATCGATTTACGGGGTGCACATTTGAGGCCTTGGCGCCTAGGGAGTTAGTTGGATTCTCCTAAAAATCGATGAGACTGTTCATGAGACATATGGCATTGTAAATTATCAAAATGGTGAGTTTTCATTCAAGGGCCTGACTTGGGCGGGGTGCCAAAGTCAGCCATTTTTATGGCAACAAGCCATATTCAGTAAATGGTGTTACACTTGTATAGCGCCTCTCCACCTTTTAAGGCCCTCAAAGCACTTTACACTGTCTTCTCATCCACCTACTGGTGACGCAGCACCAGGAGCATTGTGGGGTTCAGTATCTTGCTCAAGGATACTTAGACAAGTTCATCAGGGGGAGAAAAGAACCCACAACTTCTGGGTTGGGGAACGACTACATAACCACTGAGCCACGTCATCCCCAAATGACTGATAACTCCCTGATAAAAGGTGCTCTCTTTTCATATATGCCATGTTTGAAAGGTAACCCAGCCTGAATACGACTGCATTGAAATATTTACCCATTAAGCCTGGTGCCCCCATTGGGAACAGGAAATGGCCTTTTTTATGAGACAGGCCCCTCCTCCAAGGGAAAGAAGTCAATTGAGCTCAAATCTGCATCAGAGGAGCCTTAAGACATGTGCTCAGGTGCCTGATGAAAAATACTAAGGTTTCGTTGAATCTGAGGACAGTAAACAGCAAAGTGAAAATGACTGTCGCCATTTTGTTTCGCCACAAATTTTGAACATTTATAACTTGGCAGATATACAACATATCTGCGCCACACTTCCCGTGCTGAAGGGTCCTATAGGGGTCATTTGCATTAACTCTTCAGCGCCAGCTAGTGGAAACAGAAAGTCAATCTTTTACTTATATATGTCCAGTTTTTTTCAGTTTGGTCATTGTAGTTACAAGATCTTTTGTAATACTACATTTTAAGGCCCATGTCCACATGTCTCTGTCTATTGCCATGACGACTCTCTGTTCGCCATTAAAACAAATAATGTTTTTTCATGGACTTAAGCAGCTTATACAGCCAAGAAATTTGGCACACTTGGTTGAATTGGCCCAAAAACGCGAAAAACCAGGGAATACAGAGATTTTTTTTTTCATTGTATTCCCCTGCTTTTCCGCGAAAACCATTAAAAACAGGGAATACAGCAAAAAAAAATCTTCCCATGCTTTTCAGTGAAAAACGCGAAAAACAAGGGAATACAGCAAAAAAAAAATCTTCACTCCAATCCTAAAAGCAGAAAAGCAGAGTGTCCAACCCCTCTCGAGGACTTGAGTTCCGGAGTCAGAGCTATGTGTCGAGGTGAAGCCGACTATATCTAGCTGGAATCGCTCAACCTCTTCTACAATCTCCTGCTCCTTCCCCTCGAGATAGGTGACTTTCCATGTCCCAAAAGTCAGTTTCCACAACCGGGGATTGGACCGCCAAGGCCCCCCCGTCTTGGTCTGCTATCCGGTCCACATTGCACCAAACACTGCGGTTTCATCCAGCGGCTGGTGGATCTGTGGGACGACGAGCCCATGTATCGGTCCAGGCTGATCCCAGGGGGGCCCCAAAGGCGAAGTGCCGACCACCAGTCACTTGCACATGGGCCCCAACACCAGGCCTGGCTCCAGGGCGGAGCCCCAGTACTCCTCCTGGTCAGGTACACTAGCTCTTGTTTTTTTTTCATCCATCAGGGTCTTCTTAACCGTACTTTGTCTGATCTAGGACCAATCTGCCAAGTGAAAGCCCACCAAAAACCTACCAGGGGCAAAAGCCCCTGACAGCATAGGTTCCTAGGGCACTCAATGACTCAAACTCCTCCACCACGATAAGGTGACAGCTCATGGAGGAGAAGAAAATAACATAAAATTCTTTCAACTCTCGCTTATATTATTGTGGCACTTATTTTGATAATCCTGACTGACCTAAAAAAGGAGAGGTTTATCTCTGATTTGTCACAGAGCGTGCGAGAAAAAAATATTTTTTTAAGGATGGAGTATGTAAACTTCTGGCTTAAAATGTATCGTACACAGTATATCCATTCAAACTATTTGTGATGAAAGCAACAATGCCTGTGATGGTGAAGGCCATTTCCCCACTTACTCAAAGTGTGCTGTCTTCATCTTCATATCTGTGTCACAGTCATCTGCCATGTGTCACAGCGCTTAGTACACTAGGACATGACATTAACTATTGATTTCTCCATTTTCAGATAATTTTCATTTCTCTGCTGACAACTCAACATATAAGTTTACCAAAATCTCTTTCAATGGTCATCCTGCAACTAGTCAATAGCATCTCCCTAATGCTGTGCACTGAGATGTCGTCATAGCACACCGCCACCTGATTTATTTCACCAGGTGTGCTGCCAGCCTTTGCTGCACGGCGCCGTTCCAGCTCATACACCATGCTGTTCAATTTGAATTACGAGAAACTGTATGTACAGTGTTAACAAGTACAGTCTGAAAAGATCTTTATTTAACCAGTCACACAACTGACAAAACACTCACTACTACTTGTTACTAAGGTCATCCAGGTCTGCTCTAACACTCTAAGTATACAGCAATCCTAACGAGGATAAGCACAATGGAAAATGGAGGGGTAGATAATTGATTGTTTCTACTTTCGATTATTGGAAACCATAGGAAAATAGTTTTCAAATGTAAAAAGCTTAGAATTCAGCTATCAATAGATTATCTCAAGAAATGTCTGATTTAGCTTTTACCTGAGATGCATATAGAAAAGTAAAATGTGATGCAAAAAGCTGAATTAACAGCCTGGTTTTTTTTTTAGCCAGGGAGGCTAAAAAATACCTCTTATATGCCAGAATATTCAGATGATTATCCAAGAGAAAAACTGGTTGGCTAAAACGGAGGGCTGAAGACACTACGTGCCACCCTTGCACCTGCTTGCATTATTCAGACTGTTTCCTTTCATTGGTTTGAAAATGCTAGGAAATAGCTGCACTTATTTTATTTC
This sequence comes from Corythoichthys intestinalis, assembly GCF_030265065.1. Taxonomy (NCBI): domain Eukaryota; kingdom Metazoa; phylum Chordata; class Actinopteri; order Syngnathiformes; family Syngnathidae; genus Corythoichthys; species Corythoichthys intestinalis. The sequence goes on from NC_080400.1 coordinate 33,661,554, forward strand.
TAACGATGTATTTAGCACTCATTTTACCCATCACTTTCAACACATTCATATTGGAAATTAAACCGATTAAGTTTATTATTACCGTGGTAGATAAATTCATTCATAGAGTATCAATATTTAGCATTTATTGCTGGTATTTAAATTTAAAAAATCTTCGGTAACACTTTACAATAAGGGTCCCTTAATTAACATTAGTTAATGCATTTGCATTTTTGGACAATAACTACTGTTTAAGTAACATGACAATAGTTAATACAATTGCTTATCTAACATTCATTAGTATATCAATTAACATGAGTTAATGCATTAGTTAATGCATTAGTTAATGCATAACCAGACAGTAACTAATGGTTTGGTAAAATTAAAAAAAAATATAGGCCTATATATGTCAGGGAAACACGAGCAGGCAGGTGGTGTGGACCCAATTGCAGGGAAACAAAAAGCAGCAAGGCAGGTGGCGGTGAACTAAAAAAACTGGTGATCAAAAAGGCAATGTTCAAACCAAAACTTACTTAATCGGAGGGACTGGTACACGAGGGCTTGGAGAGGACTTGAATTTGACATTGACATAGACAATGACGCAACAAGGAGTGAAAGGAAAATGGGAGCTTATATACACACACGCAGACAAGGGGTAACGAGACAAGGAGGAACAGCTGGGCAACACATGAGGATGCAGATTGGAGGATACACTAGGAGCAGGAACAACAGGTGAAATCAATGTGCAATCACAGGGACAAGTTACACTAGGAGCAAACCAACACAAAACCAAACATTATAGGGTTAGGGTTTGTTAACATAGCATTTATAATTTCTTAGTTAAGGGACACATGTGCTGCACTTTACAATAAGGGTCCAAAAAGTATACATTCAGTAATGGTTAATTAAGGTTAAATAATACTTATGAGGTACGGTCACGTGAAATAATACCATATTTAAGGTTAGGTTAGCAGCACCCAAGGACTCACAGAGCAATGTTTCTCATTTTGAAATAACATAATCGGTTACATGTGCCAGTATACATTAATAACTATTAATTAATGAACTAATGTATATGTGGATTAATGTTAAGCAATGTAATATATAGAGATGTCCCGATCCATCGGGTCCGATCACGTCATTTTCAAAGTATCGGAATCGGCAAAAAAAATATCGGCCATGCCTTTTTAAAAAAAAAAAAAAAAAAAAAAAAAAAAATATATATATATATATATATATATATATATATATTAATTAAATCGTTTTCTAATTGTATTTAACGTCATATACATAATATGTTACACTCATCCAGAGTCTTTAGACTTAAGGTAGGGTTCTCAAATTTATCCCGATAATGGCGGCAATTAATTTTTTAATAATTGTGCCACGTTAAAATATTTAACGCAATAAATGCATGCGCTGCATGATCCTCTCGCTCATTGTCGCGCTCAATCTGTAATGACACTGTTTTACCTATATAGAGAGATAATAGGCAGCGCAATATGAGTTGATGAATCTCTCCCTATGAATAGAAATATCATGGGAAGCAATGTGGGGAAGCAAGGTGGCAATTGATCATTGTCTTAACACCTTATTTTATTTCCCAACGCAGAGAAGATATAGCAATTGGTAGCACGTTGCACAGTCATGGGTCCACTTCCCATCATGCAATTGGGATGGCCACAGTATCATTTACTGAAATACACTAGATGGCAATATTTAGTCACAATATACAAAGTAACAAGTCTTTCTATCCGTGGATCCCTCTCACAGAAAGAATGTTAATAATGTAAATGCCATCTTCAGGATTTATTGTCATAATAAACAAATACAGTACTTATGTACTGTATGTTGACTGTATATATTCGTTTCATTCATTTTTTTCTTAATGCATTGCCAAAACGTATATGATCGGGAAAAATTATCGGGAATGATTGGAATTGAATCGGGAGCAAAAAAAAGCAATCGGATCGGGAAATATCGGGATTGGCAAAAAAGTGAAGTAACTGAAAACAGGTTTTATATTCTACATTCTTCAAAGTATCCACCCATGAGGTGTCTCCAAACTTTTGGCCGATACACATCTTGACACTGTTTGTGTTCAATCCTCGGTTCAAGCTCAGTTGTTGTTGGTAGCTTTTGAAAGTTTAGGTTTAAAGAAGATGTTAATATCCATCTTGCCTCTTCAGGTGTAGTTTTGGCTAAGCAAAGCAAAGAACAGTCTCTAAGGTGCTCGTCACATGATCTGTTCGAAAAATGATTTTGACCCTATATGAAAAACTTTGTAGGATTCTTGTTTATTTCATTCATTTTTGTTGTTTGTTTTATTGCTTTCAAACTTTTATAGACAACATTTTAATGGCTAGGTCTTTATTTTGAAGGGGAAGTTCAGAATTTTTGACATTAGTGGTAGCAGGGTTTTAATTAGTCGATGGAGTTGATTTCAACCACCATTGACTCGCGCTAGCTTAGCCCTGAAACTAACAAATAACTGACAAACTGCACGGAATTTGTTGAAATACACTCCAACGACGAATTAAACCCCCGCTAATTCCAAGATAAGCCTCATGTGAAAAATTCAATTACATCCGATGACATTTTTCTGCTGTCATATTCATGTTGCTGCAGCTAAAGGACAAAAATTGGTAAAAAGTAACTGATAAGTATTTTTAAAATAACCTAGTTACTCTGATAATAAAGTAATCAGTAAAGTAACTAGAATTCTTTTTTGAGGTGTAATCAGTAATCAGTAAAAAATTACCTTTTCAAGTAATTTGTGTCAATACCGTAAATATCATGGCGGGCTGAACATCAATTCCTCTTTCTTTGCAGTAAGACGAAAAGTGGCAAACACACATCACAATCATTAACATAGCAAACTGGAAAGATAGCAAAATTTAACCTGTAAACATAACAAAATGAAATTCCTACTGGATCTAAGTGCTGAGGAAGAGAGACAGTCCATCGTCCATCTTTGGAAATGTGTGGTTTATTTTGTTGCCAATGCCGACCAAAAATTATGTAATGTCATGGTTATAAAACCCGTCAACCCTTCTTCACCGAGAGCACCGAGTTGCCAACACAGGACAAGTCTGAAAGTGTCCAACCTGGTACAAGTGCCGTCCGTATATTATTATTATTACTTAAAACATTTTTTTTTTACTTTATTTTAATATGATGTATAGTACATGTTTCTGGATAATTATTTTGAGATCTAGGTGGTGTTTATGGGTACTTAAAGGGTTAATTCCCATTTACATGGAAATTCGGGTTACGTTGCCAGCGCAGGAACTGAACTCGTTCGTAACCCGGGTACCACATGTACATGATTTCTCTTTTCCCACTATTTGCTTTTTTGAACAAATTTTCACCATGAACGCAAATATTTGGGGCACTACACTTTTGCATTGCAATTGGCAGGTATACCTTAACACAGATTTATGGGGCAAGAGCACTAATAATGTACAGACTACCTAGCTACAAAACCCCTCAGCATTACATTTTGATATTTTATGAAGAACAGTTGGAAAGTAAACACTCACCTTTGAACGTTCCGCTGTTTCAATGTTAAATTTTACCCTCATATAAAAATGTGTGCATGAAAACAGGAAATTTCCCAAGATTTATTCTCTCAGATTAATCCTGATGCTTACAGATAAGCTACTGTATTTCTAGGCTTTAAAAATAACTTCCATGGATTTTAGAAATCAAATTCTAATTAGAGGCAGTGAGCAAATCCCCCTGTCTTCCGTCAACCAAACCAACTTCTTTTAAGGTTTTTATTGTAAAAAATAATGAAATAATGTTTTTGTTGATTTTCTCCATTTAATTTAAATCAAACAGGTGGAAGCTATTTGTTCTTGTTCATGAAGACAAAAGATTTTACAGCCTTATAGATCAATGAATAATACTATAAAATGGGAACTCAAGACTCTAATGGGATTTATTATCTCCATCAGAGAGAATTTATGTAAGAGGTCTCTTTCTCTGGGGGCCTACTCAGTGTCAAACTCTTTAACACCTTTATTGAATGTGAGAAACCCCCCACCTGTATTATTCAACCTTTTCAGCATTTCCACAATTAAACCACAATAATATGTGAGGGAGAAGAAAAAACTAGGGAAAAGATTATGGACCTGACAACATGACACTGTCAAATATGCCTTCCAGAAGCTCATTAGCATACCTCTTTTGTCTAAATATAGCGCTTCATTCAAAGCTGAAGGGCAAACAAATGATTCTAAGTGTAGGGCATGTTAGTGATGCTGGATGGACCCCTGTAACATGTAGTGATAGTGAATGCAATGTGTACTGTATGTTGTAAAAGTAAATAAAATGTGGGAAGCCAGCTTTGCGCTTTACAAGCTCATTTAGAAACATTTACTATGCTGCTTGTGACGGAGCAAACTGCAAATGACTGCAGGCTGCAGGGTTGCCAGGGGATTGTGCTAAAAGGTCACAGCCAAAACAAGCTTGGCTGTAGGAAGGATATGCGGGGGACAAGGAGACACGTGGTGAAGATGCCCAAATCTGCTGGGACTTCCCGTAAAAAAAGTCTCCCAGACCCAATAGTATAGTTTGTCTATAGGAAATGAGACATAAAGAGCCTGTTCTGGGCACGCGGTGGGCTCGGATTGGCTCACAGTGATAGCACGTGGAACGGCTTGTTGTGCTATGTGATGTGATTATATACAGTATGAATCATAAAGGGTTGCTGCCTTATGCATGAAGAGATGTAGCACAAAGCAGGTCGCAGATGCATGTAAATGCCAGAGCCCAAAGGAGACCATTGCCCCGGATGGAAAAACTATCAATTCAGTATAAATTCACTGAACAAATATTTGATATTTCTCACCTTGCCCAGGAGCCGCCTATTTGTGATCCCCGAACAGAACTTTTATAAATAAGAATCAATTAAGCATGCAGTCAACCCGCCCATCGGTTGTGTATAGTATGTCAAGCTGCAGGTGCGGTGCACACAGTGCTCTTTTGCTGTCCTAACTGAAAAAGGTTTCCGTCTCATTTTTTGACAATTTTCAATGGTATTTGATACCCTACAAGTTGTTCAGATAAAATAAATGATATAGCATCCTCAGTTACACAACAACTGTTTGAGTTCTTTCTGGAAATGCGAGTGCATGAATGTCGGGTAAGATAGTAAACTGCTGAGAGCTATATTAATTTTCTACTCAGTAATGCTGCAAATTCACCCACTGGATTGTTGACAAAAGGACATGTCATGTCAGTGAAAATTTTCTGATCAGTGATAATAATTATTCATGAATTAATATAATTTTTAAACCCCCTGGAGGGAGGTCTCAAGTTATCGCTTATTTTGTTCTTGCTTGTGTTTGTTTGTTCCAGGGCTGATTAGTTACATTAAGTAATTGTGGGATTAAAAGTGCTACTTCCCTGTTGTTTTTGGATGGATTAGAATGATTTCGTTTTATGTCAGGAGGCATCTTAATATAATTTTATCTGAGGATAGATATTTTTTCATTGTGTTAATTAGCTTCGGATACATTTTTCTCCTATTTATTATGTTGACTGACCCTCAAAATAAAAATATCTAGCTTCGGATAAAATTCATGCAACTCCCTGACATGAAATGTAATATTCATTCAACACATATTTTTTTTCCAGCTGTGCCTCAGATTTGTACATATTTTTAAAAAATTATATATGTAATCATCCGGAAACCTATCATTGAATGTAAATAAAAGTAGTATGCTCACTTTAGAGTGTTTGCGCTGCGTGTGCATGAGTGTGCGCTTGCAGAAACAAATTAGTCACCCACAGGCAGGTGAGCACCGGACAGCACTCTTTCCTATTCTAGTTTTGTTTAGGTGCGTGGGAGAGAGCGAAGTCACAAGGGTTAACTACTTGTGCTGGGGAAACAGATGGAAATAGAGTGAGAAAAAAAATATCAATATGAAGCATGAATTTATTAATGTATACATGGGGTAATTGCTCAAAATCAATAACAGGGTCTGTTCATTTATTTAGAATTGCCTGTATATTCGGGTACATACATAACTGCCTATATATTTCATGCTATTTGCTTTCTATTCCTTTTGTGCTTTATCTGCATTGCTGATTTAAATTATTATTATGATTTATTTATTTTTTATCTTTTTATTTTTTAAATTTTATTCATGATTAAATGCGATTTTTATGTATAATTTTATTTCCTGTTTTGATTGTCTTTGTTTTTACGTTCTATTGATTTATGCATTGATGTATGCATTCAGGCTAATGTTTCATGATCCTGCAAGGTTAAATCAAAATTCATATACTTCACCCCCCCCCCCAAAAAAAAAAATATATATATATATCAGGCGGAGCAGCAGTGCGTATACATCCTTAGAATACACCTACCAAACTTACTACTGGGACATATGTATCAGTGTGAGGTGTCGAGGCTACCTGTCATCCAGAGTGATTCTAGCTAGCATGGTAATGCATGCAGAAGTGATAAGGCAGAATTTCTAAACCTATTGCCTCTCTAAATAAAGCTTTTTGTCGATTTTTGCTCACTATCGTTTTTTTGGGGATCATAATTAATTTGTTCTTTCTTTCATTCATTCATCTTCTGAAGTAGTTGCCTTGAGTTCATTTTGTCTACACTTATAGACCTATAACTATTGTCTGGGATAAAAGAAAAATTCAACTAATCTTCTGAACTGCTTATCCTCACAAGGGTCATCACCTATCCCGGCTAACGATAGGCAGGATGCAGGGTACACCCTGAACAAGTTGCCAGTCAGTTTCAGGACACATAGAGACAAACAACCTTTCACGCACATCCACGGACAATTCAGAGTGTTCAGTCGAGTACTCAAAGACTCCACACAGAGAGGTCGGAGGTGGGATTGAGCCAACAATCTCGAACGTGCTTACCACTCATCCATTGCGCAGCCCCAAATTTTCATTTTTTCCATAAAAAAATATTTCGATTTTATTATGTAGTCTATCAACTTTTAGTGTTTGTAGAGATTAATTTAGAGGCTTCAGGTGAGCTTTTATTCCTGCTGCATTTAACCTGCAAAGCAGGTCTTTTCTGTTCTAGAACTCATTTTTCCTAATTGGTAAACAATTTGCACAAATTCTTCAGCCACAAACAACGCTTTTCTATTTTCCCCCTTAAAGCAACACTAGGTAACTTTTCAACCTTTATAAAATATTTCCCTAACATTTGTGATAATATGTCGGCAGACAACTAGTTGAATGACACCTCTTTTTATATATTTCACCGGCACTAATTAACTCTGATAAGGGTAGCAGAAACCCTGCAACACAAAGAAAAAACTACAAATGTGCTGACTGCTTTACGGCATACGTCACTTCTCCGTTTCCGCATTCATTATAAAGATGGAAGTGGATGCGAACGCTTTCACGTGAATTCTGCAAAGATGGCAGAGCACCAATAGAGACAAAGTCTGAGGAGGAAAAAAATGGCAGGCTACCAGGAAATACAGAATAAACATTGGCCCGGCTTTCATTAGCTGGTGTGACGCCCTAACTGAACTCTTCAGCGCTGACTAGTTCGGGTGGAGGGGGTTAGCCACACTAAGCCACACGGTTGCTAGCCGTCATATGCTATTGTTTAGCCACAACTGGATTCATTGGCTTATTACTATTCATCCTTCACACAGCCACTGGAAACAGAAATGTTGTTTAATCCATCTGCAGGCAACAGGGGACTGATTTTTTATTGATTGTTGATTTTACGACACTGTACAGGTGTGCCCTGGTTCTCATGAAAAATGCAGTCTTCCTTAAGGCAAAACACTTTTGTCTACCAGCCTCCCTAAAATTGACCAGAACTGAAAAGTTACCAAGTGGTGCTTTAAAGTATGAAGTAAATTATATTGATTTGTAGGCTAACCAGGTGCTTCACTAGTCCTAATACAATATATGGGCATAGCAGTGGCGAGAGAGGAAAAAAACAACAACATTTTTTTAGCACTTAGCTATCATAAAAAGGCAGAAATAGCCCTTAAAACTATATACAATGAAAGCAAAAATACATGTTTCTGTAAAAAAAGGACATTTTTTTCTGTTATTCAGCCATCAGTATTCAAAATAACATCCCTTGTTGATAGTCATTTCCCCTCTGCTCACGCTCGTCAACTTCCATCTCTCCTTTACCTCTTCCTGCACTCTGCTACTTTACTTTGTCTAGACAGAAATAAAAATATATTAAAAGTTATTCAATTAATTAGTGTTTCTCAACTTGTAGGTTGTGACCGAAAGTGGTTTATGTTGCCTAGGTGGGTTACCTAGCTTACCTCTCTTTCCTCCTTGCTGATTCATCCTTGCTGCGAGCAAATAACTTTCTAATATCCATTTGCAAGATTAATGCTGTATGAGCCAAATAGAAATAAAATATGATACATCTTATTACAGATTACAGGAACTGCAGTAACAAATAAAATGCTTGTAAAACAGCTGGAAATTATGATCAGCACACATCCAAATTTGTAAGACGGTATATCCCAAAGATAGCCAATTAATTCATACAGATTGATTATTTTCATTTTAGTCATATAAACAAATAACAATAAATAGCATTAGTATTAATGCAGTTCAAATACCACATATCATATTAACACAATATTAGACAAAGCTCTTGAGTGATAGCCTCTCACTCAAATTGGATTTAATTGCCATTGTATTCGTAGCCATTTAGCTAGAAGATGGCAGCTAATCTGGTACTTCAATTTGCGACCAGTCTAATTTACTGCAGTTAAGTGCCTGATACGTAAAGAGTAAAGTTGAACCATTTAAGTTCACAATTCATGGGAACAGGCAACCAAACAAACATCAGCAAGGATGGTCAGTTTATCTGGCACTTACCTGTAAAGCAGATGGGAAGATGTAACTTTCGCCGTCGGCTGAATGAACACGTAATATTGATGCTGCTTTAACCTGCTGTTGGAGTATTCGAATAAAAGGATTCTCAATTACATGGTGTCAATAAAAAGCGCCAAACAGTCACTCAACTTGTGATTATGACTTTACAACACATCAGAACAATTTTCCAACTTGTAAATTCTGATGTCCAGACACACATAAACGCAGCATATCTCATAAGCAGTGTTGGGAATAACGCCGTTATAAATAACGCCATTACATAAAGGCGTTATTTTTTCAGTAACGCGGTAATCTAACTATTTTTTCCGCCGTTACAATGCCGTTACCATTACTGACGGTCAAAAGTGCGTTACATACTTTGAATAAATTGAAGAAACTACCAGCTGTAGCGAGTCTACTCTGCTCTGTTTATTTGTTATTCAACACTTGGGGTGCGTTCAGGTTCATGGCAATGAAAATAGTAAACACACATAGCCTACCTTTGCAAGAACGATGGAGTTGCCGTTTGATACGGTCATAATGTGCAGGTCCTGCACCCATCCTCAGCAAAACTGTTCGTAACTTTGTAGTGATTTGTAATTTCAGAATCGCTAATGAGTTTAGTAACATACACCAAACAATAAATACAGCAGAATGTCCATTTCGCGTAATTGTGGAAGCCCGTCAACATATTAAATCCATTTGTCTTCGGCTTGCTCGTAAGGGTCAACATTGTTCACATCCTTAAGTTCGATCACATATCTGTTCTTCGCCTTAGTAACGAGTTTGTCTCTTTATCGAACTGGCAAATTAAAGTTTAATGTCCCGCGAGCAGACCTGCTTCCTAAATGGCTGCATTGTTGTCAAATCTCACGTGATCCCCCATTCTGTGACGTAAACGCTCGAGCCTAATAGCACACGTACTTCAAAGCCGGTTGTTTATATGTGAATTGTCTCGCCCTATGTTTGTATATGTGTATTTGTTGTTAATAAAGTTTTTTTTTTTTTTTTTTTTCTTTTAAACAAACTTCAGGGCCGGTGTTTTCACACACAAACCGGAACGGTGCGTGCACCAAACACACACACGCAAAACAGATGCAGAGGGATATGATGGCAGAGCATTCAGAGGAAACTTTGTCCTTTACGAGGTGGAGATATAAACACTATTTCAAGCTGGTCGAAATTAAAGGAAAGAGCATGCATGTAAAGTGTAATTTATGTCCCGGGGCAAAGCTTTTGTCAACATCTGTGGTAAGCAATTCAAATCTATTTTTGTTGCACTTCAAATGTAGGATAAATCTGTTGCTAGTGAGGTGCAATAAATCTTACAAGGTTCTATAACACAACTACCTGTCTGTTCTTCTCTATTCAACTGATTCCAATACTGCTCATAAAATTTCAAATTCTTTGACATACAACAACTTCTTTTTAAAGTAATGGAAATAGTTACTTTCCCTGGTAACTAATTACTTTTACTATAGAGTAATTCAGTTACTAACTCAGTTACTTTTTGGAAGAAGGAGTGAGTAACTATAACTAATTACTTTTTTAAATTAACGTGCCCAACACTGCTCATAAGGGACTTCGCGGAAGTGTCAACTCATATGCCAATCATATTCAAAGTTACGTGCATAAATTACCATATTAAGGAGCCATGTACAGATTGTGTATATGGAGTGAATAAAACCATATTAAATAGGCACAGTCTGTAAAATTAAGCTATGTAGACTTAAAACTCCAAAGTGTTTATTTAAACATATATATACCTATATGTTCTGTTTATACATATTTTTACCGGTGAACTTAATACTGGAGCACTGCAGATCAATTCTGTGGCACGTGCCCAGAGAAATATGTCTGGCAACGCCCATGATGTTGACTCTGCTTGTTTTGTTAAGCAATTATAAAAATTTTTTTTAAAAATTGAGGAACATAACAAAGTTGGAGAACAATGATTATTTTCATATTTGGGTTGTATGCATTTTTCTGAATAGTGTTATGTGTCGAAATGGCAATGAAGATTAGAGCTAAATTAGCTAATTTTTTGGGTAGAAATACTCTTGGAACAAAGTGTGTCTTCACCATGGAGCTCCCAGACAGAGTAAAGTGATTACTTCATTTAGAGCTTGTGTGAAACTATTGATTTATCTCTATCATTGATGAGATCTTACAAATCTCACACACATGGTTGCTCCCATTCTCCTACACATTCAAAGGCTCAAAGTAGGATCAAATCCACCAGATGAGTTCAAAAGCATCCTATTTTCCCAGACAAGACTTGTTATTGCTTTGTTTAGATAAGAAATGAAACTGGCTAGTAACCAAAATTGTATTGATTATGTGTCTAAACCAAAATTTTGCCTCTATCTACAAAGCTGTTTTGCACACATCTGTTGTATTGGATGTTGGCTCGAGCAAGTGGTCATAATATTGTGTGGCTGGCGAAGTGTATTTATCTGGCTTTATTATTGCTCCCTTAGTGTAGTGTTAATTTATTTAAATGATATTCTGTTATCCACCTCCATAAACATAAACAGAGAACTTAAATTGATGCAATAAATCAGATCTAGTCCAAACCACTAATGTAGAGCTGGATTGCAGGAGGTAATTGAGATGCAATGTGCAAACCTTGTATTACGTTTAAACACACGTCCGATTCTGTACAAGATTTGACAATGAATTTCGGAAAACTTTTCTCACAGCTTTTAATTGTTAACATTGTCAAATGGCGCCGCTTTTGGTAAAATCATTAAGCAAATCCATAACTAATACAGTGTGGAAAATACGTAATTAAGCACCTTGCGAGTTTTCCCAGTTAAAGAAATGATGGGCGTGTTTTAAATTTTCATGGTACGTGCTTGTCCACTGTGAGAGACAGTCTAAAGAAAATAAAATCCGGAAATCATAGTCAAGTTTTTTTTTTAACAATTTATTTGTATCAAACTGTTGCAAATAGGCATATAAACACCCGAGAAAATGAATGTTAATATTTAAATAAATTGTTTAAAAAAATCATACACTGTAATTTCTGGATGTTTTTTTTTTAATTTTTTTTTTTTAGATTGTCTTTAATGGTGGAAAAGCACCTACAATGAAAATTTCAAACCCACCCATCATCTCTAAGTGGGAGAACTTGCAAAATTACAGGGTGTTCAAAGACTTATTTTCCTCACTTTAGAAATGTAGTTTTTGACCTGAAAGATGTTAATGTCATGGTTACGCCACCAAACAGCTGCTTACAATGCACCGTCTGCCCACGACTTACTGCTCTGGCAGCTTGTTTACTTTTCCTCTATGTTTATTGTACCTCTGAATTTGACAGTCTGCTACAGCAACAGAAGATGTATAAAGAATGGTATTTGTGATACTTTTACATAAGAACGTTTGCTTTGGTTAGCCATAAAAAAGGTCACCGCTTGGGTTTGACGAAGCAAATTGGCAGCAAATGGGTAACCTAACCAGGTTATGTAACCCTGACTGAAGCAGCGAGCAGTCCTCATTTCATAAATATGGGCTTCGTGTAGTCTGTCAGGTTCTGTTTAGCAATGTTTTTGACCCATAAAACAAGGTAATTGGACATCCTTAATGTACTGAAAGAGACCTTAACTCAATCTGAATTTTTTTAGACGGCAGAAAAACTCATTAATCCATGAGCAATATTTAATAAAATGTCTGACAGAATTTAATATTGTGTCATGCCACCATGAACCTTGCATTTAATTTGACTGTGATGAAAGGCTAATAAAAAATACAGAAAAATAAAATCTTTTCATAGCTATGCCAATATTTTCGTAGATGTTCTTGAGGATGGAAGTCGGTAAAGTTTGCATGAAGGTAAACTCTTTCGGTCATGTTCGACTTCACTTCTAACAATGGGCAATGTAAAATAGAATTTCTCTAATCTCACAATGTCATTGAAAGATCCTATATTCAATTCTCTGCTCAAAACATTATAGCAATGATCCCAGGTTGTCGGTAGCCTGGCAAACCAGCCTGACGATTGCCATGCACAAGATACATGACAAGTCAGTCTGGTATTCTGTGGTCTGGGCTGGACTTGAAAATCAATGCAAGAGGTTGGGCTAATAAGCACAGACTGAATCTAATAGAACCAATTACTTCATGTCGCAAGACAAAGTCTTGCTTCGCGTTCTCCGATTCATCGGCCGACATCAAACGAGTGAAAATCCAATTGAAAACATAGAATAACAAATTGACTTGCTATGTAACTTGTACAGTTGGCAAATAAGTATTTAGTCAACCACTAATTGTGCAAGTTCTCCAACGTGAAATTAATAGAGAGGCCTGTAATTGTCAACATGGGTAAACCTCAACCATGAGAGACAGAATGTGAAAAAAAACAGAAAATCACATTGTTTGATTTTTAAAGAATTTATTTGCAAATCGTGGTGGAAAATGAGTATTTGGTCAATACCAAAAGTTCATCTCAATACTTTGTTATGTACCCTTTGTTGGCAATAACGGAGGTCAAACGTTTTCTGTAACTCTTCACAAGCTTTTCACACACTGTTGCTGGTATTTTGGCCCATTCCTCCATGCAGATCTCCTCTAGAGCAGTTATGTTTTGGGGCTGTCGTTGAGCAACACAGACTTTCGACTCCCTCCACAGATTTTCTATGGCGTTGAGATCTGTAGACTGGCTAGGCCACTCCATGACCTTTAAATGCGTCTTACGAAGCCACTCTTTTGTTGCCCTGGCTGTGTGTTTGGGATCATTGTCATGCTGAAAGACCCAGCCACGTCTAATCTTTAATGCCTTTGCTAATGGAAGGAGATTTTCACTCAAATTCTCTCTATACATGGCCCCATTCATTCTTTCCTTTACACAGATCAGTTGTCCTGGTCCCTTTTCAGAAAAACAGCCCCAAAGCATGATGTTTCCACCCCCATGCTTCACAGGGGGAATGGTGTTCTTTGGATGCAATTCAGTATTCTTTCTCCTCCAAACACAATAACCTCTGTTTCTACCAAAAAGTTATATTTTTGTTTCATCTGACCATAACACATTCTCCCAGTCCTCTTCTGGATCAACCAAATGCTCTCTAGCGAACCGCAGACAGGCCTGGACGTGTACTGGCTTCAGCAGGGGGGCACGTCTGGCAGTGCAGGATTTGAGTGCCTGGCGGCGCATTGTGTTACTGATAGTAGCCTTTGTTACTGTGGTCCCAGCTCTCTGTAGGTCATTCACTAGCGCCCCCCCGTGTGGTTTTGGGATTTTTGATTTAGTTCTTGTTATTTTCACGCCGCGGGGTGAGATCTTGAAGGAGATTATCAGTGGTCTTGTATGTCTTCCATTTTCTAATAATTGCTCCCACAGTTAATTTTTTTACACCAAGCGTTTTACCAATTGCAGATTCAGTCTTCCCAGCCTGGTGCAGGTCTACAATTTTGTCTCTGGTGTCCTTCGACAGCTCTTTGGTCTTGGTCATAGTGGAGTTTGGAGTGTCACTGACTGAATTGTGGACAAGTGTCTTTTATCCCGATAATGAGTTAAAACAGGTGCCATTAATACAGGTAACGAGTGGAGCCTCGTTAGACCTCGTTAGACACCGTTAGAGGACGTTAGACTTCTTTTACAGCCAGAAATCTTGCTTGTTTGTAGGTGACCAAATACTTATTTTCCACTCTAATTTAAAAATCAAACAATGTGATTTTCTGTCCCCCCCCCCCCCCCCCCCACACACACACACACATTCTGTCTCACATGGTTGAGGTTTACCCATGTTGACAATTACAGGGCTCTCTAATCTTTTCAAGTAGGAGAACATGCTCAATTGGTTGTTGACTAAATACTTATTTGCCCCACTGTACATAGTGAAAGTCAGCCTGCCTTTCCAGGCTAGCTTGTCGGCACTTTGTGGATTTAAGCAAAGGGCAAGTAAGTAAGTAACTCAGGGCAACCATCTTTCTTCTGGCCTCTGTTCTTCAAAACACCAGTGAACTGGGTTGTGCAGTCTGAAGTGAAAGTATATAGTTGGTACATCATGAAGATAATAAAAATGTCACTCTCTTTCTTTGGTTTGAGCAAATTATGAATAAGAATGTATAGACTTTTAGAGTGAAAATCATCATGAAGTCAATTCATATGTCCCCTTGATGACTTCAGAGAGTGAAATTATAGTCTTTTAAGATTAATCGTATGGAAGAAATCCAGTTTAACATGAGCAGCCTTTTGGCAGATCTCTGAACTTGGAAATCATTTTGTTTTCATGTGTACTTTGCAGCAGCTGAAATTTGGGAGAGAGGCACTCAGAGTGGATAGAAATTGTTATCAAAGGCTAGGGTCTTTTTGCAGCTTTGATGAAGGCAAAGGTTTTTCTGCCTTGTGAAGCTTTTAGTCATGACTCACTCCAATTTTCATGTTACGTTCAGCGTGGAGAGGTTTTTTTCCCCTACATTTTGGATCCTGTTGTGAAAAAAACGGATGTTGTCAGTGGATATCTATATTACCAGATAACTTGTTGTCCCTGATGAATTGACATCACAGTGTTCACCAAATACAAGTAGTCCAAGTGTTGCAAATAAGTTCTGCCCCTAAGCTGGCGACGTAACCCGAATTTATGCGTAAGTCGAAATGAACCCTTTAAGTACCTCTAAATCTCAAAATAACTATCCAAAATAATGTATCACACGCCATTGTAAACTGTACTGTAAACACAGACTACTTTTCATCGTGTCAAAGTGTCATTTTGTCAGTGTTGTCCAATGAAAAGGTATACTTAAATATCTGCAGAAATGCGAGGGGTGTACTCACTTTTGTGATACTGTAGCCATGTTATATCGTGATCAATACATGGCAACTGACCAATCAGAGAGCTTCCTCAAACCCACCCGTTATTATAATAAAGAAAATAATGGGAGATTTGTGTTATTTATTGTAATCTTTTTTTTTTTAAATTAATTAATTCATTTATTTTTTTAATGTTTTAAAAGTTAGACCTGTTGAGAAACTAATTGCTGACTGTGTGCTGTAAGTCCCACTTGTGGTTATGTGGGCAATTGCCCGTGCTGTGCAGAGTATATTAAATAATTGTAAATTGATGCCATAACATTCATACCATCGATATTATCTGAAATTGAGGCTTGTAAGTCCCACAGCATGGCAAGTGGGCATTTGCGTGTTTTTTTCAGCACCATTTTTCTGCGTATGTTCTGGGACCTGTGCCCGCCTCGTCATCCCTGCGCTGTCATATGTACTTAGCGTTCTGGCACCTTATGATTTAAAAAATTAAGCACTGGTAAGGACATAACAACCAACTTTTCGTGATGCTCAAATTGTCAAACTTTTAAGTAATCTTTTCTGCATTATATCATGCACTCAGATCTATAGGTAATTTTGATTGTATTCCTATATGTTGTAAGGATAGAATTGACCCTACCATTATTTAGTGATTTTTTTTTCAATATGTTCAGTTACATTTGACACATTTCTCTTGCAGAATTTGCTGGTCCATTTTATCCCCTCAAACGCATGTTTGATTGGCTGATGACCTGTATTTATTTAAAATGTATTTTTTTATTTTCAACATTATTTCTTGGGGGAAAAAAATGCTGCCCTAGCAGACATTTTTTCCAGATAATCATACATTCATCATAGATGAGGTAAAAAAAAAAAACAAAAAAAAATTATTGAGTTTTGCTGTGCTAGTCAACAAAAGCAGTCATGTTATACCTTTAGGAAGGCTCAATTTTAAAATTGTTTTGTTACTGTATACCCTGACTAAGAAATTTTCAGTTATATTTATTTAGAAAAATCAGATTGAGTGCTCTTAAAACAAATGTTAATTTTGGAATTCCTGGATAGTTGGTTTAGACTAGTTTATTAACAAGTGTGTATTTGTTGTGTATGTTAATATAATTTATGTTCACATATTGCAATTTAAATTTTCTAATAAAATCCAGACATTTTTTCTGGAAGTTTTCAAAAATGTTTCTTTTGTAGTTTTTGAAAACAAAGGTTTCAATCAAACAGTGTATCACCTGAACCAATACACATGAAATTTAGTATAAGTCAATACAGAATTATTTTGCATCGATCAGTTAGCATATCAATTAATTATGTTCATATTCGTGAGAAATGTAGTCCTGACCCTGTTTGCCCATTCTGTTTAGTCTTATTAATGTTCCGGCCCCAGCAAAAAGTGTACATGCAGTTTATGCTCTTATGTCATCCCTACCAATGTTGAGACCAAACCCATATACCCGTATAAGGTAGAAGAGGTTTCTCATGTAAAATCCAGCTCTCCCTGATTTTCTCAGCTCAAACAAACTTGTTTATTCAAAGAAATAATGCACCTGGTTTACGACTTGTAGAAATTGACTTGGAATAGTGCTTATTCAAAGAAATAATGCACCTGGTTTACGACTTGTAGAAATTGACTGGGAATAGTGCTTTGTGTCCGAAATTGAAATTTGGTAACCCCAATTTACTGAATAAGAAAGGCAACACAATTAAGATAGCTTTGTTTCAGATAATACAATGTTAATGTTGCAGGAATGTAACTTTCTCAGGAGGATTGTAAGTGTTCTTTCAGTTTTGTAAATTTTGACTAGTCATTATCATTTCATTGTGCAAGAATGCAGAGCAAACAGATGAAAGAAAACCAAGCACAAAATAAACTCCTCAATTTCTTTTAATTGCAAATGCTCCCTTTCTAATGTGGTCCTTTGCATTTTGAATACAATTGTTACACATGCATTATTTAAAGGTGAAGCAGATGATGTATATTAACTAGCCGTGGCGAAAAAAATACATCGCTGTGAAGCAAGGAGCTGGCCTGCTTTTATATTCTTGGTAATTTTCCTGCTTGCTTTTGGAATTATGGCATGCATTTTTAAAGATTAAAACGGTGGAGCAAGTGTTCCATTTTATCCACTATGAAATGACAATATATCAAAGTTGCATTTTTATGCATGCAAACACAACTGTTGTGTGACAATTAAAAACCAGACAGTCCACCTAACCAATTGATCATTAATATGTTGCCACATTGCATCATTAGATTTGATACTGAGTACAGTAGTTACAAAGACTATATATATACTATACTATAGCACGCCAGTTTTGTGTTTACTGGCTGTTATTAGTGTTAAAACAATGATCAGAAAATACAGGGTATATCTTCATATTACTACAGCAGGGCCCAGATTAATTTCCTTGCACCTTGAGCTCAAAAGGATTCCATGAAGTTCATCGTTAAGGTCCTCTTCCTGTTGCAAAACCTTTTAATAGTCACTATTTACTGCTCTTTAAAAGGCAAAATTAGTTGGATCAGACGGAATGACTGAATTATTGAAGAGCTCCTATACAAAAGCATACATATTTTGACGGTTTCTTTGTTTGTTTGTTCTGTGGTTAAATGGGGGCGGTAGCGTTGGAGTTGGTTTAATAAAAATTCTGTGCAGTTTGCTTGTTATTTATTAGTTGCAGGGCTCCACAGTGGATAAGCTAGTGTGAGTAAATGGTGCTTGCTTGCATGCCAATATAAAAAAAAAAAAAATCATATTAACAGGTCTAACATTGTCAAATTAATTCAAAATGTCGAACATTGTTCAAAATACCCATGCGGTCAAAACAATGTCATACCAAACCGCCGTAGTTAATTTCATTCTGCATTACTATTTTATTTGAGAAGTGTAATGCGACCACAAATAGAGAGGAGTGCTTCGGCCACTAATGCTCATTCTGCTGAGTATTGATTGAAGGACAGCAACATGGTCAAATATGCATTTAGAGGCTGTGGAAACAGACAGAAAAAATGGGCAAATGAAGGTTTCCACAAATTCCCTATGAAGAACGAGGAACAATATAAACTATGGTTACGTGCTGCTGGCTATGACATAAAACACAGGGGTGAAAAAAAACGATGTGATATCTATCCGCCCTGCTTGCCTGGGCTAGTGGATTACAAATGTTGCTGTTGATACTACAGTTATTGACATTACAACTGTAAATTTTAATGACTTTATCCTGATAACATAGCCAACACTACTGATTGCATGGGTCATCTGTGATTCTCATGCGTGCATATGTTTTTTTTTTTTATTGGCATGCTAGCAAGCACCATTGACTCGCGCAATCTTAGCTACTCCAGAGCTCTGCAACTAACAAATGACTAACAAACTGCTCTGAATTTGTTGAAATAAACTCCACTGACTAATTAAACTCTCACTAACTCGAAAATTAAGCCTAAGCATGTCAAAAATTCTGAACTTTCCCTGTAAAGCAAAATATTATCATTTTCTGGTTTTGGCGATTTTGGCGGCGCTGGTGGACAAAAGCGGTAGTGTTTTGCCTAATGGCATAATTGTGGCTAAAGTAAGGCAAATTTATTTATATAGCACAATTCAACACAAGGCAATTCAAAGTGCTTTACATCACATGAAGATCATAAAAATCACATTAAAATCAACAGAACGTAAAAACAAAGACAATCGAAATAGGAAATTAAATTATAAATAAAAATCACATTTAATCACGAACAGAATAAAAATAAATAAATAAACAAATAAATACTACTACATCAGCTGATAACTGAATTCATCAATGGAGATAAGCACAAGAGGAATAGAAAGCAAATAGATAGAAATACTGTATATGGACAGTTATGGATATGCAGTTCTAAACAAAAACATTTTTAGCCCTGATTAAAAGGAGCTCACAGTTTGAGCATACTTCAGACCTTCAGGTAACTTGTTCCAGAGGTGAGGAGCATAGTAACTAAATGCTGCCTCATCCTGCTTGGTTCTTGGTTCCAGACGACCTTAGGAGTCTAGATGTTTCATAGGAATCTAACAAATCAAGCATGTATTTTGGTCCAAGGCCATTAAGTGTTTTGTAGACAAGCAGTAGTATTTTATAGTCTATCCTTTGACTCACTGGAAGTCAGTGTAACGATTTCAAAACCGGTGGAATGTGGTCCAGTTTCCTTGTATTTGTGAGGACCATGGCTGCAGCATTCTGTACTAGCTGCAGCTTCCTGACTGATTTTTTTTTTTTTCAAGACCTATAAGTATACCGTTGCAGTAGTCCAATCTGCTGAAAATGAATGCATGCATAAGTTTTTCCATGTCTTGTTGAGTCAGAAGCCCCTTAGTTCTAGCTGTATTTTTTTAGGTGGTAATAAGCAGATTTAGTGGCGGACTTTAGATGGCTATCAAATTTTAGGTCTGAGTCAATAATTACGCCAAGGTTTCTGACATGATTTGTAGTTGTAAGTGACATTGTGCTAAGGTGCCAGCTTATCTTTGACCTTTCCTTTTTTGGCCCAAAAATGATCACTTCTCTCTTCTCCACATTTAACTGGAGAAAATTCTGGCACATCCATTCATTGATTTGATGAATGCATTTACTCAGTGAAACTAAGGGACTATAATCATGTGGGAACACAGAAATGTAGAGTTGTGTGTCATCTGAATAGGTGTGATAGGAGATGTCATACTGTTCCATAATCTGAGCTAGGGGAAGCATGTAGATGTTAAATAAGAGTGGTCCAAGAATTGACCCTTGAGGGACTCCACACGTGAATTTGTTTCGTTCTGACTGATGGTTTCCGATTGACACAAAGAAATCCCTACCATGTAATGCTAAACAATATCATATGAAAATGTAAATGGGGAAGTGACTCATGCTGTAAAGCAGGCAGCACATTTGTAGTTTTTGTTTTGTAGTAGTGACTCGTAAGTCGATATTTAAACACAAAAGTTAAAAATATGGGAGGGATGGATACATTGTTGATGGGAATAGAGAAATTATTGTTATTTTTTTTAGCATAGCGGGTGCCTACAAGAAGAACTGATTTAGAACTACTGAGTAGTCGGAAGTTGGAGGAGCGCCATGAGTTGAAGTCTTGTAAACAGAGGGTAAGAGAGGAAGGTGGGAGAAAGGTGGTTGGTTTCGGTGGCTGAGAGGTGTCAGGCGTATAAGTCCAAACACTTTGCAAATAGAAAAAAAGCAGTACCGGTAAATGAGTCGCTGATAGTGATACCATCACTCGAAATTAAAATCTCGAACCCCCACCCCATTTACTGCAAAATGGACCCAAATTTGTTTGTGCTAGTTGTTGACACCCCCGTTATTGAGAGAGTTAAAACGCTCCGTCGCCACGGGAGTTACGACATCCTCACTTGAAATTAATGTCTCAATATCTATAAAACAATAGCAGCATAAGCGACAATTTTTTACAGCACAAACGATTGACATTTTCATCATCATCTTCATAACTTTGTGCTGTGCAACTTCATGGAGGTCTGTAGAGAAGGTCACAAAGCACATCCAGCGATATAGAAAGTGTCATCCTTTTTTTTTCACTTCTGGGTCATCCTCTTGCCATCATGCTGTGGGTTTTTGCGGTTGTGCTGTGGCTTTTTGCATTCATCTTGCAAGCCATTTGCAGTCGTGTTGCGGCAAATGGAGTTCATGGTTTTGCCAATTTGGAATTCTGCTTTAGGAATTGGGGATCATGTTGTGGCAGTTTGCATTCGTGCTTTTTTTGTTTTGCAAAGCATTTGCAATTGGGCTTCGTGCTTTTTTTTTTAATTAGCAAAGTGTTTGGACTTCATTTCTCCTCACACCTCTCGGCCACCGTAGTATAGCAATAAAAGTGGATATTATATTTACGGAAAATGATGCCGAGGTGGAGGACTTACGTAGATGATGGAGAGAAGCCGCCCCAAGACGGAGCCCTGTGGCATGCCAGCATGGTCGGCGAGCAAATGGGATTGATGGGAAGCAAATTTAACAAATTGAGTGCGGCCAGTCAAATAAGAGGTGAACCGTGCGTGGGTTTTGTGGGTAATACCAATAGAAAGAAGTTGGTCGAGTAGGATCTTAAGACAGATGCAAGATCGGAATCAGAAGCTATAAGAAGGTCAGTTGTTATTCTGAGTAAAGCTGTTTCGATGTTGTGAAGGGGGCGGAAATCAAAGTGAAATTGCTTGTATAAAGTCTCGGAGGTGAGATGATAGTAGAGTTCAAAGGCGACATATTTTTCTCCAATTTTAGAGATGAAAGGTAAATTGAAGCTGGAACAAAGGTTGTTAAAATTGATGGGTCAAAATGGATGTGTTGAGAATAATTCTGCAAAAGATAGGTTTTAAAATTGGTTACGGTGTGACGTAACCCAGTGCCTTATGCAAGTACCTGGCCTCTTTATTTTTCCCCACGCCCACTAATATTTTGAGCGCTGAACAACAAGAAAAGACATCTGGAGATTGCCACTTCCTGGTTCTTAACTGAGCTGCACTAAGCATACACTATATAAATAGTGTAGTATATAAATGTATACATGTGCATATGCTGTGGTGTTGTGCATTACTTTAGTCGCACTTCGTCACCTGCTTCCCCCTGTGACCTCGGGTTGAGATACACTTTGCTTGACTTCATCACTGGCTTCCTCGCCTGGTTCATTATCGACTCCTGTGTGTCGCCTCTGCACGTCTGCAATATGACCTCCACCCTTGGCTTACTGTGTGATTGTGTTGGCATCAAGTGAGTGAAGACTGTTAGTAGAATAAAGGATTTTGTTACCAAGAAAAGCTGGCCTCCTGACAGAAATACACTTCTCTGTGCGCATGTGTACATGGAACCCCACTGAAGTGGAAGTGTCAAGTGAGTGAATGTTTTATTTACTTATTTATCTTTATAATTGTGTATTAGCGAACCTTGGTGTCATTGAAGAATGACAGCCAGTGAAAGCAAAGAGTACTGTAATTAGATCCAGTCAGCTGCATATCAATGAGAAGCAAGACTTTCAGAAATGCAAAGAGGACAAACCAAAATGACTTAAAAATGACATTCTGGGCACTTGTAACACAAACTGTTGTGCAAACCTGGTAAAATGGAATCCTAGTTTATGAAAAATAATGTAAAAAAGAAAAAATACATAAAAAATAAATAAATTAAAAAAAAAGCCCAATCGTTATATTTTATTATATTGCTATATAATAAAAGCATGACCACCCTCTAGCTTTCTGCCAGGAGCACCATGAGTACCAAAGGAAATTAAACACTTGTAGACACCATCATACCCTAAGGGTTATAAAGCTGGCTCTTTGAGAAACTGCAATCGTGTACACAATACATCGGCTTGCGTTGCCCTTTAGACCACATGGTAGACTACGTGCAGAGCATTCACTTTTTTTTTTTAACCAGTTTATTTTTGACTAATCACTGCAGCATTCACTTTTTTTTTTTTACCAGTTTATTTTTGACTAATCACTGGTTCCTAACCTGAAAAAAAAAAAAAAAAAAAAACTCATTTTCATCATCACGCAAACAATGTTACAACTTATTTTTGAAATATCACCAACTACTGGGAGCAGATATTTGTGAGCAGCAAAATCTATTCAAATGTCGTTAGGCTGACATCCTACTCTATGTTACCTGATCGCAAATCTTGGTGTTTATTTGAATGTGCCTAGTTGCACCAAAGTCATGCGGGAACCTATTTCAATGTGTAGTAGTCATGCAGAAAAATGAAATTGCTGTGTGGGGGCCGCCAGTGGGACTCAAGCACCAACCCCGCCAACCGGGGGGTACAGAGAACAATACGAAAAGATGAAGAGACGCGCCAGCACCCCCCACGTCCATCCCCACCACCACCCACATGAAACCCCAGCCCGACAGGAGAGAACCAAGGAGAGGGAGTGACAACCCCCCCCCCCCAAAAAAAAAACAACAACAACATCTTAAATAAGCAAATTTTAAGGGTTGCACAATTAGGACCAGATGAAAAATATACTTGCACTGTGTAAAATTTAATGGCTATTTCTGACAAGTACTGCAAGTGACGATTGTGATTCTGTCTTGATAGTTGTTGACTTTTAACCCCTTAACTGTTATTGTCTCCTATGTGTCATTTACTGTTTCCGTTGCACATAAAATAACATGCATTCCTCCAATCTACAACTCCTTTTCTGCAGTTTAACCGAGCTTCCCTCTCTCTCTCTCTTACACAACACGTACGCACGCACGTGCTGTCACCACAAACGAGCAACCTCCAGCACCTGCGTAAAAAGATTCAATGCACCATTCAAAGGATACATTTATTCATCATCATGCATTATTCAATTTCGAATCAGGTGCTGACTTTATGGGTTCCAAAATTTAATAGCCTTGACAGAAATAGCCTTGATGGTAAACTGCCGGTAGTCTGAATTTTGACCACACATCCCCCTCATCTTCCTTCTTTAATGTAACATGTTCTTCCTGTTCTTACTACAGTAATGTGCTCCTTAAATCTCTGTCTTGCATAGCGTTTTCTCTGTTTCTTGTCGCTAGGCAATAGTTTCTTGGCAGAAAAAATAGGTATGCCAATTTTTTTTTTGTATTTCATTCCTAACACAAAGCTGACTCAGGTATCCTGCTGAAATTTGAACTGCATTAGAATCATTCAGAATGTTAGTTTTTAGAAAATGTTCCTGCTGAAGTGTGTCCACTTTACCCCGTTTCATTAGAAACACATTTAAAATCCAATTGAAAGTCTGTAAAAAACCCCGTGATTTTCAAAAATACCAGTGGCCCCGTTATTTGGGGCTTAATTGTCATGGTGCACGTCATTGGCATATCTTCTAAGTTGCCAGGCACTACACCAAACCTTATTTGAGCTAGCATCAAATGATCAACTTTCTTTTCATATGCATTTTGAAAAACATTTTTTAAAGTGCAAGAAAACACCTATTATAAATGACTTATGTGAAAACCTATAAATGTTTGGGTGGTTTTAGTTAGTGCAGACACTGTTTTTTTCATCTGTCTGATTTTGACAAAGATCAGATCAATTGATCATTTGATGGTGATTTTATGCAGAAATGTCAGAAATTTCAAAAGGTTCAGATACTTTTTATTACCACTGTATAGACCCTACTCACCAACATCACAGAATGACGTGTCGCTGTATCCGGCCGCCATATTGTCTGCCGTTGTTTATCCGTATTCTCAATGGTTTCAATTTGTCGTGCAATTTATAGTGCAATTCATGGAAGCCCCGGTGCTTTCAGACGCTGTAAACTCATTGGATGCGTTGCATAAAAGGCGTTATGTGGAAAAGCTTCAGTCTATCCATTCGCCAGATCAATATTTGATGCCTGAATCGATATTTTTCGACACGCTGTCTTTGCCCTCTCTGCCTGACATCTGCTACCCTGATATCTACAACTATCTTGTCCACACAAAATCAGCCTATTCTCACGAAAGTTTGAAAAACTTTAAGAGCAGCACTCTAGGCAACATTACCCTGTGTGACCCTTTACTTCCAATTTTCTAAAATGGCGACAATCAATAAAAAAAAAAAGTTGACTGCGATGGCCGACGCTTCAAGGATAGGTGGATATTGGACTATTTCTTCAATAAAACACGCAACAACTGTGTCTGCCTCATTTGCAAAGAGACAGTCGCTGTTTTCAAAGAGTTCGATCTGACGCGATAATGATATTACCGAACAAGACACGCTGACATGTACGACAACATTACAGGGAAGATACGCAGCGAGAAATTATTGCAACTTGAAGCTAGTTTAATTTCACAGCAGCAGTATTTCGCAAGAGCCCGAGTGTCGAAAAAGAACGCCACAAAGACGAGACTGTTGAAATTATGAATTAAAAAAATAATAAAGCAAATATGACACACAGAAGGGCTTGCTGAAATTTGTTTAAATATTTTGTTCTATGTAAATCAGCCAAAGTAGCCCCCCGCATTATTACCACACCAAATCTGGCCCCATTTGCAAAAGGTTTGGACACACCTGTTTAACTGATGATCCGTGGACGAGGCCAGCTTCTTTCACTTGGTACCAGCTAAATATTATTCAAAATGTAATGATGGTGGAAGAAATAAGCATATTGAATTTGAAACCGTATGTTGTCGGCGATTAGCCTCACAATGATCTTAATTGTGGTTGTCAGGCCAAAACCCTTTAAATATATATTAAATGCATCTTACCAGATATAAAATGACTACTACATAATCTGTGGTAATCGTTTGGAGCCCAGTTTTCTCGTCTATATACATATATATAGACCCTACTCACATGACGTCACAACCACGCCTCCGCATTACCGCACGTAAATTCCTCTTATTTTGGCGTGTTTTTCTGCTCGTTAACATTAATAATCAAAATGGTGAAGGCGTGTGTGGCGGTTGGTTGCAATAACAGAGAAGATAGACGGAGAGACTTGAAGTTCTACCGTATTCCGAGAGACCCGGAGAGGAGAGCGAGATGGACTGCTGCAATTCGACGAGAAAACTGGGCTTCAAACGATTACCACGGATTATGTAGTAGTCATTTTATATCTGGTAAGATGCATTTAATATATGTTTAGAGGGTTTTGGGCTGACAACCACAATTAAGATCATTGCGAGGCTAATCGCCGACAACATACGGTTTCAAATTCAAGATGCTTATTTCTTCCACCATCACTACATTTTGAATAATATTTAGCTGGTACCAAGTGAAAGAAGCTGGCCTCGTCTACGGATCATCAGTTAAACAGGTGTGTCCAAACCTTTTGCAAAGGGGGCCAGATTTGGTGTGGTAAAAATGCGGGGGGCTACCTTGGCTGATATACATAGAACAATATATTTAAACAAATTTTAGCAAGCCCTTCTGTGTGTCACATTTGCTTTATAATTTTTTTAAATTCATAATTTCAACAGTCTCGTCTTTGTGGCGTTCTCTTTCGACACTCGGGCTCGTGCGAAATACTGCTGCTGTGAAATTAAACTAGCTTCAAGTTGCTACAATTTCTCGCTGCGTATCTTTCCTGTAATGTCGTACATGTCAGCATGTCTTGTTCGGTAATATTATCACGTCACATCGAACTCTTTGAAAACAGCAACTGTCTCTTTGCAAATGAGGCAGACACAGTTGTTGCGCAACACAGTTGTTGCGTGTTTTATTGAAGAAATAGTCCAATATCCACCTATCCTTGAAGCGTCGGCCATCGCAATCAACTTTTTTTTTTTTTATTGATTGTCACCATTTTAGAAAATTGGAAGTAAAGGGTCACACAGGGTAATGTTGCTTAGAGTGCTGCTCTTAATGTTTTTCAAAGTTTCGTGAGAATAGGCCGAGTTTCTGTAGAAAAGATAGTTGTAGATATCAGGGTAGCAGATGTCAGGCCGAGAGGGCGAAGACAGCGGGTCGAAAAATATCGATTTAGGCATCAAATATGTAACTGGCGAATGGATAGACTGAAGCTTTTCCACATAATGCCTTTTATGCAACGCATCCAATGAGTTTACAGCGTCTTAAAGCACCGGGGCTTCCATGAATTGCTCTATAAACTGAACGACTAATTGAAACCATTGAGAATAGGACTAAACAGAGACGGACAATATGGCGGCCGGATACAGCGACACGTCATTCTGTGACGTTGGTGAGTAGGGTCTATATATACAAAAGACACGCAAAGCAGGGGCGGAGCTGAGAGGGTTGGGGCTGCACACTGCAGGCATATAGACCCCAATCACCAACGTCACACAATCACGTGATCGCTGTATTGTGCCGCCATATTGTCCGTCATTGTGTTTCCGCATTGTCAATGACCGTAGTTTCTAAAGGTGGATTCACTTGCAAATTAGTGCTTTCAGACGCTGTAAACTCATTGGATGAGTTGCATAAAAGCCGTTATTTGGAAAAGCTTCGGTCGATCCAGTCGCCAGATCCATATTTGATGCCCAAATCGATGTTTCCTCCCGTCCGGTCCCATCACGTGCAAAAACCTCCAGTCATACTCCAGTTGATGTTACGATGAGGTGTCGAGTACCCAAAATCGGCACCGGCCCGAATATAAACCGACATTTGGGCAGCTGAGCGTCACCATTGTCACGTTTGTAAAATGAAACTTGATCGGTGGTACGACAACGGGCCGCTGTGTGTCGAAAAATAGCCTCCCAGCGTGAAATGTCCCCCCTGACGGGAGCGCTTATTTATAACGCTTTATTGAAGTGAAAACATCAAAAGTTTTCATGAACGCATTACAGTAATGGATTTACGACTGTAAAATCAGTTTTAAATAAATAATTAAATTACACAAAATATTAGTACTGTATTTTAGTAACAAATCGTGGACTGGGCCACATAACCATCTTTGAACAGAAATGTATTAGTCTAAAGGTTTTCACGACCATATCCCAATGACAATCACACAGGTATGACGTTTATTAGTTCAAGCAGAGTAAAATGATACATATTTACAATACAAGATTAATTAGTTCAAGCAGAGTAAAATAATACATATTCATGGTACAAGAAAGTCGTTTCCGTGTGGGCGTTCCCGTCAGGGGGGACATTTCACGCGGGGCGGCTATTTTTCGGCACAACAACCGTGGCGTCGAGCTTCGTAGTCTCCGTCTGATGATGTCTGCGATCGTGTTGGTATCACGACTATTGATGTTTTCGCCGCTGTTTGACGGCTGTCGACACAAGCGCATCATGGACCGAGATAAACAAACCGTGCTGCTTTAGAGATTTGCCCTTTTAACAATGGGCACACAAATGACCGTTTATCTTCTCTGTTACTGTAACCAACCGCCACACATACCTTCACCATTTTGATTAATCAATGTTAACGATTGTCAGGAAGGTTTTGGGGTTCGTTTACTAGGCGGTGATTCCTTAGACAAGCAGAAAAACACGCAATAATAGGAGGAATGTACGCAGCGGTAATATATAAACACGATGAGCTGACGGACAATATGGCGGCTCAAGTCAGGGGGGCGGAGTTGTGACGTCACGTGAATGGGGTCTATAGGCATGGTTAAGTGATGGGAGTGTCAAACAGAAGGTAAGAGAATGCGCTGAGATGTAATTTAGGCCATGTCTACATGTAGCAGGGTATTTGGCAAAAATGGTAAATGAAGAGTACTTATATAGCACATTTTTTACACTTTGTTACACTGCCCAAAGCACTTTACATTAGCACACATTTACCCTTTCATGCACACATTCACACAATGGTGCTGCTATCATGCAAGGCGATGCCAACCTATTTGGAGCAAATTAGAATTTTTCTTTTTATATGGTTTGGACTGTCATCCACACACGTATGCACATTTAAACGATGGCTTTTAAAACCTCCGTCCAAAGTGAAGATGTGCGAATTCTGCGTTTGTGGCGCGATCATGTCGACACTATAACTGAAGATTTAACTGTGGAAATGTCACTGACTGTGACAAACTTTATCCCTACGTCACACATGAGACCAATGTTTGCCTTTGGAGTAAATTAGACGAGTGCTTTTTGCGAAGGATGGGAGTATTATAGATAATTATTTTTCGCGCATTGTTATGAATGTACTTATAAATGAATGAATGCGGCTGGCTGCGTAGGTTTTTTTTTTTTTTTTTTTTTTTTTTTTTTTTTTTACAAACTTGTTGGTGTGGACATAATTTATTTAATGATAATGTTTTCCCAACATATTAGAGCAGGATCCTCGGTTTCAAAAAACACTGCTAGTTGTAGACATGCCTTTAGTGTTTAATTGTTACCTCCGGGGGTTCATTTGTACTCAACGCGCCCAGGACCTGTTCATATTTGTTCCGCCACAGGCGCAAATTATTTTAAAGTGCCTGCTACAGTATAAAAAAATTCTGAAATAGCATTATTATGTGAATAAGAATCATATTTTAAGACGATTCGACGATATACAACAATTTGTCAAAGCGCAAATTACGAAAAATTAGTTTTTTAATCTGCCATTAAACCCTGCCTGTCATTTTCGCACTCTAGCGTCCCCAGCTGGAAGATGACGTCGGCAGGGTCAGCAGGGTCAGGTTTTAATCTGATTTAGAATTCGGCCCATTGAGGGGGAATTATTCAGAATGAGGAAAATGCGACGGAGAGAGCAGCAAGATGTCATCATTGTTTCAATATCTCTACTCCAATATTTTCACAGGATATTCTTTTTATTGAAGTATTTTCCCCCAGTAGCTAAATAAATGATATGGTCTTGACAAATAACATTCTTGTGCTAAATGGAATATTACATTTTCAAAATGCATTTATTCAGTACGACATGACAAAATTACTCCGTAATGGTCAAAACTATTGACTTCATGCACCTCCTGAACGATATTTTACCCCACAGGAGTTAGTCCGGCCTTTGTCATATCCCTGCCCTGGCTTCGGAGAGCGTAAACAAACCATGCGTGACAGCCAGCTGACATGCTAACCCGAACCAAGCAGCGTTTCAAAGCCTTATTCTCGCCTTTCGAAGCGAAAAATCACACAAAACTACCCTGGAATATGTCACACCGTGGCAGGGTTGTCGATTGTCTTCACTGATCAGCAACTCCCCTTGGCGGTGAGCAAGTTACAGCTTGTTGTTCCCATGCTGCAGGCAGGAGAGCTTGTTTGCCGGGGATGCAGCTGGAGAATGACCGCCGGACAAACCGGGCAACGTCGGAGGAGAGCGTAGCTGCCCAGTCCGAGGATGGTGGTCTATCACCGGGCACACGAAGAGGGCAGGGGGGGGTGGAAGTCTGGACGATATGGAGAACCGCATGAGCATAAGCCTAGTATAACGCTCTCCCGGCGGGCATGCGAAGAGGACTAAGGGTCGGCGGCCAAGTGGTGTTCTCGGTGGACAAGGAGCATGTCAGCCACAAAATGCAAGCCACCTCCGTATTAAAATGTGTGCCATGATCCCAGTATTTGACATAATACAAAACACAATATTTATTCACTTCTTCGTAAGTCCAGTGGTCCCACAGTTGTCGAACTTGTTTTAGTCATTCTCGGGGTGGGGGTTTTTGAAACCCAAAAAGGCTCACACGCCTCTCCCTGGTGCAGCAACAAAACCCTGCAGCACATTTGGCTGGCAGGATGTGAAAACTAAACGAATTAATCCGCAAAATCAGCTGAATCCGCAGTCCATCTGCATGCTATAAAGCAATGCTGTATTGTGAGATGTTGACCCGGTTGACGTCACATTCGCATTCCTCCTCAAAACAGGAAGGTATTCATTTTCATGGCGCGGGATTAAAAAAATTGAATATATAAATCGATCGCTTTCACACACATCCAAGCGGTCTACTTCATTCAGGAGCATAAAATACCGCGTGAAATATGAAATAAACATGTTTTTTGCTGTCATAGGCACTTTAAAAAGTATGTAATTTCTAATTTCTTAGACCGCTGACCGCTGGTAGCCACTTCCTGTAAAAAAAAAAAAAAAAAATTACATTTTCCCCCAATATTACATAATAATAAAAAAAAGACATTTTATGTTCTAACAATGTATTAAAGATGATGCGTCCCACTGAGATGGACATGATAAAACTGTTGTCTTTCCCTCTAGAGAGAGACAATGAGAAGAGAAGAAATTATCTACACCAACATAAAATAAGTAGTGTTCAAGTAGTTTTGTACAGAGTATTATGGTGCCGATGTTTGGAAATGATCACTAGTTGAAGCCATGTGAATGACTAAAGCTTAGCTGTTAAGTGTTTTTTAGCACTGTTTTCCCGGCTTGTTGTAAACAGAGGACTCAGTTTTGGATCTTATGACTGTTATGCATTTGATTTATCATTTTTTCATGTTAGATAAAAAGGAAATATGGAATAATAGAGTGCGGTATTATCTCCTTGCGCTGGCTTGCTGACAAAAGATGGTGGATCTTATCTCTAAACAGTCTCCTAAAAGTATTTACGAGGATTTTGCCTCAAGCTTCAGCATACAAGATATGCTGCACTGATATTTAAAATGTGTGTTTTATCATGTCATGCGCAACTAATCCAGTTTTCATGTAGCTATATATTGCAACTGCAACATGGTCCATTTGTTACAGCAAAGAGCAATGTTGCACTCTTCCAAACAAAGGTCTGTTCCTTGTTGAGCATAATCTGCACAAAAATAAAACACTCTCAAAGAGTGCTAATTTGTTCGTTCATGTGTGGCCACATTCAAAAGAACATATTCAGTTTTTTTGGGGGGTGTATTATGTTTATTCTCATGAGAACACACATAAAACATGACATTCCTGCAATGAAAGGTGATTGCTCTCTACAACAAACCTATCATTTGTTAAATGGGTTACACAGTCAATTGCGGTGAAATAAAACATTTGACGTATCTGTGAAACAATAATATTGAACATTTCAAATGATTTGGGATTCATAGTTTTGTCAATGACATCTGGATATTAAAATGTGTTCTTACAATAGAAATGTTATCATTTGCATGCCTAGAAAATACCCTGGATCTCCCACTGCAGTGAATGTATTTAGAAGAAGAGGTTGGGGTAGAGGTCACCTCATGCAAGTCAATTAAAGACTGTCTGCCATGGCCCACTCAGAAGCACGTGTCCATCTCCAAAACCGCTCACAAGGGCCATTAAACTCAAGACAAAGGGCAGAAACAAGGGGAGGTTGAAAATGGGGAAGGACAAAGAATACTTCAAGTAATAGTGTGAGAACCAAAGGGAGTCATAATGAACAAGGCAAATATCCCACAACTCAGATGAGGCAATGAACCTTTTCATTTAAACAATAGTGTCTATGCAGGTAGACTCCTTTATTAATAAGTAATAGATATTGTATGCACACATTGGCTCTTAACTTTTCAGAATGTGATTTGGTGCGCAATTTACAAACCGGATTCGGTTGAAGTTGGGAAATTGTGTAAAATCTAAATAAAAACAAAATACAACGATTTGAAAATCCTTCTCAACCCATATTCAATTGAATACACTACAAAGACAACATATTTAATGTTCAAACTGATAAACTTAATTGTTTTTTGCCAAATAATAATTAACTTAGAACTTCATGGCTGCAACACGTCCAGTAGAGGTTGGGAAAGGTGGCAAAAAATACTGAGAAAGCTGAGAAAAGCTCATCAAACACCTATTTGGAACATCCCACATGTGATCAGGCTAATTGGGAAAAGGTGGGTACCATAAAGGAGCCTCCCCCAACATGCTCAGTCATTCACAAGCAATGATGGGGCGAGGTTCCCCACTTTATCCACAACTGCGTGAGAAAATAGTTGAACAGTTTAAGGACAATATTTCTCAAAGCAAAATTGCAAGGAATTTAGGGATTTCAACATCTACGGTCCATAATATCATCAAAAGGTTTAGAGAATCTGGTAAAATCAATGCAGGTAAGCACCACGGCCGGAAACCAAGACTGAATAGCCGTGACCTTCGATCCCTCAGACGGCACTGCCTTAAAAACCGACATGAGTGTGTAAAGGATATCACCAAATGGGCTAAGGAAAACTTCAGAAAAACCACTGTCAGTAAATACAGTTCGTCACTACATCAGTAAGTGCGGGTTAAAACTCTACCATGCAAAGCAAAAGCCGATCATGAACAACATCCAGAAACGGTGCCGGGTTCTCTGGGCCCGAGCTCATGTAAAATGGACTGATGCACAATGGAAAAGTGTTTTGTGGTCTGATGAGTCCACTT
Source organism: Corythoichthys intestinalis (assembly GCF_030265065.1). Lineage (NCBI taxonomy): Eukaryota > Metazoa > Chordata > Actinopteri > Syngnathiformes > Syngnathidae > Corythoichthys > Corythoichthys intestinalis. The sequence continues at coordinate 33,694,824 of NC_080400.1, forward strand.
TTCAAATTGTTTTTGGAAACACTGAACGTCGTGTCCTCCGGATCAAAGAGGAAGCGGACACTCTGGACTGTTATCAACGCAAAGTTCAAAAGCCAGCATCTGTGATGGTATGGGGTGCATTAGTTCCCATGGCATGGGTGACTTAATTTCTGCGAAGGCAACATAAATGCTTAAAAGTACATACAGATTTTAGAGCAAAATATGCTGCCATCCAAGCGACCTCTTTTTCATGGACGCCGCTGCTTATTTCAGCAAGACAATGCCAAGCCACATTCAGCACGTGTTACAACAGTGTGGCTTCGAAGTAAAAGAGTCCAGGTTCTCCCCTGGCCCGCTTGCAGTCCAGATCTGTTTCCCATTGAAAATATGTGGCGCATTATGAAGCATAAAATACGACAGAGAAGACCCCGAACTATTGAACAACTGAAGCGGTTCATCAAGCAAGAATGGGAAAGAATTCCACATGAGAAGCTAAGAGAATTCGTCTCCTCTCTTTCAAAACGTTTATTGAGTGTTATTAAAAGGAAAGGTGATGTAACGAAGTGGTAAACATGCCCTTTCCCAACTTGAACCATGAAATTCTTAGTTAATTATCATTTGAAAAATAAAATAAAGTTTGAGTTTGAGCATTAAATATGTTGTCTTTGTAGTGTATTCAATTGAATATAGGTTGAAAAGGATTTTCAAATCATTGTATTTTGTTTTTATTTACATTTTACACAATTTCCCAACTTCAACCAAATCTGGTTTGTATAGACCTTTTAAAATATAGAAATTTAAGAGCAATTATACTAAGGACCAGCATGCATCAATTGCTGCAGCAGCCTTGCGGGGGGAACGGTCGACATTGATCAAACAAGCATAATCTTTAAATGCAATAGATATTTAAAAAACAAAACAAAACAAAAAAAAGCATTTGAAATTATATGTTTTGTTACTACCACTAAGATGGACTGAACAATATTGTATAGCTGGGAAGTAGTGTTTGTTAAAAATAATTGCTTGTCATTTGAACAGTGCCTATGAATGCTGTGCAAATAGTCCAAACGACCATTGGTTTTTGAAAATCTACAATGAATTTAACACTTAAAAGATTTAAATGGTGAAGCATATACTAGCATATAGTTACAGTACCATAACAGGTACTGTTACTGTACCTGTAAAGATGCTTTTCTAACGATGAATAGTTCCACTGATGACATAATTACTCTTAATGTTCATTTTAATCTCAAAATCATCACTGCAACCTTATGGCTTATTTCTCAGTCACTGCACCACTCTTTTGCAAAGTTTAGTCAAGTAAAAATAGTGTTATATTGTATTTTTTTTTTTTTTGTATTACTCACATAAATGAAAAACTTTACTGATACTTTAATGAGAAAATATCAACCAGTAGTCAACTAAGACTAGAGTGCTGTAAAATGTAATATTAGTTTTTATTATAATGATGTTTAACGTTGGAATGCTGGGCAAAGCAAAGCGTCCCACATACAGTATATACCGTTAATTATTTTCCTTTTCTTATGTCAGCACTGGTTTAGAGACCAATCAAGAGTCATTCATTGTATTGCTGAGGTTGCAGTAGGCCTATCAAATTTGGGATTATGGCTTACTGGATATATTATCAAGATGAAAACTGCAGGGTAAACAGTGTTTCATTCATGCATTGTAAGATTTGATTTTGAATAAGATGTACATGATTGAATATTGAACTGGAATTACAGTATCATGACACACATAAAATTACTTTTAGCAGTCCAATATAGCTATCAGTCAATATAGAATCCTCTTATTTGTTTTCTGCATTTTATCCATATTAGGACCTCTGGAAACAGCAGCTTATCGTGGGCGGCTGGGTAAAAGGCAGACTGCAACTAGATTGACCTTGGATTGGTTGGCTTTCGCTTGCAAGGCACAGACAAACATTCACACTCACACCAAACCTATTGTCACTAAGCAGAAATTGATCCCACACTGGCTGAAGGAAAGTCAGTTTTACAATGCTCTACACTATTTCTGACAACCATGTTCAATTTTTTCCATCTTTTTTTCTTTTTTAAAGATTTCTGCAATCATTTCGTGTATATTACGCCTCAGATTTTATGCCTTGGTGTTGACTGTGTTTCATATTCTCAAAGTCTTGGTCTTATGTTGGATTCTTGGATTGGATGGAGTTTGTCATGATGCTCTCTCAGGCCTTCACATATAAAATCAATTAGTTTGGGTTGTGTGTTCATGATTTTATTTTTTCCAAACAAAATCCAGTTGTATTTACAACTATTATAAGTTTGTATATGACACACAAGACTGCAGGTGCAGTCCTGGAGTTAAAAAGTCTTGCTACCAGTCAATTAGTTAAACTGTGGTATTGTCCTCATTTACCAGCCTCCGCTGTAGCTAATTACCCTGAAAATGAGCATAGAATGAGGTACGAGCTGGTGCAGCAAATCTTCATGTCTGCCAGAAAGACTTTGATACAGAAATATGATGATACTCATAAAGATTGGATTTCAGAAAAGAAAACTGCATATAAGTATAGTAAAGGTTGCATTTTGATGTTGTCCTATATTTTCCTATAAGCAAATTGTCAGCCATACATTTGTCTTCCTAGTGAAGAAGGTAAGGGACTGGAAAACTATACAATTCCTTCCATAATCATAGAGTAGCATAGTTTGATTCAATACTTTTTAAAATTAGAGCAGGATTTTATCCATAATGAGCCCAGTGCAATCTGTCAGTAGTTTTAGCTCCAGACTTAATCGCGGTACACATACAGTAAATATTATCTCCAAGCCTGACACTGGTTCTCCTCTTCCTGACCAAAGTCTCCCAAAAAAACATGACAAACATTTGACACTTAATCCTGTGGTTTAAATTCTGTTAAAAGAGAATTTACCCTCCCAAATCAGGGTCAACAATCAAAATTCCTAGAGAAATATTTATGATAAAATAATATGTTGTGTGTTCTCCACACAACGGGTATCTCAGTCTTGGGAATTTCAAATGTAACAAAACAGAAGGAAACCATGATACGAGCTGCCATAGGCATTAAAAATTAAAATATATCAACAATGACGGACACATAGCTCACAGTGAGAGGAATTCAGAATTGGCAGATCAATTCTTTGAGTTGAACGTTGTCCATATAATATCAGAAGTCTTGGGGAAAAAAATGTTATGGCTAGTTAGCCGCGTGTTGCTGCTTCTTTTGTATTCCAGCAGTAAGGATCCCTTGCTGTAGATTTCTGCTTCTCACACCTCTGTGCAGGTATGTAAAGTCATGTTTCCTCATGGGAGACTTGTGGTTTAGGGGATAAGACTGATTGTCAGCGAACAGATTAAAGACCCTGTAAAATAGGGATGAGGGGGTGCCATATAAATTTGACACACCACAGAGAAAAGTGTTGCAAAGCCCTCCACTCACCTCGCTTTGGATCTGTCTGATGAAAACATGCTCTGCCCAAACTTTGCCTGTCAGTCAAATACTAGTACATGTGCATGGCTTACACAATGCAGGGTTCTCAACTGTGTGTGCGCATGTTTGCATGTGTAGTGTTTAAATAAAGGTAAATGTACTTATTTCATAAATAAATATAGAAATATAAACATGATAAGCATAGGGTTATTATATCAGGGGTCGCGTTAACCGAATATTTATCCGTCGTTGACCGGTTTTTTAAAACTGTGACGGAAAAAACTGAAGTCCATCCGTCATTTTGACAGGTTGCAATTCACACCCCAGACCACAGGGTGGCGAGTGAGCATATTAATTAGCTATTGTCTCTCTTGATGCATGACGTCGTTGGCCTTACTCGGAAAAATGTCAAGGCAACTGAGCGTCCGAACTAAGGCTACGTTCATACTACAGGTCTTAATGCATGAATCCGATTTTTTCGTGTTTTTCCAACTCGAGTGAGGCATTAACTTGACGGTCTGAACGTGACAAGTCGCATAGAATGGGACCATTTCAAATCCGATCTGGGTCACTTTCGTATGTGGTCTAAATCCGATCTGGGCCACATTTTTCCAGACTGTCGCGGCGGTCTGTACTGTCCAGTCCCGCAAATCGGATTTAATGCAGCAATTACGTCATCAAAAAGCGAGAGACGGTACGGTATCTACGGTAGCGATGCAGCAGTGTGTTATTAGCACCTAGCTTGCCTTGAACACGGCTTTTTAGGAAGGGTCGGACTTGACAACAGTCATAAAAAAATAAAAATAGGTTTGAGGATAAGCCTGAGAATGATCGGTTTTCTCTCTGCTCCATATAAGCAATATTTCAACATTGCTTACACGGCCGAGAGTCGGGGCAAACTGCCTGTATGTGTGTGTGACATGCACGAACAGTGCGTGCATGCTATCAATCCATATACTTTGAATATAAGCCTAAACGGGGATTATATATGCATGTTATTTGTGTCCTCTTTTTAACAGCAACAAGCCTACTACAGGTCTTAATGCACGAATCCGATTTTTTGTCATATCTGCGCACTAATTCGCAGTCCGACATGCGCTGAGCAAGACGACCCGCATGCGCAGAAGCATCAAAACAAATGACCATACAATCACACATGCTGGCTGTCATCCGTCATTCCAGGGATATCATATTTTGCTTATTAAAAAGAGGACACAAGTAACAGGGATAAATAATCCCTGTACAGGTTTATATTCAAAGTATATGGATCGATAGCATGCACGCACTGTTCGTGCATGTCACACACACATCCGAGCAGTTTGCCCCGACTCTTGGCCGTGTAAGCAATGTTGAAATATTGCTTATATGAAGCAGAGAGAAAACCGATCATTCTCAGGCTTATCCTCAAACCCTTTTTAAAAAATTTTTTTTTATGACTTGTCAAGTCCGACCCTTCCTAAAAAGCCGTGTTTAAGGCAAGCTAGGCGCTAATAACGCACAGCTGCTTGATGTGTGATGGCGCGGTGTGGATTCTCTGTTAAGCTTGTTCGGACAGAATATTAATTAAAGATGAATGAAAACTAAATACTATTGAATATGTCATTATTAACATTTAAGTGACGGGTAAAAATAGACTATGACCGGATTTTTATGACCCTGTCAGTCAAAATGACACAACGAAAAAGTCTAGCGCAACCTCTGAAATTATATATACAGTATATATATAAGGTAATTAACTATATTTATTATTTAAAATGTCTGTTGTTTTTAGCTTAGAATCATTAATTTACGTCTCATATATCGTTAAAAAGAAACATAAAAACATAGTTTAAACTTTTAATCAAATTATGTCATAATGAAAATATGGCGCCTGTTAAAAAGTCACGGATATCTACCTCATAATTATCACTTAATTGTATTTTTTTGTTACTGTCGCATTTTCTCCGATATGTTAGATGATAAATAATCGAGCCAAACAAAGAAAAATTGAAAAAGAACGTTTAAAAGTGAAAATATATGAAAAAGAAAATCTCGACCACTCCTCGATGTCTGCGATTTCTGCATCGCCACCCTTATTATATTACCATGTTTCACCCATAAAATCCCTAAAAAATCCAGGTGTCATTCAAATCTGTGTCTTAACACTAGGCTATACATGCTACATGGATTTTTTAGATTGAAACAAGGTAAGTACGCAGTAATATCTCGTTAAAGTCATGCCGTCTGTAATTGTGCTCTCACATGCCCTCACCTCCAGATAGGGTTTTATTGTTTAAAAAACTTTTTTTTTTTCAAATCCCTCCTGTTCAAAATTTTTCTCCCCCGTGAAAATTGAGATTTTTATCTTTCCAATGATGTATCCCACATGCATATCGGACAATTTTGAAAGCTGGCCAAATTAGGGGTCTCAGAGCGGAACTTCAAGTTACCTGAGTGTTTTCCGCCATATATATATATTATTGAACAGAAATATTAATGTTTATTAGGCTATAGCAAAAAATACAAAATAAAGGGGAAAAAAAGGTTAAAACAACTAACTATCACCATTCTCAGGGTGGTTGAGTCAGTGAAAAGCTATTGATACCTAACCTCAGCTCGTCTTTCTCTTCTGAGTGAAACATTTCAATAAACTCTTCTGGAATCTAGTGACTCTGAGTGGCACAGGCCAAATAAACCTTAAAAACCCGTTGGTTACATAACGTTAGTGGATCATTAATATACTGTGAATGTCATTTTAAATTTAACGACATGGAAATGAGACGTGCGGACCATTTATAATTGGAGAGGCACGCAACCCCAGCTATGGCGATGGGCGTCATCACTCATCGGCAATTTTACGTCGGGGCCATTCAATAATTATAACATTTCAGTCAAAGGAGCATGTACTTTGAAATAGCTAAATGGCTCAAATTTTTGTTTCGAATTTTCAATATACCTGGTTTATTATACAGTGGGGAGAGCAAGTATTTGATACACTGCCGATTTTTCCCACTTGCAAGCCATGTAGAGGTCTGTAATTTGTATCATAAGCTCTCTTCAACTGTGAGGGACGGAATCTAATACAAAAATCCAGAAAAACACATTGTATAATTTTTAAATAATAAATTTGTGTTAAACTGCATGAAATAAGTATTTGATACATTACCAACTAGTAAATATTTCAGCTCTTAGTTGTTTTTAAGAACCCCTCCTGTTCTCCACTCATTACCGGAAGTAACTGCACATGTTAGAACTTGTTACCTGTATAAAAGACACCTGTTCACATGCTCAAACAAACAAACTCCAACCTCTCCACAATGGCCAAGACCAAAGAGCTGTGTAAGGACATCATGGATAAAATAATAGAGCTGCACAAGGCAGGGATGGGCTACAGGAAAATAAGCAAGCAGCTTGGTGAGAAGGTAACAACTGCTGGAGCGATTATTAGAAAATGGAAGAAGTTCAAGTTGACGGTCAACCAGCCTCGTTCTGGGGCTCCATGCAAGATCTCACCTCGTGGGGCATCACTGATCATGAGGAAGGTGAGGGATCAGCCCAGAACTACACGGCAGGACCTGGTCAATGACCTGAAGAGAGCTGGAACCACAGTCTCGAAGAAAACCATCGGAAACACATTACGCCGTCATGGATTAAAATCCTACAGTGCACGGAAGGTCCCGCTGCTGAAGCCAGTGCATGTCCAGACACGTCTGAAGTTTGCCACTGACCATCTGGATGATCCAGAGGCGCAATGGGAGAAGGTCATGTGGTCGGATGAGACCAAAATGGAACTTTTTGGTCTAAACTCGGCTCGTCGTGTTTGGAGGAAAAAGAAGGATGAGTACAACTCCAAGAACACCATCCCAACCGTGAAACGTGGGGGAGGAAACATAATTTTTTGGGGCTGCTTCTCTGCCAAGGGTACAGGACGACTGCACCGTATTGAGGGGAGGATGGATGGGGCTATGTATCGCCAGATCTTGGCTGACAACATCCGTCCTTCAGTGAGAGCCCTGAAGATGGGTTGTGGCTGGGTCTTCCAGCATGACAACGAGCCAAAGCACACAGCCAAGGCAACTAAAGAGTGGCTCCGTAAGAAGCATCTTAAGGTCCTGGAGTGGCCTAGCCAGTCACCAGATCTGAACCCGAAAGAAAATCTATGGAGGGAGCTGAAAATCCGTGTTGCCCGGCAGCAGCCCCGAAACCTGAAGGCTCTGGAGAAGATCTGCATGGAGGAGTGGGCCAGCCAAAATCCCTGCAGCAGTGTGTACAAACCTTGTCAAGGACTACAGGAAATGTTTGGTATCTGTAATAGCAAACAAAGGTTTCTCTACCAAATATTAAGTTTGATTTTTGTGATGTATCAAATACTTATTTCATGCAATTAAATGAAAATTTATTATTTAAAAATCATACAACGTGATTTTCTGTTTTTTTCTATTCGATTCTGTCCCTCACAGTTGAAGAGAACTTATAATACAAATTACAGACCTCTACATGCTTTGCAAGTGGGAAAACCAGCAAAATCGACAGTGTATCAAATACTTGTTCTCCCCACTGTAAATGTCAGAGATGCACTAATTTTACTATCATTTTCTCACAATTCAGTTAAAATCTTAGCCATGTTAAAACGGTTTGCTATAAACTAAGACGTCTGTGAATCCGCTAAGAATCCAGAAATAATTTGTTTTATTTTGTTATCATAACAATGGTCGAGTTTCATTTTTTGGGGTATGAGAAATGCAAGGTGTGGCATAGGGCATGAGAATGGCATGGAATGCGTGTGGGATACGCAAAATGCATGAGAGTTAAGAACCCTGACAATGTCTGTTGTTGTGTGAGTCAAAGACCGAAATACATGTGCCACAAGGCGGTGGTGGTGAAACGGATAGCTCATCTGCTGGTCCGCAAGCCAGCTAGAATGTGAGCAAGCAAGCTGTTTTGCTGAATTGCAGGACATCCAAATTGCTTCCTAGCTTTGATTTGCTTGCACCTTGCTCTAACCGCCATGTTTGTGTCCATACAATGAATCAGTAACACACAACACTTGACGTGTGTTGCATTTTTACCTTAGCTTGATAACTAAACGCTATCTAACTGTTATTATTTACTCACAATTGTGTCGCACAGCCACAGACAGAATTTTGGTGCTCAGTACTTTATACATATTTCTGCACTTAATTGTGCTCAGTCTTTCCCTTTTTTTAAGCAATTATGTTTCAACGTAGCCTATTTAATGTGTTTCGAAACAAATCACTCTGTCCACTTTACAGGGTCTTTAAGTAAGTGGTGTGCAAAAATTTAAGCCCATCACACAGTATATGAATACAGTGTTTTCTTGGCATGTCATCTTTGTTTGTACAACACTGGAAGCTACAAAAGCGGAAAGTGGATATTCTCATAGTATTATAAAAGGACAATCGCTGCCACCAACTTTTAAGTGAAGCTATAGATGCTCTGTGAGTCATTTTTTTACAGTATATGTCTAAAAAGCAATCTAAACTATAGATTGACACTCTAGTACTGTGTAGGAGTATTGCATGGTTCGGAGGCAGAAGAAAAGTATTTTGTTTTTCCAAGCCTTGAAATGGAACAAGCTGGCCATTGAGCAACTTAAATATAATATTGTTCAGTACTCTCAGTGAAGTTTTTAGATAATAGTTTATCAGCCAGTCAGTCCATCAGCAAAGGGCATCTCCTCCAAAGTAGCTGCTGAACCATTAGTCTCTCCCTTATCATCTCCTGACTCTCTCTCCTCCTTGTCCTCATTCTGGCCTAATGGGTCCAAGTCAGACAGGCCAAAAGTATGACTTTTTGGTTCAGGGCTCAGAAGTGACAGTTGAGGCAATAGCGGCCCATCTCGAAGCTTTGCTGCCATTTCCTTAGCGCTGCATGAAGGGGTATTGGTCTCGTAGACCTCATGGAAGTTGTTGTAGTCGACTTCGTAGAAGCCCTTCTCCAAAGAGAGAACTGGTGTAAAACGATAGCCCCAAAGCACCTCTGTGTCCAGATAGGAACTCCTTGCTTGACACGTCATCCCTAATTCAGGTTCAAGGAGATGTATACATCCACACATCCAGTAAACAAATGGATAGAGGCACAGACACAAGCATCCAACAGAGAGACAGAGAAACAGAGAGAGATAAAAAGAAAAAGGGAAAGAGGTATGAGTAAATTATTCAGAATGATACCCCAAATGCATTGAGAAACTGTATCTGTCATACAAACAGCTGTAAAACGTCCATCGGTGTACATAAATAATTCACTTCACTTCGATGTTTTCTGGAGGCAATGTTACTTAATTGTATTGGACACAGTTCTGAAACTTTTTTTAAGGTTCAATAATTATTGTGAAAAAAAAAAAAAAAACTGCTTGAGTTTACGATGTTACTCATCACAAATACATTGACTGTCTCACTGTTTTTAGGAAGAATTTAAAACTTATAAGATTTTTGTGAGTATTTACTTTTTTGGCTGCTTCTCCAATTCCCTTAAAAGATCAAAGGGTTGCCAGAAGATGATGATGCACACAATTTGCTCACTCTGCTGCTAGTGTGCATTTGATGTGATTAAAAATAGAAATACAGATGATTCAGATTGATGCATTTTTTGATGTTGCTGCACAACGAGACCTTTCTTTTTGAATTCCCTGGAAATTTATAGCCTGTTTTGTTTCTATTTTTAACCTTTGAAACATTTCTCTTTTTTTTTTTGTGACAAGATTGTAAAAGTTAGCCTTTGTTTGTTTTTCTATTAATATGCTGTTTTTATCCCTACCTTTGTGGGTGAAAAATGTGTGAAAGTACATTGGTCAGTTGCCATCAGCAGTTTAAAAAAAAAAAAAAAAAAACTGTCGTAGCATTAATATATTTTATGACATCAACATTAACCTTGGATGGGATGCACTCTTTCTATTAGTTATTATGTTCACATTTATTCCCAAGTTGTAGGTCCACCAGAATCCCATGATGCATAGTGTTTAACCATAAATGTTTCATGGCTTCTCCGTATATGAAATTGTATCTAAGGTCACTGAGGTGAAATCAATAACAATAATAGTTACACCCAGGGGTACTGGAAGTCACTCACAGCAGGGGATGCTAGGATCTTTTTTAGTTATTCCCCGTCCAAAAACAGCCGTTTCGTTCCAGATATGTCATGCTCTCGCGTTTTCCCCTTACTAGGCGTGCACAATAACAGTAAACACGATTGCTGGATAGTTTGTGTACTATCACCAGGCTACTACAAAGACAGCGTTCTATTTCACCTACAGTAAGTATTGGAGTTGTTGTATTGGAAATAAAAGCACCCATGTATTATAATGCAAATCCCCGCGACTAGATGGCGCAATGACACACGAACACATTTGAAAACTAAAAGGGCCAATAAGCCTCTGTTTAACACCGCTTTTTCCCAACACAAAAATTAAATTGCAAATATCCAACAGCGCTCTGCACGGCGACAGCTCAACAGGAACAACTAACATTAATATGGCTACAATGCAAGCATGTCTTACCTATTTGAAGACAACCAAGGACAATCATCTTCATTTTCGACCTCAAATTGAATTTTAGAAAATGTCACTCCTTTGAAGAAAAGTAACGCTAATTCATTTTTGTGTCATGTTAACACCTCCTCCGTCAACAGTTTACTTTTCAGTTCCAATTAGGAGTGTAACGATACACAAAAATCTCGGTTCGGTATGTACCTCGGTTTTGAGGTCACGGTTCGGTACGTTTTCGGTACAGTAAGAAAACAAAATGCAAAATATATGTGCTAGTTGTTTATTGCACACTTTTGTGCTTTCAACAATAGGAACATTAGCCTATAAAAAGCTAGAATTCTGCTCATAAATAGAAATACAATATTCTGAAATGTAGATATTTTGAAAAACAAAATAAAAAAAAATAACATTGGCTAAGACTTTTTCTTTAAAAATATATCTGATGTGCAAAATTGAACAGTTGCAACACTGATCAGTTTCAAATTTCTCATATTAACTTTATGACTGTTTCTTCCATGTCTGTCTACATTTAACTGTTACCCACGCTGCTCACTGCACTTCTGAGTGGTGCGATGGCCCTGGCCGTTTAATTGTTATCTTTTTTGAGACTGTCGGTCAGCTGATCGTCGCGTCCGCCAGCTGGCTGCTTCCCCTCCCAACGTGACGTACTCTGATTGACGCCGGACGGGCAGATGACGCAGCCGCCGCTGATGGGCCACCCGAGGAAGGGTGCCAACTTCAGAAACTAGCCGCTGTCTGTCATGTATCCATTGTGCAGCCCTTTGTTTACATTTGTGGCAATAACGACACTTGCTTTACGGCAGCTAAACCGATACAAGGTAGTACTATTAGGCCGTTGTTTGAGCTTGCATCCTCGCGTGTGTGTTGTATTGTGCCTGAGTCTTGTTAACCAAATAAAAGGCAGTATTAACAAAAGTCATCTGACCGCTCGTTATTTTACAGTCAACGCTCAGAGTTCAAATTTGACAGCATACGTGCAGCGTACCTCCTCGCCAGCTGTTTGCTCACCTGTGCATTTGATCGCTATATTATTACACTCCCGCTTTTTCAGTGAGGTATTTTGTGTTCATTCGTTATTGGATCGTTTTTGTTCACCACTGTAAATAAGAGCACCGCAGCAGTAGAGGTAAACTGCCGTTTTCGTTCAACCCGTTTTGTTTAGTGTAGAAGCCAGGGTAGTAGCTGTCTTTTTTTGAATTTCCTTTTTACGATCAGGGTTTACTTGGCGGGTGGGGTCTAAGTGTAGTTTCATTTTATTTGTTGTTTTGGCCTGGGCTTACGCTGAAGCCAGCTCCTTCCGCATTTTGTATATTTTGTTCATTGCGAGTTCGACTTATATGAATAAATTTGTGTCCACTTGCAACTTGTGTGTGTGTGGCTCGTTTTATGTTACGCATTTAGCGAGCCGTCCGTGGGGCGTAATTAACGGTGGGATTATGGGATGCATGAGTGGGCATTCTGCGCTTGCGTTAAATGCGTCAAATATTTTTATGTGATTAACTCAAAAAATTAATTACCACCCGTTAACGCGCTAAATTTGACAGCACTTTACATTACGTCAGAAACTCGTTCGGTACGCCTCCGTTCCGAACCGAGGACCCCGAACCGAAACAGTTCAATACAAATACATGTACCGTTACACCCTTAGTTCCAATAGTGCCTTATTTAATGTGACCTGGTAACAAGCAAGGTTTCATGTGGTGTTATAAAAAAAAAAAAACTTTTTCTTCATAAATATTTAGTCCCCTAAATCATATGTGCTATTGTTTCAATATGTTTTATTTAATCAATTTAACTAAAAAAAAATGACCAACACACTTTTTTTTCAACCCAACATCAGTGGGTACTGCAGCACCCTCAGCACCCCACTTCCTGCGCCACTGGTTACACTACATTACAGTAATCCCACGTTCACCTAGGTTTCTGGTAGAAAATCTACCATTTCAAGGCAGACCTTTTAACCTATTAAAGAAGAAACATAAAGGAGCACTTTAATACCATAATTAAGGCTGTGCTCCATTAGGTGAGCCACTAGTTATTGTGCGCATTCGCTTAATGGAATGAAGAAGCCTTTAGTATTTTTTTTCCCTCCTATGGCATCCACCTGTGCTTGTGTGGCGGTCAGCCCTAATTTCCTGCATCCCCATAATATGTCTAATATTACAGGATATTTAACATATGTTTTCATGTTAAGTGTTTTGTACATTGTGGAAAAAAACAGCCAATTTTTACAAGGTCAAATAAGCGTGTCTGTTTTGTTCATCGCTTCTTTGAAGTTTGCCCTTGCATTTCCCCTCAAGGCTTTCCCTATATGCTCGTGACTTGAGGTGACTAAGCTTTGTTATTCGTGGAATTATTTGTCCTTTCTTTCAGACGATGGTAGGGATTTGCTCCCCTCAAGGCTTTTTGTTCTTAGTCATGTTGTGTGCTCAACACATTCGCTACTGGCTGCGTGATGCGGTTTAGAGGTATTCATAATCTAAGAGCAATAAAGCAAGGGAATGCCTTCCATGCAGACCTTTACTGTCATCATGGTTGTTTTGACTCCCATTTTATTCTTCCTTACTTTTTGCAATTCCAAACACAATCTTTAAAAAACGCCACATTTGGGGCGTTTTTGTCATCTTACAGTATGTAGTTCAATCCCAAAACTGCCACCATCATACTGCCTCCAACAAAAGGTGTTATTTATCAGTGCAGCAAGCAGGGTTCTTCCCATATCATGTTTCATGTTGTGGGTAGTGGAATCATTTAATGTGACTCAACTACAGGAGCAGAATAATCGCTTTGGCACTGGCGGCGATGTGCAGTAAAAAACTTATGAAGTTGTATTGCTCATCCTACTAATGTACAGAGTGTTCCTCATAAATGGGGCGTCATTTAAAAGTGAAATATAACACAGTTTACATTTCTGGATCCTAATCTAAAAAAATAAATAGCGAAAGAAAGAAAGAAAAAAAGAAAAACACCAAAATGATTTATTATTAATACAAATACTACTAATTATATAAATACTCAGAGAATTAGGATACAGTTTCAAACATTATTTGTATTATTGCAAGAGTGTGGTGATTAATACAACTATTCACTGGTTGGCTAAGACATGAAGTCAGAAAATGTATGAGTAGTAGTACAGTATTTGTAAAAACTTGACACATAAAAACTAGATTGTGTTACATAACCACACCGTATTTTATATATAAATAGTTAATGTAATATTAGATGATGGAGCCGTCAAAACCTTATTATAATCAGGGACCTTTCAATAATGAAAACAAGGTTTGTTGTCGGCAACATGGACACTCATGACAGTGCCCGTAACACAGAAACTATAACTGCAGCACAATCAAGATGTTTTCAAAACAACAACTATAATATACCTATAACAGACACTTAAAGGTTATAATTGGAGTGTTCTAACTATATTCAGCTTTTTTAGGTTGCCCAGTGTAGATAAGGCGTATGCAGTCTATTTTATAAGACACAGTGTGCACATATTGGTTAAAAAACTTGCAACTTTAAAGTCTATTCATCCTGGGATCATTTTTATTTGATTCGTGCGAATTTATGCGATTAGTGTTTTTTTCAGCATCATATGAATTTTACAAAAATCAAAGGTTTGAGTTCGGCAGGGTCATCTCTTCAAATATTTAGTGACAGTGCAAGTACATATTCAACATTTATAGGATGGAAACAATGTCAAGAAGGCATGCGGTTTTTATTGACAAGTTCATTTAAACGACTGGTTCAACAATTCTGCCATGAGTCTCTAGGGTTGTTTTATTCACTGACCTGCTGAAGGCATAGGTGGTGTTCTACCATAGCCTTCATAATGATATTGACGGGACACAGTGTCATGTCTCGGAAGTCATATTAGTGTTTTGTGTTTGTTTGTGCAGAATTTCCTGCTTTTATTTTGGTAGTGGCATTCCGCCTTGTTCCAACTTTTTACTTCCTGCTCTTCCCAATCAGGTTGATCGTATCCACCTGTGATCCATTGTATATATAGTCTGCATCTAACCTTTTCCTGTGTCGGTTTGTCTTGTATCCTGTCATGATCCATATCACCACCTCATGTAGGCTTTTTCTTGACCAAGATTTATGTTTGGAAGAAATACCCTTTAGTACTTTGTTGGCTTTGCTCAGTTTTTTGGTATCCAGCACCTGTTGTGATTTTTCGTTGTCTCTTTTTGAACATTGTTGGACTGAATAATAAAGCTTTTTTTTTTAAACGGAGCAGTCGTGCATTTGTGTCCTTAGTGAATCCTTGTCACACGGGGCGCTGGGTCGATTAATAGGAGGCCTGCATTGTTGGCGTGGCCGTCAAAGCTGACCGAGTGGAATCACAGATAAACAGCTTTTTTCGATGAAAATTCTTTTGAATACATTTTTAAATCTCTGAATTCTTTATAGATATGGACGTAAAACAGTCTCAATTCTTGGTTAAAAGCAAAACAAAAACAAAAACGTGCAGTTAGCATTTATTTTATGTAAATATGTCGAACTACGATGCTAGTCTTTCAGTCAATGTGGCAGCCGCCATATGTAAACAGAGCTTTTCTGGTGAAAATTCTTGTGAATAAATGCTTAAATCCCTGAATTCTTTATAGGTATGGACATAAAAGATTCTCGATTCTTGGTTAAAAGAAAAAAAAAAAAAAACGTGCAGTTAGCATTTATTTTATGTAAATATGTCAAGTATGATGCGACTCTGTCAGTCAGTGTGGCAGCCACAATATGTAAACAGAGCTTTTCCGGTGAAAATTCTTTTTAATAAATGCTTAAATCCCTGAATATTTTATAGATATGGACGTAAAAGAGTCTCGATTCTTGGTTAAAAGCAAAAAAAATAAAATAAATGCTAACTGCACGTTTTTTTATTTTTTTTATTTATGTAAATATGTCAAGTATGATGCTACTCTGTCAGTCAGTGTGGCAGCCACGATATGTAAGCAGAGCTTTTCTGGTGAAAATTCTTGTGAATAAATGCTTAAATCCCTGAATTCTTTATGGATATGGACGTAAAAGAGTCTAGATTATTGGTTAAAAGCAAAAAAAGAAAAAAAACAAACGTGCATTTAGCATTTATTTTACGGAAATATGTCGAAGAATGATGCTAGTCTGTCAGACAATGTGGTGGCAGCCTTACAACAAAGAGCTTTTTACATTGAAAATTCTTGTGAAAAAACAAAAAATATAATAATTACCTTGAATTCTTGAACAAATCACTTGTGAGACAATCCTTCCTGTTAGTATGCGATACAGCTTTCTTACTTTTTCAACATAAATCTTGCATTGGATCGCTGCATGTGTCGCTACGACCGACTGCGAATAACTGGAGAACTGGCCCCTTACTTGAAGGCGTGTCGCACTGAAGGTCGGATATGACCCGTCAATATCATTATGAAGTCTATGGTTCTATAAACGCATTTGGAGGCACTACAGTATATCAATAAATGTTACCATTATATTACAATTAACCTGGATGGGTATAAGAGCCAGGTTGAACTGGATGAAAAAAACTAATAGTAGTTCAAGATGCCATCTCCACATAACTCAAGATTAATTTTAATTATGTTCAGTGCTCACACTTTAAGTTGTGTTCAGACTTTGAGTCATGTTTTAATGTGACTCAACTACATACTGCTGTTTTGGGCCGCAAGACAGTTCAAAATGGCTCAACTATTGTGTTAGATTTTCTGGAATAGCATTGTCTATGAAATTAGATAATTGCGGATAGTTTTCCTAATGATGAAAAAGAGAGACCTGACTATGTAGGGAAGATTTTGTCTCTATTTGGTGCTGACTAGCACCAACTCTTCGTCAATATGTACGTCAGTACTTTGAAGCAGAGACCACATGTTCCCGGCACAGATGTCCACCTGCCACTTAATGGCAAAAAGCCAGCAGAGTAGCGTCACTGCTTTGTAACCAGAATCATACGGTGACGTTGGGTATACAGTATTTGTGGCATACTGTAGCTCTGGGTTGTGTCATTGCCAATGCACACTCAAATTGAGTAATGGCAGCAATTCTACCAGCATGTGATGATTTTTTTCAGGGGGACAGTGTGTGTAAGTGTCGTGGGTGGCATAGGTATCGGCCAGATTGGCCGGTTGCCCAGCGGTGAAGGACAGTGACGACATAACCTCTGAACGCTACAACGGTTTGTACTGGTGAAGCGAGGGATGATTTAATGCCTGAGTCAAGTATCCAGCAGTGTGATCAGGGAGCATGATGACTACTGGTGCTTTGGGAGAGAAAATAAATATAAAAATCTAATGTGAAATAGAGCAGAAATGTTCAGATGCATGCAAAGCCATGCCTGATCGCATCAGGGAGCGTTGTGCTTTGTACATGTTTGTCCTTTAGTGGAAACCCTCCCAATCGGCTAATGTCTCATTTTTGTAATGTAAACCATGTCCGAGAATGTACTACATTAGTACCATATTTACAACATCCCATAATTGTTCGTATTTTTATATACACGTATGCAAAATAAATGCATCATAATTATACATACAACATGACCAAGAAAGAGCAAATCACAACACCTGCTTCAGTTTAAGCAGACAGAAAGTTATATAAGTATAACACCATTTACCATTTACCAAAGTTCATTAAAGCAGGCAATTACCAGCTAGCTTTAGGCCATTTCAATCACATCATTAAGAGGTTGCCAATAGTTAGGGAATCGGTAACAAGATTATCTTTATGTAGGATAAGATGTAATTTTAGCAGCTTTTCAGTAAGAGATCATACATCTAATGCTTTTGAAGGGGGATTTCTAGAATTTTACAGAAATATCTAGTGTTGCTTGTCTTTTAAATGTAACTAGCCTGAAGCAGTTTTGAAAGGTTTGGCATTTACCCAAAACAAAGACCAGCAGTGTGGGTAGTTAAACTTCACCCATTTTAAAATAAACACCAAATACAACCTTGAAGTAGTCAAGTTAAAAATGTGGGTAGATGTGTCTATACACGTGGGATGGGACAGGTATTATCCTTAGGTGACATATACTTTTAATTATACAAGTGTGTGAAAAAACAAAGACCTGCAGCTCTAGAATTGAGTCAGCACACAATATTAGTTGAGTCTACACCCCACTAAAGTATTCTTTTCTGTCAATACGTCCATTACAACAATATTTCTTTAAATCAAATTTTGTAGAAATTTGTCAAGTAACTTATCACAACCCAATTCAATGCAATTTCATACCTGTGGCCTCCACCATGCCCTCAAGGATGACAACGATCTCAAATTCCTCTTTCTCCATTTGTGCCATGGACATCTCCCAAAAGGGGCTCTTCTCGTTGATCTCGTGCGAGATGATGAGTGGCGACACCAGGAACAGGCGGTCATCTCCCGTGTCAAAGCCGATGTTTATGTCAGTTTGGTTGAGAGGGATGAACTCCCCCTCCTTTGTCTGCTGAGAGCGGATAAGCTTTGCTCGTATCGAGGCCTCCACAATGTGAGAATTTCTCAGGTCCCCCACCCGAAACATCAGGCACATCTTGTTATCTCGCACCGATATGACAGCTTTGTGTGAGAACATGAGGGTCTCGGCGCGGTTCTTTGGCTGTGAGATCTTGACAAACATGCAGCCAACCATCATGGCATTTACAATGGAGCCTAGTATGGCCTGGACCAAAAGTAGTATTATGCCTTCTGGGCATTTTTCCGTGATGACACGATAGCCATACCCAATTGTGGTCTCTGTTTCAATGGAGAAAAGGAAGGCCGAGACAAAACTGTTCAGGTTCTCCACACAGGGGGTCCAGCCCTCTTCATCTGAATGCAAAAGATCCCCACGGATGAGCGCAATCAGCCACCATAGAAAGCCAAAGAAAAGCCAGTTGATGACATAGACCAGAGTGAAAATAAAGAGACTAAGACGCCAGCGGAGGTCGACTAGTGTTGTGAACAAGTCACTGAGGTAACGGTAGGTCTCTTGCACGTTTCCATGATGAACGTTACACTTGCCGTCCTTTTGCACGTATCGCTGACGAGGCTTCTTGGCAGGGTCAGATATCAAGTGAGTTCGTTCTGTCGAGATCTGTGCCTCCCGCAAGTGTTTAGGAAGCTTTGTTACCTATATGGTGAAGGCAGATAAAGAGACAATGTCAATGAAAGTGGACTTCCATACGTTATTATACATTTATCTGAATATCCTGTCCATAGAGATGCTGTGATTTTCTAGGTCAGGTGTCAGCAACATGCGGACCCGTGCCATCTGCGGCACTTTGAATCCTCTGTTGCGGCTCTTTGGAGTTTGGTGTACCTATGCGGCCACCGTTGTATGTGATCATTGCATTAACGTTTTGGCAGAGGGTATAGTTATGCTTTCTGGAAAATGTCCTCTTCTCTAAAGTCTCGTAAATTATCCTTTTATAAATTTCACATTATACAGTAGTTACAGCAGCTATTTGTAGTGGTACTACAAAGTAGTCGTACAATATTTGCTTGGAAGAAAATAAATAAAACTACACTACTTGGTTTCAACAAGGAGAGGGTGTTGGGAGTATTAACCAGCATGATGTTGAAAGAACAAAATGAAGACCATGTAAGTTATTGTGTTCACTATGCACTGACCGACCAAGCCCAGATCAGAATTGGACGTCTTCTCAGAGGCAATGTTGAGGGTATGCAGCACTGGGTTATGAGAAAGGGCAGTTCTACCAAGAATCCACCTGTGGCACTTCATCATGTCAAATGGACTCTCATGCTGTTTTTGAGACCATTGCGCTACACCATATAATGTGATTAATGTTGCCTATTCAGAATGTGCCTGGCCATCCTAAAAGATAGATCCCCCTTATGGGATCCCTTTTCAAGGTTTCAAGGGGAGGGGGGGGGGGGGGGGGGGGGCAAAAAAAAGCTACAATGCTCAAGTAGGCCTACATACAGCGTAGGGCTACTGCACCTTAAAACATGTTTTGTTTTCTCCTTGAGATAACTGTTGTTGTCTTTGGTCTAAACAAATAAAAGTTGATTTGATTTGATATTTGACTTGGAACACATACATAACTGAACAGTATGGAGATGCAGGTGACAATGTTTATTTTAGGTAATCTTTTGTGGTTCCTCAGTTTTATTATTATTATTATTATAGTTATTCTTTGTTCCGCAGCCTTTTTGAGCTCAATTTAACCCCCTTAGAATGCTTCAAAATGCACCAAAATCTGCAGGCAAGTCAAGACAGGTGCAATCTTTGATACCATGTAAAGACAAATTCCAAACACTCTATGTAGCGCCCCCTAGCAGTCATTCTTTGTCCGGCCGATGCTTTGAGCCCTACTTTAAACCCCCTAGAATGCTTCAACTCACCAAACTCAAAAGCCAGGTGAACACTGGTGAAAACTTTGATAAAATGTAAAAAAAAATTAAGAAAATAAAAAAATAAAAAAATGCGTCAATGTGTGTAGAGCCCACTAGGAACAAAAGGTTAAAACTTAGAACACATCAGTACTATATGAATGGGGTTATTCTGTCCTCAATTTGTGTGAGTACACAAATTGACAGATAGCGAACATAAGACGCTCCAAAGAGAAATCAGACGTTGTGGCAAAGTTGAATGGGTTTTACTGAAGTCGTCATTTCTCTTGACAGGAGCACGTTTCTGATTATTTTTGTAAAACTGAAAATAATAAAACATTGTTTCAATAACTTGCACAAATCACAAAATAACACAAAGTACACACACACACACACACACACAAGTGTCAATTTGGGTAATAGCACTAGCCAAGTAGCTCACAAGCAACAAACAATATAACTACATTTGCCATATAGCCTACGTAAACAAAATGAGATACACATCAGTAATAACTACGCAATGCTGATGAATATATACAAAGAAGAAATATACTGTAACTAACAAGCGATGCATGTATCAGACACAAACAGTGTGATGAGACTGTGAATACCGCCACTGTGTATTGGATGTAGACGTTAGCTGGTCTGTAAAGACCCTACTCACCAACGTCACAGAATGACGTGTCGCTGTATCCGGCCGCCATATTGTCCGTCTTTGTTTATCCGTATTCTCAATGGTTTCGATTTGTCGTGCAATTTATAGTGCAATTCATGGAAGCCCCGGTGCTTTCAGACGCTGTAAACTCATTGGATGCGTTGCATAAAAGGCGTTATGTGGAAAAGCTTCAGTCTATCCATTCGCCAGATCCATATTTGATGCCTAAATCGATATTTTTCGACCCGCTGTCTTCGCACTCTCTGCCTGACATCTGCTACCCTGATATCTACAACTATCTTGTCCACACAAAATCAGCCTATTTTCACGAAAGTTTGAAAAACTTTAAGAGCAGCACTCTAAGCAACATTACCCCGTGTGACCCTTTACTTCCAGTTTTCTAAAATGGCAACAATCAATACAAAAAAAAGTTGACTGCGATGGCCGACGCTTCAAGGATAGGTGGATATTGGACTATTTCTTCAATAAAACACGCAACAACTGTGTCTGCCTCATTTGCAAAGAGACAGTCGCTGTTTTCAAAGAGTTCGATGTGACGCGATAATGATATTACCGAACAAGACACGCTGACATGTACAACAACGTTACAGGGAAGATACGCAGCGAGAAATTATAACAACTTGAAGCTAGTTTAATTTCACAGCAGCAGTATTTCGCAAGAGCCCGAGTGTGGAAAGAGAACGCCACAAAGACGAGACTGTTGAAATTATGAATTAAAAAAAATAATAAAGCAAACGTGACACACAGAAGGGCTTGCTAAAATTTGTTTAAATATATTGTTCTACGTAAATCAGCCAAGGTAGCCCCCCGGCATTTGTACCACACCAAATCTGGCCCCCTTTGCAAAAGGTTTTGGACACACCTGTTTAACTGATGATCCGTAGACGAGGCCAGCTTCTTTCACTTGGTACCAGCTAAATATTATTCAAAATGTAATGATGGTGGAAGAAATAAGCATCTTGAATTTGAAACTGTATGTTGTCGGCGATTAGCCTCACAATGATCTTAATTGTGGTTGTCAGCCCAAAACCCTCTAAATATATATTAAATGCATCTTACCAGATATAAAATGACTACTACATAATCTGTGGTAATCGTTTGGAGCCCAGTTTTCTCGTCGAATTGCAGCAGTCCATCTCGCTCTCCTCTCCGGGTCTCTCGGAATACAGTAGAACATCAAGTCTCTCCGTCTATCTTCTCTGTTATTGCAACCAACCGCCATACACGCCTTCACCATTTTGATTATTAATGTTAACGAGCAGAAAAACACGCCATAATAGGAGTAATTTACGTAGCGGTAATGCGTCAACACGACGAGTTGACGGACAATATGGCACGGAGGCGTGGTTGTGATGTCATGTGAGTGAGGTCTATAGCACCGTCTATTAGTATGAGTTCGAGTCGACACATAATCACGTCAGCAGAGAGCGCAGAAACCCATAAAATCAGTTGCACCCAAGCGCCAGCAGAGGGCAACAAAACACCCCAAAACACATGCAAGTAACAAGTGGACATGACAGGGATACCATACGCGGTGCCTTGACTGCTGTTAGTACTACTTTCTTTGGGTGGGCAGAGTGTGTCCGTGGGTGAGCACTGCCCACCCCTGCGCCCCCCGGGTAATGCCCTTGACATAAAGCTGGCGGTTTTTGGCCAAATAGGTCACCACTTCGTGTGGCCATTTGATTCCGAACACAAACATACTTGTCTGAGTGGTTCTTCCATTTTTTTATTCAATCGCTAGCTGACCTCCAGCCCCGTATTTTCAGCAATCTCCTCCCACGAGTTGCTTGCCATTTGGCATTCTTCATAATGTCTTGACGAAACATTGTAGAAGTTGTCGTACCTGCTCTTCGTTGAGGCTCTCGTCGGCTTGGTCTATTTTTGCGGTGATTTCGCGCTGAACCAGATACAACAGTCTAAGCGGACCAATCACAGTCCATTTCCACCACGTCACACGTGTTGACGCCACGCGAAGTCATAAAATTGAGAAGGTGCAAGAGAGGCTACGGCGGAGGGTCGTAAGTCGATCATCCTTGACAGGGCAGGTCTGACGTGGAAGCATAACTCGGCCTTAAGCCACTACGCAAGTTACGTACATGTACCTTGGTTGGGAGCTACGACGAAGCATGAGTATAACCTTCTATTGATTATAATTTGATGTAGATGAGCCAAAAGATACTAAAGGATTTCATTATTTTCGAAGCAGATTTCTAAAACTCAAGAGATGCACAATATTATTCCAATTCACTATTATGTTACTTACGTAAAGCGTCTATGTAGCTGGGAGCTACAACAAAATGTTGGTATAAATCTTTCTGTTGATTATTATTTAATGCAGATGAGCCAAAAGATAAATGATTTCCTTATTCACGAAGCAGACAATCCGATAGTCCTTTTCTTTTATTTTTTTCTTTATTTGACCCCAATGCTTCGTCGTAGTTCACCGATGTAGTGGAGACATTAATTAGGGTGACACTATTTTCATTTCCAAAAAAGAGGAAATTCGGCCCAGCATTGATATACTTCAATTTTACCTGAAGTTCACTCAAAGATGCCTCATCACCTTAATATATTTAAAGTGTGCGTCCTCCGTCCAGATAGAAAATGTATTTTTATATGTACCGTATTTTTTGGGGGAAATTTATTTGATAGAATTTAGCACCAAGAACAGACACGTCATCTTGAAAGGCAATTTAAAATACAATAGAGAACAACAGGCTGAATAGGTGTACGGTATGCTAAAATTACATGACGCTAGAAGTTAGATTGGGCCTAAAAAATCCAGCCCGAACCGACCGGCCCGCGGGTATTAAAACCCGACACGGCCCGAGCCCGATCAGTAACTTGATTTGCTTGCACAAGCCCGAAAAAACCTGAAATTTTATGTGTTATTTGTAGGCACGAGCCCAAAAAAACCCCCAATTTTTTATGTCTTATATGTGAGGACTCAGGAGAAGGAGGAAATAAGGGGATACGATGCGTAGTTGCGTTTTGTGTGATCACGTTTGTGACGATGACGGTGCATATATGCATAATGATAACAAATTAAAGCCGGTCTTTTGTAACGAATTCTCCCAGTTAAACAAAACTGTAAGATGGATATTCAATTAACATTTATATCATTTATATTTGCGTGTCTGTTCTAACAGGCGGATAATGGATTTGACATTTATGTTATTCTCCTCGAGTTGTCAAGTTTTCTCAATATTTCAATAGTTTACATATTTTTATGATTATTATAAATACATTTACACAACGAGATAACGCTGTAAAAGATTATTAATTATATCTCTCGTATGAGACCAAAGCGCCACTTTCTTTTACATTCAGCGAAGCGACACAGGTTTCCGTATCTTCAACAATCAGTTTGAATCCTTACCATATCCCACTCCAACCACAGTTGTTTGCTTTTCAATTCCCCTGTCTTTAGTTTGTTTTTCACTCCAATAGCTGCTCCATATCGAAAAGGAAATACCAGGATGCTTGCGGAGGGTGACAGGGCGCAGGAGGGGAAGATTGAAAAGAGAGCGGGAACACTGCGTTCACATGCACAACGCCTTCACTGTTTTATCTAAATTATTTATTTTATTTAACATCCATACATCGTTTTAGTATAAATATATATGAATATATTATTTATTTAAATAAAAAGGTAGCAAGAGAGAAGTCGGCCCGACCCAACCGTAAATAATCACACAAAAGTCGCTCCGGAGTATAAGACGCACCCTCTGCAAAACTATGAAAAAAACTGCGACTCATAGTCCGAAAAATACGGTATGTAAATAGCTATATAACCAAATACACATATTCAAGATCTCAGAGGTTACTCAACAGGCTTTAGTAATCCTTAAATACAAAACCCATAAAAAAGTAAAAAAAAAAAAAAAAAGGAGTGACATTATGATTTTAAAAAATGCCTCTTCTGTATTAGCGAATCATCCTTGATCAAAATAATAGCTGTCTTTTCAATTCTTACAGTACAAATAAATAACCTGAAAAAAAAAATTGTAATTACATAATATATTGCAATGTTTTTCTTTCTTTTATTAATTCACATTGTTCTAATGAGGCAGCTGGCCTGGAAGTTAGATATGCTGCAAAAGTAGCCCTTTTTTCCCCCTCTGAGCACACGCCACAACCTGATGTAATGTTCTGAATAATAGCTGTTCTATAGAAAAGCCAACTTTAACAAAAAGCTATTTTCTCTTTCCAGTGAAAAAAATAAATCCAACCATAGCCTCACAACAATACTAACTTAAAAAAGAAAAAACTTTAAACACTTTAGTCTATAGGTTTTTTTTATTTTTTTGGGGGGGGGCGATGGAACTCTGCTCTGACATCTGTTTTCTTTGTTCCTGAGCACAGCAGAACCAATAACTGGGCAGGCTCTCTGGGTACACGTCATAGGCAGCATAGTACCGTGGTATTATGTGCAAAGCGTCAATTTCAAAACACGATAATTGGTCCAGTGAAAAATAATGAAAACAGGACATTTTCATGAATTTATAAAACTCCGCCAGACACCCCGGACAGGATGTAAAAAGTGGACATGTCTGGGCAAAAGAGGACCTTTGGTCAACCTACATTATTAATAAAGGATACCTAACATAGCTACAACAAAAAAATATAAGAAGGTATTTGATTTGTACATCTGAGTGTAGAGAACAAGCTTTAATGGATCTCTGTCTTACTCAATTTTTAATAACTCCAAAGCAGCCTGTTAATGGTTTAAACTAGGATTTTTACTGAACTACTATGAGTTTTTTTGTGATTGTTTTGTTGTTGCAAGTGAAAATTATGTATCACTACTGATGTCGCCGTTGTCGTTTTTCAAATATGATTTTCCATGTGTATATAATGGTCAATTAGCTTATTCCTGTTCCATATAATGTGTGTAAGCAAAACTTTGCAATAGGTTTGTTTTAATATGAAAAGCCATGACAAGCAGAGAGAAGCCAAAACAAGGGAAATTGCAATCATTTTCATACTGCAGATTGAGTTTGCTCCATGACTTTATCCTGGTTCTTCATGTTGGCCAACCGTAAATTACAGTTTGACACCTCTGGGTAACATTATCGGGAATGTATACTGTACAGCATGTACCGTATATGCAAACACCCAGCCCCATTTTCAGCTAACTGAGAGATTGATGAAGCTGCCACAAACAGTTCCACCCAATCTTTGCCCTCTGTAGTCAATACAGTCCCTTGGGGTGATGGCCCTTGCACAAATTCATTAGTCCCCAATATACTACAGTTGTAAGTGGGTGATGGTTTATCTTATTGAGCTTTGCGGTAGATGCTTTGGAATGAATGCCAAGTTGCAATCAGTTCCAATTGACTCGCAATCTCCACTGTCATTGCAAATGCCACCCATCTGAATAAAAGAAACAGCTTTACTTACACTTTGCGATCTTTAATCTTCTAAACATTTTGTCTGCATTCACACCTGTTGGATTTTTATGTCCATTCCCCTTAAGGAGATCAAACTTACGAGAACCTTATGTTCTTTACATCTTCTTTACAGTTTCTCTCTCAAGTGACCTATTTGTTAATTAGCACGTAGCATGAACAGGCTTAGTCTTTAGTTTTACCTGTGCAGGTGTGACACCTATCTCCATGTTGTGATCCATTAGAATTCTGGAATCTCCCGCCATCCTCAACTGAGGCGCAACACCTACAGGACATAAGAAAATGTTGGAAATTATAACCCAGGAAGGAGTGGCCCTTTACTAGTCGTTAGTATTAAAAGAGACAGTCCAGTGGAAGTCAACATCTATATTTTTGTGAAAGAAAAGAGCGTTGATAAAAATCCTGCCAAGAAATTGGTAATTATATTTAATAAGACTTCAACACTGGGAAAAATAAAGACAGTCCATTCTCGGATGCTTCAGACACTTCAGCGAGGCAGGTTCGGGTCATCATGGTAGCGGATGATGTCTGTGATTCTTGTCACTCGGTGAGTTGAGTTCATGCCCCCTATTCGGCCACTCATGTCGCTTGTCTCTCTACTCTTGTCTCTTCCCCTCCGAAACACATTACACTCCACATTAGTCCCGTTGGTAAATTATGTACATAGAATGTAGGGTCACTACAATATACAGTTTGCTCCTGAGAATTTTTTTGAGACAATTTTGTTTTCTGGGAATCGAGACATCACGAACTAATATTAATTAATCTCATTGCTTTATCGAACAAGTGATGTGTGTACCTTGTATGGCATTGTTGGCACATAAAAATAGATGATGTGCGGCGGTCTATTTTTTTTTTGTAGTGATTCTGCTGAACCTTTCAAGTTATACAAGGTAATTAATTTAGAGAGCCCAGGGGTGTTGTTTAAAAATCAGTGACTTAATTTACCAAAGGACTAAGGGTTTCCCAGTGGTCTGTAATCAACAATGCCAAAAGAAGAAAAGATACATGACTTATTCTGACTCATGATCTAAGAGCATTTGACATTTCGTTGTCAACGTTCACTAGCATCAATCAATTTGATGACCGACCAGTGAAGGAGCAGCAACATGGAGGCGGGAGAGAAAAAGTGAGAGGAACACATCACAAATCAGGCCCACACAGGAATGTAGTGTTGACATTGATGGTCCAAAGCAAAGGGCAGAGTGACGTGACAGGCATCTGAGCAGGGTGACAGACAGCATGTGTAGGAAACACACAAAGCTTCTCAACAAATACAGGAAGAGCATTTAAATGAAAAGCATTCTTTTGCCCTGGTGATTATTCTTCTTACATGAATTTAGAATGGCTCTGGAGATTTTAAAACTTATGCAATGTACTTAAACATAAACATCAACCAGATTTATTGGTCACAGTCACAGTCGAGTCAGCAATCCTGAATAGTAGGTGTTTTATCTTGGTAGTTTAAGAGGGTAACAAGCATCTATCTTGTTACACGAAGAGTGGCTGGATACATTCACTGAATAGTGTTTGTGTTGATAACGGGAAGGATTCTATCTGTTGTGCTTCCAAGCACCAGAAAGGAATGTCAGACTATGCCTTTAATGGTAAGACTGTCTGGCACTACCTAAATGTGCATATAATACGTAAATGATATCATATGTTGAAGAGTCATTATAGTCAGCTGGCATTAAAGTGACAGAAGTGTTGTCCAGGTTGATCTACCTCTATGAAAGACCACTACTGCATTCAATGTATACCGGTATTTTGTTTTGACAGTGACAATATTTTACTTATTTCAAACGACTGCACCGTCAACAATGATCTTGAAGCTGTTACAGTGGTATGAAAAAGTATCTGAACCTTTTGCAATTTCTCAAATTTCTGCATAAAATCACCATCACATGTGATCTGATATTTGTCAAAATCACACAGATGAAAAAAGCAGTTTCTGCTTCAACTAAAACCACCCAACCATCTATAGGTTTTCATATTTTAATGAGGGTAGTATGCAAACAATTACAGAAGGAGGAAAAATAAGTAAGTGAACCATCACATTTAATATTTTGTGCCCCCCTCCCTTTGGCTGCAATAACTTAAACCAGATGCTTCCTGTAGCTGCAAATCAGTCTGGCACACCAATCAAGGCTAATCTTGGCTCATTCTTCTCTACAAAACTGGTCAAGTTCAGTCAGATTGCTGGGATGTCTGGCATGATTTGCTGTCTATAGGTCATGCCACAGCATCTCCATGGGGTTCAAGTCTGGACTTTGACTTTGCCACTCCAGAACGTGAATTTTGTTCTTCTCAAACCACTCTGAAGTCAATTTACTTCTGTGTTTTGGATCATTGTCTTATTGCAGCATCCATCCTCTTTTTAGCTTCAACTGTCAGACAGACGGCCTCAGGTTTTTCAGCAAAACATCCTGATAAATATTTGAATTAATTATTCCATTTGTGATTACAAGTCCAGGCCCGAGAAAGCAAACAGCCCCAAATCATGATGCTCCCTCCACCATGCTTCACGGTGGGGATGAAGTGTTGATGTTGTTGAGCTGTTCCATTTTCCTCCACACATGACGTTGTGTGTTACTCCCAAACAATTCAACTTTGATTTCATCAGTCCACAAAATATTTTGCCAAAACTTCTGTAGAGTGTCCAAGTGCCGTTTTGCGAACATTAAACGAGCAACAATGTTTTTTTTTTTAGAGAGCAGTTGCCTTCTCCGTGGAGTCCTCCCATGAACACCATTCTTGGACATAGTTTTACATATTTGATGTGTTCACCGAGATATTGAACTGTGCAAATGTTATCCGTAAGTCTTTACCAGACACTGTAGGGTTCTTTTTTACCTCTCAGAGTATTCTGCGCTGAACTCTTAACGTCGTGTTTGGTGGACAGCCACTCTTTGGGAGAGAAGCAAAAGTGCCAAACTCTCTCCATTTGTAAACAAATTATCTGACTGTTGATTGATGAACACCAGACTTTTTTAATAGTTTTGTACCCTTTCCCAGCTTTATACAAATCAACAATCCTTGATCGCAGGTCTTCAGACAGCTCTTTTGACCGAGTCATGATGCACATCAGAAAATGCTTCTCATCAAGACAATTCTTACCCGGTGTGTGTTCTTTAGTGGCCAGGGCAGCTTTAAACCACTCATCAGTGATTGGACTCACACCTTACATTGTTTGGTAAAATATTGTTTTCAATTGCTCTTTAAGTCTCCTTAGGCAGAGGGCTCACTTACTTATTTTCCTCCCTTCTTTCATTGTTTGCATGCTATCCTCATTAGAATAAGAAAACCTATATATGTTTTGGTGATTTTAGTTAAAGTCAAATTTGATGGTGATTTTATGCAGAAATGTGAGAAATTCCAAATGGTTCAGATACTTTTTCATACCACGGGATTATGAATTCCAGTAGGAGTTTTTACTTACATATAGAAGGCGCCAGTAAAGCAGAGAACTTGCGTTCCGAGAACATTAGTTGAAGAACATATTGTGAAGTGTTTTTTATAGTCATCAGTAGCAGTCATTGGGCATACAATGTAAACGTGGAAGTAGAAAAAAATCACTTCCCTATGCAAGAAAAAGAGTGTTTGTGCTGAGTGATGCAGCTTACTTGAAATGTGGAGCTCATAAGCAGTGTTGTTTTCGTCAGCGATGACGATAACAAAAATATTTAGTCGATGAACAATTTTTCATGACGATGATGAGAAAAACTTGTTTTGGGAGAATAAAACATAACAAGATGAACGCCCATTTTTGTCTGACGGGAACGAATGCGCAAAATGCGCCCTAGTTTCCATCACATGTTCACAATGTGTAACATTTCAATGCGTAGTTAGCCTGCATCGTAGCTGTGTCTGATTGTGACGTTTTGTACCCCCACCATCCACCCACCTAACTCACTAATGTCCTCTCCAGACTTGCTTGTTTTGAAACACACAGTAAGATTTGTTTTCTTATCTTGGCAAGAGAGAATATGCAATGTTGCATTAGCTTTGAAAGGTCTGTGCTGAGTGATCATCACACACTAAATGTGTAACTCGTAGCGTTAGCATAGCATTCACGTTCGCGTTGGCATTAGTGTAATGCTAACGGTGAGCATCCTCTTAAGCTCTTGGACAACTTTTTTTTTTACATGCAGTTGCTGGCGTCCAGCTGTGTATAATTAATTTAAAATAATGTACTATTTTCCTGATAAGTGTGTATCATCACCAAGTTGGCACTGTCCTTGTAGACACTTTAATATGTGCTCGTCTGTAAATGTTAGAAATTGTTGGAAACCTTTATTTATTTAATTTTGGACTAAAACTTTTCAGTTTTATAGACAAAAACATTTTGAGCAAGCCTTGACTAAAACTAGACAAAATTAGAGTTTTCATCAACAAAAACTAGACGAAGACAAACACATTTTGAATTGAATAAAATATGACTAAGACTAATAAGTATTATCATCCAAAGGAATAACACTAAGATAAAAATTTAAAAGGCTGTCGAAAACAATCATTAGTATTCAAATTACTCAAATTAATTATTTTTGTTAATCTATAAGATGACCAATGGGTAAATGGCTATATACTATAATTTCACTGTTAATTGTTGTCTCAAAATACCATTGAGCCAAGATGCCTGTGTGGTGGAGATAGACACATCATGCCATCCATATCTGAAGAGGAAGTCATTGATAAATTTTTGTTCTGCATGTTGCAGCGCAGTTGTGCTTTCTGACCAAGCATGATAATTTTCAGAAATACATTGTACATTGCAAAGTTAGTATAAGTACTTCCAGCAGTTTAGAATTGAAATATGATGTGGTATTGGCTACTTGCTGTTCATCTCTCTACCTCAAGTCCCATAATTTACAATTTACTATTGTTGCAACAACAGCAACTACAACAGGAACCTTTTAGGCATAGAGATCCGGTATGGGTTTTTCAGTATTTATCCGCACGCCATCATCATGAGAAACAACAACTATATATTAGCCTAAAATGTCAAATGTTATCACGTGCCCCTGCATCATAGTCATGGAGGCTGCTTTTCTTAGAGTAACAGCAATGAATTATTGTTACTGCTAGTGTCACGATTATGTCCCGGGCCTTGATGGTCCTATAAAATAACAAGGACTTCATCCATATCTTTGTTCGCTTTTGACACTTTGAGGTCGAGCAGGTCAAATGACTAAAAACGTCCCTGGCAAGTTTGGCTTCAGGCCGGACTAACACTGATACGCTCATAGAGTTGGGTATACAAACTTCATACCAACCCTCCCTTCCCGTTTTCCCTTTATGTCTGATAGCTAAGCCGAGTGTATCACATTTTACCCTTCTCATGGATGACCTTCTCCGGAGTGACACTGCAGCACTGAGATCTCCCTCTCACACTAAAGAACAATTTCCCTAATGATATGTCAAACACTCTCAATCACTCTTACTCTCTCGCTGTCTCTTTCTCTGCATCCCTCAGTAACTCTTGACCTTAATGTCCAAAAACATTTTGCTCTATATGTTGAAATTAATAAGAGCTGTCCAGCTGTACTAGGTGTTTTTCACTCACTCATAAATACTAGTATTTAGTCAGTGTTATCAAAGAATTTGATGGTTTCAAATCACAACACTTCTTGGAGCCACACCATAATCCGCTTTAAACCTCTAATGTGTTTCTCTTTTGCTAATGGTGACAGAGACTTGCTGTAACCCCTGTCTTGGATCTCAGCTTCTAGGTCCTATGTTCACCATACAGCTCCAGAGCGTGATGGCCAAGAAAAGAAATAGAGAAGAGTAAGAACTATGTGTGTCTTTTATATCATATTCCCACAAAGAGTGGCTGTGGCCATTAACAGTATGCACTCAAGATTGTACATCTCAACTCATCTCAACTTTAAAGCGGAATAAAACTATTATTAGAGAGTTGGATAAAATAACGAGGCTTAAGACGGACTGGGTATAGCAAATAAGAGTCGTGCAATATAAATATGCACACTCAAACAATCAAACCATATTCAACTTAAATAACATTCTCTGCCAGAGAAGCAGTTTCCATGCAATTTAAGGCCTTGTTTAAAATTGAGCAGGGAAACAAAGGACACAGCACTTCAGTTCATATGAGTGACTGTGCCTCATTGACGTCGAGGTTTTTAATTTGCAATGCAGATTGAATAGGCACAACAGTGTCCATGAATGTAACGAGATATAAATGTTTACATACAATACAATGTTACTGGTGGTGTAGTTATACACTTGGCTGACTTCAGCAAAAGCAGATTCTCACTCTGTAATGGTGTAAATGCGTGTGTGACAGTTTAAATATTGTATATACCATATCTATATATATATTTGTTTATGCGGGTTTGTGTGTGTCATGTAGCATCCCATGGGCTGGTTGTAGCAAAGTTGGTTGAATGGATCGTTCAATGACCCCTGGTTCATAAATTTGATCCTGGCTCTCTCTCCAATTGTCTTTGGTAAGGACACTGAAACCCAAATTCTTTCCATTTGTCATGCTAGTGCCAGGCATACCTGTTTAAATGTTTGTGCTTTGTGCACTAGAATGATAAAGTTACTATTTGCTGCGTAATTCCCCTCAATTTATTATTTTTATTGGGCCTGCCATCCATTATCCATATAATGTAATTCAGTCTAACTAGTAAACTGCTGGTTCCTTCAGTAACATTTGAATGCATTATGATGATGTTGTACGACATTTCCTTTCGTCACACTGTGTTGCAATATTATAGATAGAGTTATCAGCCTGTGGGTCAAAGTACACTAAAGCTCCGTTGCGGACACCCTCCGAGCCTGTTATTCTGTGTTAGCCACTCTATATTCTCTAAATACAAGATAAATAGACACTCGTAATTGACTAAGGCCTCGTTTAGACCGAAACAGACCCAAGTAAAAACATAAAAGAGGCGTTTTGTTCCTATGTTTTAAGCCTGCATGTATGGATGATTTGTGTCGAGAAATCTTCACGCACACGGAGACACAAAAGTGCATAGAACTTCTATTTTGTCCTTGCATGCCAAATGTGTAGTGGGGGACCACCACCAAAACTTGATTCTTGGGTGTTACCCTCCTGCATTGCTTTTTCCTTCTTCTCTGCTTTAAATGACACTTTGATGTGCATAGTCTCCGTTAACTGTTGCCAGGGCAAGTTGAAGCTTGTAGATCAGGGGTCCCCAAACTATTCCACATCAGGCCGCAGTGGATGCTGGATTTCTTTCCAACAAAACAGGATGACACCTTTGCAGTAATCTGGTGTATTACAAGTGTTGTCAGTTCATTGTAGTCATGTGCTGCTTATCTTAGCAGAAACCTAAATGGATAAACGGTATGTGTTTGATCGGTATGAACAAAAACCAGGACCCACAGCGGCCCTTGAGGACTGGTTTGGAAACCCCTGTTGGAGATGAAGCAATGTTATTGTTTTCATAAACTGACTCGCGATTGCGACATTATCAGTGTCTTGGTCCCCTTTACTGGCAAACTTATCTTGGAGCATTATAGCCATCGACTCCTCAGCAGTATGGGAGACAAATGCAACTAAAACTCTGTTTTGCGCTTTAAACCGTTTAGTCCTCTATGACTAGGGTTGCCAACAGTCCCTGATTGCACGGGACATCCTGAAAGTTAGGAAATTCTGATTGGTACCGCTGGCCGCAGCTGGTGGCGATGACAGAAATGGAGTGCTGCCAAGTTTTTAGTTATTTGCGATTTCAGCCACCAAAACTCTGCCTCTGTCTTAACTATGTGGATTTTGTGTGTTCTTTTCCTCTTTAGCATTGTTGTGTAAATGGCCCTTGAAATGCAAATGCAATACATTGAGCTCAGTTTTGAAGGAATAACTCTTGAAAAGGCACTGAACTCACTCGGAATTTCAATGAAGCTTCCCATTGGTTCAGACACACGCACCGACAATGAGAGTAGAAAGACAACTACAAGCCCTGCACAACAGGAGTCAACAACCTCAGGGTAGCATCTATCCTTGATGAAAGGAAAAGGTATTTGTAGATGGAGGGATGAATAAGAACAAAATGATGACACATGTCAACTATGTCAACTACACCTGCCGCCCATCAGGGGTGAAAAAAGTGTCCATCAGAACCCTTGGGCTCTTACAGTTCAATTTTTAAACTAGAGGCCTGTTCATCATGTAGTTGACTAGCCCCATTGTACTAAAAAATTATACGATTATAGGGTTTTATTATTAATAAAGTTTAATTTAAATGCTAAGTTATTATTTCTGCTGATCATGTAAATCCATCTACAAGTACAAAAGTGACTAAGCCTGGGGACGAGCAACTCCATCAAATACTCTTTCTATGGTCAGCAAAAGCATATAAATGTTCAGTATATACTGTATTCTACTTTAACAATCTTACAACAGGAAGCATCACATCTTAGTGTTAGTTGGATGTGGGTGTAAGGTAATATGCCGCTTAAACTCTCGATTATCAAGAAAATCAATCAACAAAAGGAAAGGAAAATAACAAGAAAACCAATGTCGTCGCCTTGTTAGCCATCCCCTAGTTCTGTCTTTCATCTGTGTTAATGAGCTGCAAATGTATGGGAATGTATTTCCCCTGGGTGAAAGACGCTGAAGCTCACTCGATGCTTACATAAAACCTGGACGAAAAAAAAAAAATCCAGTTGTGTGCAGCTGTACATGTTCTCTTCCCACATCTTAATGGCACTGCAGTGATTTAGCAGCCTTGTATTTACTTCAAAACTACCATACATATATTTTAAATGAATTATAAATATATTTATTGGTGATGATATTATGTCCTCATCTTGCAATAATTTGGATGCACTATGAGGGAGTTTATCAGCATCAAATGTGTGAGTCCCATCCCGCCCCCCTCACCCAGCCAATTATTTAGGTGTGTTTACATTCTAACTCACATGAGAGTATCCTGACTAGACAAGTGGAAATATAGGCTCTGTATGGATACTTGTATCCTTGGTTGGGTTCACATAAACCGGTGGAACCTAAATGTTTATTACATGTAACAGAAAGAGTATTCATGATTCAAACAAAGAATCAACCTTCAAGACTATGTATCAAAAATAGTTAATTTTATAGAACTTCATGCTCAATGATAAAGATTATATCCCTTTCTCAATATTCTGACGCCAGTCTTGTTTTTTGTCTTTTCTTTTCTTTTAATAATGTTGACTTTTGGTTTGTGATGCATGCTTTTATTTTGGTGCAGGAAGCGTACTGCAGGTAGTACTAATGGCACGTGAGTAAGAGCACATGTATACATGAAGAAGAGTGTACACGCACACACAAGGAAGAGGCATTTGCCACACAGCCGAATGAGAGAGAGAGGAGACAGATTTCACCTGCAAGCCTGCTTGCACATTTGCTGCTTGTGAAGCATCCTCGGATGACTACTTGCATATAACACCTTTGTACTGTTTATTGTGTTTATTTCAATGTTGGTCGAATACTTGGGGCGAGTTCATGTGATTGTTTTTGGTGATGTCGGGACGCTGACTGACACATGAAATTCGTTTATGTGGATTGTTATTGCTGTATCAGCAACTAGTTATAAACGCAGGTTGGAATTGCAATTATTAAAGATGAAACTGATTTAATTTCATTTTTATTTTAGTTCCATTCAAGTGTTGATGTCATGAGCAGATGAATAAAGTCAGCAAACCACATGGACATCTGATATCGTCATTTTGGAGTTTAGCTCGCTGTCAATATCTTGGCAAGAACAGTGCAATGACGTATAATGCATGGTTTAAAATAGTTATTTTGAGATTTGGGGGGTATTTAGGGGTACTTAAAGGGTTAATTCAGACTCACGAGGAAATTTGGGTTACGTCGCCAGCATAGGAACGGAACTGTAATTGCTTTTGTTTTAGGTGCTCAGATTTATATAATATATAAAACAGTCTTCCGAATGTATCTCAGGTTAACTTCTCCATTTGCTTTTGTGAAGC
The DNA here is from genome assembly GCF_030265065.1 of Corythoichthys intestinalis. Classification (NCBI taxonomy): domain Eukaryota; kingdom Metazoa; phylum Chordata; class Actinopteri; order Syngnathiformes; family Syngnathidae; genus Corythoichthys; species Corythoichthys intestinalis. The sequence continues at coordinate 33,731,111 of NC_080400.1, forward strand.
TGCACCTTTCAGAGAAAAATTGGAAATAATGATGACTGCTTGTTCTAAACTTCGGAATGCACTCAAACACATAATAATCAAGGCGATGTAGTACTTAAAAAAATGGAAACTATTATCTCATTGCAACAATGATGAAAACACTACAGTACTTTAAACCTTAAAAGCAATAAATCATTATGATTATAGCTCTGGTGTGTGGCAAGAGCGGTTGTGAGTTTGAATAAAAAATCTATAAAGATGACAAGCTGAATTTTAAACTACCAGGGGAAAAAAAGTGTGTTGTGTATTATTAACATCACGCGATAAATCTCAGTTGAGCATTGTATTTACCATATTTATTTAATTTGATGTGCGAAGCAACAGTCACAAATCTTCTCAGCCAATGAGTGACCAGAATTGTTTGCAGAGTGCAGACATGATTTATTTTGCTAATTTTTGTCACGGGCCATGTTGTAGTTATGGTTCCAAAGGAGTAAGTGGGCTGTCAAATAAATCTAGATATCTTGGTGTTGTAGGTATAGTTGAATTTGCATCGAATTGAGAGGCTTTTCTACGGTGTGTCATATACAAAGTATAAGCAATTCTAGATTGGTTAATATATTTAATGTCAAGCGCCAGGTTTGAATTATTCTAAGTATTCAGTTACCAAAGTTTATTTAGATACTCTATACAGTATAGTCATCATCTAATGACCAGTGGATTGTCAGTTTGTAACAAGCATGAGTGTGCAACAGTACACTACTGGGGCACTGTAGGAAGTACTGTGATGCAGCCTCTCTCCTGGCTAACTCATAACCTACAGGTAACACAGGCACCCATAATTACAAAATTCTCCCCTGATATAAGAAATTAAAAAAAAAATTGAGCTCTGAAGATCGATACAGCTGCCCCATGCTATACAGCGACAACATTTCAGGACGATCAGCTCATGAATTATGAATGAGTAATGGATTTCAAATTTATATTCCACAAAACAAAAACTGTTACTAGAATGACACCTTGACATGCTGAAACTAGTATTGAAACTACTGTTTAAAACAAAATGACAAAAATAATATCTAGAAATGTAGCAGGGTCCCCCCAGTATTGATAAATCTAAATTCAAGACTTTTAAGACCTTTTTTAATGCCATTTCAACTGAAAATGAATACTTTTCTCGCACCCATTATTTAGATCATATTGAATCATATTAAATGAATAAAGCACTGAACATCAAATTTAACCTCAAATACTAAGTGTGTTTGACAAAAGAATGCACATATATTGAAGATACAATTAAAACACATTTAAAGTAACATTATAAAGTCTGTCAGAATTTTTTTAAACACACACGCACACAATAATTATGGACAAAAAGAGGAGGAGGACAGGACTCAGACCAGCCATCTTCTGTAACAGGCTAGCCGCACCAGCCAAGACCCCAGTGAACATGGCTAACTCTCGAGTTAAAACGGCGAAATTCACATTCATTTGAAAGGCAAACCGAAATGTTTAAGCAGGTCCACTGCCTTCATACACCAAAACAACAGGAATATCGCGGGACTTAACCGTGCAGCAGTTGTGTGTAAAACAATTTCCCGTGTCGACTGACGTGGGAAGCAGTGTGCGTGAAAGCAGGAGTTAAATTCCCGGGTCACAGCAGATGGCTGATGACTTAAATATCATAGCGGCGGCCGATGCAACTTCCTCCCTCTTCGCAGTAAGAGGAAAAGCGGTAAACAAACATCGCAATTATAAACATAGCAAGCTAAATTAAACTGAAAACATGACCAAAATTAAAATGTCAATTATTATGTCGGGCCGGGCCAGGGTTCTTACTCGCTAACTTTTTGAAATAACTATATATTAACGATGTATGAATGATAAACTAAGGAATACTTGTTATAAAATAAATAATTTGGATAAAAAAAAAAGAAGGCACTGTATGGTCATTGCAGAGCCAGAGCTTGCCTATACGCCCTTTTTAATCTTACCCTCTGCAAGTCCGCAAAACCGCTTCTGTTTATTTATATTTAACAAACTTTTCCAGCGTTATTTCGTTGTGTAAATACATTTATAATCATCATAAAAATATGTAGTCTATTTAAACATTAAGAAAATCTGCGTTTTTTTTCTGCCAACTGAGAAGTCTTTATAAAAGACAGGCTTTTATGCAGACATCGTCACAAATGTTATCACACATAACGCGGGTCGGGCTTTAATACCTGCGGACCAGTTCGCGTCGGGCTGGACTTTTTAGGCCCGATTTGACCTCTATCTTAAAGTCTTGATGAGCTTAAATTGGCTGCAGTTACGAAGTCGGGAATGCTCCCTCCGGAAAAAAAAAACACGATTTGACCAACATTATGTTTAACAAACTTTTCCAGCGTTATTTCATTGCGTAAATGTATTTATAATGGTCATAAAAATATGTAGACAATTTAAACATTAAGAAAATGTGCAGTTTTTATCTGCCAACTGAAAATTCATCACAAAAGACAGTTAAACTGAACGGGAACGCTCCCTCTGGAACAAAACGCAATATGACCAACATTGTGACAGCCGATGCCGACCAAAAATGACGTAATATCCGAAACAGATCACCAATGGACTCATTTGAAGTATATGAATGGTGGTCTGTTTTGGTGTTCAGAATCCACAATACTTCTGCCTGCAGGGTTTTCGTTCCACCGACAAACGGACACATTCCCGATGCAGAGGTGGGTGAATTCTCCGTTTTGACGGTTGTGGTGGTTTGGCACGCACGAGTTGCATTTCGATTTGTAGTGCAGTGCATCATCTACGTTATGGATTTAAAAAAAAAAAAAAAAAAAAAAAAACTTCGTCACGGATATAATTTAGGTTGCACTGAGATGTTCTGGAAAATTAAAACCACGGTGAAAAAATTCCAGACTTATGACAGCTAGTTTAATACTTTTAATACCTTTAATAATGGAAAACTAAATTCAATGCTTTTTTAATACTTTTAATAACCCGCGGGTACCCTGTGTAGAGAAGAGGCTAGAAGAATTGATTGATGGCAAAATACTAATTGGTTACGTGCACAATAAACAACGATAAACATGACAACATTATGGCGCCATCATGAGTTAGATGGTACATCTAAAAAACAAAAACAAAAACAAAAAACAGAAAAGTATCAGAGTCTATTTTCAATTAATATGATCGCTCTGCATCAGTCTGTTGTGGTAAAGAAGGAGCTGAGCCGAAAGGCGAAGCTCTCTATTTGCCGGTCATCTTCGTTCCTACCCTCACCTATGATCACGAGCTGTGGGACAAGAACGACAGAACAAGATCCCGGATAAAAGTGGCCAGAGTGGGTTTTCTTTGCAAGGTGTCTGGGCTCTCCCTTAGAGATAGGGAGAGAACCTCGGTCATCTGGGAGGAGCTCGGAGTAGAGCTGACACTCCTCCGCATCGAGAGGAGCCAGATGAGGTGGCTCGGATATCTACATAGGATGCCTCCCTGGTGAGGTGTTCCGGGCATGTCCCACTGGAAGGAGGAGGGTCTACCCAGGACACGCTGGGGGAGTTTATGTCTCCAAGCTTGCCTATAAATGCCTTGGGGTCCTCCCGGAAGAGCTGAATGAAGTGGCTGGGGAGAGGTGATGTCAGCTGCGGCTGCTGCCCCCATGACCCGAACTCGGATAAGCGGGAGAATATGAATGGATGATCTCTCCACATAACATACAATGTATGACACTGCACAGGGAACTCGTTTACGACATCTTCACTCAATCGGCCTTATTCATGCCAATCCATTTACTGTGTTGTGCTGCTTTGGTCTGTTCAAAGGGCTCACTATTTAACTTATGTCCGTTTCCGAATACTTTTATAGTATTTACTCTTTTAATTGAAATAATTACAGCGGTATCCTATTATTTTCCTCTGATGCCGGAAAAAAGTGTGTTGGTGGTAATCTACTGAATTTAAGAGAGGTTTGTATTTGTTGGACCAATATTTCCGGAAATATGGTACTGTCCTGTGTACAACACTAGACATCAGAATATGTAACGACATGATCAAATTAATATGTGATAAAAAAAATTAAATGCACAGCTTTTTTACATGTACTTTTTCTGGATAAGTTCTTGACATAAAAGAGTGGTTGCAGTGTGAGCTAATGTGTACCTTCTATTTATGTTGACTTGACACATACAACCCTGATTTTATAAAGAAACCCACCCAGATCCTTCCCCCTCTTTTTCAGGTTTAATCAGTACATGTGATTTTATATAACAGCCGACATGTGGTTTTAGATAATAGCCGAGTGGAAAAGTTTCGGCTGCAATGATGTGCAGATAATGAGGTCAAAAGGCCTTGTATCACAAACCGTTGTGTCTTTGCTGTTCACACTTCCTCCAGGACAGTTGAAATAGACGAATATAATACAAGTATCTGTGAGCTGGCTCATTAAAGATTATGCTGGTAAAAGAAGCCTGTGTGAAGTGTCTAAGGCTTTGTTACTATAAGACATTTTGCAATCAGGCTGTTAGAACTTGCCCTCCCTTTCCTCTAGTGTTTTGTGTTAACTAAGAGAGCAGTGACGCCTCGCTTTTCATGTTTTTTTCTCCCTGAGAGGAGGGCATTAAAAAATGATGATTGATTCAGCACAATGCCTCAACGCCTGTCTTTAGATTCCCTGAATATACAATAGCAGGCGGACTGCAGCTTCATTGGAGCTGTTCTTGATTAATACGACCTCTAAACCCACTGCATTGCCATAAAAGTTTTACAGTAACTACTTTCAGAATGTGCGTTCCAGTAGTCGTGAAGGGAGTGTGGTTGAGATCCTTGTTTCAAGGGAATCGATATACAAGATTTTCAGTCAATGCTTTGGTGTAGCCTACAATATTCATGAAAATACAGCCCGCAGATATCACTACCTCCACAGCCGCTGTTTTATCTCCTACTCCCATTCAATGGCTAAAAGCAAAAACATGCTGGGTCTGTGGTCCCTAAACTCTCCTCCTCCTCCTCCTCCTCTCCATGTGCTTACAGTTACAAAGATGCAGGTTCACTCTGTAAACTCCTGCATTGCACTGAGCGCAACTATACAGCACCACGAGGCACATAAGGGGAGGCTGATGATCTTCTTTCTATGTATTTGCGTCACAGAAACCCCTGTCATCACCCTGCCCCCGCTAAACACGAGGGTAAGCTGATGCACAGTGCCGGCCGATGTACGTACGCATCGCTGCAGTGACACCGGTGATAAAAGATGAGGCGAGCAAGATGTCATGATGTGATTAGATTGTGCGGTGATGGAGGATGCTAATCCAACCACTTTCCTCATCAACACTTTTCCTTCTCCCTTGATCTTTCAGATGGTTGCTTACTGTCATCCAGATGTGTTACTTTATTTTCCCTCTCTGTCTTTTGTTCTACACAATCTACTCCAGCCGCACAGTTCTTCCGTAAGTGATGTACTCTCTTCGTTTGGCATGAGACTGTGGATGGTAATGTTGGTCGTGCACTGTAAGCCGTCATGCAAAACAGATAGAGTAAAACTGCTATCATTAGCCATGTGTAGCTGGCTTACCTTCAGGTCTTTGCGAGAGTAGCTGTCCCTACGAGGCATCTTACATCTACTCTGCTCTCCAAAACTGTGCACTCCTTTTTCCCCGGCTTCTGCCTCTCCTCTACTGCCACCCTGCTCCTTCTGCTCTTCACAGCTCTATATCAAGTGTGAGCGAGGGCTCTGTAGAGAGGCATGGGTGGGGGAGATAGAGGCAGAGTGGGAGAGAGAGGACAAGACAAGGGGATGTAAATATGCACCCGGTGTCTTCATTGCTTCTCCTCCCACTTCCATGCTCACATTGGACCTATTGTCTCCAAAGATTCGCCCTTCACATGGGTTTGCTAAGTTACGTCTTCTAAAAAGTCAAATAACATTTTGCAGAGTGATGTTACGAAAGGATCTGTTGGTGCATTTAGCGTTAAAGATGCAGAGAAGGCAAGAAGCCATGAAGAAGAGGAGTGTGGTGTAATAATTTGCCAAAAAATGCCTCAGGGGCTTGGGTGAGATATAAGAAGAGAAAATTGTCTTTGAGAGAACATACAAAAGGAAGGCAGTTAGAAAATCTAGTGAATAGAATGGTGAAGATGGGTCAAGTACAGAGAAAGGCATGAGGTCATATTGACCCAGAATTCCTTATTAGATGACAATTTAAAAAATGCTTCATCATGCACAGTGTAACCAGTCTGATCCATCACCATAGACCAGGTCAGGACTTGAACCTTAGCTGCCAAGAGAGCATGATAACTAGGCTAAAACTCCAGGCTCGCCGTTCCAGCTGCTAGCGTGCTCTCTTGAAGGCATCAGGAGGCATCAATTAGCATACTTCACATTCACCCTCAGAAACCGTCACTGCCAGTCGGGGTTACGGCACCAATGTAATCAGTCTGAACTGTGCCAGCGATGCACCGGCAACGTGATGTGTCCCCCTCAACCAGGTCAGGACTTGAACCCTTGCCGCCAGCGTGGCAGGAGAGCAGAATAACCACTAGCCTTGTATTTGGTGAGTTGGCAGAATCTGTCGTTATTCCACTCTCGTAGCCAATTCCCAGTCTTTATGTCATTTTCCTGAGCCACAGAATCATGAGCATCAGTCCAGTTTTAATATTACATCTCCAGGATGTCCGTAATATGTCTTGAGACTGTCATTTGAAATCTAACAGTCCAAAATAAAAAATAATGCATATATCAATATCATGCAAGTGCAAGTATTAGAACAGATATTTTCGTCCAATATAGCTATGTGCATACAATTTCAATTTGGCATACTTGGCTGACTAGTACCTTGTAGTACTTGCATAGTACTACAAATGCTAGGGCATATGAGTTACGTTTTTTTAGTAGAGCTGTGTTAGTTAGAAAAAGTGAAAGTACATGCCTGGGCATTGTAGAAATAATGCTCTATTTAAAGCCATTGTGGAAGGTTAGGAGAGACCTTTCTCATTAAAATGTAAATCAGAATGTGGGATCTGAAAATTATTTGTTTACTTTTTTTTGTTGTTGCCCCTTGTTTTTAGTGTTCAGCGTTATCACTTATATGTACTACATACAGTATATTGTGAAAATGTTGGCTTCATCAAAGTATAAATCTTACCTTTGCCACGCAATGTATGCTCACATGAGGGAACAGTAAATTCAAGTAGCCCGCATTAAAATGCATGCTCATTTACTCTAAATCCTTTAGATTTGAGATGTATGTCGACATGAATACACACACGAACCTACACACACATTAATGAAGATTTCACACTTTCTGAATAACAGGATTTTACTGCCTTACCAGTAGATTACATGTCAGGTGCACAAAAGAAAAAGGAGTGGGCAGATAAATACTAAAAATGGAGGTGTAAGTGTTTTTGATACAGCTTGTCATCGAAAAGGTTCAGCTTATATGTACTTCCTGCATTGAGTTTTAGGGAAAATCTGGGACCCTGTCTTACCCTTGTATTCAGTGTTGTCACTGACTTAGTAACGCGTTAGTGTAGTCTGATTACTTTCTTCAGTAACGAGTAATCTAATTCGTTCATTTTTCCAAACCAGTAATTTGATTAAAGCTATAGTTTCCTTAGTGTCTGTGTGTTACTATGTTGTTATGGCCTCAGAATGTATGTAGAATGAAGAATATTGTCGTCATGTACGAAGAGCATTTTAAACAGAAAATGGTAGAAAGATGTCCACTACGTGTTCGTTCCATGGTAATCGCTCACAGTTACTTCCTATTTTGGCCTCGAGTCAAACGCGCTAAGTGTTTTGGGACTGAGAAAGGAGGGTGCACATTTGAGCTGAGTGCAGCCATCTATTGAGATGTGAGACGGAATGTTGATCTGTGTACATCCATTAATGAACGTGAGTATTTTTACTCCATTCTGGAGGGTTCCAGCGATAGGTTGGATCCCATACATGCGTGGCCGTTTCGTAGCTTTGCCGTTGCAACGGCGAGTAGTCATCGCTCCAAGTTGGCATCCATTGTTTACATCATATTCGTGTTGCACATTTATGCCGTGAGGTGACATGTTCGTTTAGCATCTATGGGATGTGTTGTAAGTCCGATTGAGTGTAAAGTACTTAGTTGCCGCCACAATTTGTGGCTAAATTGACCGCCTGTGTGTACGGCATACTTCTGGGTTGTGCGCCTGCTCCCACCTTTGTGTTTTTTGCCCTGTGCAATTCATTTGTGTGTTGTTGATTATTGTGCAGTCAATTTGCCTTGTTTTACATTGGCACTAATATGCTGTTAACCTTAACCCTAACCTGAAGTTCACAATTTTTGATATTAGGCTTAATCGTCGAGTTAGCGGGGGGTTTTAATTAGTCGGTAGATTTGATTTCAACAAATTCAATGCAGTTTGTTAGTTTCAGGGCTCCAGAGTGGCTAAACTAGTGCAAGTCAGTGGTTGAAATCAACTCCATCGGCTAATTAAATCTCCAATAACTCGAAGATTAAGCCTTATGTGAAAAATTCTTATTTTCCCCTTTAAATTCAATTATCGGAAAGTCAAGTACATGCGATGACATTTTTCTGTTGTCATTCTTTTGTTGAGGCGGCAAAGGGAGAAAAATAGGTAAATATTAACTGATAAATTACTTTTAAAATAACTTAGTTACTTTGATAATAAAGTAATCAGTAAAGTAACTAGATTACTTTTTTTTGAGGTGTAATCAGTAATCAATAATTACTTTTTGAAGTAATCTGGGACAACACTGCTTGTATTCCAGTGACAGCCCCAACCCCTTTCTCCCCATCACCCAACTGAATTGCCAGGCCACAAATAAAATGGAGGGCGACTGACAGATACTTCTTGTGGTACAAGCAGCGAACGACCAGGGAGCCAATTACAGTGGCTTATAGGACATCAAAAAAGCATCTGCAAGAATGAGGAACTTGGGAAATGCCAGAAGGATACAAGTTGTAGGTCATGCATGCCCCTCTCCCTCAAGAGCTGGTCATCTTCATTGTAAGGATTCTGGTCTTCCTTTTGCTGCATTGATCTGCCGTTTGGGTCAATCGCCCTCCTCTTCGCAAGTGACACACTGAGGGCATGTGTAATTATTCCCCGATGGAGGGATGCCCCCTCCCTCTCCTTCTCTTGCTTGCTCACTCTTTAGAGAAATTCATCCAGTTAGCTGTACCACCTCTCATTAATCATATATCACACATTGACAAATTGCCGGCACATTCATTACTGAGGAGACCTATGTACGGTTCAGTGGTACAATATTTGCATACCAGGGATGGATATCAGTTTGTAATAGGGTCTTCTTGGTCATTTAATAGGCAACCCATTAAAAGATCAAAAACTAGGTGCCCCGCAGGAAGATGATACACCACAGTACGTACAGATGAACACAGTGTAATTTAATGTCCATCAGTGAAGACTTGCAAATGAAGCTAAAATGGTACTGTGCCAGGAATGAACAATCCTAATTTGAATCATCACCAAATTATAAAACTTTATAGTGCTCCTGTGTGAGCTTGTATTTAGTCACAAAGACGGGATTTACGTGCAGATCGCCGTAGGTGTTCAGATTGCAGGACTGTGATCTTTACCGAAAGCACAATTTGAGCAAAACATTTCTGAATGATGTAGTGTTCACACTGGATTTTTTTTTCTATCTCAGAACCAGTTCAATTGACATGTGGTTTTATTTCTATCGACTGACAAGTCACAAAATCTTAAAAAGGTCAAACCCATGAAGAGTCACTGATTTCGACCGTTTTGTAATCAGTAGTTGAAAATGGTTGAGATTTGCTTTTCGGGTTCATCCAAGGGTTCAGATAATGCTACCAAACCGATGCAAAAATGCTTAGTGTGAACACAGACCTATAATACAATAATAATAATAATGCACACACCCTATTAGTGCCGTTATACATCTTTAGTGCCTAGTTAAGACTCACTGTTTTATATACTGGACATATGAACATGAAAAAAACAGCATAGAGACTTCTTCAATGTTCCATTTTCTGTCTGATTATAACAGGTACAGAAACGGTGATTAAGTCATTTAACACCAGTCATTATGCATATACTAGTATACATATGTATAAATATATATACAGTGGGGCAAATACGTATTTAGTCAACCACTAATTGTGCAAGTTCTCCCACTTGAAAATATTAGAAAGGCCTGTAATTGTCAACATGGGTAAACCTCAACCATGAGAGACAGAATGTGGAGAAAAAAAACAAAAAATCACATTATTTGATTTTTAAACAATTTATTTGCAAATCATGGTGGAAAATAAGTATTTGCTCAATACCAAAAGTTCATTTCAAATTCTCAATACTTTGTTATGTACCCTTTGTTGGCAATAACGGAGGCCAAACGTTTTCTGTAACTATCCACAAGCTTTTCACACACTGTTGCTGGTATTTTGGCCCATTCCTCCATGCAGATCTGCTCTAGAGCAGTGATGTTTTGGGGCTGTCGTTGGGCAACACGGACTTTCAATTCCCTCCACAGATTTTCTATGGGGTTGAGACCTGTAGACTGGCTAGGCCACTCCAGGACCTTAAAATGCTTCTTACGAAGCCACTCCTTTGTTGCCCTGGCTGTGTGTTTGGGATCATTGTCATGAAGAAAGACCCAGCCACGTCTCATCTTCAATGCCCTTGCTGATGGAAGGAGATTTTCACTCAAAATCTCTCGATACATGGCCCCATTCATTCTTTCCATTACACAGATCAGTCGTCCTGGTCCCTTTGAAGAAAAACAGCCCCAAACCATGATGTTTCCACCCCCATGCGTCACCGTGGGTATGGTGTTCTTCGGATGAAATTCAGTATTCTTTCTCCTCCAAACATGATAACCTGTGTTTCTACCAAAAAGTTCTATGTTGGTTTCATCTGACCATAACACATTCTCCCAGTCCTCTTCTGGATCATCCAAATGCTCTCTAGCGAACCGCAGACAGGCCTGGACGTGTACTTTCTTCAGCAGGGGGACACGTCTGGCAGTGCTGGATTTGATTCTCTGGCGGTGCATTGTGTTACTGATAGTAGCCTTTGTTACTATGGTCCCAGTTCTCTGCAGGTCATTCACTAGGTCCCCCCGTGTGGTTCTGGGATTTTTGCTCACCTTCCTTGTTATCATTTTGACGCCACGGGGTGAGATCTTGCATAGAGCCCCAGATCGAGGGAGATTATCAGTGGTCTTGTATGTCTTCCATTTTCTAATAATTGCTCCCACAGTTGATTTCTTTACACCCAGCATTGCCTATTGCAGATTCAGTCTTCCCAGCCTAGTGCAGGTCTACAATTTTGTCTCTGGTGTCCTTCGACAGCTCTTTGGTCTTGGCCATAGTGGAGTTTGGAGTGTGACTGACTGAGATTGTGGACAGGTGTCTTTTATACCGATAATGCGTTAAAACAGGTGCCATTAATACAGGTAGTGAGTGGAGACTCGTTAGACCTCGTTAGAAGAAGTTAGACCTCTTTGACAGCCAGAAATCTTGCTTTTTTTGTAGGTGACCAAATGCTTATTTTCCACTCTAATTTGGAAATAAATTCTTAAAAAAATCAAACAATTTGATTTTCTTTTTTTTTTTCCCCATATTCTGTCTCTCATGGTTGAGGTTTACCCATATTGACAATTACAGGCCTCTCTAATCTTTTCAAGTAGGAGAACTTGCCTAATTGGTGGTCGACTAAATACATATTTGCCCCACTGTACCTCTACATACAAATGTAAATCGTTTCAGAACCTGTTTATTAGTCATATATATGACCATATATATATGTGGCGGAAAACACTCAGGTGACTTGAAGTTCTGCTCGTAGACCCCCAATTAGGCCAAGTTTCCAAATTGTCCAATATGCATGTGTGAAACACCATTGGAAAGCATAAAATCTCAATTCTGGGTGTGACGGAAAATTTTGAACAGGAAGGCATTTTTTAAAAAAAATAAAAATTTAAACAGCAAAACCCTAAGAGCAAACGAGAGCAGAATTAAAGACGCCACAATTTTAACGAGATATTATCGCGTACTAAGCTTGTTTCGAGCCCAAAACTCCATGTAGCATGTATGACCGAGTGTCAAGACACAGCTGTGAATGGCCACAGTCCGATTTTTTTTTTTTTTTTATGGGTGAAACATGGTGATATAAGGCAAGACAAGGCAATTTTATTTATATAGCACAATTCAACACAAGGCAATTCAAAGTGCTTTACATCACATGAAGATAATAAAAATCACATTTAAATCAATACAACGTAAAAACCAAGACAATCAAAATCGGAAATAAAATTATACATAAAAATCGCATTTAATAACAAATAGAGTAAAAATATATAAATAAAAATAAAACAAAAACTACTACTACTAATAATAATTGAAATCAGCAATGGAGATAAGCACAAGAGGAATAGAAAGCAGGTAGACTGAAATATATAGCCAGTTATGGATATGCAGTGCTAAACAAAAGCGTTTTTAGCCCTGATTTAAAAGAGCTAACAGTTTGAGCATACTTCAGACGTTCAGGTAACTTGTTCCAGAGGTGAGGAGCATAATAACTAAATGCTGCCTCACCCTGCTTGGTTCTTGTTCTTGGAACATGCAGAAGACCGGTTTCAAACGACCTTAGGGGTCTAGATGTCTCATAGGAATCTAACAAGTCAAGCATGTATTTTGGTCCAAGGCCATTAAGTGTTTTGTAGACGAGCAGTAGTATTTTATAGTCTATCCTTTGATTCACTGGAAGCCAGTGTAGCGATTTCAAACCCTATGTATTGTGGTCCAGCTTCCTTGTATTTGTGAGGACTCTGGCTGCAGCATTCTGTACTAGCTGCAGCTTCCTGACTGATTTTTTTATCAAGACCCGTAAATATACCGTTGCAATAGTCCAGTCTGCTGAAAATGAATTCATGCATAAGTTTTTCCATGTCTTGTTGAGTCAGAAGCCTCTTAATTCTGGTTATATTTTTTAGGTGGTAATAAGCGGATTTAGTGACGGTCTTTAGATGGCTATCAATATAACAAGGGTCGCGACAAAGACAAAAAGGAGTTGTTGAGATTTTCTTTTTCATATAGGTACCATTTTAAATGTTATTTTTCAATTTTTCTTTGCTTGGATTGATTATTTATCATCTAACATATCAGGGAAAATGCGACAGTAACAAAAATAATACAATTAAGCGATAGTTATAAGGTAGATATTGATGACCGATGCCAAATTTTTTTATTTTGATAAAATTTGTTTAAAAGTTTAAAAATATGTGAGTGAATATTTATTTAAAGTCCTTTTCTTTGTTTTTAAACTAAATATTAGACATCAATTAATGATTCTAAGCTAAAAATGACAGACATTTTGAATAATAAATGTATTTACTTACCTTCTTTTTATGGCTAGGTTGAAACAAAAGTGGTTGCACGACGTCTGTAAACGGGGATTTACAGGGTAAAACGGACAAATGAAAAATAGTTTGGAGGCTTAGTGCGCCATGAATCTTCTATGGCAGCATATAGACATATTGTTCTATCAAACACAACAGTTCTTTTGGCTTAAAATACAGTAGTTTATTTTAAAGAGGGGTGCAAGAGCAGAAACTGCTTTTTCAGTCTTGTCTGTGTTTTCTGCCATATATATGTAAAAAGAAAGAACCTTTAAGTATCAGCTTTTTTGGGGAAGGATGTTCACTGATCTTATACAACATATTATGATTTATATAAACTCCTGCAATAATTCCTGTATATTAAACTTGAAGCATGTAAAAATACCTCCCGGGGAGTGAGCAGTTGAGTTTTAATGAACATAAAAATATGTCCTGGTATTTGCAATAGTTAAAACATGACCTCTTGAATGAAATAATAAACCTAAAAATCCTTCTCCCTGTTCTCCTGAAACGGTTCATAGACTGGGTTAAGAGAGGGAAACGTGTTCTGAAACCAGCAGCACTGACTCACCCAGAGTCCATACCCTTTGACAGGCACGGTCCTCAACTGAAGAAACAATCATTTCATAGGTCATAACTGAGGATATTGGGTCATCCTCACCCACCCTGACCACGCTCCCTTTTTAGGCTTTATTCACCTCCAGGCATCATTAGCTCTGATTGATCCCCTTGTCAAAGGTGTCGGCACTGCAATGAAAATGCTTTTGCTGAAATTCCCAAATAAAAAAATGGGGGATGGTGTTCATGACTCTGGCAGTACAACCTTAATAAGCATATCAGCACTGCCATAATGGAAGGAGCCAAACATTTACTAGTCAGAAAACATGCTTGGATGCACACATGCCGCTGAATTGTTTTATATAAAATATTTATCTTGTTCATCAAATGGACATTTTCAAGTTTTGCACGGAGGCTTGGCGGTGGGTGATTCTAGACAGGCCAACATTAAAAAGAGGTTGCAGAAAGTATTTTACAGGAAATTGTATGAATTATTTAAAAAATTCTAAATGCTTTTAAAGTAGTCCATATCATCAATATCAACATATTGGTCCAACATGATCATTATTGTGCAGGGAGCAGCACTACAAGCATAACAAAAACAACAATGGACCATCTTATAATTCTATCATCGTAAGGAGGCTTAAGAGAATGAGTACATCTATTAGGCTTTAAATTATGAATTGATATGACTACAGAGCAGCGCAGTCTTACATAATTTAGGACTGCTGTACATTGTGTCTCTTATGCACAGAAATTGAACATATGAGAGTGGAAGTGGGCCACTGAAAGCAATGAGTCCTCTCTCAGCAAAGGCCACAATCATAACAAAGATGATTACAGTCATTGTATGTCACAGCACGTGCTGGCTTGACTGTATTGTTGGTGCAACATCACAATTAACCTTCCAGCCCCACATCGCGTAACATTAACGATGGTTCTCCCAAAATAATGATATCCTATGCTCTTGAAATAATCAAAATTCAGTGAGTTGCTGGGTTATAGTAACAACTTTAAGCGTACTATTATTATGTCAATAGGGCACTGCTACAAAGGATAGGCTGAATTTCCTGGAGTGTAAACGGTAAAAATGATGCACAACATTAAGTAAATGGTTTGACCAGCTCATGCAAATGAGGGAGACTTACATTGCAATCATTGCACACATTCTAAATGTGGGCTTCATTAAATATAGCTTTGTGATGTGGAATTCAAATGTTCTTTCATTGAAACAACAAACCATATCAAAAGACACTTTTCATACAGAGCAGATTTAGCACCACATTCCTCAAATAATAACAGAAACTTTACAACAGTTTTTTTTTTTTTTACCACATTAGTGGTACAAAGTCTCAAGTTAACAGTAGGAAAGTTTTAATAGAGGGAAGCCTTATGCATATTTTGATGAATCAATTAAATAACGTGTGTTAAATCAGTTTTTTGATCCGTTTGCTGTCACATTTGATCTGTTGATCAATTAGTTGTCACAAGGGGGACAGAAAATCCATTAATGTTGAGGTAAGAGTCGCAGTCTCACAGTGGAACGTAAAGCAAGGGTCACAGATAAAAGTTATAACACATACATGTAGTGTGCTATGAATTATGCGACAAGTAAAATCGTTACTTTTTTTAAGATAATGAACTGAAGCATTATCTTTTTCACCTTTTGGTCCAACTCCCTTTTGCTGTTAGTGTTCCATTGTCTGTTCTAAAAAAGTTTACAACATCATAAAGGTGTTAGAATGATTGAATAAGAATCTTTGATAAGAATTATTAGTTATTAGGTCATTAATTGCAGTTTTTTTTTAAATTAATTAATTCATTCTTTCTTTTTCCATGCCACTTATCCTCATGAGGCTCACGGAGGTGCTGCAGCCTATCCCAGCCAACTGCAGGCAGTAGGCAGGGTACACCCTGAATTGGTTGCCAGCCAATCGCAGGGCACATTGAGACAAACAGCCATTCACGCACACACTCATACCTATGGACAATTTAGAGTGCTAAATCAGCCTACCACGCATGTTTTTGGGATGTGGGTGGATGTGGATTAAAAATCAGTGCTCACTTGTACAAATTACACCGAAACCGTACAACTTTACGTATACGAAAAACAATGGTGCAGTTCTGTGTGCATTTATTAAAGTAAAGTGCTTCAGCGTAAACATAACATATGCACTGATAAACATGAACACCCAATGGCCGGTGACTCGGCCCGCCCCCCTTCTCTGTGATTGGCTAGAAGTTGCCTTTGTTCGCTGCTCAGATTGGTTGAATTGAATGACGACAGATCAAGATAGGATGAATCAATCAATCAATCAAATTTATTTATATAGCCCTTTACAAAACCCGAAAGGCCCTCAAAGTGCTTTACAACAAAACATGGCTCAAGATAAATAAAAGGCAGGAACATATAATACAATGACATTTAAAATAAATAAATACATAAATAAATAAAACAAAGACGGCGCATCCCAATAAAAGTCCAACAAATAAAACAATAAAACCGATAAAATCCAATGACATTAAAAGGACCCTTAAGCAAATAAAACCAGGCTATCCTAATCTGTGTGAAAGGCGAGTCTAAAAAGGTGAGTTTTTAGCCGAGACTTAAAAAGACCTAGATCCGTGATGGTGCAGATTTCGGGGGAAAGGCTATTCCACAGCCTGGGGGCAGCAACCGCAAAGGATCGGTCTCCCCAGTGTTTAAGTTTTGACCTCGTAACATCTAAAAGAAGTTGGCCGGTTGAGCGAAGAGTCCTGCCAGAGTTACGAAAAGTTAACATTTCCGACAAATAAGATGGAGCCTGGCCATTAATACAATTAAAAACAAACAGCAAAAGTTTAAAATCAATTCTAAAATGGACTGGAAGCCAGTGGAGTGATGACAGCACGGGTGTAATATGCTCACGTCTAGGTGTACCTGTTAAAAATCGAGCAGCAGCATTTTGAACAAGTTGCATCCGAGAAATCGAGGACTTGGGGAGGCCAACATAAAGTGCATTGCAGTAGTCCAGCCTTGAGCTTATAAAAGAGTGAATTGCTTTTTCAAGGTCATGGCGACTAAGAAAAGGCTTCACTTTTGCTAAGAGACGGAATTGGAAAAAACTTGCTCTTACAACAGAACTTATTTGTTTTTCAAAGTTAAGCCTGTTATCGAATATCACTCCGAGATTTGTAACGTGTGTCAAGGGTGGAGTTTGTCTCTAAGAAGGTTTGCAATTGAATAAAAACAACTTTTTCTAAAACTTTGGAAAGGAAAGACAAGTGGGAGACAGGTCTAAAATTGGACAGCACAGAGGAGTCAAGATGGGTTTTTTTAAGAGGAAGAAGAATAGAGGGTTCATCCTCTCCGTGTGTGTTTTGTGGAAGATTAAAATAAAATTACACAGTACAGTCTAATCGAGCTAGGGCGGGCACAGCAGTCTCTCAGGGCGGACCCGGACCCCTAATGCCCGCCCATGCCCCCGTGATATGTGGAGATAAACCTACATCGACTTGCTCATCTCTCTGGAGCACTGCCTTTCTGAACAGTGCACATTTGAGAAGCTACTTTTGAATGTTACTTTATATTTTCATGCTAATTAAGAAAATTAATTTGAGACAAAAAAGGAGGAAAATAGAAATAATAACTTGTAAAACCGAAACCAGAAATAAGTGATAATGTACGGTTGTTTAAATTTATTTTATTTCTGTTGATGTCCCAATTTAGGGGCTCTGTAGATATTTGATATGGTGGCTGTGTTGTTGCCCTTCAAGCAGATGAATAGTGCTGCATTGTCAATAGGTGTAATTTTACTCCATACACGTGCAATCCTGTTTTCTTATCACACATGCCACTGACCATGTTGAGAATAAGATATGAATGAAAGGAGTGATTTGAAGTGGAGAAATCTTCACCTTCCCTTTCATTGACTTGCTTATTCCAGTGAGTGAGTTGCCCAGTCAAGCTGAAGTCCTCTGAGTGGGAGATTTGTGACAGAACAAGAAACACAATGCAGGCCCAGAATATTGAGTGGCAGCTAAATTAAACATTTAATCATTTTCTGACTATGGGAACTTAAACATGTGAAGGTTAGGAGAATACCTTAAAAAGAATAGACATGGTCAAATTACATGGAGGAATGGGCACAAAGACTACTGTCATGCCAATTGGAAATCTAATTGTTTGCAACATCTGATGAGATGCTCCATATGACCTTCTATAAAGTTGCTACACCACCGTTTTTCGTGGACAAATTAGAATGAAATTTGGAGGTATATTCTAGGGATGTATACGCATCGATCCTTTTTTCATTTATTTATATATTTTTTAATATCATGGCTGTTTAATTAAATTAATTATGTGCCGAATTAAAGTTGCTTTTAATTATTAATGTTATTTTTGGACGGATGAAAATTACATTTGGTAGGTACTGTACATAGACTTCACAATACATGACATGACACGGGAAACGGGGCCGATCCTTAGGGGGCCTATTTTCAAAAACTTCAAATATTTTCAAAACCAAAGCTGCTACTGACCTAAAACCAAAACAAGCACCTACCTTAGCCATATATGACTCTCCACCAGCAGCGGCATCAAGAAATTCAAAGTTATTCCCTTGGAAAATCCCGATTAACTATTTTTTATATAAGTATAACAAAACTTAAAATGGCTATAAAATTCCCGGATTTTACACTTTATGCAATGAAATCACCAAATGCAGAGATAATCACCTATGTTTTCAGGATGAATAGCAATATTTAACATATCATATAAGTTTTTGCCCAAAATAGCAATTTCATTTTTTTTTTTTTTTTAATTTACTGCAAGTTTTTAACAGCTAACAGATCACTCAATTCAACATCAGAAACTTAATACTTGAGGAAAACATGCATAATCAATTATAAATAATGAATAAATCGATTTATTGTGGAGCATCTTCCTTTACAGTGCTGGATAAGTTAAAATCTCAAAAGTGACGTGCAAGTATGAAATAAACATAAATATGAAATGCTTATGAGATAGTACTATAATTCAGGCAGTGCAAATAAACGATGTAGTGTTACCAGGATGTGAGCCTCGTCTTTCAACAATCACATAGCCTTTTTCTATGCCTTGCATTTTCTGGTCCCCTTGACTTGTAGGAGTCCCTGTTCTTCGCCGTCTCCTTTCTGTCATCCTCGACACTGCTCCTTTTCCTGCCGGCCGGCCACTCCAAGGCCTTGTTGTTCCTCGCTTCTGAAGTAACATCCTTGGAGAACTTTGCACCATAACAGTTGCAGAGGGCCCGCCAGGAACTCCAGCAGGTGCTTTTGTGCTTTCTGCACATCAGGGAGTCCTACAGCGATATTCCGAAGGAAGCCATATGGGCCATGGGGAGAGATGGCCGCTTGAGGACCGCCAGGACCATCTCCGTGTCCCTGTGTTCCTCCTTGCCCGTGTTCATGGCGAGAACCCTCAGCCCGGTGACCGTCTTGGCGTTGACGACCGCCATGATTAGCCTGACGCTCTGCAACTCGATCGAAGAGCGCGCCAGCACTCTCTGAGTCAACTTGTAGCCGGCCTTGATGGACTTGTAGTTCTTTCATCTGGCTAGCACCTTCAGGCTTGAGAAACGGGCCGTCCTCATCCTCTCTGGCTCCCTAAAAAACATGTTTGTTTTAGAAAGATAGGTGTTTTGATTCATCTTTTTTATAAAGTGAATAATGCTGGCCACTTACTTCAGTCCCAGGACAGCAGGGCAGCACCACACAGCTGTTGTTTTGAAATCTGCCGTAGATGTTCTTCCAAAGGAGCACGGGGTCAAAGTAGACAAAGATCTGCTTGTGGCCGTCTGTGTAAGTTTTGGTGTAGGACCAGGTGCCCTCTGGGAGCTCAAGGCTGGCGTAGTTGCCAGCATTGTTGGTGTGGCCGTCAGAGCTGACTGAGTGGACATACAGACAAAGAGCTTTTTCTGTTGAAAATTCTTGTGAATAAATGCTTGAATCCCAGAATTCTTTATAGATATGGACGTAAAACAGTCTCGATTCTTGGTTAAAAGCGAGAAAAAACGTGCAGTTAGCGTTTATTTTATTAGCGGTCCATTTGTTCCCCCTCAAACGAACCTTTGGTTGGCTGATGAGTTGAAGCCCCCCCCCCCCCCCCACCCTGCCACAAAGACACACACACATACTCACAATGCCCCAACAGATTCATGTCAACAAAATGCCACCTCCTCTGCCCCCTTCGGAGAGGAGGGATACGAGAAGTATTTTTTTTCCGGACAGCAGCAGCCACTGTAAGTCATGTAAAAAGATGTCAATGTTGTGGAAGTGGGGGAACCACCACTAATTTTGCTACTGAAAGTCCAACCTGCATCAGAGTTAGTATAACATTAAACTTCCTAACCTGCAAAAGTACTGCTGTCAGGCCCGCCACGCCAAGGAACAATGAAGTCAAGCGAGCTGTCCCTTAATTGGATCATTGTATGTATTATGTGCATTACGGTAAAATCATCCCTACCAATGTTTAGACCAAACCTACGCCCTAGGATAGACTCTACCTGCTTTTCTTGGATTATTTGTCAAGGTATGTGGAGATAGTGCTACTAACTATGCAAGATCCAACGATTTGATTCATCATCTGAGGTCCATATTTGCACGTTACGCCACATAAGACACCACTTTCTGGTACCACTTTCAAAGCATTTGCAGATTCATAAGGATTTCATCACGTTATAAGCAGCCCACAATATCAAGGCAATGCTGAATGGAAACATGCTGTGAATACTGGACTGCTGAAAAAGGCAGATGATCTCTTTCTAGCTTTGATCTCCTGCAGAGCTACTCCTTTGCAGAATAAATACAGTCCAGTATAATTACTCATGGGACAGAGACTTCGTACGAGAGTACCATCTTTGCTTAATCCTGTGCTTCCAGGTGCCTCTTTTCATAAGGGATATCTCCTGGGGGCCGTTTGAGCCTTCTTTGCCTGCCTAAAAATCATCAGAAGCATTGAGCGTCTTTTCCAACTTAAATGAAAATGATTTAATTTCTTTCTAAAGGTTTGTTATAGTCATCTTCTGGAGTGACTGAGTCTTGGCTGCCTTGCTTACTCCATGTTTTTGCCCAGTTACATGAATTCTGCATGAATTCTATAATACTATAATAATCAAAGTTTCCTTTTTAACCAATAAGAATTTAAAGTTGGACATTCATAAAGAGTCTTTTTTTTTTTTTTTTTTTTTTTGGTGACCACTTTTTTGGTGGCTCTGTTAACCACCAACTTAATAATTGGCACTCCTTTAATTAAATTTTTTATGGTTTTGTCATGTTATGTAAGGAATGTTGATTGTGAACTACTGTACTGTAAAGGAGGAAATGGGATGTTGTCATGGAAGAGAAACAGTTCAAGCCGATACTGTGGCGATTTCACATTTTGACAAGCCTATTACATTCATCTACATTGGTGACAGTCTGAAACTTTTCCTGAAACTAAGAAAAATACATTCATTCAACAGGTGACTTTGAAAAGCTCCCTATATCATTGAGTGTATTAGAAAATTCAACATCATCAATGTAAGCGCATGCTCATTTGGAGGTTTTCAGAGGTTGTCTTTCTTTTTCTTTCCATCAGTGAGTGGACGTGCAAGTGGAAATTTCCCACGAACCCCCCGGGCTTCTATTCTCAGCCGTATGCTCGTACAGGCATGGCAGCCTAGAGCTATCGCCTACAGGCTCCTATTGATATGCACGTTGCAGCCAAAGGCGTCAATACTTGAATTGCAGATCCTGGGATTCTAATGACCTCAAGAACTCCGTCCATGAATATTCCAGACAAAAGTAATCTTTCTCAAACAAACAACAAACAAGGAATAAAAATTATGAGGATGTGTGCTCAACAATAATTTAATGCTCGTATCTAGTACAATAAATGGGGGAAATGCTGCAAAAGCACATTTTTTAAGCCCGGGCTTGCAAACGGTTGGCTTTTAGAACCTGCCCATTTTTTCCCTGTGAATGATGAATATGTAATATGGATGCTCAGTGATATGATGACCCAGCAAAATAGCTACCATCAGTGAAAATCCTTCCCTCCATTTCTCAGTGCAACCAAAGCAAATACATTAAAATGAATGTGACAAGCCCCCTGACATTTCAACTCAACCTGTCGAACCCATCATTGAATATTAACCAATTTTAATCAAAACTCTAGACCTTTTATTAATTTATAGCAGAGTGAATTAAAACATTTGGCCTAATCAGTGCTCCTTATTATAATCCATAAGGCTGTTTTCTCTCAGTAACTGTACTGAACATGTTTTGTAGCCAAATGTTTCCAAGCGTCAAAAAGAGTCAAAATCACTAGAATTCAGGCAACTTCAGTGCTATCACCACAAAGCAAATGTAACATTCAATACGCGCACACAGCACAAGAGTTATCTCCCAGAGACTTTAGGATGATCGACAGAAACTGATACAGAAACCGCCTTTGTCCTTAAATCCATTCCAAATGGTGGGAGGAGGGGGAATATTCAATTGTTTATCATTAGTTTGAGACACGTACGTAATTGGCGTTCGCTGAGTTAGTGTGGAAAAACACACACGCACACACACAATAGTGCACATTCTCCATTTTGTGCTACTTCTTTTTTACTCACCCAAACTCTACTTGAACAGAGGGACGAGCGTAATTTATGCTATCAACTTTTTAAAATGTATTTAATTTTGATGTAATTTCATTGTACAGGAATTAACATCTCATTATACTCATTCAAAGGTCTGTCAAAATACTGTATTTATTTTTACTTTACGTTTAACTGTTAGTGTTTTCATTTATCGTGGGCATGTTTCTGCACATGTATTTGATTATATATATATGGCGGAAAACACTCAAGTGACTTGAGGTTCCGCTGTGAGACCCCCAATTTGGCCAAATTTCAAAATTGTCCTATATGCATGTGTGATGCATCTTTGGAAAGCTTAAAATCTCAATTTTCAGGGGAAAGACAAATTTTGAACAGGAGGGCATTTAAAAAAAAAAAAAAAAAATTAAACAGCAAAATCCTAACTGGAGTTGAGAGCACGCGAGAGAATAATTTAAGACGCCATGATCTCAACAAGATATTATCGTGTACTTACCTTGTTTCGATCAAAAACTCCATGTCACATGTATCACTGAGTGTCAAGACACAGCTGTGAATGGCCACAGCTGGATTTTTTGGGGATTTTATAGGTGAAACATGATAATATAACAAGGGTCGCGATGCAGAAATCGCAGATCCAGATTTTCCCCTTTTACCTTTTAAACGTTTTTTTTTCAATTTTTCTTTGTTTGGATCAATTACTTATCATCTAACATATCGGAGAAAATGTGTCATTAACAAAAAAAATACAATTAAACGATAGTTTTGAGGTAGATATCCATGAGTTATTTACAGACTCCATTTTTTTTCATTGTGTAATTTGTATAAAAGTTTAAAAATATGCGAGTGAATAATTTTTTAAAGTCGTTTATTTATTTATTTATTTATTTATTTATTTTTAAACAAAATATTAGACATAATTTAATTATAACCCGGACATGGGAGGAGTTCGGCGAGGCCATGGAAAACGACTTTTTCTGGTCCAAATTCTGGTCCACCATCCGGCACCTGAGGAGAGGAAAGCAGTGCACCATTAACACTGTGTATTGTGAAGATGGTGTGCTGCTGACCTCGACTCGGGACGTTGTGAGCCGGTGGGGAGAATACTTCGAGGCCCTCCTCAATTCCACCGACACGCCTTCCTTTGAGGAAGCAGAGTCTGGGGACTCCGAGGTGGGCTCTTCGATCTCTGGGGTTGAAGTCACTGAGGCGGTTGGAAAGCTCCTCGGTGGCAAGGCTCCGGGGGTAGATGAGATCCGCCCGGAGTTCCTAAAGGCTCTGGATGTTGTAGGGGTGTCGTGGCTGACACGTCTCTACAACATCGCGTGGACATCGGGGACAGTGCCTCTGGATTGGCAGACCGGGGTGGTGGTCCCCCTTTTTAAGAAGGGGGACCGGAGGGTGTGCTCCAATTATAGAGGGATCACACTCCTCAGCCTCCCCGGTAAAGTCTATTCAGGGGTGCTGGAGAGGAGGGTCCGTCGGGAAGTCGAATCTCGGATTCAGGAGGAGCAGTGTGGTTTTCGTCCCGGCCGTGGAACAGTGGACCAGCTCTACACCCTCGGCAGGGTCCTCGAGGGTGCATGGGAGTTCGCCCGATCAGTCTACATGTGTTTTGTGGATCTGGAGAAGGCGTTCGACTGTGTGCCTCGGGGAGTCCTGTGGGGGGGTGCTCCGGGAGTACGGGGTACCGAGCCCCTTAGTAAGGGCTGTTCGGTCCCTGTACGACCGGTGTCAGAGTTTAGTCCGCATTGCCGGCAGTAAGTCGAATTCGTTCCCAGTGAGGGTTGGACTCCGCCAAGGCTGCCCTTTGTCACCGATTTTGTTCATAATTTTTATGGACAGAATTTCTAGGCGCAGCCGAAGCGTTGAGGGCGTCCGGTTTGGTGACCTCAGCATTGAATCTCTGCTTTTTGCAGATGATTAAGTGCTGTTGGCTTCATCAAGCCGTGACCTCCAACTCTCACTGGAGCGGTTCGCAGCTGAGTGTGAAGCAGTTGGGATGAAGATCAGCACCTCCAAATCCGAGACCATGGTCCTCAGTCGGAAAAGGGTGGAGTGCCCTCTACGGGTCGGGGATGAGATCCTGCCCCAAGTGGAGGAGTTCAAGTATCTTGGGGTCTTGTTCATGAGTGACGGTAGGAGGGAGCGGGAGATCAACAGGCGAATCGGTGCAGCGTCTGTAGTAATGCGGACTCTGCACCGGTCCGTAGTGGTGAAGAGGGAGCTGAGCCGAAAGGCAAAGCTCTTGATTTACCAGTCGATCTACATTCCTACCCTCACCTATGGTCACGAGCTTTGGGTCGTGACCGAAAGAACAAGATCCCGGATACAAGCGGCCGAAATGAGTTACCTCAGCAGGGTGTCCGGGCTCTCCCTTAGAGATAGGGTGAGAAGCTCGGTCATCCGGGAGGGACTCGGCGTCGAGCCACTACTCCTCCGTGTAGAGAGGAGCCAGCTGAGGTGGCTCGGGCATCTGGTTCGCATGTCCCACCGGCGGGAGGCCCCGGGGACGACCCAGGACACGCTGGAGAGACTATGTCTCTCGGCTGGCCTGGGAACGCCTTGGGATCCCGCCGGAGGAGCTGGTTGAAGTGGCTGGGGAGAGGGAAGTCTGGGCTTCCCTGTTAAAGCTGCTGCCCCGCGACCCGACCCCGGAACAAGCGGAAGATAATGGATGGATGGATGGATTTAATGATTCTAAGCTAACAATGATAGATAATTTGAATAATAAATATAAATAATTACCTGCATTTTATGGCTGGGTTAAAACAAAAGCGGTTGCGCCGCGTCTGTAAAGGGGGGTTTCCAGGGTAAAACGGACAAATTAAAAATAGTTCGGGGCTTAAAGCACCATGAATCTGCTGTGGCAGCATATACACAAATGCTGCCATAGCATATATACAGTGGGGCAAATAAGTATTTAGTCAACCACTAATTGTGCAAGTTCTCCCTCTTGAACATATTAGTGAGGCCTGTAATTGTCAACATGGGTAAACCTCAACCATGAGAGACAGAATGTGGAAAAAAAAAAAACAGAAAATCACATTGTTTGATTTTTAAAGAATTTATTTGCAAATCATGGTGGAAAATAAGTATATGGTCAATACCAAAAGTTCATCTTAAAACTTTGTTATGTACCCTTTGTTGGCAATAACGGAGCCCAAACGTTTTCTGTGACTCTTCACAAGCTTTTCACACACTGTTGCTGGTATTTTAACCCATTCTGCCATTCTCCTCTAGAGCAGTGATGTTTTGGGGCATTTTAGGCTATTAATTGAAAATAGCATTTTGTAATGCAAACTACTATTTGTGTTCGGTTCACTCTTCACACTCTTCTCACTTCACAATTACCACGATTACAAAATAATGACAACATGGCAACATTATTTGTTTTTCAATCATGACTGTGTCTTGATAATCATTTTTATTTCATAGCAGTGCTCCATACAAACATGCTTTATTTTATTTTGGTGGTTGTTATCATTATCGTTTCACCGATTGACCATTCTCCTGAATTACTCACAGTAACTTCCCAAGTTGCCAAACCAGCCCGGCGATCAATGGGGCAACGATAGATGTTTGCAGGCCCATTAGTCTCAATAAAAGGCATCACAAATGGGAGAGTTGATCAAACAATAAAAAAATAAAAGAGCTTTGAATGGCTAATGCTTTATATTGTTTTACAAGGGCATGGATTAACAGAAACAGAAACATGGTGGCTCTGTTTGCTAATGCAACTCGTGATGTAATAATGAAGATGTTTTTTTGAAACGTTTACAAACAAAGATTGTCTCTCGGGTTTAAGTTCACAACATTTCTCCCCTCAGCATTCAGATTTTCCCCATTTAGATAATGTTTTTAGACATGGAGCATCTTCCCTTTTATCTCCCATCAGCCATTGTCCTACTACATCAGCTCTTTCTTTTCTTTTCCATGTTCTCATAACAGCACAGTTCTTTAGTTACGGTTAAGGCATTGTACCAATTTTTGACTGACAGCGACAATTCTATTTTGCTGCATTACACAAGAAGTGGAGGAGTAGACAATTGTGAAAACCTTGAGATGCATTTTGTGACATCCCACATGCCATGAAAATACCAAATTATTAAAAAAAAAAAATCAATTAATCTTTTGCAGAGAACATTAGTATTATTTCACTTGAGGTTAATTTTAAAATAAGTGGTGAACTGCAGCCAGGCATTTGGCTCCCAAGTCAATAATAGGAGTGGTGGTAAATAATGCACCATGAAGTGTTTCCATTCATATTCATTCATCTTCCATACGGCTTATCCTTACGAAGGTATGAAAGTTACCATGGACAAACAGTAGGGCTATATTCAGAAATGTGTGATATAAACATACTGTAAAAAGGAATAAAGAATACAAGATAAAGGGCTTGCACAGGGAGAGGAATGAGGTCAGCTTGGCCCTTGGTGCCAGGCGTCTGTGGGGTAAACACAACTTGTTAGAACCAGGGGGAATAGTATCTATGCATGTGTGCGTGCATTTGAAGGTGGGGGGTATGCTTGAGGTCTCTGTGGGCGTAAACACTACCTGGCCGGTCTGCCGCGGGAGGACAGTATAAATATACTCAGGTGCAGCAAAGCAGGCATAAGAAGACACACCTATAAAACTCTGCCATTCAACTGTGAAGAGGACTAAAGAGGAGGAGCAAGAGATCAACACTTAGCTGGATGTCCCTCAAACTACTTCACATTAATAGAGGTGAGCATACTTGGCTATTATTTAGGTCTGGTAAGCCATAGTTTATATATTTGTTTGTTAGATCAGCTACACTTTGAATACTTATGAGGCAGCCAGATATTGTCTGTAATTGTTAATGCTACTCTCAAAATCAGGAATTGCTTCATTTTCATGGCTTGAATGAACTATTTGAAAACTCATTAAATTGTTCCTTATAAAATGTTTTTTAAAAATTGGTGTTACACTTAATTTACATAGATTTGCGATGTATTTTGTTGCCCAATCTTTTGAGGCAGTCACTGCAAACATAATGATTTTTGTTTCTCTCCTTGAGTGTTTTACACCTTTGAGTAGTTATTTTGTTCTATTCCTTTGCAAAAACCTTTACTGGATGTCTTGCTTTTGAAGGCCTCCAGACTGCAGGTTTCATGCACTTCTTCAGTTCATTTATTTATTACATTCTGGTCCTTCATTGTTGATTCTGGCACAAGATGTCTTTAAAAATAAAATAAAATACAAAAAAAAATAACCTAACAAACCACAAGACTATAAAGCCGTTCTGAAGTGTACCAGCAAGTTAGCATTTTGCATAACGTGCTGTCAATAGTTGACATGAGTTTTTTTATTTTATTTTTTTTATTGCGGATGTTTTTAAAATTTTCATTGTTTTATTATGGTTTAACTACACGTATACCATCTTAATATTTATGTACAGTTGAGTTTTAAAAAACATTACATCAAACTGTCCTGGAGCTCATGGGCAAAATGGATTTTGTACTACTGACAAGAATTTTTTTTCACCTTTAAATTCAATTCTAAGTGCATGTGCAAAGACCACACATGATTAAGAGTAATTGAAATAAACGTTTTGAGCAGTTTTAGATCCTGAAGTCATAATATTGAAAATATTTTAGATTATACATAATGATTATTTAGATTATACATAATGATTTAATAAACTGATGTTGATTTGAATCACAGAAGAGGATGTAAATATTCATCATATTTAGACCCCATCTGTGTATAACACTTGTGACATACCAAAAACAAATGCTAAAAAACCTTTTTGATATCAAGGGACTAAGTGTTGTTTTCCCATAATTGCAGATAAGAAATTATTGCATTTAGAAAAGACATTTCAAGGTCCACGAATAAGAGAGGGAGGGAAAATGAAAGGTGAGCTTTGAAGGCTGAAACACCTCAACACTCTGTACAGACTGTTTTGTACTAATTAAGACTCACGGACAAGCGTATGATCACATTTGTTTGTAACGTGACTCGGCAAAAGTAGGAACATAGTTATTTGGGAGACTCAGTGAGTGAATTGTGCTTGAACTTATGAGTTATCTGAACAGTTTGTTTTCTACCCATACTTACAAATTTATTTTAGTTGGACTTTTTCTACATGTAGTGTTTTAAGACATCCAATGCTGTCCAATCCATTTTGACTTCATTCATTCGCCCCTTCGAGTCATTAAGTATTGGACGTCTAACATCCTCAATGGCACTGAAAAATGAGCATTCCCAGCCAGTCCTCCCAGTTCAAATGAACTGGACCTCTATCGTTATCAATGGCAGGCAATGAATTAAGTGTTCCTCTTGATTGGTTTATTGGGCTATTTGTGGTGTGTTTATAGTTTAAATATTGATTGGTATCTATTATCTGGCCTGCTAAATTAAATAATTAAACTGTACATGAAGGAAATGAACCTTGTATTGATCATTGTTTATTCTTGTGTCTTTAAGGTTGTGGACTTGCAGAAAATGTTTGGACCTTTAGGCAAGCATCTCCAAGATTACCTGGCTGAGCGAAGGAGTCGTAGAACCAGGCTAGTGACAAAAGATGGCCATTGCAACATTGAATATGGAAACATCAAGTACAGTAAACACTTTGCTTTCCTGGCCGATTTCTGGACCACATTTGTGGAGATCCGCTGGCGTTTTGTGCTCTTCTTCTTCATTGCGTCTTTCACCCTGAGCTGGTTCATTTTTGGCTTGCTGTGGTACTGGATTGCCCGTAGTAACGGAGATCTGACGTGGCAGTCGCCTCCAACGAACCACACGCCTTGTGTCGATAATGTTGACGGACTCACTACTGCATTCCTGTACTCTCTTGAAACTCAAACAACCATTGGGTACGGTGGCCGAGCCCTCACTCCTGTGTGCCCTGGAGCTGTCGCCCTTCTTGTTATCCAGTCTCTCCTTGGAGCAATTGTCAACTGTTTCATGTGCGGAATTATATTATCCAAAATTTCCTTGCCTAAAAAGAGAGCTAAGACCATTTCATTTAGTGACATGGCAGTTATCAGCCCAAAGAATGGCACACTCTGCTTGTCAATACGTGTTGCCAACCTTCGCAAGACCCTTATGATAGGAAGCCAAATCTATGGTAAAATGCTCAGAACAACCAATACAGCAGACGGCGAGACAATCATCATGGATCAAGTTAACATTGACTTCATGGTGGACGCTGGAAAGGACAACCTTTTTTTTGTGTGTCCGCTCACACTTTATCACATTATTAACAAAAGCAGCCCATTCTTTGAAATGGCTGTAGACACATTACACAAGCAAGAATTTGAACTGGTTGTGTTCTTGGACGGTACAGCTGAGTCTACCAGCTCTTCATGTCAGGTCCGAACCTCATTTATTCCTCAGGAGATCATGTGGGGCTATAATTTCCTGCCCATCATCTCACGTAGCAAAGAAGGTAAATACAGGGTGGATTTCTCCAACTTTTCCAAGGTGGTGCCTGTGGCCACTGCACACTGTGCCTACTGTTTCCACAACATCAAGGGTCATCACCACCATTTCAAAGATGGACTTGACAACCAGGGCTTTGAGGTGATTGATATCCATGATCCTTCAAATATCACCAAGATGTAAGACCAAAGAGACTGTGAAAAAGACCCTCTGGTAGATGTCTTTTCATCTCCCCCTTAAGTAACGTTTGAGAAACAAGCATATAAATGTTAAATGTTGAACATATCTTTTATGCATATAAAACAAAAAACCTTATGCAAAACGTTTGCCATGTAATTAGAAGGGCTTAGTTGAAATTCTAGAGGGAAAAAAAAGGACGAATACAGGTCCTCCTCTCATATAAGAAATACTGTATACCTCACAATTGTGCTTACTGTGAATGTAGGTGAATCACTAATTTATTTCGGTCCCAGAACATTGGGCTTTGTGAGCATAGCAAAAGACTATCCTGTGTAAGAACCTTACTTGACATGGATGAGAGGCAATATGTGTGGCTGTTTAAATAATTCATGCCAGAATAGTTTTGATGCACAAAAAGACACTTGGATTTGTAACATTAGCCTTTGTTTATCGAGTCCAGCACTGGTACTCGCACAAGTTTAATGTGGAATATTTGAGTGGAACCTAGCGGGAGAACAATGTTCTCAGGAAACACTTAAATATATTGCTGCATGCAGCCTGTACTAGAGAAGGAAGCAAATTTGTATTTGTATGTTTTATTTTTGTCTTTTTTTTGTAATTTATCTCAGGGGGGAAACAGCTGTAATAAAAATATTTTGCACTCAAGACCGTGCTCTCCACCTAAAATTATTATTACATTGTATTTCACTGCAATCTGTCTGTCTGCCTGACTTCAGATATGATGAATCGAATGGCCGTCAAACTTAGTGGTAAGGTGCATCTTTGTCAGAGGAAGATCAGCTTTGCATTTTGGATCAGGGATTGATGAAGAAAGAGATGCCCAAAATTATGATGAATTAGATACGAATCAAAATGTTATATAAATTTAAAAAATGATGGGTTCCGGCGGTACAGTGGGTTATTATGGTGTTAAATCAAGGCCAAAAGTTTTATAATCTGAAAAAAAAAAGAAACGATTGAACATTTTTTGGGGGAAACTGAATGTTTAAGTTTTATTCTTGAATCTTTCAAAAGCGAAATTTTTACTTTTTCCAATTGATATTTTCAGGTTCAAACATTTTTTTTTTCACTTTCAGATCTTATTTTTTCAGTTTCAATTTTTTTTTTCACATTCAAATCTTGAATCAAGTGTTAAACTTTTAGCCTTCCTGTTTTGAGTTTGCATACTCGTCGCGCATCCCGAAAACATGCATGCTAGGTGCTTGACCACTCCAAATTATCCGTAGGTGTCATCATTAGTGTGAAAGGTTGTTTGTCTCTATGTGCCCTGGTTTTGGCTCGAACCAGTTCAAGGTGTACCGTGCCTAATGCCTATAGTTTGCTGGCACCCCTATGACCCTCCTGAAGATGGGCAGTACGGAAGATAAATGAATGATTGGTTGCTAAGTAAAATAACATAATAACTCTGTGGTAGGCATTGTGTAGGTGGCATGCAAACATCACGGCCCAAATTTTGTCATTTCTTTTCAGATGCGATAAGTGGTCATGTTATCTAATTCACTGGCGTCTGGCTTGTAAACATTATTTCTGTGTGGCCATATTGCTGTGGGACTGAGCACTAGTACAAATTAATGAAAAAACATCATTGCAACACAAAGCTAGCTGAATTTTCACCCAAACAAAGTGAAGTTGTGAAAATATACACACACAACTATTAGTGCAGGCAGCTAGTAGTGAATGTTGTTCTAATTCCATGTTTCTCAACCTTTTTTGAGACATTTAAAAATTGAAATATACTTGTTGAAGAAAGCGATCCCACAGCTGAAAAGAACATCATATTTAGATTACAAAGAGTGGCCTTATGTGATGACAACGTCGATTCATAAACTCTTTCGATGCCATTGACGGTGATAGACCTCTATTCACAAGTAGACGCTCAATGTTCCATGCATTTGACCTGGGAGAGTGGCAACGTATGACGAGTCATTTTTTTCAGCCTTTCCAATTCATTTATCGTTGTCAAGTGGCAGCCGATGAGTTAAGTAAGATACGACTGAATGAGAAATTTAACTTCTGAACAAAGTAGTAGTCACATTTCCACAGTCATCAGATTCATCACTATTATATGTGAGCACAAGCATCTCAGAGAATGGATAGATTCAGTTACACATTACTTTCCAGTTGGATAAGACTTTCAATACTGACCAATACAGCATGCAAAGGTTGCTTTTTCTTTTTGTGAGACCTTCTTCTCAGCATAAATGTGTTAAGTAGATGAATAAATAATTATGTTTAAAAAATAATAAATAAATAAATAACATTCTCAAAATTAAAAGTGGCTACTTTGTTGTGGAAATAATGCTAAAGCCATTGATAGGTAACAAGAGAGAACTTGCGAGGTAAAAACATTTATTTGTCACATTTTCCTATACAAAAGCCCTTTTTCAAAAGGTATAACTTCATACATTGCAGGAATGACAATAATAATAATATATTTATGCATTGGTTAGTTAAGAGATAAGAGTAGTACAGATCCCTTTTGATCTTTTTTGGTAACTAAAAGGAATGGCCAGGGTGCATTGAAAATTCCAGGTTCCCTTTTATTTAAGATAGTAGCCTGTGGATGCTCATGCTAGTTTTATTAATTTACATACAATATCTTTATTTCAAACATTTTGAGGACTACATGAAAACCTATCCTGACAAATGTCACATACAGAGTCAAATGGTCTATTGTTATTGATTGAAGCAGTCACCTTTTGGAGAATTGTTTAAAAAAATGCTTGTGCACAAAAAGGCACTTAGGATGTTACACACGCTCTTAAAAATAAAAACAATAAGAATGAAACAAACAAACAAACAAAAAATGCTAAAAAATGTGGTGCCCAAATTTACAAATATAAAAACACTTAAAATGCTGAACAAACTACTGAGCAGAAATGGACTTCAAAGGTTTGCATTTTTTGACCGAGGTCAACTCGTATTAATTATCTTGTCTCTTTTTAATACTGACTTACATATGAAAATAACTCTGCATAATTTATACAGTAAGTTGCTTTAATGCCTTGTGGACTGATGCATATAAAATAATAAAACGTAGGTCTGACAAACGCACAGCGTTTGCGAATCTGAGGAATTCTTTGTTTCACCTCATCATATTTTAAATCGGTTTTGTTCTCCATTAAACTTATTCAAAAGTCATTTATTTTGAAGTATCCACTTCACTTACTGGTCATGAAGAACACCTGAAGAAAGATTATGATATGATGCGATTATACGAGGAGGAAATCCATGTGCATGTTTATCAGGCCTTTAGATCAGTGAGATACTAACATTCAAGCTTACATGCTGCTCTCAAACTAGGATCCAGCCCTGGTAATATGCAACTTGATAACGTTGACTAACACAACAAATTGAGAAAGCCACTTCTCAGTGTGACCTACATGATCCTGACTCGCCCGAAAAGGAGATGAGACACAGTGGCAGTCATTAAACAAATAAAAAATTGACAGATTTTTCATCAGGGAATATTTCGAGTCTAATGAAGATTGGGCAGAACAGCAGTTAAGCAATGACACTAACACTGTTGGGGTTTCATTCAGTTTTCATCACAAAGCAAATTGGAGGCATTCTCTTCATTGTAATGGACTTATTCTATATTTACAGTCTTGTTAGACTGTCTCTCCATAATTAATGCAGAAAATGGCTTTTTAAAGTTGAGAATAAACACAAACATCAAAAACAACTTTGGTCCTTTTTAACAAAATAACCTTACCTGACAATCATTGATTTTGCATCCTCTTTTAAGACAAACTGGACAACATTCACATTAATACTGATACGGTCGAGAGAAAACATGGCTTTGAGGCGACAACGCGGTAAACTTTTCATAGCCGGGTGCGTCGGTCTGGGTAGACTTGTTGCCAAATTGCTTCAATTACGCCTCGACTCATCTTCCAAAGCACAACGGAGCTGTACATATCACCCATCATTAACTCCACACGCAACACAGAAAGCTTTTAAACTACAACTGACAGTTCACCAGACATACAGCACTTCCTTCTCTGCTATTGAACTCCCCTCTCGCCTTCCAGTTTGAAAGATAAATTAAATTGTGAATGGCATATTCCAGTTGCCAACTTTCATTCAGTGCTGTGAAATGTCTGCATCTTGTGTATGTGTGTGTGGAGAGAGGGGGCTCCTTCTTCTTCAAATTCCAGAAGACTCTCTACACACATAAAATGATACAGATGGACGAGTAGAGGCAGTGGGAAAAAAGATGAAGGCCTCGATGTGGTGGGAATAACAAACCCCGACAAGGTTGTAGATGGTGGAAAGAGCAGATGCTTTCAAGCATAATGGCTGCAATGTACTCAGGAGGATGAAGATTGAGACCCGTAAATAAAGGGCCATGTCTGGGCTGAGGAGGCAGACATGATTGCTCTTCTGTCCTCAGACTTTGGCTTGGCAAAGGTTTTGAAGAGAAACGGGGCGCAGCTTTCAGGAGGATGTGGAAGATAAAGGCACTGTCCAAAATATCAAGTCTTGTAAAAGTAAGTAGTATTCCATTTGGATCAGACCATCCAGTTATTTAAAAAAATCTTAACAAATATAAAATCATCTCCAATTTTATCATACCTCTTCTTGCCTTCATTCAGGTATAGCGTCATTGGGAGTGCAGGTCAGCAATTGTGGGCTTGGCTAGTGGATGATTAGATAGAGGTGGTTAATAGTAACTGCCCAGATGGGAAGGCACATGGGTGCTCGGGTGGCGAGGGACGTTCGGACTGGGGTAAATACCAGCAGTGGGTGAGCTCCAGTATGGAGCAGTTGGTCCGAAAAAGTTGGAGGAGGTAACTGGCATGGACGGAGGGTGAGGGGAAACGAAGTTGACTTTCTGCTGGTGGCTGTGATAAGAAGGCACATAGGCTAGGTCCGAAGGATATTTGTACATTGAGGACTCAGTGGGATGTGGCTGAAGCGCCTGGGCAATGCCATGGAAGTCGAATTTATAGGCATAACGTTTGCCGTGCACCTTTGTCATGATGTTTTTGTCATAGTAATAGCGCAGCGCACGGCTCAGTTTGTCATAATTCATGTTGGGCTTGCTCTTGCGCTCGCCCCATCGTCGCGCCACCTCGTCCGGGTCCGTCATTTTAAACTCGCCGTTGGTTCCCTCCCAGGTGATGCAGCCAGCATTGGCACTGTCGGACAGGAGCTCCAAAAGGAACTGCCAAAGTTGGATCTGTCCTGAACCTGAAGATGAGAATAATCATTGTTGAATAAGGGACACACTTAAAACTTTCTTTCATGAAAAATTATTTCTATGCTTTAGATTACAAATTTCTTACCGGGATTGGCCAGACGACTACTGGTAGGACCAAGTATCTGGTAAGGATCTGAGAACAAAAGTACACTCGTAATGCTCATGAAAAGGAATCTAATTGGCAATGAATGTAACTAATTGGCATAGATGAGCGGTTAATCATTTTAACTTGGATAGTGAAGTACTAGAAACACCAATATCAGTAAATACAGTTAAGCTGCATTTACTTCTATTCGTGCAACTTAAAAATCTCCTATGCAATGAAAACGCTGCCAGCTTCTCTGGGCTCAAGCTCATCTAAGATGGACTGATGCAAAGAGGAAAACAGTTCTGTGGTCTGATTAGTCCATATTTCAAATTGTTTTTGGAAATTGTGGATGTAGCGTCTTCAGGGCAATGAAAAAAAGAACAATCCGGACTGTTATGGACACAAAGTTCAAAAGCAGATCATCTGTGATCCCAGATAGCAGGTGACTGTGTGTCAGTGTGGTGGCTACCACTACCACCACCACAATTTAGTGTTTCAAGATTTAGTTCATTATTTATGTGATATTTTTTTGGACATATATTTTCTAATGGGTGCACACTTTAGTTAATATTTGTCTGAATGCTTATTAGATTTTATTTGCCAATTTGAGTTAACGGCCACAGCTGTGTAAGATCTGGCAACTACTATTCTGAAGGGGGGGTTATTTAAGTTAATTTAATTATGATTGTTTGGAGTAAAGTTTTCCCTGTTTGTTTAAATGCAAATTAGTTAATTATTGTTTGAATATATGTATATTTTCCATCTGTTGTTGTTTTATTAAGTTGACAATGTTTGGCTAATTTGTCATACCTCCTTTAGGTGGTCGTTAGTAGAGTCCGCCCTGATTTAAACGGCCAGAGAGATGTGTCTGGAGGTGAGGTTAGTTTGGTTGAAGCCTTTTTGTTATGTTGGCCTCTTTTATAATGGGCCCAAGGTTTGTGTTAAACTGTTTGTTTTGTGACTTTATTAAATTGAATTTTTACCTAAGTTGAAATACCAGTGTCCGCGTGTATGTTTGGTCCACTACAGTCGGATACTGCCTCAACTCACCAGATAAACATAGCAATCATGCCGACTGAACGTCAGTGCGACAGATGCAGCCAGGATCATCAATCGAACAGTCCGAATGTTTATGCAATGTTCTGGGACCGTGCAGACCGGACTCGCTCAAAATATCAAATTTAACGGTCGACGTGTGACGTCACAGCAGCGCGCACCCTGAAGATGGGCATCTGTGCTGTGACACTTAACAGGAGAACCCGCAGGTGTCAGGCAAATCTTTATGGTAAGTGCTTAATTCAAAGTCATAGTTAATTTAAAGTCATAGTTGCATTTTCAAGTCACTGAATGACTTTTAAACTAGTTATTCAATCGAGCGTTAACAGGACTTGACCTTTATTCATTTTATCTCTATTTATTAGGGCTGTTAAAATTATCGCGTTAACGGGCGGTAATTAATTCTTTTAATTAATCACGTTAAAATATTTGACGCCATTAACGCACATGCCCCGCTCAGACAGATTTAAATGACAGTACAGTGAATGCCCACTTGTTAATTGTGTTTTGTGAAGTTTTGCTGCCCTCTGCTGGCGCTTGGGTGTGACTGATTTTATAGGCTTACACATGAGCATTGTGTAAGTAATTATTGACATCAACAATGGCGGGCTACTAGTTTAGTTTTGATTGAAAATTTTACAAATTTTATTAAAACGAAAACATTAAGAGGGGTTTCAATATAAAATTTCTATAATTTGTACTAACATTTATCTTTTAAGAACTACAAGTCTTTCTATCCATGGATCGCTTTACAGAATGTTAATAATGTTAATGCCATCTTGTTGATTTATTGTTATAATAAACAAATACAGTCCTTATGTACCGCATGTTGAATATATATATCCATCTTGTGTCTTATCTTTCCATTCCAACAATAATTTACAGAAAAATATGGCATATTTTATAGATGGTTTGAATTGCGATTAATTGTGATTAATTACGATTAATTAATTTTTAAGCTGTAATTAACTCGATTAAAAATTTTAATCGTTTGACAGCCCTACTATTTATTTCATCTGCGGTTTCTAACTGTGTATCACATTGCCTCTGCAAAGCCCTTTGAGACAACCTTGTTGTGATATAGGGCTATACAGATAAAATAAAATTGAATAAATTGAAATTGAATTATGTAAATTGCCACAACTCTGTATTTTATTTGAATTTATCATTATCATTAATTTGATCGTTAAATCTTTTGTAATTACAAATATTTATTATCCCCAGGTCTACAGCTCAGAACCTGAGGTTTGTCGGTAACTTGTGAAACCCTTGAGCTCTTTCTCAATGGCCGGTGTATTCAAATGTTCTGCAAGTTGCAACAGTTACACTGGACTGTTGAACAGTTGAAGTTGTACATCAAATAAGAATGGTGAAAAAAAAAAAAAAATTTTCAAAGCTTCAAT
This sequence comes from Corythoichthys intestinalis, assembly GCF_030265065.1. Lineage (NCBI taxonomy): Eukaryota > Metazoa > Chordata > Actinopteri > Syngnathiformes > Syngnathidae > Corythoichthys > Corythoichthys intestinalis. Next base: position 33,768,989 of record NC_080400.1, read on the forward strand.
AATTAGCGTTCTCTATTCCCGAATGATTATTGAAGGTTGTTAAAAGATGATGTAAAACAGATGTAAACATGAACTAGTCCCAGCATTTTTAAGAACGTGTTGCAGCCATAAAATTCTAAGATAATTGTTACTTGCTAAGAGCTTTAATGTTTATCGATTTGAAAATTTATGCATATTGTCTTTGCAGTGTATAAAATATAGATTGAACATAATGTCTACATCTTGCATTGGAATTTGAGTTGTAATCATGAAAATCAAGCCATCTGACACGGCACGACTGTTGGATATATGTAGAAGTTTAATAGTGGGCTTTTTTGTAATTTCATTTTGCTCATTTTGTAAACAATCTACAAGGTTTGCAGGACTAATGGTCAACAAAAAATAAATAAAGAGCTGATACCTGGTTGAGCTCTGGGCTGCTCGGGAGTCTTGGTCACATTCTGAGTAACAACTGGTGATACTGCACATTAGAGAGAGAGAAAGAGTGAGAGAGTCTTAAATAAAAATTGACTGAGAGGAGCCTGCTGACACATTGACTTCATGCCTTGCAGAAGGCAGCAGCAGAAAGTGTCCCTTATGTCAAACATCCATTAACCTGAATTCTGTAGTGCTTTTAGTCCTCACCTTTGGCACTATGCATGTTGTTTGACCATCCCGTCCGCCGTACAGCATCATATGTAGGGTCTAATGAGGAAGGGGAAAAAAAAAAAGGGGGGGGGCAGGAGGACAAGATTTAAGCAAGGTCTAAAATGCAGTGCGTTATTTATTGTTAAAAGAACTATAAAAGGCCAACTGCAGGTGCAACAAAGTACTGACCATAAACTCATTCACAAAAAAGACAGTAGACCATTACAAAATTCAAAGCAAATACAGTGTTTTGACACATTGTAATACATAAAGCACTTGCTAAAATGCCCTACTTATAGTATGTTGTCCTATTTTTTTTTTTTTTTTAATCATTACTATTTTGACAGCATGTGGCACATCACAAAATACTTAATTCTCCAAGTACCACCATTATGACCGACATGAGAGTAAAGTGATGCAGTAGGCCAAAGTGTTATCTTTTTTTTTTAAATTCCTAAAAAGTATGGTTATTATCATTTCACTTTAAGTGACTACCACATTATCCAGTTTGAAGATCAACATTGCAGGTAAACACAGAGTAAAAACATTTACTTTGTATTTAGGTGTATACAAATGAATTTAAAATAAATAAAGTTTGAACAACTGTTATCATACATTAGTGATAGCTAGGAGCTTTGAGAAAAGAAGCTTTAGTCATATTATAATTCGATCATCAAAGTGCACAATGTATTATCACCCTGTATAGCGAGAATTTATCATCACCATATACCAGACTATTTGTCAAGTACCAACAGCACTATAATCAATCATCAAGAACACGGCTGAAGTGGCTTTTGACAGGATATCTGGTTGTAGCAGTGTTGTTGAGTTTGGCGCAAGCAGGCGATTATGCCACACTGTTGGACAACAATTACAGTTTACTGTGCACCTTGCAACGCCTCTCACCACAATGAAAAGCAAATTAACGGCAACAGTTCACAGTTACGCGTGCTGTGCGTTCACTTCCTCTCTTCATGAAACATTGACAAACAGCCAACCCTGGCTCACTTTTGGTGGATTCTGCTGTGTATCTGGAGGGCTTCCAGGAACAATCAGTCATTCTGACACAAACAGGTAAAACAGAGGATGCGATGATCCTCTTGGCTAAGTCTCAAAGACACCCTGCTATATTCATAATGCACCTGGCCAGCACCTTTGATGGCTTGTACTGTGTTATCCTCAACACTCAAACAGTTGCCAGAACACACAGAATTCAGAACCATTTGGCAGACATGCACATTTTTTTTCTTCCCTGCATTTTCTTTGTTCGATTCAAATCGGTTGTGTTTCTCCCAAAAGGCAGTGAAGGTGTAAGTGTGATGACAGAGGTCGTAACTGGGATCCACGTGTGGTTTTCAAGGTCAAGAGGCAATCCATTTTCCCATTAGTGGAATCTTAGCAGAATCTTTAAAAAGCGCTCACGCTGACAGGGCAATCTTTGAAGATCGACTGTATTCAGGTGATACTTCAAAGTCGATATATACTGTGAAAATAGGTTTTTCCCAATATAAAATAACATTTTAAATACCTGAATTTTAGAATGACACTTACTGTAAATCAATTCAACATTTTTAATGTACATTCTAGAGCTGTTTATTTAAAACAATAACAAAAAATAATAGCAAATTATGCATATCACCACTTGATATACGTAAGAACACATTTGGAATCAATAGCACGTTTTTCAAATTACAGCTACAATAATTTATAAATAAGGGTTATAATAGGAACTTCAAATGAACTATAAATGAACATCTTAAATGGAGATATAAAGATGTGTGATCACCAACAGTAGCATTTAATATCATGTAAACTATAGCAAAACCATGGGCTGTTAAAAGGAAATCTAGCATTACCCTCATCACATCCTCCTCAGAACCTTGTGCACAGTTGCCATCTTGTGGACATATAAATGGTGACAGCTCAACAAACAAAACCCACATCCACTTACATCTAAAACGGTCAAAGAAGATGAAAAGAAAATGCTACTCTAACCTCTTTGACATCGAGCTCAATTCTTGAAACCTTTACCCACAAATCCACAAAAAACGTATTTTAAATGGATATTTAATGTGCTACATTCTTCCAAAAAGTCCTCCAAATGGGAACATTCCTGCTCCAATGTAATCATTTCATCTCATCAATTATTTTCCACCTATTAAAGATTTAAAACCCTAAAATATTTCACCAAAAGGCCCATTTCGGGGAATAATGTTCAAAGTGCAGTAAAATGACAATTGAGAGCGCAGATATAAGCATGACAGCAATGGATATTATCTTACAAAAAGTCATTAGAATGATGAAACGAGGGGAGAAAAGTGCAAAATGGGACAAAGAACAAGCGGGTTGCCGTGGCTGAGGGGGCTGTCAGCTCCAATCTGGTGCAGGCTGAGGAGCAGCCAGTCCTGGGAGACTTGCGTTTCCTGCCTACCTCGCCTGTAGACAACCTCTCTTTGTTTTACTGGCCCTTTCCCCCCCACACCTCTTAACTCTAACCACCGACACCCACTGAAAATACCAACACACACATCCACTCGACACCACCTTGAAAGGAACCCAACAAGGTCTGCTCCATCTACATCCAGGGAAGATGGTGGATAGCATGGGCAACAGGAATAAATACAGTACATCATCAGAAGGGATAAACTATTGAGAAACAGCATAAAATGTTTGGAATTCAAAAGAAAAATAGGAAATGACCTATGTGTGTATGGGCCAAGCTCTAGTAATGCTGTGTGTTTATAACAGGCTTTAGTGTGGTCAAATCAATTTGAAGTTGCCAGGCTCAGCATTGTGACTACGGGCTGAGTTAGGGACAGCACAAAATGGGTGACACTGCAATTAACTTTTGTAACTTTTGTTTTCATGGAGTTTGGCGAGAGGTTACTAGAGGAGACTGCAATACAGAAGGAGAAGCAACAGATGTAAAACCCCCTTAAAAAGTCAAATGGTCTGGGGGCCATGCAGAATGAACCAGCCACGCAGACATAGACCCAAAGGCTCACCCCCTCCTCCTCACACCCAAACCTATCCCACCTCCCTTTGCCTTCATTTTTCCAGGCTATGCGCTGACTGTTACTCGAGCCAGTTTCCACTCTAGTCTGGGGTGTGGTGCACGCTCTTGGGAGACTTTTGACTGCGCGACCAGTTAGTCAAAACAAGGCCTGAGTGCTAGACACAGAGGGCGAGAAAGGTGGCCAGAGAAAGAGAGAGAGAGTGGAACACAGACGGACAGACAGACAGACAGACAGACAGACAGACCAATTTCAGTTACGAGAAGCCTGGCACAAGAAGTGAAGTGGCATCTTTAGTGGATGCTTCAAAGCCATGTTGATGAACAGCAAAGGCAATGGAAACACTTAAGCTAGATCACATATTTCTTGGTAAAGAAAATATTGTATTAATGTTTAATCCTCATATAGGGTGCATTTACTTTAACAAAACATATCAGAAATAATTAAGGTCACATTTTTTTAGCAATTCCATCTGACTCATGTTTTCTAATAAAGTAATATTTTTTTTTACATATCCAGTGATCCATCGCTACTTCGTGCTTCAAACTTCGCCCCCTCATTCCATCGCAGATTTTTTTTTTTCCCCCAACAAAATAAATAAATAAATAAATAAAAACAGATGCGCTGCCCCGTCCAATCACGTAGTCTACCTCTCCCTCCTGCTACTTTTCTTGGTCTGACAGTGCACTGGAGTTGCTTATTAAAGTTAACAATGATTGACAGACGTTAAGGTTTGATCTTGCCAGAGACGCTTGAAAGCCAAAACTTCAAAGCGCCGCATGCCTCAATCATTGTTTAGCATGTTAAACAGTTGCTGTGGCAACTCATTGTGTGTGAGTGTGCAGATTTGAATGGACTCACTCAATGAAGCATTCAATAAAGACAAGCATTTTTCCACTTTATTCTTGTTAAAATAATTGGCTCGCTTATAATTAAATTTGAAGTAAATGGTAAATGGACAGTACTTATACAGTATAGTGCATTTTTCTACATGGTTACCATGCCCAAAGTGCTTAAAAACCATTGATTAAAATATATATCCATGAACGTTTTTTTTTTTTTTTTTTTTTTTTTTTTTTTTAATTGTACGTTGGGAAAACAAAGTGAAAAAACATGTCTTATATGTATGTATTTCCAATGCTAAATCTGAATAAATACAGTAAACATACACAATTTTTTTTGTTTGTTTGTTTGTTTGTTTGTTTGTTTGTTTGTTTGTTTTTTGTTTTTTTTAGATGGGGGTGCAGGAGTAGGGGGGGCACTACTTCGCATTTTTTCACTTATCACTGTGGTTTCTGGTCCCCATAACCGTGAAAAATGAGGAATCACTGCAACATTATTATAAAATGGTACACTTAGTCCTATCAAATCTTCAATTGAGCAAAACTTGCCCTTTGAATATTTCGGACAACTGAAGGGTATGGGGGGTCTAGGGGCTGTCACCTAGTTTTAGAGGTATTTCTGTTACCTACTGTCATACCGCAATCCTTCTTGTACTCCCTCTTTCTGTCCTATCGGTTTGTAGATATATCCCCTCCACACAGGGTGTCCCATCGGTGAATGAAACAGTGAGGGAGCCTGTATAGTATACCTATTCAATTATGTTTTTGTATCCATATTACTCATGTTTACACTTTCTGTCTGTCCCCTTAATCCTTTAAATATTCTCAGGTCTGAAATGTTGAGTAGCTTTTATAGGCCACTGTTTGAGGAAAGCACTCTCAAGCATCAAAGACTGTTTTTCTCTTTTCTCCTGCACTAACAAGATGTGGACCATAGAATATGTTCCAAGTCATAAATCCCAGCAATGCATATAAAAGAACACAAAATGACAGGGAAAAAAAAACTAAACGTTTTTACTGTTAGACTGAATCGACGAGATGTGATGTACTCAAATATGCGTTTTATGTATTAAAGTCATGAAGGTATACAATTTATAAAAACTAGTGCTGTCAAACGATTAAAAAAATTTATCTAGTTAATCATATGTCAACTGTGTGATTAATCATGATTAATCACATTTCCCTTGGGATAAAGAAAGTTGCTCTTCAGGAAAAAAAAATCTAGGAAAGACTATAATTGACTTAAAATTTGTTTTAAGATGAAATGTATGATGTGTGAATGAATTAATACTTAACCAAATAGAGTTTTAAAATTTTATTTAACAACTCAGCTCGTATAAAATAATAAAATAAATTGTATGATACAGCAAAGAGCTTTAACAGATTAAAGTGCCTCAGACTAACAATGTGGCTCAAGTATCGTTTGGCATATTACCCGAAATTAACTGCCGATTTAAAGAGCAGACAAGCACAATACAGTAACAATAGCTAATGTTTCAAAAAATGTCTAAACAACTTGTCAGTTAAATTGAACATTTCACACAAATAAATTTGCAGTTTTACACTACTGGCCTGAAAGCTGTGTGAGATATAAAAAAAAAAATAGTCAATTTTCACACACTTAACTGAAAATTATTACACTAAACTGTGTGTAAAGGTGTTTAGAAACACTGCTTAAGTTAGCCTGTCATACTCTATTTTTTTTTTTTTTTTTTAAACCAACTGCTCAGGCAAACTAGCTTGTTGACATTTTCAAATAACAGAGCAGCCCTTTTCTTTTGAACAATGTGCCCTGTCAAAGAAAACAGTCTCTCACAAGGAACGGTTATGGCAGGTGTGACCAGATACTTTTTTTTTTTGCATGGGCCAGCTTACTGTGGGCACCACTGTGCGCAGACCACCACTGTAGTGGACATGAGTCCATGCTGGCACTGCCTTTGTGCCTGTCTAGTGGTTTGTCGTTGTTGTTTGTTGTCATTGGATTTTCAATGCCCTCGTCTTCGACTATGTCAATGGGTCTACACTCTACAGTCTCTGTCTACCCATGTAGCAATAGCAGTAGTCAACCTATTTGTTGTCTTTTGTTGACAAGTCCGAGTCCGCACTCTGCCAGTGTAGCTTGATGACTGCAGCTTATTTCCCGCATTGTTAGCGTCATTGCTAACACTAGCTGTGCCCGAAGGTGGCACTTTAGGCTGGTTGAGCTTCGATCGAACGACAGTTCATTACATCAGTATGTGCACACAACTATGGTTTTATCCAGATTTCCATTAGGCAGCTTTTTAAAACGGAATTTGGTCATCATCCTCACTCATCGTGGCTAGCTACATTATGTCCTGCATTGCTGCGCGGAGAATGTAAACATCAGCGTGTAGGACTACGGGAGGCAGTTGTGGCCAAACTTAGTGTGAGCGGTAAATTGCGTTATTTTTTTTCAATGCGTTAATATTTCCAGATTAATCATGGTTGTTAACGCGTTATTGTTGACAGGCCTAATAAAAACATTAAATTAATTGGTAAGAGAATAGTAATAAACTTAATAATAAAGAAAATGTGCTTCTGATTGACAATAAATAAAATATCTTACAGTATCAGTGACCAAATTAACATGGGGCGCCGTTTGTAAAGCAGCACATGCTCAAAATTACGACAACATTTTCTCACATTTAGCTCCACACAGTGTTAAAAATGTGGTGTGAAATTTTTAGGGTCACTTTTTTTGTTGTTGCACATTTACAGCAGTATTTAGCAGGTTAAATATTTATTTTTAAATAAGAAGTTTTGGACCTGATTGTTTAAATCCAGAACTAAATATTTAATTTAAATCTTAAATTTATATCCTATATCCTAAATGCTAAATCTGGAAACGGTTGGAACTAAATATTTAGCTTAATATGCAAACTAATATGACCGGAGACCGGAAGTAACAAAATAAAAGCTGGTGGAGCAGCTTAGACTGTCTGTTTACGTTGCTTGAAAATGAATAAAACCTACTCAATGATGGCAGTCTGCTGTTGGACATGAGTCATTGTGATAATAACATTACTTAGGTAAAATAAATATTTAGGAGAAACTATTTAAAGAGTATTTTGTGTGCTCCAGCTTTTATTTTGTTACTTCTGGTCTCAAGTCATGTGAATTTGCATATTAAGCTAAATATTTAGTTCCGACCGTTTCCTGATTTAACATTTAGGATATAGGATATAAGTTTAAGATTTAAATTAAATATTTAGTTCTGAATTTAAACAATCAGGTCCAAAACGTCTTATTTAAAAACACTATGTGGCGGTAAATGTGAGAAAATGTGGTCGTAATTTTGAGCATGTGCGGCTTTACAAACGGCGCCCGATATATTAAGAGTGACAAAGTTTGGATAGGGATGCTAAGTGTAGGATTAGCTGGTCAAAGTAACATGTTACAAGGAAACGTGCAGCAAGCCACACATGCCAAGCTGCAAACACATACACACACTCACAAACACGCACAGATCCACAGACAGACACTCACACCCCTTCATTGCTGCTACATTCTATGTTTCATAGGCTGCCTTTTATTCATAACATTGCATTTTACACCGCAGTGTCTGGGCCAGATTAAGGGTTGTCTCCTGCGGGATGCTCGTGCTTACTCGACCCCAAAGAGTCTGCAAAGTATTTGGCTCCTCTCGAATAGCAGTATGAACATGAACATCTGGCAGTGCTGATCTGTGAAACTGTCTGATAAACGCCTATCCTGGAGCAAACTTTGTTCCTTATTGCCTACGATTTTTATGACATTTTGATGTGAAAAGCTGCGGTTGACTTTTTTGAAAAAGTATAACAAAAACAAAAACAAAAAGTCAAACTCGCTGTCACAGCTGTACATAAAAAGACTACACAATCTTTAAATTCCAAATCAAATAGCAGGGTGTTACCAGCTCCTCAGTGTTTTACACTAGAAAATTAAGCCCTTATACGTATGTCCTCGAGAAGATACCTTAATTCTGAATCTCTAATTCTGTTCACATTTGTGTTATTCATTTTTTCCTGTGTATTTCTTAATTCAGTTGTGCAATATGCAGGGATATTAAAGAGATATAATTGATATGATGTCATTTTTACTCGAATTAAGACAATCTTATTGTGCTTATCAATGGGAAATGTTCATCTTATGCGTTGACTGTTAAAATATTCCTTAAAATGTTCCAATCATAGCATAGTTTTATGTTATAACTAGTGTTGCACCGATACCATTTTTTGGCCCCGATACCGATACCTGGCTGTGCAGTATCGGCCGATACCGATACCATACCGATACCACCCCGTTTATATACTGTATATATATATATATATTTTTTTTTTTTTTTTTTTCCCCCAAAGAGCTACATAATTGGATGTGAAATCATTGCTATCAAGGCTTTGGTAGGCTGTTGCTTACCTTTGCATAATAGGAAAAAGACTAGTACAAAGTATAATACTAGCCCAGCAGTAAGAAAGTAAAAATAAGTTCATAATAATAAACTCTGAATGAACTGAGTAAACTTTTTTAAACCTCTCAAAGGCCAAACAGTGCAACTTTCATGAAATTATTGTCACATTCTGCTGCTGGTTAGATTGTGTTTTGTTGCTGAGCTGTTAGTGGCGGCGTTCCTGACGTCGCACCTGAATCCAATTCAGGTTCATCAACGCAGCATTTAAGCACGGGTGAGCTCAGAGAAGGCTGCCGAGATATTTGCTTTGCTGATCGCCATTTGACATCTCGCACTATAGTCTCGCTACATTTGCTTGTTACGCCCCTGCATTGTGTTTTTTCTGTTAGTGTGCTGCACTCGTTTGTAACCTCTACCCTGTGCAGGTATTTGAGTGTTTTTATTTTGGCTTTTTGGTTCGCTGCCTATCGTCTTAGTAAACCTTCGAATTTGTAGTATTGAGCTCCGTCGACCTGCTGTCACGGACTCCTTTTGTTATTTCTACTATCCCACGATCGCGTGTTATTTTTTGTTCGCAATCATTAAACCCTTGTACGTATCCCCCACTTGTTGTCCGCTTCGAGGTCCAACCTTGTTTCCGCATTTGCGGATGCTAACAATTATAAGTAATAATATTTGACCACAGCATCCCGTCTCTCTATTAGCCTCCTTTTTTCGAGAGGGGGGGCTCAAACTCGTTGTGTTCGTTCACGTTTCGTCTTCAAATGTTTTATCAGGTTCGAGGTATTGAAACTGGCCGATTTAACTCCACATCTCGAAACTTTCAGGCCGCAAATCTTGCATGCAGCCATTGATTTTAATTGACGGGATATCTATTTTGAAATATTTCCCGACCGTCGCCATGTCGGCGACGCCAAGCGGCCTTGTCTTTGGTCAGGAGTGGCTATTGGCCCGTTCTCATTGATCTGAAGCAGGCCAATAGCGATAGCTGCTTGGTGTTCACGTGTCATCACACAACACAGAGACAGAGTGTAGTGAGCGCCAGGAGAAAAAAAAAGGCTGCGGTCAAATGTTATAATAATGGACCGGTAAATGGTATCGGCGCCGTCTTTGTTGGTACTCGCCGATACCGATACCACCATTTCAGTCCGGATTGGTGCCCCCTGCCGATACTAGTATTGGTATCGATGCATCTTTAGTCATAACAGTTTGACCTTGGAACACATTGTGTTTTTAATGAAAAATGTTTGTTGACGAGAGTCCTGAAACCAGGGGTCGCGTTAACCGAATATTTTCCGTCGTTGACCGATTTTTTTAAAACGGTGCCGGACAGGTTGCAATTCACACCCCAGACCACAGGGTGGCGAGTGAGCATATTAATTAGCTATTGTCTCTCTTGATGCATGACGTCGTTGGCCTTACTCTGAAAAATGTCAAGGCAACTGAGTGTCCGAAGTTTCTTCAAAAAGCCCCTAAACGACGATGGTGTTGATAAAAAACTGCACAAGCGGGCACGCAATTCAAGTCCATGCACACCAGGAGGAAGGTGTCAGACTCCGTTCAGGCCACAGCAGGTGAACTGTTAATTTCATCCTTCCTTAACGTAGCCTACCTACTAGGGCCACAGTCAGCTGTTTTTGTCACTGCGGAGAAAAAGTTACATATTCATCTGCTTGATGTGTGATGGCACGGTGTGGATTCTCTGTTAAGCTTGTTCGGACAGAATATTAATTTAAAATGAATGAAAACTAAATACTATTGAATATGTTGAAGCGGTATGCAATGTTAAGAGTCTTGTTAGCTCGAATTGCTGTGTCCAGCCGCTGTAGCTCTGCTGCTCTCTGTGAACTCTCTATTCAAGCCGGAACGCGCGCGGCTCTTAAGTGTCTCTGTCACGTGACTGTGTCGTAGCCGGTAACGCGCTCGGCCAAATGGACACACAAGTACGGAAGGTGAATTATGCCAAACAAAGGGTCACCACAATGTCATTATCATCATTTAAAAAATGTAAGTGACGGGTGAAAACAGATTATGACCGGATTTTTATGACCCTGTCAGTCAAAATGACAGACAACGAAAAAGTCTAGTGCAACCTCTGCCTGAAACTGATATTTGTTACTTACTTTTGGTTAAAATTATGCAAAATTCTCAAGACAATATCAACTCAAAGCATAACACGTTTAGTTAGATGTAAATTTAAGTGGAGGAAAAAAAAACAGGAAAACAGGGTTCCGGTGCATTTTGCATCCTAAACAGGAAGTGGGTGTGCCTTTCTCCTCATCCTTTGCCTGCTTTTATGGTCTATCAGAAAGGTTGGGAGAATTAGTCATATTAAAAAATCTTTCCACATTCAAAAAAAAAAAAAAAAAAAATGAACACAAAAGCATGGGTAATTGTAGAGAATTTATTATTGCACTATGCCGGGATCTATAAGGTTCCATTTGAGGATATCATGTGATTGTATCCTCTTTTTCTTAGCCATGAGGGCGTACTGTCTAGAATGGATCAAATAATAGAAATCACCTCTTGTGAAAGGGAAATGCTCTTGAAGGGTGTGACCCGCTATCCGTGCCAGTCCAAATACCTGGCGCTGGGAAGCAGGAAGATCAGGGTCGAGGGGTGACTGAGCAGAAGCTTATCTGGCCTTCCCAATGGGCAACTCATACTGTACAGAATCTTTGCGACATCAGCCCCTTGCACTTGCAGCCTTGGCCAGATAACAAGTCTGAGGGCATTCTTGGACAGTTATCAGAAGCAGAGTTTCCTCTTTTCCTGCCTGGATAGACCTGCCTTTCTGCTTGTCAGCCTATCATTGTTTTTGCAGCACCCTCTCGCTCCTCTGGTGGTGACACTATATGGCCGACGTAAAGGATATGTAGCTTTTTTTTGCGACGGGAGTTGCGGCCATGTTTGTTTTATGTCAGCACAGCAATGTTTGCAGAATGAAAAGGTATCCGCGGGAAGTCATTCTGGGCGTTGTCCTAAAAGGCTTAGTTTCACTTTTCATAAGGATTTGTTTGGCAATATCTCTGTAGAAATATGCATAGCTGGTAAAAAAAAAAAAAAAAAAATGAAAAATGCGAATTATTTAAAATACAACTCTATTTTTTTAGAAATATGATTCTAAGATTGCATTAACTAACACAGCCATCATCTATATCACAGGAAACTTGTAAGGATTGTAAGGATAAAATGTTTTGCATTTTCTTTGACTTTTTGTGGCAAAACTTATTCAAAGCAAGGAGACCATTATGGAAAACGACCTTGAAAAAGCAATTCATGCTTTTATAAGCTCAAGGCTGGACTACTGCAACGCACTTTATATTGGTCTTCCCAAGTCCTCAATTTCTCGTCTCCAACTTGTTCAAAATCCTGCTGCTCGATTTTTAACAGATACACCAAGACGTGAACATATTACCCCCGTCCTATCATCACTCCACTGGCTTCCAGTCCATTTTAGAATTGATTTCAAACTTTTACTGTTTGTTTTTTATTCTATTAATGGCAAGGCTGCTTCTTACCTATCGGAAATTTTAGCCATCTGTAATTCTGGCAGGACTCTTTGTTCTACCGGCAAACTTCATTTGCACGTTCCGAGTTCCAAAATCAAACAGTGGGGAGACCGATTTTGCGGTTGCTGCCCCCAGGTTGTGGAATAGTCTTCCCCCTGAAATTCGCACCACTATGAATTTAGGCCTTTTTAAATCTCGGTTAAAGACACACCTTTTTAGACTCACCTTTCCCACAGATTAGTGTAGCCTGGTTTTATTTCTTAAGGGTTTTTAATGTTTTTTAATTTTATTTGTTTTATTTGCTTTCTGACTTTTATCGTGATGCGTTGTTTTGTTTCTTTTCTTTTTTTTCTTAATGTCATTGTATAATACTTTCATGCCTTTTATTTACTAGGAGCCATGTTTGTCTTTGTTGTAAAGTACTTTGGGGACCTTTAAGGTTTTGTAATAGACTATATAAATAAATTTGATTTGATTTTGAATTTGAAAAGGCATTATATGCTGATTCAGGGGCCATTTACATGGTGACGCTCCAAGAATATGCCAAATTTCGTTTCATTTATATGGTCCCTTCTTGGTTCCGTCTCCATTCGAGCGATGTTGCAATTTCGTTTGAAAATGATGTCGAATTGATGCCAATAATACACTTCCTTGACAACAACCTCCTCACCCCGGAAGACAACATACCCGCCCACTTAAAGCAATGGCGTCCATGCGTTTTTTTCTTTTGTTTCAAAAGACACAAAAATGTGAACATAAACTATATTTAAATTAAGGATATTATAAAAACTGTCAATTAAAGCAGACATTCCACCATGTTATCTGGTTTGAATGGGCATGCGCAGTAGCTGAAAGTATACAAAGTGGCGTGTGCGAGTGCTGACGTTATCTTAGCGAGAGTGTTCTATTCATATTGTTGCGGTGCAAACCGCACAATCGAATCATTCCGCTTTGGGGGTCAGAATCAAAAATGTGCATCCTTGCCTTCCATTTTTGCCGTCACCATGTAAAGGTGAGGCCATTCCGCAACACAATCATTGTGTCTTGATGTCGCAGCGTCACCATATAAACGGCCCATCACATTCAAAAAAATTAAGTCACCATGCCCTAATGCAATATGTTCTCTACTATCAAAGTTCTAGTTATACTTTTATTATAAATTCATGCATTGTCTCCTACTAATCACAGTTCTATTTGATACTTTTATTACATTTAAGAAAAATGTGATGTGTCAGGTGTGTATGCAAAGCACAAGCTAAGTTGAGGTGGACTGTTTATTGTTTCTTCTCATAAAATAATCATTGATCATTTTTGATAGAAAAAAAACTCACTCACTCACTCATCCTCTGAACCACTTATTCTCACGAGAAGCGTGAAAGGCCTTACGCGCCTATCCCAGCTAACAACGTGCAGGAGGCAGGACACATACAGTACAGTAGAGGCAGACAACCATCCACATACATACTCCCACCTACGGACAATTTGGAGTGTTCAATTAGCCGAAAATTCGTGTTTTTGGAATGTGGGAGGAAGCCGGAGTACGCCAAGAGAACACTTGCAGGCACAGAGAGGACATGTAAACCCCACTCAAGGAGGCCGGAGCTGGGATTGAACCAACAACCTCAGAACTGTGAAGTGGACATGCCGCCCAATCTTAACTTTCTTTAATCTAAAAGTCATTTACGTATTACATAGTCTACAATTATTGTATTATATAATCTATACAATTTATTGTTTTTCTTTATGAAGTGAAAACAAACATCTAAAATATATGCATCCACAAGTATATATTGTCTTATGGTCACAAAAAACTGCAACATAAAGTGTGTAAACGCTTTTATACAGTATACTGCAATCTATACTTAATCTTTCCAACAAGATGCAAAAGTCTTGACTGCTTGCTTTTCAAGCATCACATCATATACTATACAAACTCATGTTCAATACAATATGCTCTGAGTAGCCAATCATCTTCCTGGAGCGTCCACATTGTTGCCTCAGCACCTGTCACTGATGCATATCCACCTCATGCGTCTTGCCTTTTTCCCCACAATCATTGTATTCACCGTCTGTCTTCACCCAGCCTGCTGTGGATGGAACTCATCAGCACACCGTTTTTTTTTAGCTCCTATTTAATATGGTCCTATTCTCTTGAAGCTGGTTTGTCCCATTTTGGCACACAAAAGCTACACCTGCCGCCTCAGCTTGTTCAAAAGCTCGCAGGCAAAGTGCCCTATACTTTTGTGAGCACTCCTACAAGCAAATTGCTGACTTTTACTTCCCTCTTTCTTTTTCTTTCCCCATTCCATCTATTTGTAGCCCACATCCCTTTCCCATCACAAAAGAATGGATTCTATGCAGAAATAATAACATGAATTGCCCCTACCTTCTTTGGTAGCCAGACGTGGGGATGGGTCTGTGTGAGATGGTGTATTGTAGGATAATGATGAGCTACCTGTAGGGCAACAAATGCAAATGGTATTATATTCTCACGAAATTATAACATTTATTAAAACATTGAATGTGCAATTACAATGAGAAAAATATATTAAGAAATCCCTGAAAGCAACACCGTGGAACATCTACTGGCAGCGTATGCTTCAACCCTTCACGGAAGTCAAAAAGCAAATAAAAGCGTAAGTTATAGATATCAAAAGTGAAAAATGCACATTCATAAGTGGCAATATGAGCATTTTTAACACTGCAAAACATTGTTTTATATATTTTGTGCATGGAACTCTGAGAACTTCATAAAAACTAAACAGGAAAAAAGCTGTCAACCCTTGCCCTAAACAACATTGTTCGCCACTTACTGTTTACTGTATGAAAGTCTAAAAATCAAACAGTAGATGGCAGTAAGAAGTCCATTAGCACTAAGGCTGCTCTAATTTTCTGACCGGTGGGCCCATTTTGGACCAAATAAATTAAGAATGGGCATTATTTTTACTAAACTGAATAACTCAAGTACTATACTGAACAAGCAAGGTTTTAACATGATCAAATCTCCTCCAATGTAGGAAAAACTCCAGAAGTGCTTCAATTACAAAGTCTAGGGCTGAATAATTAAGGCTGCCTGGTCTTTTCACCGTATGTAGCAGAACCCCATGCTGCATTCCTGCACTTACACAGGCACCCTGGGCGGCACCAAAATGCTCTCTTAATTTTAGCTGCCCCAGGCATAAATCAGCGAGTGGAAAAACAGACCTAAAAAATGCACAGAGAAAACACAAGAGTTGCTACTGCGTGGAGTGTGTTAAGATTTAGCACACAGACAGCTGCTGAGTTGAGAGGAAAGTTATATTTTTTCTGGACAAAATGAATAACAGTGGAGGAAAGTTTGTCCATGATTTGATTCAGATCGTCTGTGCCTGCTAGTGCTGAGGGGGATGGAGTAGCTAGCCAACATTGGCTCTGTTATTTTAGGGGGTAGAGCTAATGGGGGAGAGGGGTGCTCCACAAATGTACGCTTGCCTCCCAACACCCACCCCTCCAAGTTCTACCTATTCCACGGCACCCCCTAGGCTCTGGGTCTCGTTTAGAGACCCGGGGCCTCAGAACAGGGAAACCATTGTATGAGCCAGGGTCCCTGCACAGCAATCAAACGCAGCTCCTCATACAAAAATAATTCCTCATGCTGAGTGCAGGCACGTAAGAGGCAAGCAAGCCACCAAAGCAAGTGTGTTTGGAATAAGGGAGAACGTGTATAGGGGAAAAGAACAGAAATCAGTGGCAACTGAGGGAAGAAGGAAAAGAGCTGTTTAACCCTTCTCCTACTGTGCGCCACATATGTGGGCTGACCCAGACAGGCAAACAGGCAGCATCGCTGAGAAAACCTCAAACCATCCCGCAGAGAAATTCAGGATTGCTGGAACGTGTAAGGGGAGAGCAGGGAGGGGTGAGAGCGAAGCAAGAAATTCAAATGATAGAGAATTTTGACTATGCTGCATATTTATTTGGATGGCCTCTTGCTCTCTTTGAAAACAAACACATCCTGGTAATCTGACAGCACAGTGGCCCAAGTGAAAAAAAAGATCAGTCTTTCTTGTTCCAGATTACGTAATGTAACTGATGTTAGTTAAAAAAAAATAGGTCCTCAAGTCAGGCAAGGCCTAACACTAACAGAGTTCAGACTCAAGCATATCGATGGTTCTCTGTCAACTCAGGTTGTTTATTCTGTGGAACCACAGGATATCATCACCTAAACATGTGGCATAGCTTTTGTCAACAAACAGAAGTTCCAAGTAACCTAATGAGTACTACATCAGTTTAAGGGAGACAATAAGGCCACTGTCAAAAGAGTGTCATAGTATACAATAATATATGAAGGATATAAGGGTACCGGTATATATAAGGCGGAAAACACAGACAAGGCTGAAAAAGCAGTTTCTGCTCTTGCACCCCCCCCCCCCCCTTTTTTTTTTTTATTTAAATAAACTGCTGTATTTTAAGCTAAAAGAACTGTTGTGCTTGATAGAACAATATGTCTATAAGCTGTGATAGCAGTTTCATGGCGCTTTAAGCCCCCAAACTATTTTTAATTAGTCCGTTTTACCCTGGAGATCCCCGTTTACAGACAACACACAACAGCTTTTGTTTCAACCCAGCCATAAGAATAAGCTAAGTAATTATATTTATTATTTAAATGGCTGTAATTTTTAGCTTAGAATGATTAATTGATATCTAGTATTTCGTTTAAAAAAAATGACTTTAGAAAATTATTGACTCGCATATTTTAAACTTTTAAACAAATTATGTCACAATGAAAAAAAAAAAAAGTCTGTAAATAAGTAACAGATATCGACCTCATAGCTATCACTTAATTGTATTTTTTTTTAGTTACCGTCACATTTTCCCCGATATTTTAGATGATAAATAATTGATCCAAACAAATAAAAAATGTTTAAAAGGGTAAATACACTGCTCACATACAGTGCCCTCCATAATTATTGGCACCCCTGAAAAGCCTTTTAGCTTCTAATATATTTTTTTTTCTTAATTCAAATGTTATGGGACCTTAATGGAAAAAAATCCAACCTTCAATACAAGTGCATTCATTCAGTGGGGAAAAAATCCCACATAAAGAAAAAATTATTTGACATCAAATAATGTGTGTCACAATTATTAGCACCCCTGGTGTTAATACTTTGTACATCCCCCTTTTGCCAACAAAACGAGTTCTGGGGACTGAGATGGCCATGGGAGGAGCTTGATTTTGTGTCTGGTGAACCATTTCTGTGTAGATTTGGCCATATGTTTAGGTTCATTGTCTTGCTGAAAGACCCAGTGACGACCCATCTTCAGTTTTCGGGCAGAGGGCAACAGATTTTGATTTAAAATGTCCTGGTATTTCAAAGCATTCATGATGCCATGCACCCTAACAAGGTTCCCAGGACCTTTGGAAGCGAAACAGCCCCACAGCATCACTGACCCACCCCCATACTTCACAGTGGGTATGAGGTGCTTTTCAGCATGCGCATCTTTCGTGGCACGCCAGACCCACTTAGAGTGTTTGTTGCCAAAAAACTCAATCTTGGTCTCATCTGACCAAAGCACACGGTCCCAGTTGAAGACTGGGACCGTGTGTATTTTTGTGTGAGACGAAGATTGAAAAAACACATCTTTTTCAGGGGTGCCAATAATTATGGAGGGGACTGTAAATTACAGCAAAAAAGTGTTCTTTTAATTTATGTGAGCCGTATACAATATACTGCACTGCAGCAGTGCAGTATATTTGAAAAAGAAAATCTCGACCACTCCTTGATGTCTGCAATTTCTGCATTACAACCCTTGTTATATCACCATGTTTCACCCATATAATCCTACAAAAATCCAGCTGTGGCCATTCACAGCTTTGTCTTGACACTCAATGATACATGCCTTCGAGTTTTCGGTTTGAAACAAGGGAAGTATGCGGTAATATTTTGTCAAAATGTTGGCGTCTTTGATTATGCTCTCTCATGCTCTCACTTACAGTTAGGGTTTCGCTGTTTAAACTTTGTTTTTTTTTTAACTGCTCTCCTCTTCAAATTTTTTCTTCCCCCAGAAAATTGAGATTTTAAGCTTTCCAATGATGTACCACACATGCATATAAGAATAGAGTGTCTGATTCTGTTTCCGTTCCCTTCCCTGTCTGCGATGAGGCTCGCCTCTGATTGGTTGCGCGCGATGTCAGACAATGCAGCTTGCGTCTCAACTCTCAACGCCCTCCCACGCAAGTTTCAACTTCCTTAAGAACGAATCAGTGCAGAAGGTAATTAGTTCAGTCTCATTCCTCCAAGCAATTTGTTCTTTTTGAACGAAACGTTTGCCATCGACTCAACACTATTGCATTGATTTCAGTGATCTTTGGAACCACAAACAATTATGATCGCTTGACCATATACCAAGAAAAAAATACTCCCCCATTAAGTCACCTGGAATTGGGGTCAGCTCTTTTGCATGGGATAAACATTAGTGGAAAAAGATCGATTTAGTTTCAGAGAAAACGGAGTGAATATTATTTAGAAAGCAGGCGCCCATCATGAAGTCTGTCCAACTGATTATCCAATTGTCCAATATCAGCATTCCTATTTGGCAGGTGCCATCTGCATCTCCACTTGTTTCAAAGTGATATAAATTCTTGTAGAGCTAAACGTCTGATGTCCCACGTTAAAAACAGCAGCTGCATACTAGCTTTGTTGGGGCAGCTAGCAGTTGACGTCTAACAAGGCCAAGTCAGCCAGGCAAGCCAGCACCAAGCCAATGATAACCTGCCAATAGAAGGAACTAATACACAAGGAGCTCAATAAAAATGTTGCGAGGGTAGAAAAGGGAGAGAAACATTTTCCCTACTCAGCCTTCAAGACCAGATGTTTATGGTCTGTATAAACTATTGAGGGTTAGGGAATGTCCCCCACTCAGCAACAGTGCGGTGCAGAAGCCCAGACTTATCGTTCGTTTTTTTTTTTCTTCCACTTTCCCATTTTAACTTGACTCCCACTATTATCCATCCAGATACACATGAAACAGTGACAAGGGAGACACAGTTCTATTGTTGTTTAGTGATAGCTAGCTGCTCACTCATGAGCAGCTTGAATTGTGTCTATACACTTTTTTAAAAAATATATTGAACTAGTTATTACGCTTACATCCCTAATTTGTGTCTACTCCTATAACTTCGACAGTATATTCTTGCCTAACCTGGCTTTTTCCCCCGTGTGTCGAGTTCCCTGCACATGTGGAATCAAACCGACATACATGGGTGCTGTAAAGCAAACACACCACGGTCCTTCCCCGACAGACTAATTTGAACAAATTCTCCAATTGCACCCCAAATTGAAAGCACATTGCGTTGCGGACAGCCATCATTTATAAAAATCTGGATACGTTAACCAAGGATCAAGCCAAAATATGGTATTGGCAACTACCCTTGTTACAACAGGCAGCTGGCTGGCCAGACAGATGTTCTTATTGTTCTGGCAGAGGCAGTGTTGCTGGTACCTGAATAATGTATCTGCACAGGACGTGGCAACTATGTCTGGCTCCACTATATGGCCGCAGGGTGGGGAAGTCTGTCCTAACCCCGCGCCCAGTGTACATTTAGACTTAAATGACTGCATGGAATGTTAATCAGAGGTTCATAAACAGACTCACGCAAGATGCACACAGATGTCTATGAAATGATTGCATTGTCAATTTAGACAATTTACTGTTTGGAGCTGTGTGTAGGATAATGAATGAAAGAGAAGTCCATTAAATATCATGTGACCTATAGTCACTAATACTTTCAGGGCTTGGCTCAGCTGTAGCCTCCATCATTTTTTGGGTGGGGGTGGGGGGGACTTGAGATGCTCAGCCTGCCTCCAAACTCGTGAGTGAAGCCAGGAGTCTTATTATCTGGACAGGTTTACTCTCCACTATGATCGTGCTGCAGGACCAGAGTAGCAAATGTATTTAGTTACCAAATCATTGTCCCTGCAGGGTCTGCCTCTACCCTCCATCTTCCTACTTTGTCTCTCTTAAACATTTGGTACTAACGCACTTCATCTTGCCCGTAGGCTTCCAGTATCAATAATATGCCGTGTGCTTCCCAGACAGCTGCTCTGAAGCTGGTCAGCTCAAGCACGGGAAGGGAGCATTCATTGCTTTTGTTTGTCGGGAAATGATCCAAAGCAATTTCAATGGGCAAGCGAAGAGGATTCCACAGCACACACGGTCTAAATCAAAAGAGGGGGCAGCAACGGGCAAAGTCACGGTGCAGCACGCTTAAGCCATAGCTAAGTCATGTAGCTGGCGGCCATTATGAAAACTGCTGTGCCGAGTGGCAGTCAGACATATCCACACACTGCAGCATTGTACAATGAGGCTGTTATACTCATGACAAGCATCCCTCTCTACCCTGACAACGTGCACGGCGAAAACTGTTGACACCCTCAAAGTACAGTTCCCATTACATCACACTGAGGCCCATCGCAATGTTTTGGGAGTAATGTTAAATTTAGTGGAGACATCAGTCACTCAGCTCAATGTGGTTTCCTGATATTTTGCAGCAGTGAAAGCAGCACTTAATGTTCTTTAGTTTAGAATGCAAAGTATTCAATCATAGTTCCAGCAGTTTCTCTGATAATCACTGAGACTGAGCTCGTGCACTTACAATTTTTATCCTTACCAGATGTTATATTTTATATTTCAAAGGCATTTGCATACTGCCTCAGCCAATTGATTTGGGTTCCCAGCTGAAACATATGAAGTGGGATTCCATCAAGAGCCTCTTCAAAGGTAATAAGCTCGAATTTAGTTGCCTGGACTCACTGGCGTAGCCTGCTTCCCGAGGCAATGCACCTGGACTTCTTTCTAAAGACCATGTGGTGTATGGCACAGCAAAGTGCAGCAAGACATGTTAGATGATGAATATCTCAATAGGAAGGAGCTCTTTCCTCTTTATATGACACTGCTAATGACTGGTAAACAATTATAATAGATAATTTTCAAGATAACCAACAGAAAGAAAACAATGGACAAGGTGTTAAAACTCAGCAAAACAAACAGGAAACTAAAATTTTGTAAAATAAAAATGACCAGTGATTGTCACTTGAAACTCTTATTTCGTGTCTGCGTTTTCCCTTGATGATTTTATCGAATGTCACCCAAACAACCCCTTGCCAGATTTATTGGAAAGTACCATCCTTTGTCCAAAGATTATCTCCCACCAGTTTTTCATGATTTAATCTGGAGGGGAAAAAACCATTTATTCTGCTGACTGTAGTTGAATAAATCATCACTCAAATGGCTGTCAGTGGTTTTGTTTACATGGATACTTTTATTCAGATGAAAAACCTGATCGGAATACAAATGCTTCATGTACTCCCCCCATTTGGAATATTCTAACCCGATCCAGCCCATTCCAATCACGATTCTATTCTGAATGAAAGGGATGGTTTATGTTGATTGATTATCTGATTGGCACGCATGAAAACGCATTAATCCAAACTTTTGGGAAGAACCTTCAATACTGCACATGTCTGTGACGTCAGTATATGCGTTTCTGTTATTCCCAGATGCTACTTGAAGCAGAGCAAGTGAAAGAAAGGGTAGGTGCAAGAATAAACTGGTCAGTATCGATAACAAAATTGTTGCTTGAGATACTTTATGATCTTACAATTATTGTAAAACCTGACTGGGAAAAAAAGAAAATACTCCGAAAAACATTTAAAGAAATGGATGGAGGGATGTATTTTTGACACGGAAGTCGCTACAACTTCGTTCTGCAACTATTTCTGTTATATTTGGTGAATGTGCATGTCAAAATAATTAGTTCCTAGCAAAAATGGGATTTCTGTCCATGAAAACAGTGCATCCAATCACTTTTAATTTGAACGCTGATCAGAATAAAGAAATTGTGTCCATGTACACATAGCCAGTGATTACTTGACCATTTTTGGAACCACACTTACTTTCCCTGAGGTAATTGAGATGAGAGAGGAGAACTTCTGCGTTGTACATGGTGGTGAGCCGGAGGAAGTCGTCCTTGCTCATTTTGCACAACTCTTTTCCATCCGTGTTTTGAAACATGGACGTGTCGATCTCCAACAGGCCGTACTCCTTGATGGCCCACTCAAGCCACTGACGCACGTGGTCCTGTGACCACAATGAAGGATCTGCGCAAATAGGGAAAAGAAGCAGTAGTTTATTGTCTACAAATACTACTTGAACTTGCATGTGGCATAAAGGAATAGGAAAAAATGAACCAGTTGAAAACAGCACGATATATTAAGAGCACATATAGCTCAGTTATTAGATATACATATTTCATTGTCCTGCTTAAACCCTAGGATAATTCATCACAGTAGGATAATGTTTCAGGTAAATCGACTTTTACGGTGAGTCTTCATTTTCAAATCCCTTTCTGTCATTGTTCAACATTTCTTACATGTAGTTACATCTGGAAAGACTTACTCAACAAACCATAGTGTCTGTTGGATATACTGCATAGACTATTTGGAACCCGAGACTTATAGCTGTCAAGGTGCAGCCTATATGTGCTGGAAGACTTTTGGACTGTCTGCTTCAATTTCCAATTAACCTGTGAGACTGCTCCAAAAGCTAATTCTTTTGTTCTCATTTTCTAAAATAAAATCCATTTTAACTTTTACTTTATAACTGTTTTTGTTGTTGTTGTTTGATTTTTGAATAATTCTGGCAATTTCAACATTTCTCATATGTTACAATGCTGAAACTGCATTTGCAGCTACACAAATAGTGCTGTTTCACATTCTTTAATAATTAACTTGGTGAAAGCATTGCAGTTAAAGTGCATATGACAACAGAAAGCATGTTTATTTCATATTACATGTAAGATGTATGCACACGTATTTTAAGCTCCTGAGTGAAATGGACCGCTTGGATGTGTGTGGAAGCGATCGATATATTTATTCAACTTTTTGAGTAACGCGCCATGAAAATGAGTGACTTCCAGCAAGAGTGTAGGATTGAGGAAGAAGTCAGATATGACGTCAGCGAATGAGGTCATCTTCAGCCAAACTACTGTATCCAGAAGGACTGATGAAAAACAAGGAAAAACAAGTCCAACAAGCCCGTGACATGCGATTCCCCTCCCACTCCCGGCGCCTGCCGTCATCCCCTCATGTCAGCAGCCCGGCCGCTCCCTGGACAGCCAAAGCGTCCATCGGGACTGCTTGCCGGGGCCACAGCAGGGGAATGACGAGCTGTCATAATCATAGTCCGCTGAAACGAGAATGGCCGATCGGTGAAGGCAATCACCCCCGCCGCCGTGTGTGACATGAGTCGGGCTAGTTTTGCGTGATTTTTCGAGTTCGAAAGGCTAGGAAGAGACTTGGAAGAGCCACTCTGTTCGGGGTTAGCATGTAGCCTAGCTCTCATGCCGCCTCTTTTGTTTACGCTCTTCCTCCGTCGCCGAGGATGGGGTAGGGAAATGACAAGAGGCGAACTAACTCAGGTGGCATTAAATACCGTTCGGGAGGTTTAAGGAGTCAGCAGTTTTGACCATTATGCAGTAGTTTAGCTCTGAAGTACTGAATAAATGGATTTTTAATATTTCATACTCCATTTAGCACAAGACTGTTATTTGTCAGGACCATACAATTTATATAGCGATTGGGGAAAAAATGCTAAGGTACAACAAATATCCTGGAAAATATTGGAGAGATAAAAATAATGATGTCATTTTGTGTTGCCCATGCAATCTGCTCTAGTCATCAGCTTCGTGTTTGTAGTCTCTGTCGCCTTTTTCATGTTCTGAATCATCCTCCTCCTCCAAATATGACTCAAACATACAGTGGAGCAAATAAGTATTTAGTCAACCACTAATTGTGCAAGTTCTCCCACTTTAAAATATTAGAGAGGCCTTTAATTGTCACCATTGGTAAACCTCAACCATGAGAGACAGAATGTGAAAAAAAAAAAAAAAAAACAGAAAAATCACATTTTTTGATTTTTAAAGAATTTATTTGCAAATCATGGTGGAAAATAAGTATTTGGTCAATACCAAAAGTTCATCTCAATACTTTGGTATGTACCCTTTGTTGGCAACAACGGAGGCCAAACGTTTTCTGGAACTCTTCATAAGCTTTTTACACACTGTTGCTGGTATTTTGGCCCATTCCTCCATGCAGATCTACTCTAGAGCAGTGATGATTTGGGACTGTCGTTGGGCATCACGGACTTTCAACTCCCTCCACAGATTTTCTATGGGGTTGAGATCTGGAGACTGGCTAGGCCACTCCAGAACCTTGAAATGCTTCTTACGAAGCCACTCCTTTGTTGCCCTGGCTGTGTGTTTGGGATCATTGTCATGCCAAAAGACCCAGCCACGTCTCATCTTCAATGCCCTTGCTGATGGAAGGAGATTTTCACTCAAAATCTCTCGATACATGGCCCCATTTATTCTTTCCTTTACACAGATCAGTCCCTTTGCAGAAAAACAGCCCCAAAGCATGATGTTTCCACCCCCATGCTTCACAGTGGGTATGGTGCAATTCAGTATTCTTTCTCCTCCAAACAGGAGAACCTGTGTTTCGACCAAAATGTTCTATTTTGGTTTCATCTGACCATAACACATTCTCCCAGTCCTTTTCTGGATCATTCAAATGCTCTCTAGCGAACCGTAGACGGGCCTAGACGTGTACTTTTTCAGCAGGGGGCCACTTCTGGCAGTGCAGGATTTGACTCCCTGGCGGCACATTGTTTTACTGATAGTAGCCTTTGTTACTGTGGTCCCAGCTCTCTGTAGGTCATTCACTAGGTGTGGTTCTGGTTCTTGTTATCATTTAGACACAATGGGGTGAGTAGGGAGTTGAAAGTCCGTGTTGCCCAACAACAGCCCCAAAACATCACCGCTCTAGAGGAGATCTGCATGGAGGAATGGGCCAAAATACCAGCAACAGTGTGTGAAAAGCTTGTGAAGAGTTACAAAAAATGTTTGGCCTCCGTTATTGCCAGCAAAGGGTACGTAACAAAGTATTGAGATGAACTTTTGGTATTGACCAAATACTTATTTTACACCATGATTTGCAAATAAATTCTTTAAAAATCAAAAAATGTGATTTTCTGTCTTTTTTTCCACATTCTGTCTCTCATGGCTGAGGTTTACACACGTTGACAATTACAAGCCTCTCTAATATTTTCAAGTGGGAGAACTTGGTTGACTAAATACTTATTTGCCCCACTGTATATCGGTGTATATCACATACTACCTCTGGATCGACAATATCATTCGAAAAATCCAGACTTGAACCAGAATCATTGAAAACCGCTTCCTCCTCCATTAGGCTCAATGCTAAATCCGTTGAAACCGCTCATTCTGCGACGTCATCAACAAGATGGAGGCGCCAGAGCGCTATAATGAGAGGAGGAGCTAAATGGCAGATTTAAAGATGCATTTCTCGTCATCTGCGCTTTGCCAAATTGATGTATATACTTGACAGATAGTTTAGATATTTTAGTTGCACACACTCAGTCGCAGGCTTGTGAAAGCGGAAATTTATTTTTTTATATTTATTTCTCACTAACGACATACAGTATGAAATGTATAAATATAGTTTCATACGCCACAATTTAAGGGCTTGTAACTGTGTATTTTGCGGACTTACCAGCTGGTACAATGACTCTTCGTTCATTGGTAGTCATGTTGGGGGGAGGGGCGTTCTTTTCGTCCATGTAATTTCCATAGTTGATCTGAGATGTGTCGTTACTCCCCACTAGCTTATTGCATTTACCCACGCTGCAGTCCACTGGAGACTCCCTGTTATGCACACACAAATATATTAGGAGGATAAAAATTCTGATGTCTTATGAAATGGTTGCTTGGCAAAAACACACGACAGTGTTAGTTAAAGTGGTTTTCACCAGTGAATTTGATCGGTTTGAAAAAAAAAAAAAGAACAAAAAGTTAACTTGAGATTCAATCGGTTAAATCTAGTATTTTCAGCTGGGCATCAGCGTTTTGTTTGAGCCTTTTGCTGGTAGAAAATATTGTACTGTATTTTTTTCATATCAACATTAAATCCAGTAATAATAATAATAAGGCGCGATTATTGCTAGTTGAAACTTTTCCCAATACATTTTATTTCAAAGCACCTTTCACGATAATCAAGGACACTTTACAACCAAATTCTGGATGCAAGAGATAAAAAAACAAAGTAAACGAAATGATTAAAAGTCAGAGTAGATCAAAATAGCAGAAAAGAAATCATAACACTCAACAACAGAGGATCAGGATGGATATGATAGGTTTCATGCACTTTTGCTCTTCCGCATGCACGTAGTTTTCCCCACACATATTTGTCATGTAAACGCGGAATTAAAATAACGGCAAAACGCCACTTTTGCATTATTGTGTAAGATCATTGTCAGGTAAAAGTAGCGTCAGTGAATTGTGTTGAGAATTGCCAATTTCAGAATAATTTTTATTTGCTTAGTAAGTTTGTTGTCATTAGTCTGTTTCACACAGGTGATTTACTATTTAAGACAAGCACTACAAAATGAAGATATCCCCTAAGAATTTAAACCTGTGATTGAAAGGGATTTTGCCATGGCACACTAGCTTGCTATAAGTGAGCATCAAGTATTGTATACTGTTGGTAATGTTTTCACTGTTTTTCGTTTCGTGTTCTCCAAAACAATATATTCACTAAAAAAATGAATGTACTGTATATTTTTTGCCATTTACATACGTACTGTATTACTGTGACTTTTAGACATTTGCCACAACTAAATGCAATTCCACTAGGTGGCAAAATGAATAATTAACCTGTGTATCCACGTGTTGTTTTCACACAACAGAATTATAGTTTTGTGTTTATCTAAAATAGACCAGATTGTGTTTGCACATAAATCATCCCAATTTAAGTACTGCTTATGCTTTTTTTTTTTAATTATTATTATTATTTTTTTTACATTTTCTGGTGCTGTGCCCTGTTATTTAATTTAAAATCAGAGTTACTGTTGAGAAGGGCGGATATCCCGGGAGTGACAGGGGAAACACCCCCCCACCCCACCTCAACTAAGCTGCTCCTCCCCCAATCCCAAAATAAGTATTTTTGGAGTTTTATACTTAATTGAAATTCACGCAATAATGTGCTATTTAAACTTTAGACTCTTTCTCTCACCCCTCCCTTCTCTGAATATGGTTTAGTCCGCTCCATATGGTAGAAGCTGAACTCCGTATTGTGTGCCTATAGCGCACCGCTGCAGGACCGGGTGAGACATCTGCTCACAAACACAGTCACTCACTCAAGTTCTAAAACATCCCATGTACTAAAATCTCGAGATTCAGATTATGCGTCATTTCTCCTGCATTGCTCAAAGGTCTACTCTCTATTACTGTGTCATGTTAAACAAAGCTTAAAGCTAAGCATAAGGTGATAGTCACAGAGAGGAGAGAAGAGAGGAGCTGCCTGTAACGATTTATTTTTGTCACTCTAAACGGCTAACTGTCTAGATTTTATTATCAGAAATAGTTCATATTTTAATGACATTTTAGATTTATTTCCAAGAAGGATTTATTATTCTAGGTAATGATATAAGAAAGGAAAAGTAACCTATACAGTCCTGATCAAAATCTTAAGACCAGTTGAAAAATTGCTAGAATTAGGTTTTAAGTAGAGCTACAATATGCCAAAGCAAGAAAGAGTGTGAAAAAAGCACTTTGAAAAAATAATTAATTAAAATCAACAAATGAACTGAAATAAGATGCTAATCACCTTACCTAAAGTTTAAGACCATCGCTCAAAAAAATAATTAAAAAAAAGTCTCCAAACCAGAACAAAACATTTTCTCATTAGGACTCAGAAATGACTAGCTCCACCATTCTTGTTAATCATTTAAAAAAATTTGGGCATGCTTGATGCGAGTATTTACAGGAGGTTAGTGGGAACATTGCTGCATGGTGAACATGGCTTCGTGAAGGGCATCAATTGTCTGGAACAGATGATGGTATCTGATGATGATACATAACATTTGATTTCAACCAATTGATTCTAACTAAGGGACAGTTTACATGGCGACTCTGCGACACGAAGACGCAATGACTGTGTTGCGGAGTGGCCTTGCGTGCATATGGTGTCGGCGAAGGCGGAAGGCAAAGACGAAAAATCCTGCGTCCAAAGTGGAAGAATTTGAGTGAGGGGGGATTGCTCCGCATGCATATTAAAGGCTCCCACGGTGCAAGACCGCGCCGATAACGTCAGCACTCATACACGTCACATTGGCCGTGCGCAGCGGTGCTACTAAACATTAAAAACAGCAAATATGGCAGAATGTCGGCTTTAATTTACTGTTTAATAATATTTTTAAATTAAATATGTTGAATGTTTCCATTTTTGTGCCTTTTTGAACAAAAGCAAAATGCCGTTGCTTCGAGTGGGCAGGCATTTTTTTTTCCGGCCTGAGGAACTTTGGTGGGGTCGCCTTGTAAATCTGCACCGCCCCCTAGGGCCTGGCATGAATACTACATCATTTCCATGCGGACTTGCGACATTGTTCGAATGGAGACGGGGCCACATAAATGCAAATTTGAAATTTTTTGTATTCTCGGAGAGTCCAGATGTAAACGGCCCCACCTGGACTAAGAAAGATACCATATCCCTGTTTAAAAATTAAAGTGACAAATTGCAGTAAAAGATGCTGTATTACTCTTAATGTTTATCATTGCCCCCCACAATAATTACTCTCTAAAATGTTACTGTTTATTGTCCCCCCCAACTTTGAAAACGAAACTCCGCCCCTGAGTGTTGGCACATTAGATACAGGAAAATTGTTTCAAATAATCAAGTAAGCTTTACTATGATTGATAACCCTGAGTAATACATACAAAATAATCCTTCCATACATGATCATGTTACATTGAACACATAGTGGCGCTTCCTACCTCGATCCATTCATATGGTCATATTCTCGCTTGACGTTGACCCGTACTGGTTGGTTGATCCACTCCTGCTGTGGGGGTAACGGGTTGATTTTGTGAGTCTGGCCGTAGTCCTGCGCGCCAGATGCAGTCATGTCTGTCTTGGGGAGAGGGGCAGCGGCAGCGTACGCTGGCTCAAATAAGGACTGGTCTTCACTCACCACTGACAGTGCCTCCTGTAAGGAGAAACACTGGTCATGTGGTGTGTCTTTGCTGGAACAGGGTCTACATCTTATTCCTAACAAGACAGCACGATTTTAAAGGGTTAGTGATGTGTAGTTCATTAATGGAGTGAGGATTTGAAGCAATAAGGAATACTGGAAAAGCTTTATTTATAAAAGCAGCTGTCAATCCCCTTGAATAATGTGATACATTTGCAGTTAAGCACTCAGCAGTCAAGCCCACTCAGTCATTTTGGTAGTTTTATTCATTTCATTTCTTCTTAATTTTTATATTCATATTACCGGTAGTCATTTTTATTTGACAACAAATTAAGCAGTACACTAGTGACGGGATCTGTCGTTCACTTGAGGAAACGAATCCATTCCAGTTCATTCAGTAAAAAGACTCGTTCAAACAAATCGTTCAACGAATCGTTCGACCCCCTCATCCCCCTCCCCGCCCAAATGAATCGTTCGGTTAGTGAACGGGAAGTGACGTTGCCGAACGAATCACCAAAGACCGCTTCGCAGTATAACTGAACAGGAAGTGACATTGCTTTTCTCCCTCCCTCTCTTGCACACAGGCTCTCCATTGACCGCTCGTCGTAGTTTCAGAAATGAGTGACAGACGATATCATTCTGCTTTCCCAGCCTCGTCTCCTTTCCGCTGCTGCAAAAGTGAGGGAGAACTTCCGCGTCGTCTGTCGTAATTCTATGGGATCAAAGTCATGGCTTGTGCTTGCATTCCGATTTAGGACACGGTTAAACATTTTCCTTTTGTGGGGGTAGTGGGGGTTTGGGGTCGGAGGCGCACGGACTTTCTTTAGCATGATCTTGATCACATACAATGCTGCTGCTACCAGCCAACGCGGCATGCTTGCGGTCACGAAAATAATGATAAATCGAAAGTTTAATTTTTAAATATGGAACGACCAACACATCATATTGACCTCATGCTCTGTTGTGGGTTTGTTTTTATGCTCATCACTATTATTTTTGGTAATTATTGTTAAAACTAAAGTGTAAATAGCTATTTGTGAAATGTATTGCTCTGAAATGAAAACAATACTACATTTTGATATTAGACCGTTTCATTGCAAATCACTGGTATTATTAAATAAAATAATCCGGTCAGCGCCCCTGTCGTCCCCTCATCTCAGATCGTCAAATGCTGACGAGAAATAATTGTTTGCTCTTTACAATGTCGCCTTTCTACTCTCATTAGTCTGTTAAGAAAAATGTAGACATACTGCGAAATCTCCCGTGCCCGCGTGCATTGTTTTTGGGCGCTTGAGTAGCACATGATGGATGGATGGACATAATTTGTCAAACCAACCAACACCCGACACGCTCTGACACGAAAAAAATGTAAAAAACACTAGGAAAAAATGCACATGTAGATAGTTTCATTGCAAATCAGTATTATGGTGATCATACTATTCTTTTTTCAGTGCACATATGAGGTAAATATCGCTGCCATGAAGCATCCATACAATGACAGCCCCCCCCCACCCCCCACCCCCCACCCCCGCACTGCCGTCACGCGACCGCAGCTCAGCTTTTGCTTGCCTCGTAGCTACCCGCGAAAGTGTTTTTGAACTACTGTAAATTTGATAGTATGTCATCATATGTAGTCCCGAGTCTGCTGAGAAAAGTAGTACACTAAACCATGCTCGCTAGGTTTGTGTGGTGTTTTTGTCTGTTTGAGCAGCATATGATAGGCTCCGGATTAACAAATAAGTGACAAAGTCATTTCCTTTCATTTTTTGACTCGTTCATCGCATGACTGGAAAGTCAAGTTAGCAACAAACTCGGTCAGGAGCCAGAGGACCGAGTAAGTGAACGGGAAGTGACATAACTCAGTCTTGCCCCCTTGCGTGCACGCTGGCTGCTTATTGGCCACACGTGGAAGTGAATGACAGACACCCTGATTCTGTTTCCGCTCCCTCCCCTGCCCGCGATGAGGCTGGCGTCTGATTGGTCTTGTGCGATGTCAGAAGGCTATGCCGCTTGCTCAACGCCCTCCCACGCAGCTAACAAGTCCCAACTTCATAGAACGAATCCATGCAGAAGGTGATTAGTTCGGTCTCGTTCACCCAAACAATTCGTTCAAAAAGAACGAATCGTTCACGACCGATACAACACTACAGTACACATTGTGTACAGATAAATAATATTGATTTCCAAAGGCCTTCAATGAACTTTTAAGTGGTACTTTGATATAAATCTATATATTCACTCAATTAATATGAGTATGGGCACATATTTTATCTACATTTAAAATAAATAAATAAATAAATAAATGTATCTGTCTATTGTATCTGCTATTTGGGTAACCTTCTATCCCTACTCAACTGTGGTGGCTCCACTTCCATGTCTGCTCAGTAAAATTCCAAAATATCAAATTATCAAGTATATATATATATATATATATATATATACACACACACACACACACACACACATATATATATATGGTGCAGCTCCTGACAACTAGCCTTCAGAGCTCATTACTTCTTTTCTGACACTTAAAAAAATGTTTATTTTTCTAGTATAAATATATACAGTATAAATATATATATACACAGTATGTATATATATACAGTATATATATATATATATATATATATATATACAGTATATATATACAGTATATATATATATATATATATACAGTATATATATATATATATATATATATATATATATATATATATATATATATATATATATATATATATATATACATATATATATATATATATATATATATATATATATATATATATATACACACACACACATATATATATATTAGGGCTGTCAAAATGATCGCGTTAACGCGTGGTAATTAATTTTTTTAATTAATCACGTTAAAATATTTGACGCAATTAACGCACATGTCCCGCTCAGACGGTATTCTGCCTTTTGGTAAGTTTTACAGCAAGGTTTTTTGTGCTGTCTAACAGCGAACTCTTGTGGTCGCTTTGCGACATGGTTTATTGTTTTCTTGCCAGTTCAATATGGCTGCACGACGTCTCGGGCTGACGCCCACGTTGTAATGTTATGCTTATATGATCCTTGGACAAGATTTGTCCGTAAGTATGGTTGTTGTAAAGAATGTACATATTATGTTAGTAAGCGAAATGTTATATTTTTTGTATGAGACGCTTTTTGTTTATGTTTAGTGAACCTGTATAGCGTGCTAAGCTAACGTTGTTGCTAATGCAATGCTTGTGTACTTTTTTTTGTAGTTTCACTACGGTCTAAAGAGGACGGTGGTTTGAGGCCATTTTATTAATAAATCAGATGAAAAAGGAAGAAGTCTGATTATTAAGGCGTCGTTCACTAGCTGTCTAGCTTTGGAAAAAGTAAACACTTCAGAGTGAGGACAGCATAGACAGATTTAAATGACAGTAGAGTGAAATGCCCACTACAGTCCTTATGTACCGTATGTTGAATGTATTTATCCATCTTGTGTCTTATCTTTCCATTCCAACATATTATTTTACAGAATATATATAAAATATGGCATATTTTATAGATGGTTTGAATTGCGATTAATTGCGATTAATTACGATTAATTAATTTTTAAGCTGTAATTAACACGATTAAAAATTTTAATAGTTTGACAGCCCGAATATATATATATATATATATATATATATATATATATATATATATATATATATATATATATATATATATATATATATATATATATATATATATATATACATTTGTTATTATTTGTTTTTAATTATTAAATTTATTAGGATCATGGAAGCTTCCACTTGGGGAAAATATATATATACAGTATATCCTGTATCGACATAATATAATAAAAAGTACAGTACAGTACTGTGTATGTATATATATATATATATATATATATATATATATATATATATATATATATATATATATATATATATATATATATATATAAATAATTATGTTACAAAAGAAGTAATGAGCTCTGAAGGCTAGTTGTCAGGAGCTGCACCATTTTCTGCCAATACATGACATAATAACATGAGTCCTAAGACTCTACAGGCCAAGAGCGCAAATAAAGTACTCAAAATGTTGAACTTATCCTTTGATAGTTCCAGGATATTATAAGGTGGTAACAGAGATACGAATTTGATACAAAATTAACAGCAGAATTCATGTTCTAAACTACATAAGAACTTGTGTTTTCAACAGTACACTCTCTGAGGATTTTTTTTTTTAAGTAATTACATGCAGTTATGGTTCATATCACAGTCTGGCATCCTAAGTCGTTTGGCTAAACAGCCCCTGTAGCTACTGTAGCTTCCTGTTGATGTTAGATGACTTCAATCATGTATGCTCTCAGTGCAATTAGGGTGAAAACAAATACTGATTTGCCTACATGTCTTCATTTCTCTTAACAATTTCAATCATAAATGATTGATCTATCCATGGATATTTAATGTTTGGCTTCTGTCTTTTAGTAATTATAGTGATGTGGTTCTTGTCCCTGTGGTGTGTCTTGTCTGGTCCCTTGGTTGCTCACCACAGCTGAAAACTCAACAGAAGCCCAAGGGGGGTCACTGCAACACTGACCTAACTGCTTTGGCTCAGCAATGTAAGCAATGTAAGTTTATTAAAGAAAACAAAAGCAACTATTCACTGGATGACATATTGCACTGTTTCAGCAGGCCCTTTTAACATTTCCAGATAGTTAGATTTACTCTACAAAGTACTTTTTTACTTGCTTCAAATGTCTACATTCCAGACTTCATTGTTGGAATTCATTCAAATTCATGACAATTGCTTTTGAGGAACCATTGCCCATTCACCGTTATACAAATTCAGAAATGGCACGGAGAGGAATAAGTCTGAATATTTAGAATTCTCAACATGTTTCTCTGCTTCTCAATGTTGATTGAAACGCATCTGAATCTGATGGCAAGACTTAGACGGAGACATGTTTAATCCTCAAAGGACAGTATTTATATCATTAAAAAAATGATATACCGTAATTTTCAGACTATAAGCCGTTCCTTTTTCTCTCCATTTGAACCCTGTGAGTTTTAAAAATGAACAGCTTATTTATAGTGTTTTTTGCTTCATGTTTTTTTAACATGAATTTTCATGAGCTCCAACGCTCAAAAACTCCATTTGTGAGAAACTGAGCTTCTTCAGTGTAAATACCAACTTGTTGTCAAGCTAAGACCTTTGGTGCCGCTACAAAAGACCTATTTAAGTCGAATCATGGACTGTTGGGCATCTCAACTGCTACTAGCGATGACAAAGGCTGCCCTGCTTCATCAGACTTCATCAAAAAAAAAAAAAAAAAAAAAATGTATTTTTAGTTGAATATGGGTCCATTCAATGCTGTGATCTGATGTAAAAAAAAAAAAAAAATTAAATAAAAAAAAAGACAGGATTAAAGTATCTACTGTTTGCTATGACGAGGGGATGCCATGTTAACGCAAGTTAGCCATTTTCAACCAACACTCAGCCACGGCATTAGCAGGACGCACTCCATTATGTTAATTTGGTTGATAAATATATTTTTGCTCAATCAAATGTTTTTGTGTAACATCTTACTTCGTAAATATCCCATATTAGTATGGATACATATGGCTTAGAGTCAGGTGTGGCGTATATGCGGATTTTTTTGTTAAAATTTGTGGAATTTGGGCTGTGCGCCTTATAAACCGGTCCATTCCATAGTACGGGAATTACGGTAAAAATATTGAGTGGTGTGACGAAGCATATCAATATTTTCAATCTCACTGATGTGCATTAAGTATAAAAGCATTGTCTATCTTACTGAAGATCCACTAGATATAGTACTACACATTACTCACACATTTAAGAAATTGGGATTGCAAAAATTAATTACAATGCAATTATTCACAAAATGGTAAATCAGATAAGAAACCAGGGAAGTAAAATGTTTCATGCATCTAGCAAACACCAGTTTAAGATGATATGTAATAATGCTTTTACTTTATGATGCTAACATTAAACTGCAGAAGTATGCCTCAACTTGTGCTGGATAAAGTTGCCCTTCATTTACCTTGGACTATGCCAGACATCAAGCGAAAAAGCATAACTGGTAGGGAAATATGGAATAAAGTTCACCCCCACAGGTCAAGTAAATGGTCAGCTAAGAGCTAAACCACTAGAACGTTTAAACTTACTTCACAGAATTAGATTTCCCGGCCATTTAATCAGTTGATCCATCCTATAGTCTGAACCCAGGCAGTATTACTTGCTATCTGAGCAGTGCACACCAGCTAGTATGCCACGGATAAAGTGGCAAGCGAGGGAATGTCTCTTTATGGCCCGATAAGGCCACTTGCGACTATTGTGACTGTTGCAAGTTATATACCAAGTGACATATCAGCCTGTCAAGTGGAAACCATGATTGGCAAGTAGCGTCTGCCCATCAAGATGGTAGAGCAGGACGTTTAAAAATAGGAGTAGGGCCCTCCCAACTGAAAAGAAATCTGCAGTGGTCTCTACTCTTTGCTATCGGTAAGGGACACAGATGAACAATTTGACAGTTGTTTTTTTTTCATGTATTTGCTATCGGTAAGGGACACAGATGAATAATTTGACTGTTTTTTTTTTGGGGGGGGGGGGGGGGTTTAATGTAGAGATTAGCATCTCGGTTTGGTTTCCCTTTGTAGTAGAGATACTATACAAGTAAAGTATGTACACAAAAAAGCAATATGTAGGCTACTGTACACATAAGGAGCATTAGGTTAATCATTTAATATATTAGTCCTGCATTTTGTACCAAATTGTAAAACATTCTAAGGGTGTGATATAGATTAGAGCTGCAAGATTTTGACAAAAATCCAAATTGTGATTTTTCAGATATTTCCATTGCCAGTTGATTTTTTTATTTCATACTTTAAAAGCATAAAACCAGAATTATGAAGAAAGAAGTAAATACTTTTAGAACAGTTTTGCATAAATTATTTTGACAAATATGAGAACAACTCCAATGTTCATACTACAGCCCTGCAGCACTTATGCTTTAAAGCTTCACAGACACTCAGGTAGATTTTATGGGTGTATTTTTATTACAGTTTTCTTTACATGGCTGTAACAAAGCACAAGAGGACAACTGTTGAAATCACATTTGGTGTCAGGTATTTCTAAATATGTAACCCAATAGATAATTGAATACATATTTTTAATTGAATAACATGATGGAACTTAATATTATTAATTTCATATTTGCATTTCAATCATTTTAGTTACAGATGATCAAATTCACAAAATGTGAATTATATATAAAACGAGTCTCCACTCCTCTGCAGAAGCACCAGGCCAATAGAAATTTACCAACAAGGCAATGAGACCACCCCCTTTTCTCAACTGACCGCGTCATGAGCTGCTCCAGCATAGAGGTGCTGCATAGGAGAGCCACTGAGCGAATTTATTCAACATTTTACTGTTAATATCCCTCCAGAAAGCGAGTTAACCTTTTGTATCACTTCCTTATCAGTGTGGGCTGAGTTGGAGACGGTGTGCATAAGGCAATAGTGCAGTTTACTCGTCCTTGGTAAGTTTAGCCCATCAAGCTACTCGGCGCTAACGTTAGCATTAGCTGGCATTTTTGGCCATTAATAAGAACTTGCTGACTAAAGTTAGGAAAATAATTGCCATCCTGTACTGTATGTTGACGAATAGAGAAGGGAGTGGAGTTCCTTGAGCCTGGAGCTAGTGAAGCTCTTTGGAAGCATCTTGAGCCCTTTTCACATACATATCCAGGGAAATTCCCGTGTAAGGTCATTGCTTTCACGCACAAAAAGTCCCGAGAATGAAGCAGGTTGGAGCTTTCACAGACTTGACCTGTGTTGCCCATTGGCGCTCTCTGAGCGGGGAGGGTTACTAGCGTGATTTTGCAACCGGATATTACGTCATTTTTGGTCGGCATCGGCTGTCACAATCTTGGTCAAATTGTGTTTTGTTCCAGAGGGAGCGTTCCCAATATTGTAACTGCAGCCAATTTAAGCTCAAAACTGTATTTAAGCTCGAGGTAAGATCGGGCCCAAAAAATCCAGCCCAACCCGACCCGGGTCCGCGGGTATCCCGACCCCGAAAAACAAAAAACGAAATTGTATATATTATTTGTAGGCCCAACCCCGAAAACCCTCCCATAATTTTATGTTTTATTTGTGATGACTCAGGAGAAGGAGGAAAGGGACGGGATGCGCCATAAAAGCCTGTTTTTTGTAACGAATTCTCTTGCCTGGTACACCAGACTCAACGCTGTTCCAGCTATTGAGTCTGGCTACCATTCAGCGGATACAATTTCCAGGGCGGAGCAAGCCACAGCAAACAGACAGCGGAGTGGACCAATCAGCGACGGGCAGACGTGACGTTAGTAAAACGATGAGGGCAGGACGAGGGACTTGCGCGCGGAAGTAAACATACGAGGAGAGCGGAGTTTATGCAACATGGCTAGCGCGAGACGGACTGTTGTCAATGACTCGTGTCGATGTGTTTTTGGTAATTTAAAACTGATTTTACGGTGGATTGGAACATATTCTCGGCTCTCCTGTTCACCATCTGTGTTGTTGAGGAGACGACTTCCGACGCGCAAGAGTGACGTTGCTCGTTGAGAACACGTCACCCAAATAAAACAAATCTGATCTCGAGAGGCCGTTAATGGGATTGTTCCCAGACTATTTCTCTCAGTGTTTGAAAAATACAGGGAGAACAGTCTGGCCGTGCCAGGCAACGAATTCTCAGTTTGCAGAAAAACCCCACACATTTTCCTAATGTTTAAATAGTCTACACATTTTATATGATCATTATAAATGCATTTACACAATATAATAACGCTGGAAAAGTTTGTTAAACATAATTGTGTTATTTCGTTGTGAGCTGCTGCAGCAGAGAGGTGCTTCATAGGAGAGCCACTGGGCGAATTTATTCAACATTTTACGGTTAATATCCCTCCAAAAAGCGAGTTAACCTTTGGTAGCACTTACTGATCAGCCTGGGCTGAGTTGGAGACGATGTGCTTGCGGCAAAAGTGCAGTTTACTCATCCTTGGTAAATTTAGCCTACCAAGCTATGCGGAGCTAACGTTAGCATTAGCTGGCCAGTTCGGCCTTTAATAAGAATTTGTTGACTAAAGTTTGGAAAAAAAATTGTCATCCTGTATGTTGACAAATTGAGAAAGGAGTGGAACCGGACTTCCTTGAGCCTGGAGCGAGTGAAGCTCTTTGGAAGCACAGAGTTACTGCAAATGTGCTAACTATACTCCAAAGTAAAAATGTAGTGGTAGCAGTTGAATCATATGCACTCATGAAACCTTTTCTCTGTGATACTAAATTGTTGACAGTTGCAACGTTAATTTTTCTTTTCAATGTTGAATATATTTTGTATAAGTGTTTCAGTATATGTTTAAAATGAGAACAGACAACTCAGTTATTAAATTGAGTTAAACTGCAGTTAATGTTGTTAAATTTAACATTACTTAAGAATTACAAAATTAATTAGATTATAATAGCCTTGTTTTATACAGGCTAGGTTTTTTGATGACCCTTGAATTACACTGGATTTAGATTCTGGATTCTCCCTGAGGAGGGAGATGGTGAGCTAACCCTTGATCGACAGACCTAACCGCTTCCTTTTTCCAAGGAGCACAATCTTCAAACTCCTACCTCTCCACTGTGGTAGGATTGCGAACTGCTTCTGCAATGGATCGGATCAACTGAACTGAACAGTGCACTTTTATTTTCATATAAATTGGGATACTCTTCACTTATTATGAAGGGACACTTTATTTTTTTTTTCTGGTACAAATTTGAACTCCTGTACATTAGAGAGCCGGCTCTAATAGGCAGTGATTGTGAATATATTGTAAATATTTATACATAGTTTTCTATTTCAATTATAATTTTGAATTTTAACACTTTCGTGGCTCCAGTTATTTATTGTGTGATCAATTACTTGCTGGTACACAAAATTTTCCTTCCAGAGACGATCATAAGCGCTCGTGCCCAACTGAAAAAAATCATGTTGGCCCTACAGGGGTTACATATATATTTCACATTCATCTCGCTTCTGTCCTAAAGAGACTGTGCAATGGAAGTCAACATTAATAAAATGATTGGGTGTTCTACCTTCTACCCATCGAGACTTCCATCCAGTGCCTAGTTCGCATGCGCATGCATGCGAACGTCGGTTAAAAGCTGTGAGAACTTAATGTTTTCGTTTTTATTGAGTCTTATTTGACCTTTTCAATTCATAGCGTTTGAGTGTTGTACTGTATGTTTTCTTGTGGTAGCTTTAAAGCATAGTGTTGATCTGTTAACCACCATAGTCACATAGTGCGTGTACTGTATACTACCCTCCTTTGATATTAATACATTAATAAGGGATTTTTAGAAAGTTTTTTCCTGTATGCATCTAAACAAAATAAGCTGAAAGCTCATGGTACTACTCCGGCTGTCAAATTCGGCTCCTGTAGGACATTTCGCAAAGGTATGACCTTAGGCTGATCATCGGGCAATAGAAAAGACTGCTCCTAAATAGCCTGCCAAATTTGAATGAATAAAAACATTGTTAAGTAGTATATGTAACAAGGCTTGAAAATGGGAGAAAATAGGGCTGACTGTACTCAAGCCACGCCCCGCTCAAGTGCCAACTGTCTGTCAGCAAACTAGAGCAATGTGACACGGCCCATGTCCACAGGTAAAGTGAATGGTACTTTGTCAAGCTTGTTTCCTATAAATTCACGACTCATCTACCATGCTAAGCGTCCCTTTGTGTGTGCCTACACAGCGTCAGAATCATCCTCCTCTCTTTCGAATTTTCAGCACGAATATTTGCTCCCATGCCAGTGCTTGCTCGAGGAAGATTACTCTTCACGGACGTAATTGAAGTCTGTCGCAGTCACGTTTACCTCCCGAAGTAATGCAAATTCAGCGGACCCATGGAAAAAAGTTAGCTGACTGGAACGCACCTACTGTGGGCCAGTGCTGCATGACTCACCACTTGTCAGCAGGGTATCCAGTGCTGCTGCGTACGGCTTGTCACCGGACGAATGTGCTTTGAACCAGTGTTGTTTTCGTCAACGATGATGATAACGGAAATAATTCGTCAACGAACACTTTTATCATAACAATGACGAAATGATAACGAGCTAAAAACGTGTTTTGAGAGAATAAAACATAACGAAGCAAATGCCAGTTTTCATTTGATGAGACGAGAAATAGCCGAAAATGTTTTAGTCACATGTTCACAATGTGTGACATATTACGTGTAGTTAGCCTGGATTGTAGCAGTGTCTGGTTGTGTCACTCACTGGACGGCTGCACCCCCTCACACTCTCCGACTCACCAGTGTGTCATCTCCTGTCTCCAAGCTTGCACACACGGTAAGATTTGTTTTCTTATCTTGGCCAGAGAGAATATGCAATTTTGCTTTAGCCTTTACAGGTTGTGCGAAATGGTCATCACACAATACTGTAAATGTAGCTCGAAAGCGCTATATAAGTATAACACCATTTACCATTACTGTTAGCATAGCATTCGCGTTTGCATTAGGCTAATGCTAACGGTGCTTGTCCTCTTAAACTCTGGGACTTTTTTTACATACAGTTCCTGGCGTCCAGGTGGGTATAGTTCATTGAAGATAATGTGCTGTTTTCCTGCTGAATGTGTATTATTACCACATTGGTGTTGTCCTTGTAAACGCTATAATAGGTGCTCGTCTGTCAATGTTCATGCAACCTTTATTTATTTTTGGAGTATTTTTTTTTTTTTCAAATTTACAAAAACATTTTTAATCAACGTCGACTGAAACTGTACGGAATTAGTATTCCATTTTCGTCTGCAAAAACTATGAGAAGACAAACACATTTTGAGATGACTAAAATATGACTACGATTAAAAAGTATTATCATCCAAAAGACTAAGACAAAGAAAAAAATTTAAAGGGCTGCCCAAAACAACACTGCTTTGTACATACAGTAATTACACTAAGCCCACATAACAAAAAACACACACCCATTTGACTGACCTGGAATTATACAGGGAGGTTTGCGCCTTGCTCAAGGGCTCTCAGAAGGGTTGTTTTATGAAATCAATTTGCATAAGTAACCACTCGTCCACAGCTAAGCCCCAACAGACCAAAAAGCAAATAAATGTCAAGTATACTGTATTTCCAAACATGGAGGACAAATGAGGATAACAGCCACTGAACTCTTCAAGTACAACTAAATGGAACACAATTGTTACCAGGATGCAGGTTGTCATCTACACAGAATTTTTTTTTTTTTTTTTTTTTTTTTTTTGTACAGGAAATCAAGTCCCCCTTTTCAGTAAGAAATGACTTGTTCCGTATTATTGAGTCATCACTGAAGCCAATTTTTATAGGGCAGAAAGTTGAAAGTTCAAATCTTTGTTGTAAATACAAGGCAAAATGTCAGAAAGTTTACAGGACTGGTCTCATAAAATTTACCGTCTACTTCAGATGCGAATTGCAAAGTACGAATGATGCCAGTTAATGTAATCCATATAATCCAAACAATGATTCCCAGCACATCACTGTCAAAGAAGAGGCAAGAGTTGCGGCAAGGCTGCTTTTGACAGCTTCACCATGAAAACGGGTATGCTTGCAATGTCCGATTCATCCGACAGGTCCTTGCCGAGAACAACATCACTGTATTTGAGCATTTTCCCTACACACTGAAATTGTATCCGTGTCATTCAATTCTCTATTTTGATTTCAAGCTGCAGAGGATCTTCCCCCAAAAAGGTTGTTTTTAAAGATTTTGTACAGAACTTACACTTCATTGTTATTTTAGTCACATACAATGGCACCAGGGCAGATTTATTCTTTCCTTGGTGTCAAGCTGCATCAAGCTAATTGATTACATGACAGTGTTTTGTTCAACTGGAGGCTCTACTGTAAATAAACAATCATTTGGAGAGTCATACACCTGCCTGTTTACATCAGCCATCTCAGTGCATCACAACACCACATGTAGTCCACAAGTTTGCCTGTTTGGCCCACACAAACTAACAGACGTCCACTAAGAGGGTGGTGGACAAGAGCAGGAATAAAGGGCTTCATTCCTGTCTTTTGTTTAAGTAGGAAAAGGAAACCTGTCAGGAAAAGATTGTGGAGAACAGGAAGCTCTCATAGCTCGAGAGTCCATTCTTTCACAAAGAGTACACAAGTAAGCCCAGCCATTCATACCCATGCTTCAACTACAAATCCATTTTTTATTCTTGGGTTTTTGGGTTTCTGGCACCTGCTGTCAATGCTGTTATCGTCCAACATGCCTCACAGCATGCATTGCGGCACAACAGATTTAAATAACATTCAAAGTACGTGTTCTGTGCTAATTATTGCTTCATTTACTTTTCCAGTTGTTTTATTAGTTGCTCAATTATGTTTTTTTTTTAATTTGTGTTATTAGGTGATACTTTAACTTTCATTTTGAATCCATGAGTTTGAGTGACCTTAGATTAAATGACCTGTTATTACTGTAATTTTCAGACTATAAGCCGCTACTTTTTTCTTTCATTTTGAATCCTGCGGCTTGTAGTCTACTGCGGCTTATTTGTTGATTCATTTGGGTTAATAGGTAAAACTTAATTTGACGACGGCGTCATAAGACCGTCATAATTATGACATGACACTATCATGGGCATTACTGAATGCTTATAACAGATTCATTAAGTGACATCCGGCAAATTACATTACTAACTCCATTTATGTCTAGCTCGGATCTTTTACATTCATTCAAAAGTGAGATAATTTGCCATATAACACTAAATGACATCTTTTATAAGCATTCACTAATGCTCATGACAGTGTCATGTCATAATTATGATTGTCTAATGACAGTCTTATGGCGCCACTGTCAAATAAAGTGTTACCTAATACCATAACTACCAATTAATGAAACAACTGGATCAGTAACTCAGAAAATAATTCGCACATCACATAAATTTTGATTGTTATTAAATCTGTAGCACTGCAATGCATGCTAGAAGGCATGTTGGACAACAACAGTGTAGACAGCAGGTGGCAGCAGAGGGTGACTGTCTCCCCCAAGGGAGCAGGGATGGCCAAATGAAGCTTCTTGAAGCAATGAAGCTTTGCAGCCAATTTGTTCAAAGCTTCATGGTGGTTCATTTGGACTTATGATAGTCGTATGATGCCGCTGTCAAATAAAGTGTAAATGGTTAATATCATTTGGTGTAAATATCCCATAACACAGTAAGGAGAGCTGCGGCCAATACTCCAGTGCGGCTTATCTAACTGAACAAATGGCGTTTTCGTGTCAAATTTGGTGGGTGCCGGCTTATAGTCAGCTGCGAAAATTGCGAAAATTATGGTACCTGTCATGGTTTGTGAAGTGGATGTAAGTCCCTTTCCCTGCTTACACACTGTAGGCGGGAATTTTCCCGCCTCTCTCATGAGTGCCACAAAGTGACTTTACCCATGGTAAAATATTTACGGACTATATTGCTGAAATCATGTGGCGGACATGTGGATTTGTGATCTTTTTTTTTTTTTTTTATTAGACTCGCACACCCCAAATAACCTGGCGCCCCCTAGCGTCCTGAGCGACCACACAGTCCGCCTATGCCAGGACCGGTACTGCTTCCATCCAACCACCCACCATCTAAAATGACAAAATAATCATATATGCAAGGCCTTTAGGTGTCACTAACATTGACACACTTTCAACACGCATACACAAACTCACACACACCACACCCAGCTGCCACAAAGCCGCAACTCAAAATGTCCCCAAAAACATGACAGAACCTTTGAAAGAGATGAGCTCGATTTGTGTGCATTTTTTGGGCTCTGACACTTGTTAGGAAATGATCCAAGAGAGGGACATGCCATTCAAACATCTGGAAGCATCTGCAGCCATCTGGAATGTGACTGTCTAGAAGGGAAGAGGAGGAGGGCGTGCAGTAGCCAATGTTAATTCAGTCCAGCACTCCTGATGATTAACAATTTAACCAAATACCACTTTCCAATTAGGTTATGCTTATAATAGCTCTAAAATAATGTTAAAAACGCTCAGGAATTGTGACAATGTTTAATTTAAACACCATATACTTGAGTGTTTAAAAATACTGCCACTCTTATAAGACGTTAGTCGTTGTAACACATTAATCAATATGTATTAGCTAATTTATAAACGCTCCAAATGGTAAAACAAGTTGTGTAACTCTTACAACAAAAAAAAGCTCAAATGTGGTTTTT
The DNA here is from genome assembly GCF_030265065.1 of Corythoichthys intestinalis. NCBI lineage: Eukaryota > Metazoa > Chordata > Actinopteri > Syngnathiformes > Syngnathidae > Corythoichthys > Corythoichthys intestinalis. Next base: position 33,813,717 of record NC_080400.1, read on the forward strand.
AAAGTGTTGCAAGGTTGCAAGTTGCCAAATAACAGATTTCCTTGAACAACACACAACACTCCTTCATCGAAAAAAGACGTTACCCTCATTATAATCTACGGGAGCCTTCGAGCTCACCAAACCATCACATTATTGCCACCAATGACAGGCTCCGTTTGGACCAGTCACCCGAGACCTGGGCGGTTTGCCACACCGCTGTTGCGCAGCTCTTCTCCGGCGTGTACAATCCACTCACATTGCCTCGCGGGTCACACTAAAGATCAAGCTAAGAGTCCGCAAGAATGCATATACCCACATGAAAACACAACTTTTTCAAAAAGTGTGTAGCAGCAGGGAGTAGAGCCGCTCCTGACGTGCGTAAATTGCGCGCTTGCTCCTCAAAAATCCAACGTGCGAACCGAGCTTCGACACATCCTCACAGAGCTCGGAAATAATGATTTTACACACACACAAAAAAGAAAGAAATAAAGAAAAGAAAGAAACTAAGGGGTATGGTTTGAAGGGAACCGTGGAAGAAAATGCTCCTCTGTAGAGAGTTCTCAGCTCACGCACAGAAAAAAGGAGGCGCAACTTTGGAAGAAAAAGAGGTCCCCCACAATCTCCTACATCCAACTCTCCACCCTTACCTTAATAGTTCCGTCCATTTTGCGAAACTTTCAGTGGACTCTGACGGTATCCCAAACATGACACGCTCCTGAATTAATTCCGGCCCCAATCCCGGTATGTGTGGAGCAGAGTTAGACACTTTTTTCTTCTTTTTTCCCTCCTAAATTTGGGAAGTGAAGTCACCGCTGCCGCTTGCTTGCTGCTGCTGTTGTTGCGAAGGAAAGGGTGAAAGAAGGAAGCTGTGTGTCACCCAAAAGCCCTGCCTTCAAAAAAAAAAAAAAAAAAAAAAAAAAAAGGGGGAAAAAAAGCAGGATACTGTCCCGAGGAGATAAGCAGGCAAAACAATCGAGTGTTCACTCAGTTATGTTTTTTTTTTTTACCTAGGAAATATTTACAGCACAGCAGCCTGCTGTGGAACATTCTTACGAGTTTTTTTTTCTTTTCCACGGATGACACAAAGCGGTGGTGGGGTGTAATACTAATTCTAATATTAAAAATAAGTGGCGAACCTCAGTTATTATAGTACTTTCTTAATGATTCTCGCCCACACACATATTGCCACATCTATATTTTAAAATACAAACGTGAATATGATAAAGAGGTGACTGCAGCTGTAAATCACTACAAGATGACAAAACCGAGTGTCTGTTGCAATATTTCTTTGCCCTACAAGCTTCTATGTCAAGGTGAGGACTTCTCAGAGAAGTCATAAATTTCGATGCATTCACCGCTCCACATGAGCAGCAAGTCTGCTCTACACATGCGTGGCACTGCGGGAAACACAACCATCATTGATTCAAAGATTTACCCCCCTTTTTTTGACAACATGTTTAGAGAGTATACTTTAATTCAATGGTTATGAGTACCATATAAGCTCAAAGTTGCGCTATTGGAAGCAGGGCCGGTCTGTCTGCTCCCCTCTTGGGGGTCTGGCGGGGCTTAGGGTCCCACCCTTGGGACCGCCACATCTGGATCCTTCTAAGGGTCAAGGCTTCTCCTGCCTGAGGCCAGCTCAGACTTGTATAATTAAGGGAGACACCTTGTTTAACTCTTCACTGACCAGTTTGAGATACCAACTCCCTGTTTTAAATAGTGTCCTCAAATGCACGTATACACCCAAGCCCCAAAAAGCTATTCAGAATTACAAATATACTTCCAAATTGGTTTAATATTCAGATATGAAAGTTAAACACATTTTTGCTATTAAAATAATGAAAATTTAAAATGGAAGATGTTTCTTGAGCCACATGTCTTTGTTACAAATTGAATTGTGGACGCCGCTTCAGATGCAGCTCCAGACTCTCATTCTGGATTATGCAAGTGAACAATTTTAAAGTGACCCTAAATAGAACATGAAGGGGGAAATGATTTACAAACCAGACAACATAACATCTCACTGACAACCGATTTCCTCTCAACATATGAACCCTAACAGCGTGACTGGGGGTCCGGGCCTTATCCCAAGACCATAATGAATACAGTGGTAACAAACATTTTGGAAGGCCAATAAACAGATGCAAGTTGGTTTACTCAGTCAACCACAGAACATCTGGCTTGATGTTGCAAGGAGACAGCCAGCAGACATTTCTTTCTCAGCACACACACCACAAGACATGCATGCATTGGGCCTTCCAGTGGCTGGGTCATACAAATCAAAGTTGGAGAGTGGTCTCATGGACCCAAGGAGGTCTTGCTTTTACATATTTCAGGCGTCATGATAAGTGGATCCCCAACATTTTTTTTTTTTTTTTTTTTTTGCTCCTGTCTATTAAAACCAATAAAGTAGATCCCCAGCGACTTTTTTTTTTTTTTTTAAGTACAATTTTAACTTTGATGGAAATCTTCTGGTAAAGCATGACTATAAAATCATGGTTCCAAAATATAAACCTCTTTGACAAGAGTGATCCAAGACCCATGGAGTGGCAAACAATTAATTAAAAATGCTCAAGAAGTAATACTTATACAAACCATATACAAATTATAGATGTTAGAAAAAACAAATTAATACATATTAAAAATTTAAATGATTTGAACAATGATACAACTAAGAAGCACAAATACTGTACATTATTTTATTACTGTTTTGTATTTGTATTTAACCATAGCTGTTCATATTAAACGTAAAAAAAAAAAAAAAAGGTCAACGAATGGAAACAATCCCAATCGTAATAAAACTAATCACATAAAAAGAATATGACAAATACAATTACAATAATTCATTGAGAACTCTCTCTCTCTCTCTCTCTCTCTCTCTCTCTCTCTCTCTCTCTCTCTCTCTCTCTCTCTCTCTCTCTCTCTCTCTCTCTCTCTCTCTCCCCCCCCTCTTGTCTTCCAACCCATTAAATAAAAGAACAAATAAAAATAAAATAGTAAAGTATACTGCATAATTTTTGGTCAAATCAATCTCAGAAAAATAATACGGGTTACAACATTAATTAATTAGTTAATTTTGATCGTGCTCGCTGCATGTGAGAATCGTAATGTTGCTACAATGCCATTCATTTGACAGTAAACTCTAAAAACGTGGCTGTGCAGTCTACAAGCCTGCGAGTCCAAATACCAAGGGCCCCAAAAAATGCGGCGTCTACTGCACGTATGTGCACGAACTGTCTGGCCCCCCTCGCTCCAGGCCATAATTAATTTGAGATTTATTTTTATTGGAGAGTTCCAGTCTCGCCTGGCCTTAACCAAACAAAACCAAATGCTTGGACCGTGGAGTCTTTTTGAAGGAAAAGGGGAAGCGGGGGGCGGATGTCTTATAATTCTGCCACATTCTCAGCAATATCTGACCGAGAGCGCTCAACAAATGTGAACTTGGAATTCAGCCTGCAACGTGTCGTTTCTATTTTTACGAGTAAAACAGATCGACTATGGAATCCATTAACGTTTATGATCAAACAAAAAGAAGCGTCTCTGCAAGAAGAAAAGGCGCATTCTAAAGGCATATTTTCTCACCAAACTACCCTATACCTTTTCTTTTTTTTTTTTTTTTTAAACAAACCAGGACTCCAAACAAACCAGAGTCATCCTTAACCTTGGCAGCATGAAAAGGGGTCTTATTGTGAATATAATGTTTTGATTGGACAAAGTAAAAGCACTGTAGCAGTTTTCTTTTGTTTTATATGAATGCATGTGGTTATTGTTTTAACTGGCTGCAGTGCAATTTCAATCCCATCATTTTATCCAAACCAGATATTTAGCAAAACCTCAATGTTTTTTTTTTTCGTCAACAAATTTACATCAAAGTGACTAAGCTCTAATGTAGTGGCAAGATATGTTAATCCTACAATATTTTAAATCTTTAATTATCTTTTGTAGTAGTTTATTTTTAATGTGACTAAACAAAGGATAGGGTGAACAACAACTTAACAGCCAACCTGACAAGCGGAAGTCTCTTACCTTGACGTAGGATGATGTGTCAGGGACAGTTTGGAACATAGTTGTATATCTGACAAGGAAAACCCCACCTCCGCTGCTGCGCGTCCACCAATGGACCCTAATTTTAAAAAGGTCTAATACAATTAATGCATTCAATAGTAATTGTTATGCAGTGTGGTTCAGGTGTTTTGGCGGATATATTTCTTTAAAAGTCACCAAGGATGAAATATTTGGTGGCTTGTGGAGAAGGGAGGGCTGGTGGGGGTTAAGACCCGGCGCCCCATCATGCATCCCGACCCCCTTCCCCCTCCAACCCTGGAGCTTACAACATATTGAAACACTTTTCACTTTAATAAGTGCAGCTTACAAAGTCTGGGGGTGAAAGGGCACTTGGAGGACGGTGCGTTCGTGTCCTCTTTTTTTTTTTTTTTTTTTTTTTTGCAACTGTTAGAATAACGCATTGTATGTATACATATTGGATTTCTTGAATAAAAATAACACTATTAAAATGCAATTAACAGGTTAATAGAATATTTTTGCATTTGTGACCACAAACTGATAAAGTTAGATAAAGCTGTGATTTACCAAAAAAAAAAAAAAAAAAAAAAAAAAAGGTTCCCGTCTGATGAATCGCTGCTTGGACAATCTCGTTTTAAAATGTTGAACACTTATTTAAAACTAAATGGGCAACCATTTACTAATTAGGTGAAATTTAGTAAATTTGTGACAAATGTGTTGATTAAATATGGGATTTTTAAGTAAGAGTTCCGTAGTTTTTTTTTTTTTTTTGGCTTGTTTGTTTGTTGAGCTGCATTGACCAGTTCAGACGCTCTCATTGGTCATGCATATGGCCCGCAAACAGGAGGCTACCCGCTCATTTGAAATGTTTCCCTGTTTTTTTTTTTTTTTTTTTTTTGCGGACTCGTAAAGTCACCCCACTTCCCCCACCCCAATGCATTCAATTTCTGCGGGGTAAAAAAAAAGGCGCAATGGAGCCGGGCATCTGCACCCAATTAGCCTGGGCAGCTCTGGTGAATAACGGCGTGAACCTTCCTCTGAGACAGCCTCGTGGGCCCGTGGGCTGGGACCCCTCTAGTGTTACATTTTAAGCATCTAACTTTTGCTGTTATCCATCATGAGCCTCAGCTAAAACGCATTCCGTGTTGCCTCACACCCACCAAACCCTTCCAAGGTGCAAAATGATACAGATTTAAAGTTGCAACGATGTACAATTAACTAAAGAATAGTATGTGCATGCATGGTTTACACTTTACAGCATAGACTTGGGTCAACTCACCTGTTCTTATTGCCTTTATGTGCACCGGTGAGGGAGGTGTCACTCCTCCTCCTCCTCCTCCCGCTGCTCCACCTCGTTTACACACTTTTAAATAATTATGTCCTGTCCTCGCGAAGTAGTCCGTTGTTTTTGTGAGTTATTTTGTTCAATGAGTGGAGCAGCGTTTGTATGAATGGAAATGTTTCCGAGATGAGAAAGAGCGCTGCGGCCAATGAGCAGCGAGAGAAAAACCTCCCCTTCTCTACAGTGTGGGACCACTCGAGCGTGAAATGAGTAGACACACACACATGTACACACCAACACACTCAACTGGCTTCATAAACACTATTTTTTTTTTTTTTAAGTCTTTTTTTTTTAAATGCTCAAATAACAGGTGATTTAAACATTTCAAAAACCGTATTTTGCATTTTTTGTTTGGAACCTATAAAATGATACTGCCAATAAAAGTTATTTTATTTTATATTAAATTAAAGTTACACTGCTGGCCCAAAGTATTGGCACCCCTGCAATCCAGTCAGATAATGCTCAATTTCTCCCAGAAAATGATTGCAATTACAAATTCTTTGGTAGTAATATTTTCATTTATTTTGCTTGCAATGAAAAAACACAAAAGAGAATGGGGAAAAATAAATAAATCATGATCATTTTACACAAAACTCAAAAAAATGGGTTGGACAAACGTATCGGCACCCTTTGAAAAATCATTTGATGCTTCTCTAATTTGTGTAATTAACATCACTTGTGACTTACCTGTGGCACATAACAGGTGGTGGCAATAACTAAATCACACATGCAGCCAGTTAACTCATTCACTCCCAGCCATTTTCACCGGAGCAAGGCCCTTCGCTCCCGGCCATTTTACTGGATTTTGACTGATTTTGCAAGGCCCACAAAAAAATCTGTTCTATTGCTATATAAACATGGAACCCACCAAAAGAAAGATTAGACTCTCTTCTTTCAGCAGAAAAAAAAGTAAGTTCATATTTTTTTCCATTCTTTAGAAATCAGCATTAGAAAATAGCTTAGTTTGAGCAATTGTCCACTTTCTGATGAAAAAACGGAGAAAATGAGCTTTTCGTAAACGCAAAAATTTCAAACATAACTTTGACTTTAACACGGCTATTTTTTTCTTCAGTGACATCCCAAACATCTGAATAATGTTTTCCTTTTACAAAATAACATGAACAACCAGCCAAATAGAGCTTTTGATAGCAAAGTAACAATTTATTCACACTTACCTAACTGAGAGATGACGTTTGGTGGCTGCGACAGCGGTTAAACTTTTCCCTCAATGCCGACTGTCTCGTAAAGATGGATTTTTTTTTAGTCTTTTTTTTGTGGTGACCACTGTCTCGTTCGCCTGGGGAACTTATGTTCCTGGGGGGAACTGGTTGGCCATGCGCGTTTCCGTGCAGGACACTCGAGCGTGCGGTGGACCTGAGCAGCAAGCTGCGGAGGGGCTCTGCTAACTTCCCTAATAAAGTTGTACTGTTTGAATTGGGTTGTGGGGTCTAAACAAATGCGCTACTGCCCTCCAGTGGCCAGTTTTATTGCTTTAAAATTGGTTTTGAGGCTTGTTTTTTTGTTTCGGCGATAGATCGGAAGCTCTAGATGCTTCTTGTACAAAAAAACGCAAAAGACGTATAAATATGTTTGTGGGACAGTTAAGCATTTAAAAATAGAACGTCTTTATACGTTTCTGGGAGCAATGAGTTAAAATGGATTAAAGTTGACTCAACCTCTGTCCTGTGTCCTGGTGTATACCACATTGAGCATGGAAAAAAGAAAGAAGACCATAGAACTGTCTGAGGACTTGAGAAGCAACATTTTGAGGAAGCCTGGGCAATCTCAAGGCTACAAGTCCATCTCCAAAAACATGAATGTTCCTGTGTCTACCGTGTGCAGTGTCATCAATTGTAAAGTGTAAAGCCCATGGCACAGAGCTAACCTCCCTAGATGTGGATGAAAAAATGGCGGCGAAAAATTGACAAGAGATTTCAATGAAAGATTGTGCGGATGGTAAATAAAGAACCTCAACTAACATCCAAACAAGTTCAAGCTGTCCTGCAGTCCGATGGTACAACAGTGTCAACCCGTACTATGCATCGGTGTCTGAATGAAAAGCGACTCTGTAAAGCCAGGCTGGAGTTTACAAAAACTTACCTAAGAAAGCCAAAAAACGTTTTGGAAGAATGTTCTCTTGTCAGATGAGACAAAAGTAGAGCTTTTTGGGAAAAGGCATCAACATAGAGTTTACGGGGGGGACAAGGCCTTCAATTCAATTCAATTCAATTCACTTCAATTCAATTTTATTTGTATAGCCCTAAATCACAACAAGGTTGTCTCAAAGGGCTTTGCAGAGGCAATATGATACACAATCAGAAACATCAAATGAAGCAACAAAGATGAATAAATAAAGTTCAAGTCCTGGGCATCCCCCATCCTTAGACCCTCCATGTCGGCAAGGAAAAACTCCAAAAACTCCAGGGTCTTTGGGAGAAAATGAGAAACCACAGTCAGGAGAGATCCATTCCCAGGATGGATAGACAGGAAGCACCAGGACTGCTAATCGGAATTAGCAGGCGAAGTTACAGTCCGTAAAGATGCAGTGGAGTAAAGGAACAAGAAGAGGTCCATCTGGCCAGATGAGACGGGGGTAGCAACAAGGACGTCCATCCAGCCGGGGGTCCGGACAGTCAGGAGGCTGCAGCTGAAAAATAGCCCCACCCCGGGGGGGGGACACCGGGTGACTAGTGATGAAGATGATGATGATGATGATGATGAAGAGATGTCTAGGTATTAACATTGGAAAATAGAAATAAAGTAAGACAAGTGGTAGGTAGAGTGAGAAAAAGGAGATAGAACTCAGTGGCTGTACTTCCTCCAGCTTTATAGCTTCTAGTGCAGCTTAGACTAAACTGTGAGTCTACTCCGACTTCAACTAGCCTGACCATAAGCTTTGTCGAATAGGAACGTTTTTAATCTAATCTTAAAAGTGCAGACTGTCTCGGCTTCTTTAATATTAGCTGGAAGCTGATTCCTTAAAACAGGAGCTTGGTGGCTAAAGGCTCTAGCTCCGACAGTACTTTTAGAAACCCTGGGAACTATCAGTAGACCTGCATTGTGTGAGCGGAGTGTTCTGTTGGGGCGGTATGGAACCAGAGCATCAATGAGATAAGATGGCCGCAGCCCATTAATGGTCTTAAATGTAAGAAGGAGGATTTTAAATTTAATTCTAAACTCGACTGGAAGCCAGTGAAGGGCCTGGAGCACAGGGGTGATGTGCTCTCTTCTATTGGTTCCTGGTTCTATTTGTTCCTTCAAAGAAAAGAACACGGTCCCTACAGTCAAACATGGCGGAGGTTCCCTGATGTTTTGGGGTTGCTCGGCTGCCTGTGGCACTTGATTGCTTGACCATGTGCATGGCGTTATGAAGTCTGAAGACTACCAACAAAATTTGCATCATAATGTAGGGCCCAATGTGATAAAGGTGGGTCTTCCTTAGAGGTCATAGGTCTTCCAGCAAGACAATGACCCAAAACACACTTTAAAAAGCACTAGATTATGGTTTAAGAGACTTCTAAAGTGGCCAGCAATGAGTCCAGACCTGAATCCCATAGAACACGTGTGGAGAGATCTGAAAATGGCAGTTTGGAGAAGGCACCCTTCAAATCTCAGAAATCTGGAGCAAATGGCTAAAGAAGAATGGTCTAAAATTCCAGCAGAGCATTGTAAGAAACCCACTGATGGATACCGGAAGCGGTTGTTCATAGTTATTTTGTCTAAAGGTTGTGCTACCAAGTATTAGGCTGAGGGTGCTAATATTTTTGTCCGGCCCATTTTTGGAGTTTTGAGTAAAATGATAATGATTGTTTTTTTTTTCATTCTCTTTTGTGGTTTTTCATTGCAAGCAAAATAAATGAAGATATTACCACCAAAGCATTTGTAATAGAAATCACTTTCTGGGAGAAATTGAGCATTAGATGACGTAATTGCAGGGGCGCCAATACTTTTGGCTAGTGGTGTAAATATGGCCAATCAAGAAGCCAATAAGTAAAATAAATTAGCAATGCAGTGCATATGTCTCCATATCACCGCTCAAATGCCTGTTTTTCTGTGAACACATTGGGTTATATCATTGGGTCAAAGGGGACTTAGAGTGTATACACTCCTGTATAAGTGAGTTTTATGTAGAAATATTCACTCACTCACTCACTCACTCACTCACTCACTCACTCACTCACTCACTCACTCACTCACTCACTCACTCACTCACTCACTCACTCACTCACTCACTCACTCACTCACTCACTCACTCACTCACTCACTCACTCACTCACTCACTCACTCACTTATCAATCTTCTGAGCTACTTATCCTCATTAGGATCGCGGCGGTGCTGGAGCCTAACCCAGCTACAGTAACTATGGACAGTAGTACACCCTGAACTGGACACCAGCAAATCACAGGGCACATGGAGACAAACAACCATCCACGCACCCACTCATACCTAGGGACAATTTGGAGTGTTCAATCAACCTACAATGCATGTTTTGGGATGTGTGAGGAAACCTTAGTATCTGGAGCAGGAGTCCCAAACTACGGTCCGCGGGCCGGATACGGCCCGCCTCCACATTTGGTCCGGCCCCCGGAACATTTTTTTTTTCCCCCCAATGGTGTTATTTATTTCCTGGCTTTTTTTCTGTGAAGAACCCAGAGAGGATTGTTTGGTTATTATCTATTTAATAAATAGTGTTATATTATATTATATTATATTATATTATATTATATTATATTATATTATATTATTTTTATTTTATTTAGCTTTTATTCCGTGAAAAATCCAGAAAGGGTTATTTGGTTATTATCTATTTAATAAATAGTGTTAATTGTATATTATATTATATTATATTATATTATATTATATTATATTATATTATATTATATTATATTATATTATTATTATTTTTTTATTTAGCTTTTATTCCGTGAAGAATCCAGAAAGGGTTATTTGAGTGTGGCTTTCTGAAAAACAATACATTTTTACATTTAGGCACTCCTGCAATCGTCACACCTTTTCTGTTACAAAATGACCCCGGCCCCTCATCAGAGAAAGGAAAAGTTATGTGGCCCTCACAGGAAAAAGTTTGGGGACCCCTGATCTAGAGAGAACCCACTCAGGCACGGGGAGAATATGAGAACTCCACCTGGACAACCCTTGTCGGTAATGATATTTCACTGAAAAAAGTGTTAAGGACTGAAACCGAAAATATTTTTAGCCATTTTCCAACCCCAAATTTCAGGCCACTGAATTTTCTGTGCATCAGTAGAAAATATAAGTGTTTTCAATTTAGGCAGTATTGATTGATGAACAAAATTTCCTTCAATCACCACTCATACACCACAATTTAAATTGGCTCTGATTAACCACAAATAAAATTCACCTGTTCAATTAAATCTTTGTTTTCTAGACCAAACCTCAACATTTTGTGCAGACATTGAATGTGATGTGGTATTACTAACAGTTCCATCCAATAAACTGCATATGCATGAAATAGACATCAATCTAAACTGAAATGGCAATAGAATAAGGAACAATTTCTTGTTTAATATGTCCGTCACATCATATCATAGCAATGCATCTGCAAATTTGCCTGGAGGTTATGTGACAACCATGAGACTAAAAGCTTATTGGGTAAATGCAAAATGCTAATGGATGAGCATCTGCATGGAGTTTCGTGTGTCGGTCTGTCCCCTCGGTGACACATGCTACAGGATTCCAACATTGACAGAAGTTTATCAGCAGTCACCTTTTTGTTCTTTTCCTGCTCATGTGACCCTCCACGCCATCCCAATACTATAAAACTTCGTAACCCCCGACCACTCAGCTCACTAACTTCATTTCCTTTACAATGTCCCTATCTTCCAGGCAAAGCATCCCACTAAATGGGTGTCGGCGGCAATCCACACGAGGCTGCCTACCCATGCGGAGCCTTTTATTGGCCCGTCAAGGTCGCTATTTCATGCCGGGCAATCGCCAGGAAACCAGCGGCTCACTTGTGACTTTGGGGTGTGTGTTCATTTGTGATTTTATCGCTGGGGCTAAAACTGCTCAGGATGTCTTTGAAATTCAATATGTCGTCCTCATTCTCTAGATTCAACTTAGCCAGGAAAAGAAAAGATTAAAAAAAAAAAAAAATCCAGAAACCAACACTTGATTCAATTCACTGCATTTTTCCAAGAGGAGGGGTCATCTACCATAAAGGTTTCCTTTCATAACTTGCTGTTTGTTGCAGTGTTTCCTAACTCAGTGATTAGGAACAACAGTGCCAATAATGGTGTTCTCAGAGCCAAACAATTGGCGGAAATCCTAACATCCGTTTAAGTGAAAAATGGCATTCATGATCCTACTGTGTTGCCTTCCGCAGGATATTGTATCTCAGCTCTTCTAACACGTTTGAACAGCAAAGGCCAAATTCTTTCAAGAAGGAGAAAATAATTTCATATGTTCATACATTGTTTGTTAATGTGGATACATTGTAAATACTGTAAATATATTTTGTTTTTAAAAAGACATTAATTAGCAATTAATCTTAACATTGTGTGTCACGGTTCTTGTGACAAGCATCACTATGTGTGGCTAAAATGATCAGTCTACCTGGTAGTGTGGTAGGCTTGTCGAAAAATTATTTTGAGCCAGAATATGCTAACTGTATCCACCAACAAATGTGTCGTTTTGGCATTACATGGTACACGGTACAGGCATTACATGAGCTTGTATAAAAACTTTAAAATTAAATAATAAATTCCTCTTGCTTTAAAGCAGTGCTTCTGAATTATTTTCTGTTACGCCACCCCCAAGGGAGAAGTAAATGTTTCGCGCTCCCCCAACTTTCTGCCCCCATAGTAAATAGGATCATTTGTCTACTGTTTTGTTCTGTTCTGTCTTGTTTCCTTGTTAACGTTAAAGAAAAAAAGTAATATAGATCGTTACAATAAAGTATAACTTTACTAACATTGTTTTTTTTGTAATAGAAAAGACCCAAAGCGCATCAATTTGCCCGAATTAAAAAAAAAAAAAAAAGAAAAAGTCACATCCAAACAATACTCTCAACTCTCAATGTACATTTTTTTGACGATTTGACAGGGAAATATACAATTTAATAGTATCAATGAATAATAATAAATACAAATAGCGTACCGTACGTAACACGTAACCTTTGCTCATTAATATTCATGACGTTAGCAACTTTTGCGAGGGGGGGTCAAACTTGTATTTGTTCCTCATGCTAGATGCATGTCAATAGTGTACGAACGAGAGGTTTACTGAGCTAAACCTACCAATTCTGTCCAAAAATGATGTCTATGGTGCCAAATTCACTGGTAAAGATGTGGAAGAACATCCAAATGCTCAGTTAAAGAGATGACTTGTGTGTCGAGGTCTGAAAAAGATGGGGAAAAGAGTCAACCTGGTCCAAAGGTAGCTTTTTTAACGACACCTTTTTCTTGTGTGCATTGCCTTACGCCACTGACAATGAAATTCTCCTGTTTCAACAACCTATCCTTTACCACCATATCTCCTGTCTTTCTTATATATTATATCCTCTGGTTGTCTTACGCCTCTGACTGTTCTTGGGACCGTTCTGACCGCACAAGTTAATCCATTGTTCACATTTTTTTGGGCTTTGGAAAACGTCTGAAGAAAATATCCTTCATATGTGGACGGCCGTAATGTCTAGAGTCGGTTCTACAAGTTCCATAGCAGTAGTTCTTAATCGGCATGTTCTTTTTTTGAAATATTACCGGCAGAAAACAAGCAGTACTAGCATGGGTTGTATGCGAGCGTGCTTCTATGTTGACCCTCTTCCGGTTCACGATGCTGATGTCACGTAGCCTTACGGTCTAAAAATAGCATTCGTGCGCTATGCTATTGATTAGCAACACTAACTCAGAACACAATATGTCAAACATTTTAACCAAAAGAACAAAAATGAATTAAAAAAAAAACGACCGTGTCATTGGACTGAGGGACACATTTTTATTTTTGTAGCACTTGTATCGTCCAGCAAGACCATGTTTAATGCTTCACGCAGTATCGGCTCCTTTGCTATGGTGTGAGGTTTTTTTTTTGCACTGAGCAACTTGGTATGGCACTTTATATGATGCTAACAGTGCTTACTGGTTTACTGATGTAGCGCTCACAAAGTGGGACGATTGCTGACAAAATTTGGCATATTTTCGCAAAAAAATTCAAGCAGCTTATCAATTTGATTGGGGTCTACTGTTTTTATGTGATGTCTTAATTGATTAGGCTTCATGCTGTCCACTGCAAGCATTTTTAGACACAGTAAACCTTTCTTGTCTCCCAAAGTGATGCCAAACGCTATGTACACTGTGTCATATTTGCTCTTCTTAGCTTTCGGGAGACTTCATATATCTTGCTCTTTGCAGTGTGGTCTTGTTTGGTGCAAACATACTGTGCACACTCTGAAAATAAGAGCGCCACTGCCACCCACTGAGTGGATGTGTAATACTACGGCAAAAATGTATGACCCCCTCGGAATTGCTTTGGGGGGCATGCTCCACTATTTGAGAACGACTGCTTTAAAGGAAATATAATGTGTTTGATCAAGTGCATCCCAGCAGAATCTTGTTTAAGAAGCTGCAAAATATCAGAATTATGTTGTTCTGCTCTGTAGTAGTGGAGAAAAAAAAAAACATTAACAAAGGCCCTTAGTTCAACGTTTTAGACATAGGTTAATACCTCGTATTTGTGAGGAACTCACAATTGCTCAAAAATATGCTTTCAGGATATGTTTATTATCTACAGCAACCATCGAAATGGAAAAAAATAAAGCCCAATGAGTAAATCAGAACAGTAGCATAGCGCTTACCCTGGTGGCGCCCGCAATACTGGTAGCTGTGAAGTCCGGCAAATGCTCTGGCTGAAGTCACTAAGTGTTTGTCCAGTTATTTGGGGGATTGAACTATTGGAAGAAGTTGGAGAAAAAAAGGCTGTAGAATGACATACTTGCTCAGTTCCATGGATATAAACTCAGTGAGTCTTGTTTTGCTGCTTGATACTATGACCAAACTCAGGAGAATCAAATCGCTGGAAAAACAGAGGCGCTTTACAGGCATACACCATTGGCTGTGTGATTGAGAAAAATAAGTTTAGGAAAATGCAAGATATGCTGTTTGCTTTCTTGTCTTATTGAACTCAGAAAGGAGAGAAGCATATGTAACCAAATAAGTGGGAAACTAATCCACATTTTTACACAATAGTACGTGACTTTGGAATGAGTACAAAAACAGTCAACCCAATTTATTATATGCTACTTGCTACAATCACTGAAAGCAGGACTATCAGATCTGTGGAAATACAGATGGGCTTTGCTGAAATTTTATGATCCATGTTTTTTGAACAACTTACGCGATTTAAATACCTTGCCATTGTAATAGAAAAGATTTATTTAGGCCCGTGCATGTTATGGTATTGCTTTCTATGTCTCACTGAACTCTTAAAGATCAAAATTGCTCCAAAATGGTCTCTTTGCAAAGTTTGTAGTAGTAGGCATTCGTCGACACATTTGAACAACTTTCCCAATGTTTAATGGATAGAAGCAGTATTATTTTCAAAAGTGTATCATATGCTGTCTACTGCCATACCTTTATCTCATGTGACCATAAACTAAATTATACCCAAATTACACTTTAGGTCATTTCAAGTGACACTTCAAGTGACCTACTTTAAACTGGCATGTAAATGGTGATTAATCATCATGCATGATGAGCTTGTTCAAAAGACTAGTTGTGATTAGTTCAAGTTTGAATGTTCCGCCTTGGTGTGGTTACCCTGCTTCTTGTAAAGAAGAAGAAAAGAACAATATTTGCAAATTCCTTGGATGTCTGGTTTCTCTATTAAGGCTCATACCGCCTGAGGCTGTTCTATTTTTTTTTTTTTTTTTTTTTTGCACATTGACGTGGCTATGAGGTGTTTTTGCATCCAGAGTAAATGTCTCTAAACAACTTTCCATCATGCTTTCCGCTGCCATTCTTTTTTCCTCGCATGTTAACGTTTCTGAAGTGTTTCTCAGGGGACTCCACCCAAAACGAATTTTGAGATGATTTGGACAACTTAAGCAGATATCTTCAAATTCCATCGCTTGGAGTAAATAAAGCTCCTCACCGTGAACTGTAATGAATTATTTATTTACTTTGAGGGACTACCATAGATGTTGCAGAGATGGAGATCCAAACTGTCCAACCCTCATTTTTCTCCTCTGGGAGGGAGCAAATGGCAGTGTGGCACCAGAAAAGGGTGGGCCCTCCTCCTGTATGTCAGATCTTTTAATGGAAGACCACTGATTTTCCTAGCTTAATACACTTTATCAGTTTAACTTTAAAAAAGCCCAATGGCAGACAACTTGTGGGATTTGTTGGGGAGTCTTCACCATTCCTGGCATATAATGGGATCAACAGAGTAGAGAAAACATCTGCTCCTACAAATATAATATTTATCTGTTTTATGGGTTGATGTACATAAATGTGGCAATTTTTATCCGTTCGTAGATCGAAAATTCAGATGACATCACTACGCTCATCTCAATTCTTTATAATTCCAACAGATCTCAACGTACTGTTTTCTTCTTTGAATATGTACAGTATATCAAGTGTGTGACAAATTCAGTTAAAAAAATTATGAATTATTTCCTTTATTTAAGGATGATTAAATTGTTTTGAGAAACTTTCAGCCCCCCTTTTTTTTGTGAAGTATATCCAAACACATTATGTGAACCCATTTGTTGAAGGGACACCTTCCACATCCCACTTACAATAGTATACTGTAGATGAAACTAAGGAAGAAAGGGGGACCATTTACAACTAGAAACTGCAATTTCTGGAGAAATTACTCTTGCTCTTTCCTGTTTGGCTATACAGATCTTATCCCTGGCCAGGGCTATTAATGGAATGGACAAACATGCCCGTCAATGGCATTAAACAAATTAAATGCCATTAGAAATGAATAGGAAATTTAGACGTCCATGGCCGTCAATGGCAGCACCCTACATAAGCGTCAATGGTATCAGGGAAGTTTGGGGGACACGTTCTATTGATATCTGGTCATTTCCTGTTGATTTGGGGACATTGTTTTTTTTTTCCATTGAAAATGAATGGGAAGAAATTTGGACCTCCATGGCCATCAATGGCATCGACTTACATAGGCGTCAATGGAATCCAAGTATATCGATATCAATAGAATGGACAAAAAAAAAACGTCAATGGTATTCAACAAAGTAAATGCCATTAGAAATGAATGGAAAATTTGGACGTCCATGGGTGTCAATGGAATGAGGGATGTTTGGGGGACACGTCGTATTGATATCTGGTCTTTTCCTGTTGATTTGGGGATATTTTTTTTTTGCCATTGAAAATGAACGGGAAAATTTTTGGACGTCCATGGCCGTCAATGGCAGCACCCTCCTTAAGCGTCAATGGAAAAGAGGAAGTTTGGGGGACACGTCCGATTGATCTCTGGTCATTTCCTGTTGATTTGGGGACATTGTTTTTTTTTTTGCCATTGAAAATGAATGGGAAAATTTTGGGACGTCCATGGCCGTCAATGGCATCGATTTACATATGTGTCAGATACAACTGCCGTCATTTCCGGACTATTGAGTGCCCCTGATTACAAGCCCCACCCAGTACATTTTTAAAGGAAAAACCATTTTGTACATACATAAGCCTCTCCTGACTATAAGCCGCGTGTGCCCACATAGTAAACTGAATTATTTATAAAGAAATACACAGAGTTTTTTAAAGTTTTAATAACATACTTTAACGAATCGGGTTATGATATAGCGCATGACTTACAGGGGTAAGAGAGGTGCGGAAGAGCGAAAGACGTGCTGTTGTTGTTTTTGCGGGTGTGTCTGTGTGTGCACGTCGGCTGCAGCAGGCAGCAGTCATGTGTTGTTTCACAAGTTTTCAAAATAAAAAATTGCAACCTAACTAAGCGGGTTACTCTTTGTCATCGTTACAATACCTTAACTTTTCTTTCCAAACAGCGCCACCAACATGGCACTTAGCTGACTCCTCAAGCTCACTCCTGAGCATGTGTCGTCGTCTTCGTCACGCAGCAGACCGGCTTTTCGAAACTCGGTGATGGATTTTTTTCACGCTGCTCCACGCTGTCAGACTTTTGCAAAAGTTGCTCTTCGCATACGGCCACTTTTGTAAACGATCTGACGCCGCTGGCCATCCAAGCCTTCAATTCAACTCGGCACGTGATATCCATTTCTTCTAGCATTTTCCATGATGCGGGTATGCTAATTTTACTCATGCACAAACATGAGGGTCTGCTACTTTTGTTCGTGCACAAAGCACAAAAGTTAAAATACAGGTAAAAGTGCAAACTAGCGTCTTCCTCGACACATATATTCCACGTGTTTTACGCTTACATTTTGTGCTCGAGCGCTCCTGGCGGTCGTTGGAAAAATTGATAAATTGGCCGCATCATTGCATATGCCGCAGGATTCAAAATGAGGGAAAAAAGTAGCGGCTTGTAGTCCGGAAAATACGGTAGATACATTTAGATTTTTTTTTTATTTTTCAGAAAATTGACATTTAAGGGGGGGGGGGAAGCCGCGGAGTATAAGATGAAAAACATTTTTTAAAAAGGAAGAAATAAGTAGGCTAAATTTGCAGAACAGCACTATCTGGCCTTTCCCATAGGGAAAGACCCAGATAATTAAGATTTTATGCAAACCTTTTTTTAATTTACTGCCACACACTCTTTTTTTTCGATGTCTGCTGTTTATTCCTCAGCTCCTATTCTCCTTCTTGATTGCACCATCCTCCAACTTTAGAAAGCCAAGAAAGCTTGTTTATTTGTTACTCACAGTGGAATTCAACAGGAAAACTTACACATACGAAAATTTATTTCCAGAAGCCAAAACGCCTTGGTTGCCATGCAGGCAACATTCCTCCATGTAGGACACCTTTGAAACATTTCCGCTACCTTAATCTTGCAACACGGTGCCCATGTTTTCAGGGTTCCTCCCTACTTATGCAAAGCAGACGACATTTTTCTTTTGCCAAGGCACACATATCCTATATATATCTCTATGAAACTTCTACCTGCTACGCCAGCAGGGATAACAACAACGAGCATCGTAAGCATGTGGAGCGACTATTTTGCGACTTCTGTTTTTTGGTTATCATAACTGATTTGTCAAAGTCAGGAAAATATCCAATTCTATCACAAATCCAAACTGCCTTAATAAAATATTACAAATAATGTATAGTACAAATAATGTCTAGCTGTTCATCATGAAAGGAAGATATTCACAAATTATATGCGTACAACATATACTGTATAAGGTAAGGTTCATTCAGTTATTGCTGTCTTTTTTAACCCTATATCTTGGAGGTTGGTACACAAGTATGAGTTGTGTTGGTTGCTGCCTTGGTTCTGTTCTCACCATGGACGAACCACTTTGGAGATCTCAAGCTGAGACCACCATCTAGACGCTCTCGGCTTGGTTGTTGTGTTCTGCATCCGAACGCGGTTGCTGTGTTCGCATATGTCCAAACGAATCCATCTTAAAGTTTGTTTTGGAACAAACTTTTGAAACAAAACCGATGTGAAAGCACCTTCAATGTTTCGGCAAGAAAACAGTCATGTATTGTACTTTTCCCTGCTTTGTGGGAACAACTAAAACTGGAGCTTGGAGTTTGAGGGCCTTCTTTTGATCCTTCTCCTACTGTTAATTATATTTTGTCAACATCCAGCAAATTGATCAGTGCTGCCCATCCTGTTGCAGCACAACATGGCGCTACACTGAATGAATGCCATTCTATTTGCCTGTATGCTGTAAAACCCTTACAAAACCAATTGCTTAAATATCAAAACATGCACACTGTTGGACAATTTACAACATGTCTTCCTGTCAAAGGGATTACCTATTTTCCAGAATACAACGTGTACTTTTTTCCCCCCTAAAATACACTTGTAAAATCATGGGTGCGCGTTATACACAGGCACAGGGCCGGAGACAGAAAGATTCATCATGATTCATGTTCCATTGTCAGCATGGACCAGCACAATATTACCTGATCTGAACGACAATGATATAATAATCAACTTTAATGTTGTAAATAATTGCTTTCATGACGATATTTTTCACATCTAATAAAATTAAAATGCTTTCGTTGTACAATTTGTCTATAAACGGTATTTACCGGTACATTTTTCTTACCTTGTTGTCGCAACATGCCGGCTTGACATAGCCATGTTGTCTTGAAGAGAACGTATACGGCGATCCATTTCGTATAAATGTTTATAGTGTGGCGAGCTACGACAGGAGTCTGAGGAGGAATGTCGAACTAAGGAATCCAGCCGCGTTGTTTTATTGACATTGAAACTCCCAAAGTAACAACGTACGTGTAGCATGCTGCGGCGGGAGACGTTTATTTACTTCCGGCAACTAAACTCTTCCCACCGGGAACTACACAACTTGCCATCATTAGTTCCGCAGGTGAATTCTGTTAAAACTCGCTACAACCGCTTACCTTATAAAAGTCTGAGACACGAGACTCATATTTATTAGTGCTGAAATTAGGGTGCGCTTTATACATGAGTACATGAATTTTCCTTAGATTTTACAGGTAAATTTCGAGTGCGCGTTATACACGGGTGCGTGTTATAGTTGGGGAATTACGGTAATTTAACAACTTGCTAATGGGGAGAGCAACTTACATTCATTTGTGCATTTCAATGCGAAAGGAAGCAGACAACTCTCGTGTCGCATGTTATTGGATTAGTGCAGGTGTATCTACAGAAGTGAGCAGTGAGTGTCCAACAAAAACGAAAGTTACGTAGGTAACTACGGTTCTCTGAATCCCGAATGACCGCCAGAGCATTCAGTCACTCAGAATCCTCGTGACCACGCGAGAAGGTTCTGTAGGGACGGCATCTAGGTTGACACTGGAAGTTATACCTTTGCAGGGTGTCAACCTGGGGTCACAGATGACAACGTTGGTATTTTTACTCGCACTGCGCATGCGCGAAGGGATCATTCAGTGCTTACAGCATCGCCTCTGGCGGTCAGCAGGGATGAAATAGAACTATCCTTATTGAATGCCGGTCCTAAAAATGGGGAAGTAAAATAAAATTCAGACTCACTTTTCTTTGAAACTGACTCACACAGCTCATATCTTGGTCCAATGTTTGTGTAAGTGCTTTTGTGTGAGTGTGTATAATAATTAGCAAAGAGGAAGTATTAAATTAAAGCAATTGAAACATTTTATGGGGTGAGCATATTATAAAAGGTAAGAGCAACCCCATAAATGAACAACCTCCTAATGCCTCCTGATGTGTTCCCACTTATTGGCTTGTACGTCCACAATGTGACCTCGTGTGGCAGTATTCAATGCCGCAGGCTCGAGGCCGAGTTTAGACGAGAGGATGTTTGAGGAGTTATGTTGCGGCGAGACATAGTGAGTGTTGCCATTATCAACAGTATGCACAAGAACACTGATAGTGTCTGTACATACAAAAGCTAAAGTTGGAGAAATATTTATGTGTGTAAAATGACATCAACAATAACCTGTACTGAGCTAAAAGTACAACTTGTTGATTCATTGATAAGGAAAATGACATCATGTCATATGATGATGTATAAGTGCAAACTGGCATGCCCTTTATGCAAATGTACAGTAGTCTCTGATGGTAAAATTAGCAAATTAAAAATTAAAACAAATTATTATTTTTTTTAAACATAGTAATTGGGGGATCTACTTAAGAACATTAATCCAAGTCATTGGAAATAGCATTTGTCAAGTGTGAATTCTGTGGACTTTCCAATCCACTTAAGTCAGCCAGCTGTAAGCGAACTTGTTAAAGGTGCTCATTTGATAATAATTCAAAAATATTCCATTGACTTTAGAGCCACCGAAATAAAGCCTAAAAGTGATTGCTCCTGTGGTATTTAGTAATCTTAATTTATTCAAACAAATATAAATCTACTGACTGCTTGTCATTCAACGCTATTTCAAAGAAAAACATAGGGTGAAATGAATATGCTGTCACCTCTCATTTGGATCTGGCCAGGCTGCCTCAAAAAGAAACGTGTTGTTCCTTGGAACGATGCAGGCCTGAGCCGAGCTCTCGAGTTTTGGGTTTTTAACCCCTGTCCCCACATTCTCAAAGCATTTACTTTGAGGCCCGCATCTCTCCTTCCACCTCTGCAACCCCCTCCCAGACATGTCTGACAGGCTGAACTCGACGTGGGCTGCTAGGCAGACTACAAAAATCATTCATTCGTGCCTTGAGACGGTCAAATCTGGATCTAATAAACGGGGCTGCCTATTTATACTATTCATGAGAGGCCGTAGTACTAACAACTGTGGCCACTGGAGGGCTCTGTGGTTTAAGCCAGAGGCAAACTCATTGAGTACTTCAATGTCCCCTTTATTCATAAAACGCGAGTGGGATTCGGTATCCACAAACACATGCCACAATGCAACAATTCCATTCACATCTATGATTATTGTCCTTATTGGAGTCTTGGGTGAGCAGAACAAGAGGCAGGGCTCACCCTGCACTAGTTGCCGGCAAATCACTGGGCACATGCAGACAAATGACCGTTGACATTGACAACGAAGATTTACGAGTGTTCAGTTCACTAAAGATGCATGTTTATGGAATGCAGTAAGAAGCAAGTGTACCTGGAAAACCTTCAAACATAAGTCAAGTAGCTAAGAGATAATTCCTGATTCTAATAACTGTTATGCTTACCACTATTTTGTCAATATAAAAATACGTGGTGTCTTTTGAATGAAAGCATTTTAAGAATAACTGGTTAATAACAAACGCCTTACAAGTTTAATCAACAAGATAACTTGTCTTGCTGAGTTTGAAATGTATTTGCCATAAACAGTGTATATGGTGTCAACATATTCATTATTCAAACACACCTGTCTGAAAAATGAAAAGAAAAAAAAGATGTCATCTGGAAAATTCATGCTGTGTGAATTTACACATGACAACTTCACAGGGGCTAAATGTAACTATGTATATGTTTTGCTTTTTGTTTGACATGAACAAAAATTATTCCAAAAAGAAAAATGCAAAATAATTTAACAGCAAGATTCTAGTTCCACAATAGCCATTGCCACGTGGGTGGCGGTGGTGGTGGTGGTGGTGGGGTGTTATACAAAATTCTGAATTCTTTTCTGAATTTTTTTTTTTTTTTTTTTTTTTTTTTTTTTTTTGCTGTTCACTGCTGGGCTCGGTCTCATAGTGGACGAATTTGCGCTTGGTTAAAACATTTTTTAAGGAGATGTTTGACCCTGGAACTGATAATTGATTGTCCTTAGGGAAAAAAGTTGCCACAACGATGATCAGCGTCTAGACAATTGTCTAGTGGGTACAAAAGAAGATCTCCTAAGAACTGATATTGTTATAACACTACAGCAGTAGTTTATACAGTACATCTAAATGCTACAAACAAGAAAGGAGTGAGTCATTTTTATTGAAGTGCTTATGTGCGAGTCAGTGCACTATATACTCCAATACGAGAGAAACCACAGCATTCCAAAGCTACTCATAAAACGGGGCAGACTGATGCCGTCATCATGCTTGCGTAGAAAAATAAGTTTTAACACATGGGGGGCGTGGGGGGGAGGGTTTAATTTGCAACGACAGTAGTTGTCAATAGTCAAGTCAGTAGTTGGCAATTTAAGTGATTGCTTTCTCTATGTCATATTGTAGATTTTTTCTCTTTTACATTTTGTCATTCTTAGTGCCTAAGAGCTGCATTAACACACTCATATGATGTTTCAGTGCCATGTCTTGGTTTAAGAATACTGTATTTCAAATAATTGTATTTCTGAAAACAACAGATAGAGGGCACAGTTGAGCCATGCGGCAGGCTACAGTCCTCATTTCAATCTTGTTTAAAAAAAAAAAAAAGAAAAAAAAAATATATATATATATATATATATTTTTTTTTTTTAACAGCACTTGTACTGTAGCTTGCTTATCTCTCCTTAATAAGATAACCTAGTTAGTATTTCACAACAAAAAGTTATTTTTATTATTATTTATTTATGTATTAGTATTTTTTAAAACAGTAATGCAGTCTGGAACCCCCCCATCCCAAATCTGAATAAAATCTGCATCTATTAAGAAAGAATTGATGGAGGTCAAATTAAAGTAGGTATTTTCCATCTCAACTAAAGCCTGAGGAATAGAGCAGCATGTTCAAACGTAAACTGGGTTCAAGTTTCTATCATCAAATTATTAAGATATTTTTTTTATTTTTGTTCCACTAAATTCATATTGTGTTCTATATCAAAGGCGAAGATGTTGGCTACTGTATTTTGGGACTATTAAGCGCACTGGATTATAAAGTGCACCATCAATGAATGATTTTTTTTTTTTTTTTTCCTATGCATAAAACTCACCAGATTATAAGGCACAATAGTGCATCAATATACTGCATTTGTGATTTGTTTTTTATCTTTTCACATTGAATTGATTATTTTACCAAATATTTGTTGTAATGTTTTATTCATAGACAAGTTTCCTGAGCGGAATAAGGGCGGCGCCATTTAGGTTTAGAAAGAAAAACATGAATTGCGGTTGAAGTAAGCAGTGTGTTGAGTTGACAAATTTAAAACTGCAAAATCAAGCCAGAGGAACCCACAGAATCTCCAAATATGGATTCAGCATGACGTTGATGAGATTGTATGATTGTCTTTATCACTGCGTTGATCATTCGTGGAAAAAATTGTAACAACCTGTCAGCCTGTGTTGACGTGAGGAATAGATTGATATGCCGGCCACTTGAGTGAGAAAAATGAGGTGAAATTACAAATTAAATTACATTTGCCGAATGCAGAAGGGCTGAGACGGAGTTTGTTGTTGCAAGGAAATACTTCAAGTAGGTATGTAGCCTTCATACAAACAAAAATACTATGTAATTCTTTTTTATTGCAGATATGTTTTATTGTAATATAATATTTGGACAACATGATTCCATTTATTGTTTTATTTAAAATGATTGGTGCATGTGCAAAATAGGTCAATAAATCACAATTTATACAATTATTAGTAAAAATGTGATATCAGACAACAGAGCTTCCGAGCGGCTTGAGAGCCTCACCAAACTTTGACCCAACATTACGCAGACCCTTGGCGGCCTACAGACGAACTTTCTCACGCTGTCCTCAGTAAGTCCAGCTCCAATAGCGTATCTTAAAATTGCTGCAGTTAAAAAACTTGTGGTTGGATCTCGGGATCGAGCTGACGGCCCGCCGCGAGGCGAGCCACTGCCTCCAGCACCAGCCTCTCGGCCGCCCCCGGGTAGAACGACATAGTTTCGAGATATGCCCATCAACGTACAGTAAGTGTTGTTGTGAGGCACATCAACTTATCTTCCCTTGCCTAACAGCGTTTTCCACCTGTAAACAAATGAACAAAAAACTTGTAATACTTGCATTTATGCATTTTCATAAGTGTGCCATCCTACATGTACTGATTAGCAACAGGCAAGCACAAGATAGCATGTGTTGCAGCCACAGTCGTTACAGTAAATAATATTAAGGATCATCATAATTACAATCATCATCGTAATAACAATATCAAAGGAAAAAAGGCGTTTCATGCGCAACATTTTAGCTTTCGTATTTTTTGAGCACCGGACACATAAAAATGCAGGGATAGGAAGAACATACCTTCCATAACACAGTGGGAACATGGCTATAAAAACACCCGGTCTTTGTGGTGGCACGAGCTTGGTTCCACATCTGCCTTCATGAACATGCTGTCCTCCCATGTCGTGATGACGCGAGATGGATGCGGTATTTCCAAATTATCTTTTTTCAGGGAATTTGATGATGATGATTGACTGATAATGTTACTCTAGCTCCACTGTTGCTTAGGATGGAGAAATTCTAAAACGGAAGTTGCTTGTCGACATAAGGAAGTAAAGTAGAAGTATCTCGGAAACTTGTCTATAGGTTTGAAGAATGATCATTTGTATCTTGAGGACTTTAAGTACAGTTATGCTACGACAAAAGAGGTTCAAGGCAGGCCCGGATATAGGTTTACCCACCACAGTGGGCACTTAGAAATCTTGAGTGGGCACCCCCAATGCAGGTTTTTTTTTGTTTGTTTTACCCTTTGCATTTCTCCGGGCTTGGGACTGGTGCAAGTAGGACACTGGCTTGTGTCCCGTTGAGGCTGCATTAATTTTTGGGGGGTTTATTTTGTTTTGTTTTGTTTTTTTGTTTTTTTTCATTCATCTATCTATTTATTCTCGCAGTCGGTGTGATGTCACAATGACGTCATCTCGCATAGCTACGTGTCGCCATTTTGAGATGGGGGCACGCACAGGTAAACATCCGTAGACAAACGTTGTCTGAAATTAAAATATTTCAGCTGTGTTTAGCGTCTTTTTTTCATAAAAAATTCTTAAACATGACTTATTATTATCACGAGTCAATGCCGACAGACGCGAGGAGGCGATACAACTTAAAATTAGCGTGTATTGGCCTGCAAATCTGCCCATACAAAGTCGCAGCTGATAGCTGGATAAACAATCAAAAGGAATTGCCTGCAGTGGAGTTCGGAAACATCAACTACCACATAAAGTCACCCAATAAGTTGACCTTTATCAATTATGTGGAATATGTACTGTGTGGAACTAAGAAAAATGGTAGTATATACAGAGTGATTATTTCTGCCGTAACCGGTAATTCACCTCCAAGCGTTATTTGGCCATGAACACGTCACGGCAAAATAACCCACAAGGCCAATAATATACCGATTGACCGATCAGAGCAGTTCACGGCAAAAGAAAAATAACGCTTTGCGAGTTGTCGGTTACGGTAATAATATCCACTGCCTAGTTTATTGAATCCTAGCAGCTAATTGGGGCAAAAAAAAAGTTTACTCACCAGTAATAAAATGTCAGCTGTAAACGTAAATATGCCTGGATTTAGGTTCCCACTGGCGAGAATGGTCCACGGAACCGTCTTCTTTTACTGTTCCTCGACAGATTGCTTTCAGCCATTTGCTTGTCCTTTTCTTCTCACGAGGAAGAATGAAGAAGTTCAAATGCGGCTCCGAACTCTTCTTTGTGTTACAACCCGCAACGCGGCAACTTATAGTCATTCCGACGGAGAAAAAAAAGACCACAAATAAGACAAAAGTTCAACGCGTTTGTACTTCAATGCACGACAGAGCAACTGATTGAGATTCGTCTTTTACCCCCACTTCAATATGGCGACGCTTTGTTGTGGCTGGTGACGTCATTAATGCCCGGATGTCCGACTGCGAGAATGTGTCTGGAGGAGGAAGAGGAACCGCGCGGATAACAAACGAGGTTGGAAAAAAGCTTGTTTTGGTGATTGCTTGTTCGGGGTGGTTACGGCCAACGGTAACCGTTAATCCTGCAATAAAAAAGTAGGTGACACCAACTCTCTGTGCATTCTCTATATCCAGTGCAACGCTACAAAAGATATTCCCGACATTTTGATTGGGTGCACGACTCACGTCTGGGTCCCACCCCGGCCCCCCCATATATCCGGCCCTGGTTCGAGGTCGTAAAGCACAACCACAATTCAAACGCTAGGACAGGGATGCCAAACTCATTTTGATGCGCGGGCCACATTCTAGACAATTAGATTCTATGTGGGCTGGACTAGTTTATTTTTGGCCAAACAATTTCCAGTCCAAATGGATTGGAGGTCTCACGCAGTGGCACTGAAATACTATATGAGCATTCACCGCTAGTCTTTCAAGTTTAAGTGAATTGGACGTCATTGTCAATGAAATTCACAGTGTTAATTTTGGGTCACTTCCTTGTAATTTTAGGTTACTTGCCAGGCACTTCCTGTACATTTTGTGACATTCCGGCGTCCCTTTTTGTACACTTTGGATGATTTCCTGTCAATTTTAGGGCATTTCGAAGTTACTTCTTGTTGATTATGTGTCACTCCAGTTTGACATTTTTGAGCCACTCCCTTGTTAACTCATTGGTTGCCTTTGACGGTGCTAGACGTCCAATCTATTTTGACTGGGAGGGGACAAATGTGACGTCCAAGTTTGGTAGTGCACGGACTCGATCACATAAATCAAAAATCTCTGGTTTTACGACACCAATGTCAAAATAAAAAATAAAATAAAAGCATGTGATGTGTACATCCAGTATGAATGAGTTAAACGTGCAGGAGAGGTCCCGCTGGCGAGCCACTTCCGGCCCGCGGGCCATATATCTGACACATGCTGCATTAGGTGCACTGTATATAGGATGAAATTTATATTTTTGGGAAAAATATGTCAAAAAATTGTAACCCTGGATTCAAGTAAAAGCAGGAACTTTGACCTTTTTTGTTCATTCACACAAATATGCGTTTTCGGAAGGATTCTGAGTATGGTGTGACAGACCCATACCACATGGGTACGGACACACATAAGGGAGTAAGGTATTAGGGAAAGTTCAACCAAGAAAGGTCAAAGAAAGTCGGCTTCCGAGTAGGAAATGCAATAATATGAAGTCAAAACCAGAAACAGACCATTTCCTTGGGGGGGAAAAAGCCTCCTTTCCTCTCAGTACAGACCTGACATCTTTAAACCAAGTGTGCTCTATAAATAGCGTTTCAGCACAGAGAGAGGTGTGGGAGTGCATGAGGGGCTGAGTGAGGTGTGGATGAGTGGAGGCGGCCGGTGGTTGGAAATGGGAACATGACACAGGGAGCCAAACAAAGACACACCCACTTGTCAGACAGCCGTGATATGAAAAATGCGTGTGTGTGGGGGTGCATGCGCGTGTGTTAGTATGTAGTAGAAGTCAGACTCATCACCATGGTCATGCCCGACCCCACAGGCTTGTGACCCCCCCCAAAGCTCCAATTTTTAAGCCACATTGTTTTTAGGGGGGGGGGGGACTTTTTTTTTTTTTTTTTTTTTTTTTTTTTAATCATGAACTCCCAACTGCATAAATGCAATTTAATACACATTTCAGAAAGTCTTAGACTTCAAAAATACCATTAGATGTGAGAGCTACTAGCACAGTATAAGGATTTGCAATGAGGCAAAAGTGTGACACCATTTTGTCAAGAGTTCAAATCCTGCTGTTGATGCTCTACAATTTTATTTTCATATTAATTTTTGTGAACAATGTTCACAACTTTTTGTAGCCGATCGGGAAAGCAAACCTGACTCGGATGTGAAGTCCAACGTAATGATTACGCGCTGCTTGAATGGTGTACACTGTAAGCTTATTCAAAATATAGGAATTGGGTAATTTAATACCCCCCCTCCCCAACACTAACATCTGGTGACAGGCCTGCTAGTAGTTGAATAAAAGCAAAGGAAAATCTTCAGCTATCCAAGCCATTCTACTTTTCAAAGCAAATCAAATTTTGTTTAGTAGCCCCTTTCACAAAAAGGTGTAAGAAAGCGCCTAACACGTGTGTTCACAGTGTCGCATGAATGGGCTGCGAATGTCATACTAAGTGCTGCCATACTCAATAGGGATAACTGGGGTAAAGTGCCTTGTTCAAGGAGACAACGAGGATGTGCTCAAGTGGGAGCCAGATTCGAACCCCAGATCCTTCTATCAAAGGATGACCCTCTCCATCACCTGTGAACAATAGAACACAAAAGAGAATGGGGAAAAAATTTAAATACTTATAATTTTTCTCCAAAAATGTGACAACTTTGAGACACACTTTGAAAAATCATGTGATGCTTCTCTAATCTGTCTAATTAACAGAACCGGTTACTTACTTGTGGCACATAACAGGTGGTGGCAATAACTAAATCCCACTTGCAGCCAGTTAAAATGGATTAAAGTTTACTCAACCTCTGTCCTGTGTCCTTGCGTGTACCGCATTGAGCATGGAAAAAAGAAAGAAGACCAAACAACTGTCTGAGGACTTGAGAAGCAAAACTGTGAGGAAGCATGGGCAATCTCAAGGCTACAAGTCCATCTCCAAAGACCTGAATGTTCCTATGTCTATCGTGCGCAGTGTCATCAATAAGTGTTTAGCCCATGGCACTATGGCTAACCTCCCTAGATATGGACGAAAAAGAAAAATTGACAAGAGATTTCAACGAAAGATTGTGAGGATGGTAAATAAAGAACCTCTATAACATCCAAACAAGGTGAAGCTGTCCTGCAGTCCGAGGGTGCAACGGTTTAACCCATACTATCTGTCGGCGTCTGAATGAAAAGGGACTCTGTAGTAGGATACCCAGGAAGACCCGACTTCTGACCGAGATATAAAAAAGTCAGGCTGGAGTTTCCCAAAACTTACCTGAGAAAGGCAAAAATGTTTTGGAAGAATGTTAGAGCTTTTTGGGAAAAGGCAACAACATAGAGTTTACAGAAAAAAAAGAAAAACGAGGCCTTCAAAGAAAAGAACAGGGTCCCCACAGTCAAACATGGCGGAGGTTCCCTGATGTTGCTTTGCTACCTCTGGCACTAGACTGGTTGACCGTGTGCTTGGCATTTTGAAGTCTGAAGACTACCAACAAATTTTGCAGCATAATGTAGGGCCCAGTGTGAGAAAGCTGGGTCTCCCTAAGAGGTCATGGGTCTTCCAGCAGGACAATGACCCAAAACACACTTCAAAAAGCACTACAAAATGGTTTGAGAGAAAGCACTGGAGACTACTAAAGTGGCCAGCAATGAGTCCAGACCTGAATCCCATAGAACACCTGTGGAGAGATCTGAAAATGGCAGTTTGGAGAAGGCACCCTTCAAATCTCAGAGTCCTGGAGCAGTCGGCCAAAGAAGAATGGTCTAAAATTCCAGCAGAGCATTGTAAGAAACTCATTGATAGACACCGGAAGTGGTTGTTCACAGTTATTTTGTCTGAAGGTTGTGCTACCATGAATTAGGCTGTGAGTGCCAATACTTTTGTCTGGAACATTTTTTGAGTTTTGTGTAAAATGAAAATGATTTAATTTTTTTTTTCATTCTCTTTTGTGTTTTTTCATTGCAAGCAAAATAAATGAAGATATTACTACCAAAGCATTTGTAACTGCAATCATTTTCTGGGAGAAATTGAGCATTATCTGGCCAGTACTGTAACTGTAGAAAATGATAACAGTAGAATCGAGTTTTTCTGATCCAATGTGAATGTGATGGCCTTCGTGGAAAAAAAGTACTTCTTGAAAATTGCCCAGTCAAAACCCAAATCTAAATTAAATCTGTGTGTGGTAACCTTAAAGGAGTTGTGCTCAATCGATATTTTACAATTAGAAACACAAGAGTAATACTTATAGACTTGTTTGCAAAATAATATAGACATATTATAGTGGGCACCTACCTATTTGTGGTTTTGGATTCATGGATTCACCTATTCACAGATGTTTTTTTTTTTTTTTTTTTACTTATGTTTCCCTTTTTTCAATTTTTTATGGAAAACACTTTTTTGGCCCTTATACCTGTATATTTGGGAGAAATTTGTGAAAAGATTGTTGTTCAGTATCATTTATAGTCTCCGTATTTTTTCTGAATTGTGTAGATTTTAAAAACTTTCATACTTTCATAGCATTACTTTTACTACACCCAATCTCTCTGACTGTGCTTTTGGATCCGTAGGCTACAGTATACAAATGGGCCCATAACTGAGTCAGGACACAAAACAGGCTCCAAGTGCAAACTGTCCACTGACATGCACCTCCTTTCCCCCTCTCATCACCCTGATAAGCCATCCTCTGGAGCCACAAGCTCATCACCGGCTGGCTCCAGTGAACAAAGTCGACAGGCCCACTCTTGGCCTGATCTTGTTATCAGTGTTAACACCACAGAGATGTAGTGGTGCTAACACTGTAACAGATCTACAGGGAAATGGTGACGCTGACCTTTTAAAATACAAACTTATGGGTGACAATACTTTTATGATTCTTTAGATGAGTTTTTGAGAATTTGTGAGAATTTTGACACGGTCTCATTTGTTCTTTAAGCTGGTACCTCTCACTCCTTCCTTCCCTTCTCCTCTAATGAGAGTGTGCATTGCCTTCAAAAGCCTACTCTGCTAATTACATGATAAGCATCCCCTTCTGGGACTCTAATGAAGAGGGATAAACCAAAGACAGACACCACTGGAGGAGGAGTGACTGTGGTTGAGTTAGCCACTGGGTGGGGCGTTTGTGCATGAGTTTAGAAGGTGATGGCAGTGGGGGTGGCACCAGGCCAGTCATTTATCATTTTCTGGATTTTGTTTGCTCCTTCCCACTGGAGTAGTTTTTTTATTTTTTATTTTTCTTAATAACCGTCCATGCATGCACTTTTGAGGCAACCGATTGGAATAAACCTTGTTTATTTTAAATTTAAAGGGGAATTTATGTTATATTTATTTGTGAGATTGGAGTGGAGTGTGAGAGGGTGCTGAGGCCTATCTCAGCTGTCTTTGGACAGACCACGCCCTACACTGGTCGCTAGCAATTAAAAGGGCACGTAGAGATGGAAAGCTGTTCACACTCATATTCACAGTGTTTGAGTGGGAACTGATCTAATGCTGCCACTACCAAAGTCAGACCAACGTACTTCTACACTGTCAGTGGCTGTATTTGCAGTCACTAGTCAAAAAAAGGTACGCTCATTAGTACTGCATTCCAGGAATTATAAAAACAAACTTTTTGTACTTTTTAGTTTCTGGAAGTGAGGTTCGCAGGTGATTTGTTTTGTCTTTGATTTTTTGTTAGTTTTATTATTTGTAATGTAAACCAGTTGAAAACTGATGAATTGTATGCAATTGAAAGCAACTGCCTGAAAAAAAAATATATACACATAAAAAATATACAGCATATATATATTTTTAAATATATGTCAGGAAATATGGACAAGTAGGCAGGCGAGGAACTGACAAGTGGACACAAATGCAGGGAAACAAAGGCGAGGCATGGAGGTGATTACCTCAAAAATTTTTTAATTCAAGTGAATGAAACCAAATCACGAAACAAACTCAAGAGGTGAACATAGACTGAGCAAAAAACTACTTACGGGGATACGGGCACAACCCAGGCATACACATAGAATGAGACCAGAATAACTCAACAAGAACTGAAGGCACATGGGGATACTAAATACAGACATGGGGTAACGAGACAATGAGGCACAGGTGGGTGAGGAGGAAGCTGATTGGTAGGTACTAATGATGACCAATGAAGCTTTTGAGGAGCTTTGAAACACTTAGGCAAATTGCTTCAAAAATAGGTTTAGTACATGAAGCTACAATTCCAGTGAGTGACCTCTCCTGGCAATAAACGTCTATGTCACTATTTTTTTTTTTTTTTAATAATTAAATGACATGAAATACTGAAACAAATTCTTATCATGTTGAATTGATTAATAATTTCATTTTAGTGTCAGAATTGAGTCGTCCATTTAACTAAGGATGTAGCCAATTTTGGCAGAGGTGGCCACTATGTGCAAGGGGGAAAAAAAGTATATATATATATTTTTTTTTTTTTTCAAAATATGGCTTGTGCGAATATTTCAAGAGGGATACTATCAAAAAATAAAGATTCATGAATTACAAATTAACACTTATGAATGTGTGTTTTCTGTTACTGATGACAGTGTTGGAGTCTGTCTGGTTGTGGTGGGGGGATTAACGGTATGCTTGTGTAACTATAGCAATTATGTGAGATCGGGAACACTCAAAGGTACATTATAATCTGAACACTTTTTGAACTGAGTCATTCTTTTTTCTCCACTTTAAGAAAATACCCACAAGGCATAGATGATGCTGGCATGTATAGAAATGTTCTGCTAACTGGAACAGATGAGGGTACGCATTTTGATGGTTCCGCCAGTAAATGAGTGGGTTATCTGGTCATCCCAGTGGTAGATCAGTAACTGCACTTTCATTGTTGCATCTGCTGAGGCATTCCTTGACCTCCTGGCATCAGTATCATCTCCGTCCAGAGTATTTATACTGAACTTTTTTTTGTCCGCTATCAAACTTTTTAAAATTACATTTCCTCTGTTACCTGTTTAGAGACAGCGCATGTACTGTACTTTATCAGGAGCATGTGGATAATAGTGGTCCCAATTTTCAGAACGACCTCTCTTCCTAGTTTGCTCCTTAATTATCATTAAACAAAACAGATTTCTACGCATCTCAACTGCAACAATTCACACGAACTATGACGACAACAATGACCGACAAATTTTACATATATTAGTGCAGTTATGAAGTAATCAGGTGCACACACCTGTCAGACTCATGACAGCAAGTTTCTGTGGCCCACCTAATTGGACCATGAACCAATAGGGGTGTTTCATTCAGGAAACAAAACAGTTCCTGTTTCATACGTCATATGTCACGTGATTTGAGGCAAGCTCCGGAGCACTGGTTCCATAGAAATATACGTCATCGGTTCTGAGGACGTTTTGATGTCCACACGTAGCAGCATTTTTCTACAGTTTGGCCTATCATTCACATGCACACCAGTGACGTGCGGTGAGGTTCATGGTTGGTGAGGCACTGACTCCTTTAGTGTCAGATTTCCAAATATATAAACCAAAAAGGGTAGCTTATTCAATTGGCAACTGGTTATTTCATATCTCATCAGCATTCTTCACAAAACACGCACACACGGTACATATTATCGATACGTAAAAGTAAGAAAATAACATGCATTTGCTCTACACACTCAATGTGTTGGCCGTCGCAATTCTATAATTCATGCAACATAAATGAGAGTAAAGAGTGGTGTACAAAACCACAGAATTCAATTATGACCTTTGGTGAAATATTCAGTTGTTTTTAAAACTTTTAATTCTGATACTTTAATCAATTTATTACAGAATGCTAAACAAAATGTGTGAAAAGAAAAACAAATAATATTTTATTTAAGGCCAAAATTTAGTTTTTAAATATTCTATTGTATTTTTCTTAGTCTAAGCTCTTTTTTTTTTCTTTTCTTTTTTTTATAAAATTGAAATTAAAACTGTTTGTGGTCTTGCGCCTGTCCTTCACCACAAAAACCGGTGTTATTTTGGAAGGGCATAGGTTTGGTCTCAACATTCGTAGGGACGATATAACAGCATAACCTGCCTATAGGTACACTTTTTGCTGGGGACGGGACATTAATAAGACCAAACAGATTGGATGAAGGGGGCAAAGGGCCACATTTCTCATGTATAAGAACTTAATTAATTAATAGGCAAAATGATCAATGCAAAATAAATCCTTATCTACTGATAATAACTTTTACGTGCATTGGTTCAGATGATACACTGTTCGATTCAAACCTTTGTTTTCAAAAAATACTAAAGAAACATTTTGAAAACTTCCTGAATAAAGGTCTGGTTTTTATTAGCAAACATAAACATAATGAAAATAATTCACTTAATAATGGTAGGGTCAATTCTATCCTTACAACATATGGAACTATTGAAAAATCTAAATTCTCTGTATAACTGAACATTATATCATGCAAAAAAGGTAAGGTTGCTTAAAAGTTGGTGGAGACAACGTTAGCATCCTGAAAAGTTGGTAGTGTTATGTCCCTACTGTCCCTATGCAAACCTACGCCCTTTTTGTAAAAGTCCTCCTTATTTTCCTTTACTTTAAAAAAAATCTCTCCGCCTCAATGGAGAGGATTGCTTCAATTAGATCGCTGTGTTCTATTTGACAAGCCAGAACACACAGTGGATGTGTCCAAATGCTCTGTCAAGCTAACCTTCCATCTTTCTCAGCAAAACCATGTAATCGTTCTACATATATGCCACGTTTAAAAGAGCTTACACGCTCATTGTTACCACGAAATGTTAACTCCTGTTTAGCTAGGATGCAGGTTGCATTAATGAGGTCTTTCAAACTCTTTACCTTTGCATTCTGGATGCTACCGTTGAGCTTCCGCTGTTCGTCAAAGCCAAATCGATCCTTGAGCTTCCAAAAGTTTTTAAAGCAATCAGGCTTTGAATGTGAATGGTCGAGCTCTTGTGTTTGCTGAGGCTTCGTGGTAGTTTTTTAATGTCACAATATCTCGTGTTAGTCCAGACATTGGCACAAGTTGAGAAGAAAAGGCAGGGAAAGCAGCAAAGGCGATTTTTCGAAGGACAGCCACATAGCCAGTCTTTTCGGGTGTACCAGTCCGTTTGAAAAGCGCGAGTTATCTTCTGTCCCGCAGTTTGAAGCAAACCTTTTAGCTCCGGTGTGGTGTTAATCGCGTCCACTCTTGACGGAAAGTCCAGTTTCACGTACGCCCCCTTTCAGTGCGGCAGAGTACTATCTGCCGCAAGCTGTGCCTTTTCACTGTGGTTTCATTTCCCATCAGCAAAACTAAATATATCGCTAACAAACATTAAACTTTAAGGGTTAAAGACATTAGCCAGACTGTGGAAAATCAGGTCAAATAAACGTATCTGGAAACATTAAAATGGCGACATGCAGATGTACGGCAACCAGCACGCTCCAATTCCATGTATCAACCCAGTTTGTTATGGATTGCGCAATCAGAGGTGAGGCTTTACTCGTTGCTGCCGCACCTCTCGTTTCATTTCTTTATTTGAACAGGAAATTGGCAAATTCAGCGATTTTGACTATAAAAAATGTTTGAAATGAGTTATACATAAAGAGCAATGGACAAATATTAATATAAATTTGATGCTATAATTATTTTTTTTGTCATGATGACAGGTGAGGCTCTGCCTCACCTGCCTCCCCTGACCGCACGTCACTGACGCACACATATGGGTATTGAAAACGAAGGTTCTTAAAAACTCAGACCAAAGTGAAAATGTGCAAATTTTGCGTTTGTTGCGCCCTCATAGGGACACTGGTAACCGAAGATTTAACTGTGGAAACGTCACTGTGCGTGATAAACTTTGTTCCCACGTCACACATGAGACCAATGTTTACATTTGGAGTCAGCATGCATACCTGCGCAAAAGGTTTAGATCTAATTATTAGACAGGTGCTTTTTGCTTCCATGTATTGGCAAACTCTTCTATTGCTTCATACTGAGGAACACATGAGAAGGAGGAGAAAACGGACAATTATTTTTCATGCTTTGTTATGAATGTACTTAAAAACGAATGAATGCGGTTGACTGTGGATGTTTATTTTTTTTTTTTTCGACAAATGTAGTGGTGTCGACGTAATTATTTTTTCTGGACGTATGAGGGCAGGATCCTCGTTTTTTTTTTTTTTTTTTTTTTTTTTTAAAGCCTGCTAGATGTATTCATGGCCTAAGTTTCAAGCTACCTTCACAAGTAGATGCACAAGGATCAGGCCACAGCAGGTGAACTCAATGGGAAATCATAAGGACAAGACACACTAGTGAAAAAACCTTACAGAACTTAAACCATGACAACTTAAAAAAAAAAAATAATAATAATATTCCCCCCTCCCCTCCCCCCATCTCCCTTGATAGAGTGGGTGGGTGTTCATCTCAAGCTCAGTTCCTCTACCAGAGGCCTGGGAGCTTTAGGGTCCTGCTCAGTATCTTTGCTGTTCCTCGGACTGCGCTCTTCTGGATGGAGATGTCTGATGTTTTTCCAGGTATCTGCTGGTGCCACTTCTTCAGTGTGGGGACACGCCCCCAGGTGCTCCTATGACCATGGGCACCACTGTTGCTACCTTGAGCCCTTGGTATTTCCCTAGTTTCTCGTGTTCCTTTTTCCTGATATTGCCATTGTTGGGGATTGTGACACCGGTCATATAATGTGTATATGTTGTCAGATTAATTGATTTATGGCAAAATCCTTGTGATGGCAGTGTTGTTTACACCAATAAACAACACCAAAAGTGAAAAGATTTCACTATGCTTAAGCTGAGCCAATGCCATTGTGAGAATTCTTCCAAAACACACAAATGTTTAATTCTCAGCCAGTGTAACCTCTCTTTGGGGAGTTAGTAACTCTAAACACTATGGAGTTTCATAGCAATGTTAAAAAAAAAAAAAAAAAAAAAAATTAAAAAAAGGCCACTAGTTTTTGAAGAGTTGCTGAAGAGGTGATACCGCCCTTGAGTAAAGCATCATCTCCAGGCATCATCTCCACCAACCTTAGTTCAAGTCTCCTCCATCAACTTAATTTTCAGTAAAATCTATCAATTGAGAAAATACATCTTCATAATAAAAGATATATATTTCACGCTGACGCCTGATTAAAAAAAAAAAAAAAAAAAAAAAGGAAAATCTTAACCATAATTTGGCAGAGATATTTAAATTCAATCATCATAATCCTGAGCCTTCAAACCTGACGAAAACAAGTGAGCATTTGACTTGGATGAAGATGTAGAGTGGAACAGAGCATGGCTGTCCATCGCATCCAATGACTGTGAGTCTTGAGAAAGAAAAACCATCTGGAGGCTCCAGTGAACACTGGGCACCCTTCGAATATTGAGGATGTTTGTCTGATTTACTCAGCCTATTTAGAAGTGTTTGGACAACTTGGCTGGGGGATTGACGCTTTAATTAAAGATAATATCAAGAACTAATATTGCCCCTAAGACTTCGACCTCCTTGCAGTGTAACAGTCATGCTTCTCTCTGGGTAAGGCCATGCCCTTTTTAATGAATCTAGTTACCATACATATTTCCTCGCTTTTCACTCTCCTGATGCCAAGAGCAATGCGGAATTTTTTCAAACCTACTAAAGGGTTGGTCTATTGATTCTGACATAGACAATATCTCCCCACTATATTTATTAGCAGTGTGCTTTTATCTATAAATATCACGGGCAAGAAATAAAACAGTTTTCAATGACAGAAGGATTAGGTCCATACTTCTTTTACAGAACTCCACATCTTGGGAACACTGAGGCCCAAAATAGATTCTGGGCTCATAAAGGCCTCCTTTCTTTGTAGTCAGCATAAAGCAACAACATCTGCAGGGCAGTTTCTATGGGGGGGAACACATTTGGGCAAGCTATCAAAGACAGTGACGATCCCCTATGAGAAGTTGTAGGCGGAGGACTCTTTCCCTCTTTCCTTCCATCTCTCTACTTCTAAAATTCTGCTGCAAGCAGGACAATGCTAATAAAAGCCAGTTAATATCACCTGTCAGTGCTATCTTTAGAAGATCCAAAATGAGAAAATGAGAAAAGGAAAAGAGCTGACCATCTGGATCTACTCAAGACTCACTGGTGAAAAAGGAGTATGATTTGAGATGATATAAGTCACATACAATGACAACAAGGGAACACTTGAAAACCCAGTGGAACCGCAAAAACAACAATTCTACAGCATTAACTGCTTAGACCATTACAGAGTATTGTATTCATCATTTCAGTTTCCAAACGGTCATAAGTATAAAACTTTTTCTTTTTGAAACAGCTTTAAGTAATACTTCAAAATTTAACATGAATTGCCATGCAAGAATAAACAATGTTATTATGTACTCAATTTTAATACTTCTGAAACATTGCATGTTCCGAAATAAAATCAACCACTAATGTCTTATGAAACACTAAAACCAGTTGCCAACGCCAGCTATTTTGAGACCATAGCAGTTTCCAGCTTTACTCTGTTTTTGTTAACACAACATGCAGATGAACAGAAAAGCGCATTACCTGTCACAGAAGATCAACATTAAAATTAAATTGAGTTTATTTGTTCTTTAACCTGCGGCCACATTTCTTACCAACATTTCAGATGCGCTAATATGTAAATAAATCTTTGGGGTTTTCAAACTTCAATGTCTCACTGTAGATTATTTCTTATCTCCTTATTCTCCTATTTAATGACATTCACATGGGCTAAAGGAATAGACATACACGTCACAGGATCTTGTGGACAATGGGGCTAGTCCTAATTTCCATTTTGGCAGGTTTTGAACCGGTCACTTTCCATTCCCTCAAGCAAGCTATAAACTTTGATAAGATGAATGCAACCCATGCAGTGCGGCATGATGTTGAGATGGCTGGATAACTGATTTACTGAATACTCCAACTGTCCGATTTAACAGTGGATAACCATGCTTTGACTATCTGTTTACAGGAAAGCATAACCAAGGCAAAGATGGCAGAACCCACATTCATCTTTTTCCATGGCGTGTGCTCCTCTTGCCACATGGTAATAAGTCTTTAGCCCTCGAGGTGTTGCTCATTTATGTCCCTCAGGGCCCCCTGTGGCTGCTGAGGCCCACCAAAACGTAGTCTTAGAACAGGGGTGGGCAAACCGGTCCTCGAGGGCCGCAGTGGGTCCTGGTCTTTGTTCCAACTGATTCAGCACACACAGTATAACCAATGAGGTTTCAGTGGAGACAAGGAGCACCTGACTACAATCAACTGATTGCACTTGTAAGAAAGCAGATTGGTGAAAGGCTGTCCTCATGATGGGTATGAACAAAAACCCGCACCAACTGCGGCCCTTTGTGGAATTAATTGCCCACCCCTGTCTTAGAAAAAGCAGCCGGAACACCTGTGATACTTCACTATGGCCTTGACTCCCTCCCCCTTACTTCAGCCACACACTTCCAGACACACACTCATCTCCTCATCCTTGCAGTTGAAGATTTACTGTTTAAGAGTAGAGGCTGTCAGGAGGTTTGAAGCGTGCACTTTCTAATTCAAACAAATGCTGA
Source organism: Corythoichthys intestinalis (assembly GCF_030265065.1). Classification (NCBI taxonomy): domain Eukaryota; kingdom Metazoa; phylum Chordata; class Actinopteri; order Syngnathiformes; family Syngnathidae; genus Corythoichthys; species Corythoichthys intestinalis. The sequence continues at coordinate 33,853,563 of NC_080400.1, forward strand.
ACCATAGGTCACAGAATTATCATGGAAGCACAAGGTGTTTCAGATGGTTCACAAGTGTTCAGAAGGAGCGCGAGAGAGGCGAAATCTTCTCTATATCTGAACCACTTAAAGCTAGTAAATAAATAAACTAATAAAGTGAAAAATAAGCAAATAGTGAGATAAACCTTCTCCATTATCTGGTGCCACTATCAAGGCTAAGCAGGTGGCTCCAAGATGTGCTGAAGCAAACTTCTCATTTCGCAGGAGAATGCTCAACGTTCATGTGCTGTAGGGGTCAGCAGGTTTCATGTGGAGGATGATATGATACCTATATCATGATTCAAGACAGCAACAGTAAATATATTGTTCTCTGTTGCTTGACATGCAGAAGTGTTAGGCTTTAACAGAAAACAGAAAATATAAGAACCACAATCTTCATGTGCTGACTTCTTGCTTTATCCAATTTTCAAGTCAGAGACTGGGTAATATAAATATTCAAATAAACACCCTGAAATTGTTTTCAATTTAAATGAAACAGGAGGAGCTGGATCATCATAAACACAGTTTAAACATACATTATAACTATAGCCTCATCATACTACTGTCTTTCCACTGTATCTAACGTGTGTGGCTCAAAATGGCACTGTGACACTTTTCCATTGCCAAAAGCGCTACAAGATACTTTTCAACAATATTAACATTTGCTATGCAATTGTAGTCAACATGACCAGGAAAAGTGCAGGAGGTTGAAGAGTGAAAGCAAAGTAAGCAAGAAATCCAAGGCAGATGAAGTAAAGGTTTCATTAGTGGACTCAAATGGAAATGTCGTGTTTGTTAATTACTGAATATCAGGGGCCCTCAAATACCAATCTTGAAGGTCCACAATTGTTTTTTTCATACAAGCATGGGTCCATTTATTAATGTCGGTCAAGTACAAGGCAGGTCGAAGGTGGTAAATGTGGTTTTCTTTTGATCAAACAAAAATACAATGTACATTTTGATTAAATAAAACTACATTGACAAAAGATTTTCTTGACTTAAAATAAAAATAGAAAAAAAAAAAAACATTCAGGTACAATGTTTACGCATGTACACTAAATAATTGACAAGGCCTGTCATTAAGGTGCAAACAACAACTATTGACAGTACATTTCGTAACAGTAAAACACTGCTGGACAAAACGAAAACATGTGCTAGTATAGTACAGTACATGTTCACATGTCTAGAACATAAATGACAAGCTCTGTCATTGACAATTATTGACAGTAACTTTAACTGTAAAACACTGCTCAATGAGAGAAATGGCATTTGGGGGTCACAAAGCTGTTTAGACAGATCATCAGCCAGTACTTCAGTGCGTCTTGTGGTTGATGAATCTGGGAGTGAGATTTGTTTGATTTTTGTTGTCATTTCCTCCTTTTCTTATCATTCAAACATTGCTCCCATCCCTTCAGTCATGCACTCTTTTATTATTTCTCCATCAGAGAACGGCTTCTTATGTTTGGCCAACACTCACGACACTCTGAGTGAGCACTCCTTTGCAATTTGTTGTTGTGTCATAGATTTAACAATAACTTTGCTTGACTCTTGATATGACTGCTTCAATCTGTTAATTTCTTGCCTTCTCAATTCTTATTTAGGAGGAAACTTCTCCTCAAAAGAGAATTGCTCTTTAACACAATGGTGTGTCACATTTTCACTTTTAACAGCACAATTGTCTTTAAGCATATTAAGCACACAGGTTTGGTACTTGCAGTTGGTAAAATGGACGCATATTTGTCAGTCCATCCCTGATTGAAACGGCAATTTTCGTTGTCCGCTTTTCTTCTCTTAGTCAACTTTGAGCATGACATTTTGTTAGATTCGGTCTTTCACTGGTGGCATGTAAACAAACAGATTGCAAAGTGCGACTCGTGTTACACACTGCTGCGTCCGTCCACTCTAGCTAGCAGCATGCAGGCTCTCTCGGCCAATCAGCACATCCATGCACACTCTCTTAGCCAATCAGCCTATCCATGTAGGCTCTTTCAGCCAATCAGCACATCGTTGTCATAGAGATGACAACAGAAGTGGGAAAATAGAAGATAACTAATTTTTAACTAAAAATGAAACAGAATTTAGCAATAGATCTGCATTTCATACAAATAATATATATTTTAAAAAAAAGTTTTTTTTTCTTTTCTTTTTTTTTTTGAAAAGTGCCATTTGCTCTGGGTCCGCAGAGAGATGTGCCGTGGTTCGCGGTCTCCTAAATGAGGACCCCTGTTGTATATGATCACAAGGTTTGACCTGATTGATAGAGATATAATATCTGCATGACCAGTGCTGGAAACATATATTTATATTGATTTTCAAGAATTTTCCATGTTTTAACTATCATTGCAATTGTAAGTTTGGTTGCGCTGTTAAGAGGGCAAGGGCAAGTGCTCCAGCTTCACCTTATGTCTACCAATCCACGCCACTGTTTGCCAATAATACCGGTACACTATCATCATACCTGTCAAGTTGTACGGTTTCGGCGTAATTTGTACGAGTGAGCACTGATTTTTAAATGTGTACGCCGTACGTTCAAAATCCGTATGTTTTCCGTGCATTACATTTTTTTTTTCTCTGTTTGGATTTTGTCACCGTTTCGGCAACGAGACAATGTGCGTTACTATACATTATTACGTTGGTTGAATGAAGCGAGAAAAATCAGAGACACGGAGAGAGAAAAGTGTTTGTTGTGACGTTGTAGCACAATCTATGCCTAGATATCACACGCATATAGAACTACATGCAAAATGACAGACTCGGCGGCGTTAGTAAACAGCTGCCATCTGAAAGCAGTAGACTTCTCAGAAAGGCTTTGCTGTAGTGAACCTTGCTAGCGAACCTCAGTAACTTTTTTATCTAAAATACTCCTAAATCAGCAAAATCTTGACTTGAATATATCTTTAAATGATGAAACCGTTTTAAAACTTTCACATGTCGAAAGTAGACAGAAGGGAACTAATGCAAAAAAGGAGCAATTTTAACAACTTTAACAATTGATTCACAACATTAAATGACTTCCACACATAGCAAAGGTTACTATGTTTTTTTTGTTTGTTTGTTTTTAAAAAAACAAAAAACAAAAACAAAAAAACATGAAAGGTAACACCAGTTACTTTGCCAAGTAAATTATTGCTCTTACATTCAGGTAACTGAGTTACTAACTCAATTACTTTTTGGGATAAGTAATTTGTAACTGTAATTAATTACTTTTTAAAAGTAAGATTAACAACACTGTCCATAAAGATGAAGTCTGCAGAATGAAAAGTGATAAAAGCGGAGATTTTAATCAGTCAATTTGTTGCCGAACACAATTTGCCCGTAACTATTGCTGATCACTTCTCAGAATTAGCAAAATAAATGTTCCCTGATTCAAAGATTGAATCAGTAAATTAAATTAATTTTAGCAATTGACCTTTTTAATTTGTAATTTATAGTTAACGAACTACCTTCAAGTCAAACTGAATTGAGAGCTGACTTGCGATGAAGTGCTACCATCAAGACATGATAGAAATTACCAAAAGTGCTACTTACAATTATAACAAAAGTCATTATTAAATTTTAGTAATAATGATGTAGCTGAAGATATTGATTATTATTTGATTGCACGAGGTTATATGTTACAATATTACCAATAAATTCATGTTATTTTAAAAATTTAGTTTTATTTTTGTTTCATATTTCACGCCAAATACAACGTTGTAAGGTTAGTCACCAATTTGTAAGGGCTTACGCAAGGGCGTAGGTTTGGTCTCAACATTGGTAGGGACGATATAACAGCATTACCTGCATGTACAGTTTTTGCTGGGGACAGACATTAATAAGACCAAACATATGTGGGCTACATTTCTCACGAATGTGAAGCTAATTAATTGATAGGCTAAATGATCAATGAAAAATAAAGCTGTATTGACTTATACTAACTTTCATATGTATTAGTTCTAGTTATACATTGTTCGATTCAAACCTTTGTTTTCAAAAACTGCTGAAGAAACATTTTAAAAACATCCAGAATAAATGCCTGGATCTTTTTTTTTTTTTAATTTGGCAAATTATTATAACATATTTGAACAGAATTTAATTTATATTAACAGTCACAATATTCTCTAAAGGAATGCAAAAAATAAACAATTGTCTTAATACCACTCAACATTGTCTGTCTAAATAAAGAAATTAAATACAACTGAAAAAAACCTCTTAGTTAGGGAATACCAAAAATAAATAAGAAAAGAACCTTCCTTCAGGTAAAACACTACTGCTTTTGTCTACAAACACAACCGAACTTAACAAAAAAAAATGAAAGCTCCTTTGGGCTGCTTGAAGACCATATAAATAAAATAAAAATGAAAATTTGGGAGAAAGGGGTGATTCTCAGTTCACTACATTTCTCACAGTTTAACGTTAACAGTAGAATACATACTAAAGGACACTTCTCTCTAAGTAACTTCCTACTAAAGTTTTGCAGGTTAGCAATTTCATACAGTTTAATGTTATGTTAACTCTGATGCAGGTCGGACTTTCAGTAGCAAAATTAGTGGTGTGTTCCTCACCTCCACAACATTGACGTCTTTTTAGATTACTTACAGTGGTTCCTGCTGCTGCTGCTGCTGGCTGAAATAAAATTCCCTCGTCTTCGAAGGGGGGCGGAGGAGGCGGCATGTTGTCGACATGTTGTATTTCTGTCGGGGCTGTGAGTGCGTGTGTGTGTGTGTGTGTGTGGGGGGGTCATGTCATCACATGACTGGCACATTCAGCAAGTGAAAAGGGGATAAATGTCAGCCTGAACATGCACTCCTGGTCCTCCATAAATTCTATCCATACAACATATGGAAAGACAATCTAAATTACCAATTTAACTGAACTCATAATATAATGCCAATAAGGTTGCTTTGAAGTTGGTGGGGACAATTTGAGCATCCTGAAACGTTGGTAGTGTCATGTCCCTACCGTCCCAATGCAAATCTACGCCCTTGGGCTTACGTCACTATTTGTAAGATTTCCAACGGCCTCGGGTTGACAGGTATGCATCATAGACATATTAACTTGACAATATGTATACCATTGTGACTTTGCAGTATAGTTTCAGGGTCACAGTGTTTTTAATATCGGATTACCTCATTTGGCTGCACTATATAGTTAACAATGATCAGGTCTCATTTGATGCAATCATGCAGTACAATGGTACGCTAACTACACTAATACGCCGCTTTTGTGATGCTCTTAGATTTGACAAGTGTACTGTACTTAATTTTGTGGTTAGTCACGTTATTGCCTATTGCAATAAAGGAGAAACCAGTGGAGTTATCTTCCATCTTACTGACCATGAGACACTTGCAAGTTTCCACCTGTGCGCACGAAAGCAGCTGCTGCGTGTGAGGTGCATGAATCCACTCCAAAAGGGGAAAAGGGATTTGGAGAGGATCACCGTTATGATCGAGGGAGGGACTACATGTGTCTATAATATTCCTGTTCCTTTCCCGCCGGGACTCGCTCGGAGCAGGTAGAGCATCTCTCAATTCACTGAAGTCTTCAGCTTTCAAACTTCCCTCAACACATTCGGTAAGCTTTTGCTATTCGTAATTGAAACCAGTGAAAAGGCACGCAATTGTTATTGTTTTCAGGTTTGATTAATCTCTGAGAGTGTTCTGTTTAAAGTTTCTTGTCAATTTTCTTTTGCCATATTTCGTGTTTTTATTTTATTTTATTTGTTTATACTTGATCTGCTAGTCAGTGGCCAGTCACGTCAGCGTTTAATAAAATTTAAACACAGTTTAGGGTAAAAGTATTTGCTTCTCTTTTCGGCATTTAACTTGTTAGGAGCTGCGCATTTATCTCAAAGGCATTTTTTTTTTTTAAACTTGTCTCTCCTATTACCGCATTTCATCAGCGTCATGCAACTAAAAACCAAACGTTATCTGCACATTATTCTTGACGCAAATGATCCTGTTAAACATTTGTAAGTGTCTAGCGCTGTCTCATCATCCCTCAATGTGCCAGCCGCTGTCAAAGAACATGTGGCAATGTGCTTTTTACTCTCCCCCAAATGATAAAGTTAAGCCACGTGTTCCAAATCTTTTTCAACTCTGGTATTTGGTGCTGGTGCAAGTAGCAGTATAACAAATGAAAATGAATTGAGTGGGAGGGGAGGAAGCCTCAATTGAGAAGCTGTTCTAAAAAGGATTTTAGAGAGACTGGAGTGATGGGAATACTTGTAGCCTACTTTTATGAGCACTCTGTTTGGAATAATGTTGGAGTTCCAACTGAAAAATATTAATCAGTTTCCAGCACATTATGGCACATACAGTTTATTCATAATTTGTAAATTCCGTCCGTCCGTCCATCCGTCCATCCATCCATTTTCAACACCACTTATGTTGTTGCCTATCCCAGCTGACTTCATGCAAAAGGAGGTCTACAACCTGGCTGCCAGCAATCACAGTGCTCATGCAGTAGAGAAAGAGACAATTATTTACACTCCCATGCACATTGTCACTGGTTTGGAACTGCCAGTACGAAAGTCATTCGAATGTACTGCTGCAACATGAGAGATGGTGTTATATATACATCAATTATTAAATTGCTATCATTACCTTCATGGTATAGTTTGATTAAGTTGTCAAGTGTAACCATAAATAAAATCCGCTATATCAGGCGTTTTGGTTCCAATTTCTTGAGTGTGGACTTTGCGTGCTGTCCCCATGTAAACAATAAATAAATAAAATAAAATAAAGGTATGAATGTGAGCTTAAATTGTGGTTTGTGTACCTTGGGATTCACAGATCTATGGGTGCATGTACAACTGGTGGACAGAACAGTGACCAGAAAATACAATTTTAGATTTTAAAAATGGCTAAAATGCATGCAATTGGCTGATCACCAGTCCAGAGCTCTCGTTATCTGTGACCCTAATAAGGTCAAGCACTAATTCTGTATGTGTCACTGAGACAGCTGAAATAGACACCTTTTATTTGACAACTTCATTCATTACAATCATTTTAAATTTTTAGAATGGAAACTTGTGTTTTCAGTCCCTATCATTTGTTTAGCTATCCAAAAAAAATCACAGCATGCTTGTAGTATGTAGTACACCTCACTTGTTGGTGGCATTGCACTACACTTTATCTGCAGTATTAACACACTAGTATAATGTAAACGTCACTCTAAGGGAAAGCAATTAGTGGAAGTCTGAGACTGATTGTAACAAAACCTGAGGGCACATGAGGAGAACACTTTTATAAGCGTTTATTGTGACTCTAAAATGCATAATAAAACAAAAGACAAAAAGCTGCTTTGTTCCTCTTGAAATGTTTCACTTTTAAAATATTTTTGCACTTTCGAAAATTTCATAAATAATAAATTCATAGAGAGTATTAAGTTACAATAACACAGAATGAACACCTGCAAACAATTTTTCATGGTGAATTCTCAATATTAAACAGCATTAATGAAGCATTATTATATTACACCAGCGTTAAACCTGGACTTCTTTAAATAGCATGGGCAAAAACGGCATGCAGTTTTCTTCAGTGCCAATCCAGGTAGCCAGTTTCTGATGGATGGAGACACTACCATGTATACAGTATGATCACACATTAAATTCATATTAACGGTGTTTGTTCTGGTGTTGGTGACACAGTGACCTAATGGCTACCACATCACTTCCCTGAGGTTGGGGTTACGAACCATTGGTTCAGTCGTTCTGCAGGGAGTTTGCATGTAGGCCCTGTGCATGTGTGTGTTTTACATTATTAAAAAATGCCAGTTAGTTTCATTGAAGATTACACATCAATTGACTTGTGACCAAGTTGCTGCCCCTGCCCCTCCACCAAGGTCAGATGGAATAGGTTCCAGCACACACGCAACCCTGGTAAGGTTAGGCGGTATAGAAGATTAATGTATACTATGTCTTACGGCAAATGTAGAAGAGAAGGACATGTTTCCCATTTTCAAAACAATGTTAACGCATAGATGAGATGAGCTCCTTGTATACTGCTTTATCCATTCAGGCTCATAGTTTGGGCCTTTTCCACTGGACTTGGGGGGAAATGTGGATTACACCTTTGGCTTGTCTCTCCTGAATAAGCCATTGAAAGGGAATCGATCCAATTTTATTCAAGCTATAATACTACCTATGAGTAGATTTTTTTTTTTTTTTTCATCAAAAGCGGGAAAATAGCTGAAGTCCCTTGTCTCCTTTTACTTCCCTCTCTTATCTTTTACAGTTGCTCCCCCCCACCCCAAACCCACGCACACGCCCCCACATACACACACAGCACTAACAGTGTAAACAGTACGTGATTGATGGCTCGCCTTGCACTGCTTCATGTGTTGCTGTGTTGATCCCTTCAACAGGCCCAACCTATGCTGTCCGCAGCGTCCATGATGAGTTACTACATGGATCCAGTTTCTTCCTATCCGGCCCTTCACCCCTGTGACCGTCTGGCCGCAATGGTAAGACCCCTAACCTCATTCTCCCCTCTCATAAATTACCTTTGACTACCTACCACACAGCCAGCTGTGAGTGTAAGGAGATTATATGCTAGAATGTGAACTGATGTGTGTGTTTTCAACTTTCCATTCCATAATTATTTTGCCTTTCTAGTGTTGGTAAATGAGCATTCACTCATGTAGCGTGTTTTTTACCTTCAAGGCTCTCAAACCACTTTGACACTTTGCTAAACGATACTTCGACATGGTCACCAGGACGTTATCGAGCCCATAGCTCTGGGTTGGAGACAACTACTCTACCATTGAGCTATGTGAAAAATATCATTAATAAATTTTATTTAGTGAGCACTTTTGCAGATGCTTAAAGACGCTTCACAGTTAAAACAAAGAAAAGCAGCAAGCAACATAAGTAGGAAAAAAAATAAACAAAAACAATTACTAATTTAAAAGCTAGTTTATAAAACTAAGTTTTTAGTGTTTTTTATTTTTTAATTTTTTTAATTTATTTATTTTAATGTAGGAAGGTGTGAACAGGTGCCAATGGGTTTAGGGAGTGAGTTCAAAAGGAAGGGGGCAGCAACGGAGAAGGCTCCGTACCCCCAAGTTCGGTGTGTTACTTGTTGGGGCAGTGCAAGGATGTTTCCATTATATGAGTGGCGGGGACAGAGAAGGTCTGTGAGGTAAGGAGGGGCCATGTTATTCAGTGATTTTAAACTGTATCCTGCGTGTAATGGGAAGCCAGTGCAGGTTGCAGAGAACAGGGCTTACGTGATCCCTTTGGCGAGTACGGATGAAAAGGCATGTAGCAGAGTTTTGCATACATGTTAGCTCAATGAGGAGTTTGGTTTGATGTGATATGATATGATTTGATATGCTATGATATGATATAGTATCATTAAGAACCCTTACGCATTCTGTACTTCATGATTTTGTCAGAGATATTCTTCATTGCCATCGCACAATTACTATCTACCGACATGAACTTTTGCTGCAGAGCCATCCTCTCAGTGATCTGGATGCAGTTATTTCCAAATAATACAGAGCCAGGAGTAGCAGGGAACATTGGGATTCCTGGCAGGTGAACATTCAAAGGCTCCAGGCCAAGGAGCAGAAACACAAATGCCTCCATTAGTATGCAGAGCTTCAGCGCATTAGGATAAGAGACTGAGGTTATATGCTAATGGGAACCCCACACTTGCCTGATAGAAAACATGGAAGGTTACAGCACCACAGGTCTTAATTGGCTCAGGTGGTGAAGCTCGCGTTTGGAAACGAAGCGCTTGCATACGAGGGCAGACCTGGTCAGAAGGTGAACACAGCAGAAACTTGTTTGAATGAATGAGAATCATAAGCAGACATCATGTTTGTTTTGTGAGTGTCCTTCAATAGCTTGACAAACAGTCAGTATAAATTATTCTTATTGATATTTCATTTAATTCCAATTCATAACTTATCTCTTTCGACCAATGGTGGTCAAAATGTTCTCAAGGGATCTTTATAATGGCCAAGTTGCTTGTAATGGAGAAAAAAAGTAGTTAAAACATAAAATAATTAATGTGTGTCCTCTTACGGAATTATTTTAATTATAAAAATTATTATTCATCAGCAAAGACACGAGGGGTGGCCTTAAACTATACAATTTTGTGGGCATTAAAATGTGATAACATGAAAGATTACATAAGAATCTTCCCAGATTGTCATGCCAGATAACGTAAACGTGCTTCCACTACATAATTTTAAAAATTTGAAATGCCAAGCACTACAAGATTCTATCCAGAATGAGTCAGTCGCAAACATGATAATACATAATATTAAAAGATAGAAGCAGAATGACACATGCTCAGTATGTCACATTTTGAGCCAAAAACCGTGGAACACAGTTTACGAAAATAAGCCCCATTGTGTTATCGCCACTTCTCTCTCAATTCCAACCAACATTGTGTGGGGTCTTCTTGGATTCTAACTTTGCCTACTCGCTGACCACACCCCTAGGAGCTCGGCTCATCCCACTTAAAAATAAAAAGGGTTTAATAATCCACCCAGTCACGCACCCACCACTCTGGTAGCCATCCATAAAACTGGCCAGCTACTGATAAATGCTGTTGAGCTTGTACAGGTTACGATTATCTGCTTGACAGTCATTCTGACAGCCTGTCTTGTTGTAGGCTTCATTGTACAGAATAGTGATGTTTTGCCTTGGGACGTACTTTATATCTTATTTGTTGGAGGTTAATTATCTGATCTTTGTTTCTATCTCTGTTGACCATGAAGAAGGTGCGCATATAAAACTTTAAATTCAGAGCCTTGCCTTTATTCTCAGCTCCTTCTTTGCTACAACAGACTGATGTGGGGCCGGCATCACTATTACTGATGCTGCGCATATCACCTTGTTGATTCTTCGCTCCATTCTTCCCTCATGTGTGAACAAGATTATAAGATAATTGAACTGTCCCACTTGGGGAAGAATCTCTTTCCCACAATCTCTTTCCAGAGAGGCAACTACAGCTAATTTCCCAAGATTTGGAGGCTTATTATTCCATCTCGAGATAGAATTGAGGATCGCTGCTCATTGAACCTAAAGCAGAGACATTTAATACTGAGGCGACCAAACCTGACCCCCTCCACACCTCAACTGCACCAAGAAATTCAGTCCATAAAGTTTATGGTAAAGTGGTACTTAAAATTTTTGTGCACCCCTGTGTGAGTTGCCCTTGTTTAGCATATTCAGATAATATATTAAAAACTGTTTGACAACTTTCAGCGACTTGCTTTTTTGTGAATAATATAAAAAAAAAATTCTATTCAATATTGTGGGAAAAATTGTTCCCCTTGTTCTCATTGCTTTCCAACAGAAGCTACAACAATATCTATTGAGGCTTTTTGTTTGTTGACAATCGCAGCCTTAGATATGCTAAAAATGGTCAAGTGGCAATCGTTCGCTATCTTCTATATCCACAAAGAATGTCATATCTCGCCTACTCCCCTGTCAAATCTTGACTTCCCTTCAGTGCAGCCTCATATATTTCTGTGATAAGCTCCATAAGCAACACAGTGGAGATAAACTTAGCCACAAAACACAATTTATGATTTCCCTGTGTCTTGTTTGCACCCAGAGACAGAGTACAGGGGCTGCCATGGGTCTGCAATTGCATCTCCTTGCTTCAGTCCAACCCCAGCAGCAGTACTACCCTTCCCAGTCACTCTACGCTCATGATGTTCCCCTTCAGGAGGTCCCTAATGGACATGACATGTGTCCCACAGGTAAGAAGCGGTCATGAGCGAATTAATGCCTAACTGAGTTTAAAGCAAATTGCGCGGAACTTAAAATTAGCTACAACATTAGGTGCACAATTCAAATTCACCTTAGTTTCGACTGGCCCCACACGTTACACTTTTATTGATAACCATCACCTGTGTAAAAAAACAAAAATCAAAACATGTAAGATATGTAGGGTAATATGCCCCATCCGCAATGGCACCCAGTATATTTTTAGGATTAATCTTATTTGGTCATTTAAAGATGCCATTTTAAAGCAAATAAGTAACACAATCCTTGTGATTAGCAGGTCTGACTCCCAGTTATAAGGTCTCAGGTGCAAATGTTGGCCTGGGCCACCCTTTTGTCCTAAGTCAGTAGATCACTTGCAACCCTAATGACGTGGAGAAAATTGATTGATATTTAATGAAATACATGCGGGGAAATAATACTATCAAGTATGCTGTACTTTAGTCTTGTGTTCCATAACAATGTTTTTATATTGATGCCTCACCTGTATATTGCATTATTAGAGGAAATGAGGGGAGCATTGTGACATAAAATTACCGATGATAGTAGCAGGTAGCAGTAATACATAATGTACACGGTAAGAAAATACTGTAAATATTCAAAACAGTTCACGTTATTATATGTCTGGCCCTTGATCACTTTAAGGAGCTTTCACATGGCCATCGGTTGGAAATAATTACCCAGGTCTTATTCAAAATTAACATTGGTATCTATATATGTCAGGCACAAACAGAAAAAAAGAATGCATCCTAATATGTGACTGACATAATAGACTGGTTTGTTAATTATCACTAAAACAACATGGCATTTAAAGGACTCTTTTGGAATAATAACATTGTTTGATGTTTTGGCAAAACAACGACACACAAAAAAAGAAACAAACAGAATTAAATGTAACCCAAAAGCATCTGGTTTATGTTAGGGAAACTATAACAGCACATGCAGCGCTGCTGGAAATCAAAGCCAAAGAAAAGCAATCTCGATCATCTTCATAAATAAATCACGATCATCGTTTAATGTGATGCATGTGGTTTCACATGGTCTACAAGCAATGTTCATTGGTCATGAAGCCATCAAAAACCTTTCAAGACATTGAATTAAAACAAAATCAAGATTCAAAGCCATGGCTGCAAGCTTTTCAAATTGAGATTTCTTGCTCCATCAAGAATACACATCATCATCACATGAGAGGCTAAACACTACGTACAATCCCACTATTTAAATTTAATATCTTTGTCAAATATAGTTTTGTTTTCTTTCTGAAGATATAATCGTACAAATCTGCTAAAGTTACCTCCACAAATGAGCTTGTTTGGTTTTTATTAGCAGCGTTGTGCAAAAGCTAAATTGATTTTTCAAAAACTTTTATGAAAGGTGGGGCGTGCCTAAGGCCTCATTAATTATAGTTTGAGCTTTGCAGAGGAAAAGGGAGAGTTGCATCGTGAAGCTATGAAATCCTTCAAATATGAATTTGTGTTGTACAACTTGGAAGAAACTCATTTTGGGCTACAGTAACAATGTAAAAAGTATGACAAATTTTTGACAAATTGTGACTTTGATGTCTTAATACAGGGGTGCTCATTGTTTTTTGCTCCAAGATCTACTTTTCAAGGAGACGACCTCCTGCGATCTACCTTAACAGTTGGGTTGTTAAAAAACATATATACATATATAAAATCAACATCATATGTTGCTCACACAACATAATTAACTATGTACATTTAATTAAAATAAATACATAAATAAATTACCGTTGACATCGACATAATCGGCACCCCTGTCTTAATATTAAAACTAAATTCCCATAAAACTATGACTTATGACATATAAAATTGCTATTTTTTCTAACATTATAATTTATGTCTTGTAAATGTAGGACTAGACTTGTTTTTTTGTTTTTTTTATTACTATGTTTTTGTGAAAATTACAAACAAATCATAGCATCGACAGGGACCAAGCAAATTATTTAATCTCATTGTTATCATTTACTCTATACATTTTTGGTAAAATTTTGAAACAATTTTAAACTTTTGTCGTGTAAACCTTTTTTTTTCCTCTGGAAATTACATAACCATTCTTGTGAAAATATATTTTTTTTCCACTATATATCCTCCTGACTACCAGCAGTTCAAATTTGTCCTCTGTACAGGACATCTATAAACCTAAATATCTCTGACCCACTGCATCCAATTGAATTCCTTTCGTGCTCTATAGAGGACATTCAGAGCTTTCCAATGAGACCAAATGTGTAGGGGTGGGGTTTTGTTAACCTTTACTTTACCATGGAAGAAAATGGCTTCCGTCAATGCAAGCACGTTATATGGGAAGAGGAAAAGTAAGTGTTTAATACTTTTTATCAAACACATTTCGTCTTGAAATGCTGTTGGCGTTTTGTTTATAAGACACTTAAGAACACACTTAAGTGTTGAGTTATTTTAAATGCATTTTAGCAGAGTATTCGAGTGTTTAAAAAATGTCCTCTATATCAGACATTTGAAGTTATTTCGTCCATTTTGCTCTTGCCCAAATGACAAGAAAGGTCATTCTCAGAAGCAGAGAGAATTTACTGCGGATTGTTGAGGGAAACTCAGACATTGAGTTATCTAATGAAGGTGATCAAGAAATTACTATTTGAGGCAGAAATAGAGGAAGAAGAAAATTCAAGCAGGGCAGACCAGAAATCAGTTTTACAAATTGAGAAACTTCATCAAGCTTGTCAACGACCTTGATGTTTCAGATGAAGAAAAAACAAGTGATCTCATGTGGAGAATCAGGGCCCTCTTGACCAAAGTAAGGCAAGGACGTCTGAGTCTGCCAAGAACAGGAAAATTGTGACAAGCAAATGGTTCCTTTCACTGATCGATGCCCAGTGTGCCAGAATGTACCGGGCAAACCAAACCCAAGTAGACTGAAGGTAAATATTTGTCTTGGGTGCACCAACTGGTTTAGTTTTGGATTTTGTGGTCTAACAAGGAAAGACAACCTTCACAGTTACAGGAGGAAAGAGCATTGGGGAACAAGCTGTTCTTCAATTGACATAGTCTGTTCCCCAAGACACCCACCTGTTCTTTGACAGGTACTTTACAACAATCAGCTTCCTTGACACCCTGATGACAAAAGGACTGATGGCGACTGGATCCCTCATGAATAACAGGGTTCCAAAAGACTGCAACATCAGAGGGGATGAGCTCTTCAAAAAGAAAGAAAGAGGGTCACCAGAGATGGTTGTGAGACAAAGCACACCTGAACTTGCCGTCATAAAATGGTTGGACAACAAGCCAGTGGTCATGGTATCATCTGCTTTTGGGATTGAACCTCAGGACACACGCAGAAGATGGTCCATGAAATAGAAAAAAAAATTCCAAGTGTCAAGGCCACTGGCAATTGATGAGTACAACACCAACATGGATTGTGTGGACTTGGTCAATCGAATGTTGAGTTTTCACAGGATGGCCTCTCGCACTAGAAAATGGAGAGAGCGTGCCATTTTCCACTTTTTTGACCTGGCAATTGCCAACTCATGGCTTCAGTATAAGAGTGACTGCCAGTGTCTGGGGAAATAACACAGAAGTTCCTTGACTTCAAACTGCTCCTTGGAGAAGAATTAATTGCTCGAGCCCAAGCAGGACGTCCAGCAGGTGACAGTGAAGATGACTACACTCCCCCATGTCAAAAATGAAAACCACAGACAAATGCAACTCTGAGACACTATAGTGCTGTGCATCTTCCAGAGATGGTGGATGAAATACATGCATCATGGTGTCGCCGATCTGGCTTCAACAGTAAAACATACAGTCTGTTATGTGCTCCAAATGCAAGATTTTCCTTTGTGTTACCAAGAAAGGGAATTGCTTGTGAAGTATCCTACCAAATAAACGCAATAGAAGCAAAAATGAAACAAAAGAAAGGATATTTTGGAAAGTTATGTTTATGTTGAACCCTTAGTCAAGTTGACTTTTTGATATTTTCTGTTGGACTAACTTTTTGACAATTAAATTCTGTTTCCCCTGTATTGGGTTCCAATGTCCACAGTAGAGGACACATCAAAGCTTAAAAACAAAAGTAAAAATTTCAAAATTTCTTTTGCAGTATTCCAATTACTTCACATAGATTGGGGGATTTCAAAATAAATGTGATTGGACAACATTTTTTTCCCTGGTAGTCAGGAGGGTATGACGCTAACTCCTGGAATTACAATTTTGTTTCTTCACTGTACTGTCTAATAATTAGGGAATCTCATCAGGAGTTGACTGAGTGTTCTTCTCAATCTTTTTAAATTGAAACCCTTTTTTAATTTCATGCAACCAATTCCCCAAAAAAGATTTGATTTCCATCTTTTTTCCAAGGCAAAACACACATCTGTTCTTCGTTACCCCGAAATGGGTGCAATTTTCATAATAGCCCATTGTGAAAAAATTAGTGGAAGCAAACAAATGACTTGTTTTACAGTATTTGCAATTCTGACCTACATTTGAAATTTTTTCTCTTCCTTCATTCTTTTTTTTTTTTTTTTTTTTTTAACCAGTGCCACGTGTACACTCTGAGTTGTTCTGCCTGTGTTTGTTAGTGGTGTTAAACCACAATGCAATGCCTTTCCTAGATAACCCCGCCACCAATCTCCCCCTAGCTTTTTTCTTGTTTGTTTGTTCCAGCTTTTCTCCTTCCTTGTCATGGGAGTTTTGATTGAAACTGGAATATTCTTTCGAATGCACTTGACTCTCTCATCCTCAAGCCTGATTGATGTCACCAGCCTAGAACACACACCAAAATGCTAGTGTAGAGCATCTCGGCTACTTTCTCCTGTCACCTCCCTTGGCCAGTTGCCGAGGGTAAGAAGCTTGCAGAAGGGAGGGCGATTTACGGGGCGGGGCGGGGTTGGGGGCGGTGTGGACCGGGGTGAAGGGCGGATATCTTTTTCCCAAGCCTTTGGCTTGGTCTCTTGAGAAGTGCAAGTGTGTGCGTGGACATTGTGTGAGTGTTAGTGTGCATGTGAGCGAGTCATTTGAAGGGATTTTATGTTGTTTGTTGCCAGAGACACACTCCTTTGCAGCCCTCACTTCATTGCTCCCAGCACTTGAGCATTGACATGAACATTGCTAAATGGAAAAAAATAGGCCCAGTACTGACCTTTATTTTTTATTTTGGGGAGTTCTAATCCTGGTCCTAAATCCTTTAACATGTCCATTGCAATTTGAGGAGCTCTGTAACCAGAAAACACTATAGAATAGTATTTTTCAGCAACAGAAATTGAGTAGTTATAATACAAAATGAAATTTGTCTGAATTTTTATAAAAACAAATAACATCATTCAAACATTTTGTTGCCTGATGTTACACAGCAGCATAACAGAAGGATCAGATGATATTTTGCCCAGATTTTTTAAAATTGCTAAAATTATTATGATATTATAACCATAATTAAAATTCATTTTACAATCATAAAGTTGACTCCGTTTTCCTCCCTTATCCCAATAACATACGTGGTAGGTTGATTAAACACTCTAAATTGTCTGTGGGTATGAGTGTGTGCGTGAATGGTCGTATGTCTCAATGTGCCCTGCGATTGGCTGGCAACCAATTCAGGGTGTATCCCGCCTACGCCTACTTTCCCTCGCTCCTGCTGCAGCCGGTCGTCTTGGTTCATTTTGCCAGTCGCCCTCATCCCCAGCCAGGCAACTCCGACCGCAGCACCTGTCGCCCTCGTCTACAGCCCCGACTGGGTGGCATTCCACGTCGCACGTCTCGACCTCATGGCCGCAGCTGAGCAATCCAGTCCGCCTCTCTCGGTGTCCCCTTCTCCGGCCACGCTTGGGCGGTGCTGCACGACACGCTCCTCATCCTCCTGATCGTCGCATATGGTTGATGGGGCCGCGGGTGGCCCGGGGGACCATCCTGGATCCCTGGAGGGTGGCGATGGCCCCATTGCTGGGCTGCGGGAGGAAGGATGGGCTGCGCTGGCTCGCCCCCCCCCCCCCCCGGATGGGCTGGAGAAAAGTCGGGGCCCTGGGGTGGCACCCATGCAGCATCTCCATTCGTGTGCGGGACTATCAGATGTTAGATGGGACTCATGTATGACTAGGTGAAATAAGACACACTCAAGTAGGAAACCTCGGTGTCAGGATTAGCGAAGAGACAGCATAGAATAGGTTGCCAACGTACTCACACTCGCAAGGGATTTACACAAATACTGGGTTCTAGACCACATTGATGAGTCAGGTTCACTTCCACTTCACCCCTTCAAATCACTTATCTCTCAGACCCCTCCCCCCCACTTTCCTTGGTTATCAGGCCCCCCACATTGTGTCAACCGAAAATACAACTAGCTAACGATATCTCCAACATATTCATAGTTGGTCAGAGTAGGTGATTAATGTATTTCTTGTTGTTGTTTGTGCTTTTTCTGTCTTTCTCTCCCTCTTTTCCTTTGTTCCCCATAACCCCTTCTTGTTTCGCTGCTTTCTCCTAATAAATGTGGTATGTTGAATGATCACAATGGATCTATATCATACTCCTATGTGATACATTAAAACTGTTCAGATCAATCAGACACTCAGATCTCCATTCTCCATGTCAAGCCGCTGAACAGCACAGGTAAAAATAAGTAAATAAATAAATAGATAAATAAATAAATAAATAAATAAAAAGAAGTGCGTAGTCCCATGGAGCAGACATGTTTGCCTTGTGGTTTTATTTAAAGCAGCCGAAAAGCTTGATGTGCTGAAAACGTGTGAATACTTGATCAGATGCAATATTGTGACCAAATTCAATGCTGTTTGCTTATCCAAAAATAGCTGTATCGGATCGGGACAACACTAGTGAGAAAAAATTCTGAAAGTGAAATAAAACTAAATTAAAGTAAAGTACAAAACATTTCAAACATTCCTCACATGGTGATTTTTTTCCCTCTGTGAAATATAAATGGGGAGCTGTGAAAGTGACATGTTGATTGTATGAGAATGAGTGGAGAGCAGATGTTGGACGTAAGGGGACCATCTCATTTTTGGCAAAGAGCCTGATGTCACACACTGTGCTTCTTGACAGCCTGCAGCCATGCCACGGTCATGTTTACACTGACCCAGCCCCGTAATACAATCAAACTGACACTGCTGCTTCTATGTAAGAATTCCCACTCTGCATGTTTCCGTGTTGCCCCGTATTCCAACATGCGCAGTTCTGATGCTGCGTTCTCAAGACCATCCTGCGTTGGATTTAATGTAGGTGCAGATTCATTCATTAAATTCCCGCTAGGCACTCTGGTGAATATAACATTACAGCATCCCTCCATTCAGTAAGGCACTCATATACGTATATGGACAATCACACACGCACACACATTAACCCTTTTGCACCATTGTTGGTCCAATTAAACATGTCCTTCCATTTAGTCTACACAGCTGTGATATGGCACTCAGGGACCATTGGCCTGTGTTTTATTTGATGTGATTTGACAGCTGGACATTTAGAAGGGTGGGCAGGAGGGTGGGAGCTGCTGGTTTGGGAAAGTGCAGGGTAGTGGGTGAGGTTTCACATGGAAGTGAGTGGGCGGGATGGAGGTTGAGCAGAGTGGACAGATAAGAAGGAAAGTCAGAGGAACGGGATCAACGCTCGCAGTGGGAGAACAAGATTCGAGTGGGCTAGGAGGGGCGGGGGTGATGAATGTAGCATCACAGGGGAAGACTGGGGGGGCTTTGCAGGGCACGTCCACAAGGGTGCAGGCAGATTTTTTATTTCTTCAAGTAAACACGGGACCCGCGGGGTTCCAAGGGGGGTTATGGGAAAGGAGGAAACAGTGATGCTAATCAGGCCAGTGCACACTTCCCCCTTCAACAATAAAACAAAACAAGAGTCCAAACACGGAAAAGCCACAGACAACTGTGGAGGAATGTGCTGCATAGTTATTGTGCTTCCAGATTATCACTGGTCAGAGGTCACAGGTGTTCAGTCAGTTAATACACGTAACATGATGTAGACTTACTGTATTTGGCACATTACTGTACCTGGAGGGGTGCAATTGCTTGTACCCTCAATTATATGTTAGATCGTTACATTTTACAGCTTGGTAGCATACTTGTAGTACATATTGTGCAATGTTCCTTAGAGTATAATTATTAGTCCTAAGAGTACATGATCGTGAAGGACGCCAATGAATTTGTACTGAATTTACTGTATATGAAACATACTGAGGTGAAGTACATCATATATGCTGCAGAACCCACACTTAAGTATTTCAATTTATTGCATTACCATTTCACAATGATCTCATTATACTATATTCAACAGTTTTGGGATAGGGGTGGTTACGACATAATCCGCAAAGTTTGAATCAAGTCAACTGGTAGGTGAGAGCCATTAACAATAAGGTGTCTTGCTATTTCTGCACTAGGTTAAATTAAGATATGCTGGATTTTTTTTTAACACTTATCATCGGACTTGGCCACACAAGCCGCACAGCCTATGCATGTACATAGATAGAGACAGTGATCATAATAAATGTCTTAAAATACATGAATATCAGTATTAAAGTACAGAACACGGCTATTTTACAATTAAATTGATATAGACAGAGGAAATTAGTGAACGTCCTATTTAAAAAAAATAAAATAAATAATAATAATAATAATTATAATAACTTTCTCTACTTGTCATGGCAAATCACCTCAGAGCTGTCATAAAAGAATAAAACCTTGATAAAATAACGTTCAATAATAACAGAGTTCGTATAAAAGGGATCCAGGTGCACAAATTTGGGCAAACTTGTTGTTTTTTATTTGAATACCTTAGCACTAGTGATTGGAACACAAATTTTGTCTGGTAAGCTTCTCTTTCCTTGACCTACATACAACAATGAAGCCAATAATGAGAGTATTTAAGGTGGTAATTTGCAAGTGTTTCTCTACTTTGCATTTTTTCTGAAGCGTGGCATCATGAGAGCCTCAAAACAACACTTAAATCACCTGAAAACGAAGATTGTTCAACATTAAGGTTTAGAGAAAGGATACAAAAAGTTAGCTCAGGAATTGCAGCTGTCAGTTTTCACGTGGAGGAACATTGTGAGAAAGTAAAAGACCCCAAGCGCAGTTCCAGTTAAGGCCCGCAGTGGCAGGCCAAGAAAAACTACAGATAAGCAGAGGCAAAGGATGGTGAGAATAGTCACACTCAACCCACGGACCAGCTCAAAAAGAACTAAAACAAGAAGTTGCTATAGATGGTGTCATTGTGCATCGTTCAACTGCTTAGCAAACTTTGCATAAGAAGAACATGTATGGGAGTTTTTTTGTTTTTTTTTTTCAAGACAAAAAAACATATCTTACAGAAATGAAGGTGAAGGGTAATGTTATTTCATGAGAAACTGTAACTTTGGGTAAAGTATTTTTAACCCCAAAATACTGATGATGATTTTACAAGATGATAGTAATTATTTAATGATAATTAATGACAATAAGGCTGGCAACCAGTTCAGGGTTTACCCTGCCTACTGCCCGTAGTTAGCTGGGATAGGCTCCAGCACCTCCGCGACCCTCGTGAGGAAAAGCGGCTTGGAAAATGAATGAATGAATACAATATATGAGAATACATTTAAAAAAAAAAAAACATAAGTATACGTAACAGTTGTATCCTTACACTATTATAGAAGGATGATTCAACTATTTTACCCTCTTGTGCATTTTTGTCCTTTCTGGTATGGGCTCAATAATCCTTCAAATTAAGACATGTTTGTTGTGTTAATTTTGGTGGAAGTTCAAAATGGAGACATTTCATTAAGAAGTCTAATAATGACTTTAATGCAGAGATAAATCAGCATATTGACAATTGGTAAATTTGCACAAAAAAAGTGTACTGGTCGTGTAGTCAGGTTCAGAGGTCAACATTTGAATTTAGTATTTTAGAGAGCACTTTCATCCAAAGCAATAGCCAAATGTCAACAGTTCAAACTTCCTATTCCTTGAGTTCTGCGTGTTAGTTTTCTACAAAGTACACGTTTCTCAGTTCCTCATGATAAGACAATGACTAATTTAACACTGCAAAAGAAACATGCAGTACAAAAAGACTTGCTGACGATGACTGTTATGATCATATTTGGCAAGGTAGTTCCCCAGTAACTCCCTATTATTAAATACAGTATATGACCTTATAGATCTTTCCCATAAAGTGATACTGTGGCACCATCAATCGGCTGATAGAGCTGCCACTGAGCTACTGGATAGCATTCACAAAGATCCTACTGTTTTTGTGTTTCACTGTTCTGCACCCTGCGTGGATGCGTGCCCTTTAAACATCTGGGCCTGAGAATGAGTGACTGATTGATTAGGTGTTCAATGTTCTACACATAAATTTTGGTTTGACCAATGCCATTTTTTTCACATTTCATACTTGATCTTCTTTTGTTTTGTGTTATGATTTATTTCCTGTTACTTTGATTTACTCAGCTTTTACCTTTCAACTGTGTGCTTTTGTCTCCTTTATGGTAAATGGAGAGTACTTACAGTATATAGCGCTTTATCTACATTGTTACAATGCCCAAAGCGCTTTACATTAGCACACATTTACCCTTTCACGCACACATTCACACACCAATTGTGCTGCAGCCATGCAAGGCACTGCCAACCCATTGGGGTTCAGTGCCTTGCCCAAGGGCACTTCGACAGTGGGCAGTCATAGCCCGGAATCAAACCGCTGACCCTTCGGTCCCAGGACAACTCAAGCTACCAACTGCGCCAGGGCCGCCCTTATTTGTATCTCTTGTAAATTGGGTTGTAAATTGTCCTTTAGGTGTCTTAAAAGGCGCTTTATAATAAAATGTCTTATTGTGATTATTATTTGATGGGCATGAATACAGTTGAAAATATGCAATAAGGCATTGTTACCCAAAATAAACAATCCAAGTAAGCAGCTGTGATTCTTCTCAGTTTGAGGTGAATTAACGCACTTTTAAGTAAAGCCTAGATTAGCTTAAAATAATATTATGGAATAAATTAAAATGATGTCAGAGAGTTTTAATTTGAAAAGTAGACAATTTATGGGAAAAAAAAAAAAAAACTGTTCGTGACATGAATTTGACAAGATATTGTAAATAAGGTGTTTTATGAGATTAGAATCAGACTGCTCCAAGAAAAAGTCATAATTTAATGAGGTCAAAGTAGAGATTTTCTATGAAACAAACATTGAGAGTGTGAGAATAAAAGTTTGTATTTTGAGACATTATAAGAACACCTGAGGAGCGTGCTTGCCCTTCACAGGCTAACTCTTACCGGCAACAATAAGTCTGCAATTAATTAATGAGCCGTCAGACAAAAAAAAAATAATAATAATAAAATCGGGATCTGAGGATACAAATCCAAAATATACTAAGAAAACTTTACTCTCATCACTCAACAAATAAAAATATAGTAAATGATAAAAATGATAGTTATTATATAGTTGCCCTCCTTCAAGAAGAAGAACAAAGCAACTGAGCCCTCCCTTGTAGCAGTCTTAAAAAATGTAATGTAATGCTACTGTAAGACAAAGTAATTATTTTACATGGAAAAAACAATCTCACAAATTGAATTAAGTGGAATATTTATGAAAATGTGGGGATGAAATCATAATTCTGCGAGGAAAATTATCAAATTGAGCTTTTGTCGATCTGGTTTAGTATTTTTGAGCAATTAAGTGTTTTGAAAAAAAAAATTAACCTCATAATCAGAACACTTTTTTGTACGATGGCAATTAAAAGAAATGTACATTAAAATGTAGTTTTGGGTAGTGTGATGTTATAAGAAAAGAATTAAAAACAATCCAAAAAAAAAAAAAAAACTGGAGTTGCTCTCTCCCTCTTGTCTACTCCTTCCAATGTGCAACCATCATTCATTCAATGTGAACCAAATTAGAGCTGCTCCAGCAGAGCTTTATCTGAGAGCATGTCTGTAACATTATGGGCTTGGTGGAAAGAGAGGGAGGGCAAGACAGAGAGAGGGAGGTCTGGGAGGCAAAAAGACTCAGAGGGGGGTGGGGATAATTGAATTATCTGCACAATGGAGTGATGGGGGGCACGTGGTGCCGCTAATGGAGGAAGAGATGTCCTTTTTAGCGAAGCTAATTGATCAGAAAAGCCTTTATTCAGGGGGGCTCTTCTACTTTCCCAGTGCACTTATACTGCACACACGCAACCTGAGCAGACTGTGGAATGCTGAGGCACAAGGGAAAAAGGCACACAAGTGCATTAAACACCACTGGAAAGTCACACACGCCCATTCAAATAAACCCACTTTAACTTTTGCTGTGAATCAGTCAGCTAAGCCTTAGATCTCAGCAGGAGGGGGCATCAAGCCTGTGGCACCTTCAGACAGCATGGACCAGTGTTAGAGCTGCCACAGTGCCACTAGACAGCAGCCACAAAGATCCTACTGTTTTACTGTTACACTGTCTGAGCCCTGCATGTGTGTGCGTGTGTCTATTACCCATCTGTGTCTGTGTTGGGATGCCTGAGAAAGAGTGACTGATTGATTGCATGCTAAATGACTATTCACACAGAGCGAACATTGTCAAGCATGTTCTACACATTGATTTTATTTGGTAGGAGCGATGGTTTCACATTTGATACTTCTGAATGCAGACAAAAATATTCATCGAGCACCTCTACTCGAAAAAAACAACCCAAATCAGGCAGACAGGACTCTTCTGACTCTGACAGGAAAACATTCAGTTGGCAGGTGTATGCATTGCCCAAATTGAATAACATTTCAGTAAAATCTAGGAGGGGAAAAAAGCACAGGTGCTCTATTTGAAGATTATAGACGTACTGGAGAAACAGATGTGGCAGAGAAACTGCTGCATCAGCTAGATGTGCTGTGCTGCAACGTCAGTCAACTGTCAAAAAATGTGGCTACTGCCTTAAACATTAAGACACGATAACTCATTGCCTCTTTGAGGTTATTTTTAATGTACAGCAATTTACAATCCCTTTGTCAAAGCAGGAAATGACACTTTATCATCTCACAATGGTTGTTTTCCAACCTCGTGTAGTGTGATGTTTGACATTGTTGCCACAGCTGACAATGACCCTGAATGTCTGAAGTTGATCAGATTTCATGAATATGTGTGAACATACTGAAAAACAACTAAAAAAAAATAGGCAGGGCATTATTGTCAAAATGAGTAAAGATTGCCAAACCCTTAATTGCAGTCTTTATCTTACACTACTGTTCTTAATAAATGTGACTAACGGGTGAAGAAAACAACAAGAAAATGACAGCACTTTGTGTCTTCATTTAATTGTCACAACATTAAAACAGTCTTGCTTAATAACCCAGTTTGGGTGTGTAGTCAACCGATTTAATCAGTCCTGAATGGCACCGCTTGGTCAAAACAAGGCATAAAGAGACACTAAAGTAATTTTCCAATATTTTGAAGTGTTTCATGCACAATATAGGACAAAATGGGTGTGTGTCCTGTTTGAAGTGGTACTTGTGTGTTTTTTTTAATTTGACTGTAATTGCTTTCGCAAGTAAATTTGTTTTGCAAAAGTTAGGTTTTCAAATTTGTGTCTTATTATACATGTACCTGCCCTCGTCTTTCTTCCTCCACGCCCACAAATATTGGGAGTGCTGAGCACTGAGTAAAGATGTCTGAAGGTGTCCGCTTCCTAATTCTTACTTGAGGCATTCCATGTATACAGTGTAATGCAGTATTCAAATGTACACATATGCATTTGCTGTGGTTTAGTACAATGCTTTTGTCACACGACCAGTTCCTGTCTTTGTCACATTTTTCCCCGTGACCTCCATCTCTGCCACTATAAGCCGCACTTCTGCTGAAGAGCTGAAAAAGGACCAACTAAAATAGCATGAAAATGACATTCTTGACACTTTCACTGCAAATTATTGTGCAAACCTAGTAAAATGGCAAACAATGTTATATAAAATAACAATAATAGTTAAAAAATCACATTAGTGCCACTTTAATATGACATAAGAGTAAGGTGACACACTGCAACGCCACCATTAAATTTGCAAAGAAAATAAATCTTACTTTGAATTCTTTGTTGTGTTGTTGACATTGGGTTCTTTATTGTAATACCTGTGGTATATCTCATCCTTTATTTCATGTCATCCGATCATGAGACCATTTAAAAATCTACCGATGGCAATGCAACCATGCAGTGGTGGATGCTGGTCTTTCAATGAGGGAAAGCTCGAAAGTGTGTCCGCCTGTGAGTGCTTTGTGATGGAGGGGCTCAGCGGCACCCGCTGCTCAGTAGGGACAGAAAGTGCAGAGCGATAGTAGTCAGTCTCCTCCAAGCAGCTAAAAAAAAGGAATAGAAGCTTGATTTTTCACTCATCGTTTTAAAAAGACAAGGCGTCTCTAGGATGATTAGGAAAGTCTCCAGTTCAACTCAGAACAACAGAATGATGCTACCATGGACATTTACACCACAATATCGCCGATTTGCTCATTTTGCTGTCAATTAAAAAGTGATTCCGCCTCAGACAGATCATCTAATCATCATACATAAAGTTTGAAGTCTAGGCCGGTCAAGCCCTGCCAATAGACCCCAAGAGATGCAGAGCTTCCGATGGGTGGGATAAACCCAGCCTTTAGCCAATGAATAGTCTCGTTTAGCTTTAGTGGAACAATGTACTTTAAATTCTGGAGACTTTGCACTGTTTAAAGGACTGTGAAGCTGCGCGAATGATTGAAACGCAAGCTGCATCATAACCAGTAATAAGCTAATTCTGAACAAAAGTTGAGCGCGTTGTAGTGCATATTTAGTCAATGACATGTACAAACAACAATATACATTTGAACACTTATTTTTTAAATTCTTTTTAACACCATGCGGTCTGAGAGCAGTCGCCACTGGTACCATGCATGAAAAAGGGAATCAAAACTTGTTCATTTTGAAACACTTCATTTTTTTCATCACATTAAACTGACCGAAAACCAACACGTTCTGTGATGCAATAACCTTTCAGTTCTATATTATGTTGTCGCTGTTATAAATGTATGCTGCTGTAGAGACAAATAAAGCAAGGCGGGTTTTGGGTTGCATTAACCAATTTAATAGTGAGGACCACTATAAAAACACTAATTGACATCCCAAGGCACAAAAGGACATGAGATGTCCTTTTAAAACAGATACGAGGGAGTTCATTGATAGAAACAAAGATTTACACTCAAAAAGACTGACTACGATGAGGTAGGAGGAACTGTGTCTCCCCCTCAACCCCCCCGCTCCCTATCCATTCTCCTCCACTTCACCCCCTTGGTGAGGCAGCGCCCCACACCACAGAACCCATCCAACAGCACTCTTCCCAAACAAGGCTCCTATCAGGACAGTGAAACCTGACCCAGGCCAGCTAATGGAACCGGTGAAGTAGCACTGGTTTGAAAATCCATACATGATCAATATTCTCGGCTCCTTAGTCTCCATCCACACCATTCCATTTAGAAAAGCACACATGCATTGCTTGTAGTGTCCTATTGGTAGTCATCAGCCTTCAGAAAAAATGTACCAAAGGGTTGTTTACATATTGGGTGGATTTAAAGATGTTTTTATTACGGGAAAAACTGGGAATATGTTCTTACTATACCATCTCATGTTTCTAGAGACAAATTTTTGCACAAAGCATAGAAGGGAATTGTTTATTCTTTAAACTTTCAGTTGCCAAAGGTCTCTCCAAATCCTAGTGGTTTACTCAGAGCAGATTGTTTATCTTATTTATTTATTTATTTGTGTATTTATTTATTTATTTATTCATTTATTTGGTGGAGAAAGAGGCTTTAATTCGATAATCAGGAAGGCATGCATGTTTGAATTTTTCATTTTTGTAGATAAGAGAGAGGGGGCGAGGGCGAGTTTAAAAAAACTTGAGAAATGACTCTACAATCGTTGTCTTGTGCAAATGGATTTTGATCGATTATTCATGGTGGAGGAGGCCATACTTCGATTCGTATAAATCTTAGTATGACTAATCTCTTTGGAAAAACTTGCAGCAGTCACATTTTCTGTTTCTGCTGTTTCTGCCAGTAGTGTATACTTGTCACATATTTTAAAATGTCCTCAGTTTTCCTCATAAGAACAACCAACTGTATCAAAGTACTGTATTTCATTTCTTCCCATTTGTTAGCTGAGCTGAAAATGTTTTTCTCATTTACTGCTACAACGTTAAAAGGAAGTAATCAGTGTTTATGAGGGTTCAAGACTTCTGATGAAGACAGGGGCCACTTTTTTAAATCACCATTTTCAAACATATATACATTTTGGATGTCCCGATCGCATATTTTTGCACTCGAGTCAGCGTTACCTGATTTTGAGAATCCGCCTATACCGAGTCCCGATCCGATACCTAAAAAAACAGTGTTGTTAAAAAAAAGTTTTAAGCGTATAACTGTCGCACCATGGCTTCTTCATAATGTAAATTATTTTTAACAAGAATAAGGTAGAAACATGCTTGTCTTTTTTAAATACTTCATTGAGTGAGTCCATTCAAATCCACTCACGCTTTGACGCTCACGCTGCTGAAAACAGCCTCTCACTTACACAATGAGTAGCTGCAGCACACTACCTCTAGGGGGCACTTTACATGGCGACTCTGCGACACGAAGACGCAATGACTGAGTAGCAGAAATGCCTCGCGTGCATATGGTGTCGGCGAAGACGAAAAATTCTGAATCCTGCCTCCAAAGTGGAAGAATTCGATTGCGGGGGCTTGAGGGGGGCATATCAAAAGCTCCTGCCGCGCGGGACCCGCGCCGATAATGTCAGCACTCGTACACATCACATTGGGCGTGCACAGCAGTGCTATTAAATATTAAAAACAGCTAATGGCGGAACGTCGGCTTTAATTTACTGTTTTAATAATATTTTTAAATTTAAATATGTTGAATGTTTCCATCTTTGTGCCTTTTCGAACAAAAGAAAATGCCATTTCTTGGAGTGGGCGGGCATGTTGTCTTCCAGGCTGAGGAGGTCAAAGAGCATCATTCGCTGTCGCCTTGTAAATCAGCACTGCCCCGTAGGGCCTGGCATGAATATTACATCATTTTCATGCGGAATTGCGACATTGTTCGAATGGAGACGGAACCATATAAATGCAAATTTGAAATTTTTCGTCTTCTCGTAGAGTCATCATGTAAACTGCCCCTAGTGTTTAACAAGCTAAATGATGATTGACACATCTATGCCTTTGATGTTAGAGCCAGCTCTCTCAGACAGACACGCCTTATGTCAAGTAGGCAACAATATTCTCTATGCCGTTATTTCACTGTGTAAAGACATGCAGTTTTCATTGTCAGCAGCATCGACTCTACCATGAATGTCGATCTCTAGCTGTAGCGATGACGTGCTATATTTTAGCTTAACTTTTTAAAAGAACAATAACGCAGAAAAATGCTTGTCTTTATCAAATGTTTCATTGAGCGAGTCTACTCAAATCCTCTCACGCTTTAATGCTCATGCTGCTGAGAACAGCCTCTCACTTACACAATGAGTTACCACAGCACACTACCGCTGGTGTTTAACAAGCTAAACGATGATATACACATGTGCGCCTTTGATGATAGTGCTACCAAACTTCTCTGGCAAGATCAAAGTTACACCCCTGTCAATCATCGTTAACTTTGACAAAGTAATTGAAAATGTTATATGTACTGTACTGTGAAAGAAGTAATGATACAGATAACGTCATCTTTAGCCAGTCATTGTCTGAAAATGAATTTTTCGGTGCTCAAAATGTTTGATTAAGTACAGTATTCAAAATTATCCTTTTAAATTCAAGCTAGAGAAAATTTTATATCTCTTATGATAATTTGTATATTGGTCAGTACTGCATACAAACATACTTTTTCTGTTTTCCCCCAATTTTTTTAGTATAACTAATTCTAAGGTATAACAAATTATTTCGTTTTTTTTCCGATAAGAGAAAGATTTATACTTCAGAGTTGAAAAATCTTGGTAGGCTGTGTACAAAATTCATTCATTCATTCATTCATTCATTCATTCATTCATTCATTTTCCACACCCCGATGGTCGCGGAGGTGCTGGAGCCTATCCCAAAATGTGATTTAATAATTTTTTTGCGTACCACGCATTTAGATTTGATTTATGCTGTGTTGTCTTTATAGAGTACATAACCACATTTGAATGTGATGCATGCAGAATTGTAGGCTTTCTACCAACAGGTTTAGGAAAAAAGAAAATGTTTTGACTAATTATAAAACCTGTTTTATGGTAATCTAACCTTAGCGACAAGACTCACCATGCTTTTATGATTATAATGATTTTGAACTAAAACATGGACCAATTTGGAATATGTCAATAAAAAGGATCTATATAAACGTTACTGTTAAGATTACCCAAGAATTTCAGTGCTTTCTTGTAATGGAAAGCTACTTAACACTTCACACAGCAGGACTGCTGTTTTCCCTATGAAAGATCTGTATCATCACTTTCGGGAACGTGTAAACTTGTGTGTAATGACGTTTTTAATGGTTTGGGGGACTGTACTCACGCAAAGCGTGTGCGTGAATGAATGTTTGTGTGCGTGTGTGTCATACAAGTGCGTGTGTGCTTGTGTGGTGCGCTCGTAATTGAATTGTGAATCAACTGGCACGCCATTGCACCCTCCTCTTTGTTTTACCCTTCCAATCTCGAATCAACGCCGCTAAGCACCGCCCATTTCAGCTGTCGTCGCTCTGTCAATGCAACGCCCCTCGCCAGGGTTGGGGCGGAAGGAGTGAGTGTGTGCGTGAGTGTGTGAGAAAGAACGAGGAAAAAAGGAGTGTGGACAGGCTGTGTGCCGGGAGAGGCATAGTCAGAAAGAAAGTAGAGTTCGGTAGTGACAGAAATCAGATTTTTAGTTGAGTTTTAGAGACTTAAAAAAAGGTTAAAGTCAAAGGGACCGGAGCGCGCCAGCCTCCCTTCTCAATATTGAGTGATCGGAGTGCCTCGATTGAAAGCGGCTCTAATGATCATGACGGCAGCTGTCGATATGAAGCCAACGTTGACAATCATAAAGGCTGAGAAAATGGACGGTGAGTTGAGCTGTTAAAGTCTTTTTGTGTTGATGGTCTATGTTTTTAGCCACGCGGCTGCTGTCGGTACATCATTTATTAGTTTCGCGCTCAAGTACATGACGTTCATATTTCAGCGTCACGGTTGCTCAATGTGGGACTACGCTTGAGAAAAATGCAATCACGCCAGCGTCTTTGACGGTGATGCAATCAAAAGTAGCCTGCGTGGAATGAATCATGCTGTGACAAGAATGCAACAGTGGGAAAAGTTAGCACGTACATTTGTACACAAGTACGAATTGACTTAAGTATCCTCAGTCGCCAACTTGCTTTTACTTTTAGTGTGTGTTTCGCTCTCGCTTTGATCCCAATCTATCTCCATGTTTATCTCCCAATTTAACACTCATCCTTGACCCCGCCAAGGCTGCTGTCAGCATGGGAGGCTCGACCATCTCCTCCATCACCTACTCCCTGGTCCAGCCCCCCCCCCCCCCCCTTCCTCCTCCTCCTCCTCCTCCTCCTCCTTTAAGTAGCCCCCTTCATCTCTTCACTGTTTGGCTTTTTGAGGCAGGCTGAGGTGATGAATCTGCACTGTTGAGGTTGCCTCTCTGCTGACCCTGCTTGCTTGGAACTCTTGGCTTACTCCAGGGGCAATCCAGGGCTCATCAAGGGGGAGACCACAACTGTTGTCAGCTGAGTCTTGAGCTTTGTGGGTTTTAATCGTTTTCCGTGTGTGTGTATGTGTTTATTTTTAGATGTTTAGATTTTTTTGCACTTAGCTGTGGTTTTTAACCCAACATGTCTGCAGTTTAGGTGCATTTCCTAAAAGCAGCGTTTTGTTGGTGTGCATCATGGAAAGTTGCGCCCTACTTAATAAGTTAACTGTGATCTTATTGTCGGTTCCTGCACAGTGCATTGAAACACACAGATGCATCTTCCTAAATTACCTGGCAGATGATGATGACGTTAAAACAGTACAGTGCAAATTGCAAACCCAATTCATGTTTTCTCAATACGTGACTGAATGCATCCTCTTGTGCACATATAGCATTTAAAATCAAAATGAAAATAAAATAAAACAGCAAAAACATAATGGATTGATCAAGACAAACAGCTGCCTTGTCAAATCCTTGTCAGTTGAGTTTATAACTTAAGACATTCACATTTTCGATGGCCAAATGGGCATGTTCTTTGGAGACCTGGTTTTCCACAACACCTGCAAACACATGCTATATATAGCCATTAGAGATCGACCGATATGAGTTTTTCAGGACCGATACCGATTGTTAGTTTGTAGAGGGGCCGATAACAGATTTTTAGAGTAGATATTCACTTGAAGTAAAAGTAAAAATTGACGTAAAAATGTTTAATAATGAAAACACTGAACTTTTCTGAAATGCATAAAGAATGTTTATTGATTCACACAAGGAGAAAATAATAGCTCCAGAGGTGCCTGAATTTCCTAGGCTCAGAAACATCTCTTATAAAGTTAAATAAAGTTATAAAGTTAAAAAGGTTAAATAAATACCTCTCTGAAAAATGTTCACATAAAATATACAACCAGAAATAACAAATATATAACCCAGTTTTAAATGGATTTTTTGATATCGGCCAGGATATATGTCAAATTTCCAAATATCGGTGCCGATAATCGGTCAATCTCTAAAAGCCATAGCGCTAAGCTAAATAATTAGCTAATAACGTAAATGGTTTGTCGGCCACTATGCTGTAATATATTTTAATTTTTTTATGTGGCAAGTATTATAGTTCAGTTTAGCCATGTTTGCTGAGCACTAGGAGAGGTAACTCAAAACTTCCAGGGTTCAGGTTGTGTCCAATGACGGCCAACATTCCACTCAACAGTTTTTACTTCTCGTCAATGTTCATGTAATCAATTTCTTGCGACGCACAATTACAAGCGTGGAGGTCTAATACAGCACAGATTTTGAAATGGTTTACAGTGACCTCTGAGTACAAACATTATCCATACTGACAGTCTTATTATATTTTAGCCAATTGAATCCTACACGAGTATAAGAAAAAAAATTGTATATTTGTAATTATAAAAACTCCTTTTCTATTAGAGATGTGACCGAAAATTTGCCGCTGGAAACTATTGGCTGAAAATGGGTAAAATTATATCAGGTAAAATGTTTTGAAGACTGAGGTTTACCTCCGAGTAGTGTAAAGAATAGTGATCTTGTGATGACGTACTCAAAACTCGGCGAGAAGCAACACACTGGCTGATGCTGTCTTGCAAACACTCCTGGCTCACAGCCAACATGTCCGTGGTTTGGAAGTATTTTGAAGTATCAAAGAAATATGTTCGGATAGCAGCCTTTAAAATGTGTTCTGCTTAAGTGTCTCGAGGGGGCACAACGCCGAGGATTTTTTCCACGTCAGGTTTCATCAGCCACTTATCTTTCAAACACTATGACGAGTATAAGAAACTCTCTGAAACATAAAAAAAAAAAAAACTCGCTCCCATCATACTAACTCCATCTGTGGCGGTTGTGCTTCGGTTTCGGGCAAGTGTTTGCAATATCTGGTTTAGGCCAAGATTTTTGCTTTTGGTACATCCCTAATTTTTATTGTTGTCTGCCTGCTTGTAGGATCAGTGTATATTTTGTGTGTGTGCAAAACATGTAACTGAGGCTGTCTGAAAGTTTATAACAAAAAAAATGCTAATTTGGCAAAATTGCAGGGAAGTCATGGTTCTTGCTTGCTAGCACTGTCCATACACTTGCCCTTCATAATAATATTACCCTTTTCAAAATTAAAACACATTTTGCATTGTGTCTTCATAAATCCTTAATGGGCCAATCAAACACTGTGGATAGATATGGCTCGCAGGCCATATATTCCTGATTTCAGCCTACGATGTTAATTGAGTTGAAAACTTGCTTGATGTCTTTAGTGGACCGCGGTTTCAAGAGGTCTCATACAAATCGTACACTAGGTAATTCAGATTGAGAAATTCCTATGCAGTCATAACATACTGTTAGGTTAGGATGTTTGGGTTGTGTTAAAAGGGAACACTTGGGATCTCTTCATTTTCTTTACTCCAACGTAATATTTGAAATAGTTGGCAATCATTTGCTGTGTTTGTCAGTTGCATTTTCTTGCTCTTTAGGTTAGACTTTACGGTCGGGGTTTAGCGACGAACAGGAATGTTCCTCATGATAATTCGTCATGCATGGTGGGATAGAGGAGAGGGAGTTGAGACTGTAAACTTTTATCTGATCAAAACACTGTTGTAAATGGCATGCCTGCAGAATAGTCTTGATAGCCCTCATAAGACGTCCGTTTCTTCATTCGTGACGCACTAACATAAAACCAGGAGGTTGTACCCTCTTTGGTAGGGACCGTAGAGATTCGCCAGAATAAGGTGTTGCACAAGACTCAAACTTTCTTTGGTGTCAGCACTTTTTACAATGTGCTGCCTGTGTAATATAAGCAAATGTTAGATTGTGCTCACGGGTGCCTGGAATTTTTTCTTCAGTTAATCGTCAATGAATTTAGACGATGCAAATAGGCCCATCATTTTAATTTTGTTTTTATTAGCTCATATTTTCATTAAAACATATGTATATTAGTCACGGAATCAAAGCCTTTCCAGTCATTTAAAGGCATTTGCATTATTGGAAAAATACTTTCTGAACTGAATGTTGCAGTCATTCATAACCTTGAGATGTTAGTACCTGTTTTGCCCTATTATAACTTCTTCTCAACAAATGCTAGAATACACAATATTCTAATTTCCTGACTGTCTCAGGAAATTAGAATATTGTGTATTCTAATTTCCTGAGACAGTCCTGTATATATACACAGGACTGTCTCAAAAAATTAGAATATTGTGTATTCTAATTTTCTGAGACAGTCCAGTATATATTTTTAAGTGCATTCATACAATTTGCAAATGTGTTTACTAGAGGCGTGCAATTTCCGATTCTTAGATTATTCGCAATTCGGCCATGGAAGATTCGAGAACGATTCACAAACATCCAAATCCCAATTATTGAAATATGTCAAGTAAAGCAGAACTAAAACACAGTCAGCGTGGTCTTCGGGATGCAATGAGGAAAGGACCGAGAGTAAACATCATGCTTGTTAGTACCCGGGTAATGACAGTGCTCAACTCACGGCTCTGGCTCAATTCATGCTGCTATAATACCTGACTGCTGTCGACAGCCGCTATAAACTACGTCCAAGTACTGTTAGGGGTAGATATCACATGTATAAAGAACTATATGCGAAATGACAGACTCGGCGGCGTTAGCAGCACATGTATAGAAAACTAGATGCAACATGAACAGACTTGCCAGCGTTAATAAATGGCCGCCATCTTAAAGCAGTAGACTTCCCTGGAAGATTGTTGTAAATGAACCTTCAAAGCGAACCTAATTAACTTTTTATCTAAAATACTCCTAAATGGGCAAAATCTTGACTTAAATCTATCATTAAAACAGTCTTAAAACTTTCACATGTCGAAAGTAGACAAAAGGAAAGTTATAGAATAACGGAAACAATTTTAACAACTTTAACGGTTGGTTCACAACATTAAATTAATTGAATGTAGTTTAAAGCTGCTGATACAGAATGGGGACTTGAGTATTTTATTTACTGTTTTGAACTGTTAACTTGATACTGAAATAGTCGTTTATTTAAGCCTGAGAGGATTTTTGTACAATTTTTGTAACTAATATACGATACATTAAATCCAGATAATTGCTGGGGGTGGGGGTCCGTCAATAATTGATTTATAATTGAATCGTAGCCCAAAGATTCCCACCTGTAGGGTTGACCCACCTTTCTTTAAAATGTAGCGGTACTGTTGTGTGACATCAAGTTGACATTTCCTTCATTGCTTTATTATCCAGCCTGGCATCATTATAAATGTGTAATAATTAAACTGAGTATGTCATATCTTAAAGTTCCCAAGCAACTCCAAGCCTTAATCATTGCTTATAAAACTAACTCATAAAGCAAGGCGTGTTACGCCAACATTCTGCTAAACAGCAAGCATATGGTTTGAGGCAGATGAAGGCGTTGCGTGGGTTGAAAGAGCCGTAGACGGTGCAAGGTGTGGCCAACTAACAGTTTTGAGCGTTTATCAAAGCCTAAAAAGTTCAGATGAGATGTCTCTCTAGACAACCTCTATTTACTTTCACGTTACACAAATGAAGCATGAGCATGAAGAGAAAATACTGTATGTACCTTGACACATGAAATAAAACTAGCTTTTCTATTTTATTTCCAGTGGTTTACACACTCACCCACTCAATTGGCTTTTCCCCTTCTAAGTGTCCTTCTAAGTCCTTCAATTTTACATTTCATCACTATCATGTAGGTTGTAGTCAGCAGAGGTGGGTAAAGTAACCAAACATTTTCCTCAAATCAGAGTCGCGTTTCTTCAAAATAATATTCCTCAAGTAAAAGTATTCATCCGAAAAATGTACTCAAGTACATGTAAAAAAGTATGTGGTAAAAAAACACTCAAGTAATGAGTAACTTTGTGAGTTATGCTTTCAGTGTGATTTTTTTTTTTTTTTAAACAGTTGGTATATTTTTTCTCAGCGCATCATCTATATCAGGGGTGAGCAAGCTATTCCTCAAAGGGCCGCTGTGGGTCCGGGTTTCTGTTCCAACCCATCAAGAGGAAACCTTTTCACCAATCTGGTGTCTTGCAAGTGCAATCTGTTGATCGCAGTCAGGTGCTTTTTGTTTCAGCAGAAACCTCATTGGTTAAACTGTCTGTGCTGGATCAGTTGGAACAAAGACCAGGCTACGGCCCTTGAGGACCGGTTTGCCCACCCCTGATCTATATGAACTGTTATCATTATTATACTGGGTTATAACCTAATACATGACCATATTAGCTCCAAAAAAATGAACAAAAATCAAACTAGAAAACTTAAACAATACTCATCCAAAGAGCAAGCGTGCCCTCTCGTGAAGAAAAAACTTTTCCTTCCATTAATTGAAATGCAGTCTATCGGAGTCAAATAAACCGCTGCCAAATAAAAACTGGAAAAACGTTCAAACAAATCCGCGCTTGCGAGTAATGTTGACTGTATCAAATAGTACAATTTTTACGCCGCTTTAAAGACACCACGTGATTGAACAGGCCAGCGTGATCATATGATTTACGACTGAAAACCTGCATCTGGTTATGTGACTGTATCTGTTACGTCATGTGATTATAGTTGCGATTACGGTTGGTTTCTCATCAGGGAAACTGGTAGAGCCACTGTCGGCATCTCAAAAATAAAGTTGAAATAAAGAATAAAGAGGAAAAATGTAACAGCTCTAGTGTAGCCCTAAGTAGTAAGTAAGTAAGAGTAGCGTTTCGTCCTCACAAATCTACTCGAGGAAAAGTACAAAGTAGAGATGACCCGATCCGATCATGTGATCGAAAATCGTGCCGATCGTGCCATTTTTTAAGGAGATCAGAATCGGGTGAAAAGGATCAGATTTGGGTTTTTAATTAAAAATATATATTTATTTCGCTGCAACATGCTCGCACAGCATCTAACTCACCCTGCTGCTTTTCTTGGTCACCAAGTAGATGCTTTTTAATGTTAACGATGAGTGACCCCTTTGAAGCTTTGATCTTGCCACAGAAGGTTGGGAGTGCCAAATTTATGAGCACGTTGAGCTTGTTAAACACAAGCAGGAGTGTGAGGCTTTCTCAGCAGCGTGAGTGGATTTGAGTGGACTCACTCAATGAAACATTTCATACAGACAAACATTTTTTCAATTGTTCTTGTTTAAAAATAATTCAGTGGGACAGTAACAATTTTAAAGTGACATTTGTTTTTTTTTTTCCCGAACATCACTTTTTTTTCGAGATTGGATCAGGACTCGGTACCGGCAGATTCTCAAAATCAGGTGACTTGGGTGCAAAAATATGCAATCGGGACATCCTTAGTAAAAAGTATGACGTGGTAAAGCTACTCTCAAAAGTAATTTTTTCTCAAAAACTTACTCAAGTAAATGTAACGGAGTAAATGTAACATCACGTGTTACTATCCACCTCTGGTAGTCAGCACTTTGTCTCACATAGAATTCCTTGTTTTTAACCCTTGTCTCACGAAACTTGACATCAGCTGTACCTCAGCACCCCAACAGAACCGGTAGCTTTTGCCCAACACAGATGACAATCAGTTGCAAGAAAAAGTATGTGAACCTTTTGGGATTTACATGGATTTCTGCTTACGTTAGTCATAAAATATGTTCTGATCTTCATCTAAGTCACATCACTCGACAAATACCCTCTTCTTAACCTTGCTCACAATAAAAACCTGAAAGATCACAATTGTATTCGACATAATATGTAAACAGTCAAAATGCAGGGTAGACAAAGTACAGTATGTGAAAACCTAAGCTGATTCTACAAAAGCTAATTGGAGCCAGGAATCAGCCAACTTTGGGTTTAATCAATGTGATTAGACAGGATGTGTTGATTGAAGCTGCCCTATAAAACACTCAAAAGTTGTGAATTTGCTGTTCTCTAGAGGCATTGCCTGCTGTGAACTATGTAGGAAAATCTTCGATTAAGTAGATCAGAGCGTATTTTGTGACCAATTTAAGCAGAAATCCTGTACTTCATATATTTATTTACTGGTGTATATACTTTTTCTTGCAGCTGTATACTGACCAAGCTATCTGAAAAAAATATCAAATTAGTTTTACTTATTGTCAAATCTCGATTTTTTTTTTAAATCTTGACTTTTTAATTTGTTCTTCTGAATTATTAGTTTTAAATATTTTGCAATGCTCTTGAAAGCACTTTTCAAGATCAATATTTGAAACTACAGATCCTAAATCATTAACTTATTCGGTCAATGATGAATAAAATAAATGAAATAAATAAAAACTGAAACATACAGATTACAGAATAATAAATAAATACATTCAAAAACACAATGAATGCATAAAAATAATAACAGTGGATCTCGAATGCATAAAAATAATAACAGTGGATCTCAAATTAGTGTCTTGACAGTTCGTGTGACTATTCATTGTTTTTGGAGTCCTTGAGCAAGATACTGAACCCCACGTTGCTCCTGGTGCTGCGTCACCAGTAGTTGGATGGCGAGATAGTGTAAAGCGCTTTGAGCGCCTTGAATGGTGGAAAAGCGTTATATAACACCATTTACCAAATACCATGTTACTGGTAGCACGTGGATTGTATATATTAGTATTAATGAAACAGGTTTTTGATCATAAAGAATTATAAAGTGTATTTCAATGCACAGTTTAAATACTGTAATTGTCTATGTGTGCAGAAGCAAACAGTACCTGATAAAGAAAAATGTGTTGTATAGGTGGCACTGTCTGGTTTAGTTATTTTAGTACGCCTGGTTTAGGTCGGTATTACGAAGTAGGACGAAAATATTCTTCCCAGAGCCAAGAAGGTCAGTAAATGGAAAGTTTTATTTATTTATTCTAAGACAGTGTTGACATTAATAAAGATGACAATCATGTGGGTCAAGAGTTAAGCCCTCACTTAAAAAGGTTAAAGACATGGCAATTTCATTTTGCTGATGTAGCTAATATCTAGAGATGTCCCGATCCGATCAAGTGATCGGAAATCGGGCCAATCTCGCCAATTTTTCAGAGGATCGGAATTGGGTGAAAAGGATCAGGTTTGATTTTTAATTCAAAAAAATTGTTTGTTTCTCTGCATCATGCTCGCACAGCCTCTCAATCTTCCTCCAGCTGCTTTACTAGTTTACTAAGCAGCTGCTTGTTAAAGGTAACAGTGAGTGACAGCTTTGAAGCTTTGATCTTGCCAGAGAAGCTTGGGAGCGCTACCTTGAAATGTGCCGAAACTATGAGCTGATTGAGCTTGTTAAACACTAGCGGAAGTGTGCTCTGGCAACTCATTGTGTAAGTGAGGCTTTCTCAGCAGCATGAATGGATATGACTGGACTCACTCAATGAAGCATTTAATAAAGAAAGCATTTTTATAAGTTATTCTTGTTTAGAAATAATTCAGTGGGACAGTAACTTGTTTAAAATGACATTTTTTAATTTTATTTTTTTTTACCAATACTTTCGTTTTGTCTCTGATCGAGACGCAGTATGTGCAGATTCTCAAAATCTG
The DNA here is from genome assembly GCF_030265065.1 of Corythoichthys intestinalis. Classification (NCBI taxonomy): domain Eukaryota; kingdom Metazoa; phylum Chordata; class Actinopteri; order Syngnathiformes; family Syngnathidae; genus Corythoichthys; species Corythoichthys intestinalis. The sequence goes on from NC_080400.1 coordinate 33,893,413, forward strand.
GTTCCTCGGACTCGCGTGCAAAAATATTCAATCGGGACATTCCTACTTCTAAAACTTCTCCAACAAAGTACATGCGACCTTTTTGTCTAATTGCGTACTATTACTGACCAAATTCTTTACTGATATATTAGATATCTATGACGAAAACACAATTTCAAGAGAAATCGCCTTAGATATGCTTACCGGTAGTTGTCTTTTATGAAGTGCCATCACCAACTGATGGCGTGGTATCCATATTAAGTCAATACCTGACGTTTTGTAAGTGTGTAAACAGAATTCTTTTTGAAGAACTGAAACAACCTTCACCACTTCGCGAGGTCATTGTACACATAAGATGAATTGGGTTAAAGTGGCATTGGAATATTTGTTTAGCTGTATGTTCACATACTGTATCTCCAAATGAATCTAAAGGCTACTGCGCTATAATCATCATTTCAGAATAATTTCTGCCCTAAGAGAAACACCTCTGCCTTCACACAAATCCTTGTGTGTTTAATGCATAATTGTACGGTCAGGTAGTCATTTTGTGACTCAACAGACAACAATTTTACAAGACGTGGTCATTTGTTTTCATCATGACCAGTCACACTGATAGTGTGACGCTAATGTTGAACCATTCTCCCTAACACACACACGCTGTGATGGGATGACTCAGAGAGACAACAAGAAGCAGATTTGATCTTAAATGAAAAATTCAAATCAAACCCATGTCAGATTGCAAAACACTGAGTTGTAATTTTCCACTAATCTGCCAGACTTGTTTTTTGTAACTTTTATTAGCTTAGCTGTTTGGTTTCAAGAAAACTACTTTTTTAAATTTTAAAACCAGCACATTGAGAAAAGTTGCCTGATATTTTAATGTTTTTAATATTCACAGTCTTCAACCAAGCTTAAAATAGAAGAGTTGCTAATCATCTGATGCGAAAGCTCGTTTGCCACTTAGCCACAAGTCATTTTTGGTCACTTTAGGGGAGATAAGAAAGCTCGGTGATATACATTAGTGATTGTAAAACAGAGGCGGAATGTTAGGCATGCAAGATGAAAACACTACAACATGGGGGAGGCATTTATTTATCAACTGTCCATCTGTGGCTCATAGCTTGCCTTCTGCACATGCATACTTTCCCACCACTACAAATAGGGCCTGAGTTTAATCAAGACATGCACAAACATACACAGGTTAAGAGGGGTGCCATTTTGGTTTCAACTGGTAACTGGCATTTGATTGAATTGTTTTTACACCATTTGTTGAATCCATTAATTGTTTTAATGGTGGGAGAATCTGTATTTAAATGTTCTTAACTCTATCCTCAATAACTTACTGTTGTGTATTTATAGCATTTTACTTGATGGCTGAAGGGTTGTGGCTGTAGAACAGGCCTGTAGCTCAACTACTCACAGCTTACATGGTAAGATCTAGTTTAGACAGCAAGTTTTTTGAACAACCCCTTTTGATGCATACATAATGTTTAATGCAATTAAAGTAATTTTTCAGTCTATCAAATAATGCAAAAATATAGTCTATTTTCTTGAATGTTACATTTTAATCCACTGGTCCATTAACTTTGGGGGGGGGGGGGGGGGGGGGGGGGGGGGAATGATGTGGCTGCCCCAAATAATACACATTTATATAATTAACCTGGTTGCGGCATTTATCAGCTTGAAGGGAAAAATGACCGTGTTTTGTGGAAAATGCAACTTGCAGAATAAACTGTTTGTCAGATGTGTCATCTGTTTGGTTTAATGCCCAAACAGTTCCCCCAGAGCATCCCCTGTTTGTTTACAACAGGGAAGGAGCCTGGACTTGAACCACCTGCATTCTACAGTAGAACACTTGATGTTTTTTTTTCCTGCTTATTGTAAAAGAATATGCCTCTGGAGGATTTTAAATATTGAACTCACTAGAGCGACGCTGGTAATTATAATGTGACACTCTTTGCTCTCTCTCTGCTCATCACCTATTACAATTGTTAGACAACAAAATACTTTGGAAAACAAATAAGGAATATGCTCATATATGTTTAAAAAAATAATTTTGAACTTTTGAAACATTTGTGCAAATATTAGGGGCGATACTTATTCTTTGATTTACGATCTCACGTTGGTTCAATGAAACTATTGGTGAAAATGTTTTAGCATCTCTTAGGCTAAGGACAGTGAATAACAGAAACGGTAGCACTGCAGCACCATAACATGATTTGAGGTACTGTTGTAGAGGAAGTACAAGGACAGTATGGCAGCCGTACTGTATTAGTCTCCCTTATTGTCTACTTCTGTAGCCGGCATGTCTGCAGTGGTGATGATTCGGAACAACTCCAGTTTCATTGCCAAAGACAGATGTCAGCAGGAGTGGCCTCTTGCTGCACAGCCTCTGTACATCACCACAGGCTTGTGTGTTTCAACAAGACAGCCAAATCCAGTGGTTGCAGTCTAAGAATAAAAGTACTGTTTCAGCATCATGGTCTGTGCAAGAGGGATGGTATATCAGATATAGCCAAAACTGTCCAGCGTTAGGGGCAGTCTGGCCTTAGTGCTTCTATTCCTGGTCTTTGAAACTGATGGAAATCTAAACAGCTGTTTGAACAAACAGCTCTCTCAGAACCAGACTGCCACACTACCCTCCTCTTCTTGCTCCATTGCTGCCCCAAGTCGGCACTTAATCACTCTGTGGTGCTGAATAGCCCCCCTTCATGTCTGTGGGTTGTATGAGATCATGGTCTTAGACCAAGGGTCCTGCTAGGATCTCCATCAAAAGATTATTCCAGATACAACTGTCACCTCCGTTCGACTGTGGGTAGATGCACATGCCTTAATGAGCCAATTGTAGGACTTTGGCATTACAATAAGGCATCTCTTCCTTTTTTTCCTATATCCACTAGAATTATATTCATGTTGTATATTCAGAAACACCTTAGTGGTTGATCTTAAGTATTTGACCGTTACTTGAACCCACAACTCTCCCTAATGCCCACAGGAAGTGAACACTTAGCCAGGGGAAACCGACTCTTTAACAGTGTTTTGAAGACCAAAGAAGAGCATAAAGAAGCAAAGGTTGGCTTTTTGCACCATTTATCCTTTTTTTCCCCGACCAAAATCTGCTCTTCTGACCAAATTGCAGCCATTCTCTGAATAAACTCTGCATTGCTAATTATAGCTCAGTTGTATGATGAAAAACATATTGGCCCATTGTTTGGGGTTTGCTTTCATGCAATGTTTCTGTCATTACATCACAAAAGCAGAGGCTGCAGTTTGGCTTCATGAATGAAGTGAGTCTTCAGCAAAGGCTGGGAGATGGCACTGCTCCCTCTGTGATGTCACACCATAAACACGGAAAAGTGAGAGAGCATTGAAAGACCTCCCGTTCATGAGATCAAATTACAGGGTGGTGACTCATCCACCATACTTAGCGGTCCTGAAGCACCCACCTCCCCAGGATGCACTTTTCTGTCTTTTTCAACCCTGCCCTGCGCGTGCCTTTTGCAGACCCAAATACTGAAGAACCCCCTCCCCCCCTCAATTTTATGCCCACTCTTTTGTGCTTTGTCTAATTTAGTCCATGGGTGGATGTCTGTATATATTTTAGTTTATCAACTAGGTCCTCTATCTGTTGTTGCAATAGGGCTTGGTTGGAAAAGGTGTAGAGCTTATTTGTGAGATTCTCTCAGGGAAAACCGCACAGTCAGCAGCCTGCCCATTATTCATATACTGACAAGAGTCGAGAGTTAATCAATGCCTAAACAACTGACTCACTTCTCCGAATAGTTGACATAAAAAAATGAAGACCATTCTATATGTTCACCAAAGTATTTTCCACCCTGCATCCCGACAGAGCCACGCCTACATTTTGTAGGCTAAGTGGACAGAACCACACTGCCTAATGTGGAAAGTGATGACTTATGGATGCTTGAACTTATTTGACCATTGTGTCTCTAATGGGACTTGCAGGCTTTGAAATCCTATCAGGGCATCATACTGCCTCGAATGATGCTAGCTTTGCCTCTTTCACTAATGGATGCATGCTACACATTAGGTCTCTGCTGCAGATAGGTTTCACATGGATCATACTCGGAGATGATTGTGCTATTATCATTAGTCCTTGAGCATGGAATATGTTCTAGTTGAAATGGCACACCTGTCTTAAGTACAATTCAAAAAGGTTTAACAAATCTAGTACACATGTAGAAAACAATTGTTTCCTTTAAATGACTGGCAAGTGGCAACCTTTGTCAAATAGTGATGAACTCCATCAAAGTGTAACATTACAAATATGGCTTACTAGAAGTATTTATTTCGTCATCTAGCTCAATTTTGTCATCACAAGTCCATGAAGTGTACACTGAGGAGGAAAATGTCATCCTAACATTGATAAGAATAAATTAAAAGTGTTTTAAAAAGATTTTCTGACTGAATAACAGCAGCGCCCTGAACATCTACTGTCAGAACTTAATTGGTTAGCTTTTACTTTAATTTTGCAGCACATGCCAATTTCCCAAACTTTATGGTAGGCCTGTCGCGATAACAAATTTTAGTGGGCGATAAATTCTCTCATAAATTATTGCGATATGTGATATTATTCGCCCCCCCCCCCCCCCCAATTTTTTCTTAACCATTTTATAATATCACAGTAACAATACAGTATATATTAATAATACAAAGTAATATTAAGTTAACCCATTGAAACGCAATAAACGTCTACTCTTAAATTCAAAAATACTTTTTAAGAAATCACAACTAAAAACAATAGACCATGCCTCTTTTAAGTAAAAGAAAACAATATCAATACTGCACAGAAACGCAGAATAATGTCTTTTTGAAGAAAAAAATAAAAATTCACTTCAATAACTTAAGCATTTAGGCAGAGAGGCATAAAGTTGTCGTAGCACAAACAATTGCACTTCAATAACAACAGAGAAAAATAGATTAATTAAGTAGAAGTATGCAGGACGCAACCCAGTAAATGTTAGGCTAGTTTCATACTGCAGGTCTTAATGCACAAATCTGATTTTTTGTCATATCTGTTTTTTTGGCGTGCCCGTTTAGACTGCCTTTGTCCATTGATACCGTTCAAGTATTACGCATGCACACTAATTCGCAGTCCGACACGCGCTGAGCAAGAAGACCCGCATGCGCAGGAGCATAAAAAAAAAAAAAAACACATATACTACACATGCTGGCTGTTATTCGTCTATTCGTCATTCCAGGGCGATCATATTTTGATTTCCAAAAAGAGGACACAAATAACAGACATAAATAATCCCCATTTAGGCTTATTTTCAAAGTTTATATGGATCGATAGCATGCCCGCACTGTCCGGTCATGTCACACACACGTACGGGCAGTTTGTCCCGACTCTCGGCCGTGTAAGCAATGTTGAAATATTGCTCATATACCAGTAGAGCAGAGAGAAAACTGATCATTTTCAGGCTTATCCTCAACCCATTTTTATTTTTTTTTTATGACTGTTGCCAAGCCCGACCCTTCCCCAAAAGCCGTGTTCAAGGCGAGCTAGGCGCTAACGGACAGCTGCACAGCTACCGTAGCGCACAGTCTCTCCTGCTCTTTGATGATGTAATTGCTGCATTAATTCCAATTTGGGAGACTTACCGGTTCAGACCGCCGCAACGTTCTGGAAAATTGTGGCCCAGATAGAATTTAAACCACATACGAAAGTGACCCAGATTGGATTTGAAATGGTCCACTTCAATGCAACTTGTCCCGTTTAGACCGTCAAGTTAATGCCTCACTCGATTCGGAAAAACATGATAAAATCGGATTTGTGCATTAAGACCTGTAGTATGAACGTAGCCTAACAAAACAGGTTATATACAGCAGACCAAACAGTGACGAACAGTGAAAAATATATACCATCTAACACAAAAAGTGTTTAGAGGCCATCTCTTTATGAGTTTAGGTATTGCGGCCCATCACCTGATGAAAACTATGGACACACAATGAAGCTTCTTGAACACACATTTATATACACAAATTGAGAAGACTGATTGTGGGGGAAAAAAATATATAGCATTGGAAAAAAAAGTATTTTCAAAAATATTTACAATAAACAAGTTAAATTTTTTTGAGGCATGCCACTCCGAAAAGCTGTTTCGTCCTGGAATTCCTTGCCTTCCAATAATCTTGCACAGTTGGAAGTGAAACCAAAGACATGTACAAGAGGAGTCCAATAAATTTTTCAAGCTCCTCCGCTGTAGTGTCTGTCCACACAAACTTTTTCCCAATCTCTTTTCGGACTCTGCCATACTGGTTTGTGTGTTTGCACATATTCATCATTGTCGATGAGGTGAAGAACAGGTCAAAAAGTTCTTTTGGGGTGTATGCATGTTCACGATTCACCTGAGGTCCTGGTGGTCTCCGGGGTGTGAACCGGCTGCACTGTGGGGCAGTGTCTGTGTCTTGCTCTGTGCTCCATGGCACAGGTGCAGGCTGAGCCAGTGGTGATCGGCTTCTGCCGCGCTGACTTCTCCAGCCTCTCCTCCGCTGACATCTCATCGCTCTTCCGTGATGACCCCTTCTCCCTCGTCCTCTTTCCATTCGGGCAGTGAATGTAGATTTTTCATTGTCACTATAAATGTACATGAAAAAAAAGTCAGTATTTATGAAAATAATAAAGTATAAAATAGAAATATATACAGCAATAAATAATATTGGAAATCTATATGTATGACAATAGAAAGAATACCATAGCAATACCATAGCTGATGAATATGTGCTACATCCCTAATCTTCATATAGAAAGAAGAACACAAATTATAAATTCCTGCCTGGGATACACACAGTGCACGTACGACTTTGATCTGATATGCACATTTTATTATTATATACACAAACACACACTTATATTGCATCAAAATTAACTTTGTCTTGCAATATCAAAAGAAACTTTCAAAAGAAACTTTTTCAGCATTAAAAAAATAAAGTGAGTTGGCTTACCTCTGCTCGTCGATGGCGTCACCCACGTGTTCAATCCGTCACTATCTTCACTCAAGGACTCTTCCGAAGAAGACGATGATGACGAATTTAGACCATCCTCTTCAAGTTGATCAAAAAGCACAATTGCTTGCGCTAAATTTAGTTTTCCGTTCATTCTCAAAGTCACACAAAGTCGCTGCTTGATCCAAACGGCCGTCGCTCGCCACCTCGCTGCTTCAGAACACTCCTCCTTCTCGTTCGGTGGAACCTCGCATGGCAGTTTTATTTATTAAAAAAAAAAAAAAAAAAAACGCATTTTGTGCTTCCACTGTGACTTCGAAAGGGTTCGTTTGATTTGTGTTTTTTTCATGGAGCTTCCGTTTTGAAAAAGGACAAGAAATGATCGAAATATAGACATAAACAAATGATCCATGCAGCGTTTTAATGTTTTTTTGAGAGGACAATAAAACTATCAAACTTAAATGACAATATCTCACGTTTTAGTTGGTCGATTGACTTCAAATACTAACGAGAGTAAACCGCAACTTCCGCACTTTAAAACGAGACCAACCAACGGCATGTGGGTGACGTAATTAAAACGTGAGGGCGCTTCAAAGACGACGTGCGCTGAGGACGCGCCGGCGCATCCTTCGACTCTCAAGGGTTAAACCACTACACAACTAGTTTTAAAGTGTCTGATCGCGAGTGGAAACACACAACAACAACAACACCAACACAAAAGATGATACATACAGGCGTTGCCTCTGTAGATATTTTACAAACATTAACAAAGAACGTAGGCTCGTAGCAGTGTTTCCCTCTCTCACTAACTCGCTCACTCGCTTGGATGCTTTGTAGCTGCACTTCTTCTTCACGTGTAAGAGCGCTCTTCTTCACGTGAGCGCATTCTTCTTCGCGTGAGGAAGCGCAAGGGCACCCCCACTTGAGCGTGAAAGCACACTAAAAACTAAAAGGCATGCATTTAGAGCCTAGTTCGGGCCTAAAAAATCCAGCCCGACCCGACACGGCCCGCTGGTATTGAGGCCTGACCCGGCCCGAGCTCGATCACTTAACTAGATTTGCAGGCCCGAGCCCGAAAAACCCGATTTTTTTTTTTTTTTTTTTTTTTTTGAGTGACGCGGAAAAAACGCAGCAGCAGCAATTTATTTTCATTTCTTCGAGTTGGCAGAAAAAAAACGCAAACTTTCTTAATGTTTAAATAATCTACATATTTTTTTTAGAATTATCAAAGCATTCACACAACGAAATAACGCTGGGAAAGTTTGTTAAACATATTTCTGAGTGTGTGGGATATTGTTCTCACATGGACGCGCCTCTCTGACAAGGAGAGGGAACAGGAGAGGGGGGCGCCTCGGCCGTGCGCAAACGGTAGAGGGGGAAGACAAGAAGGAAAAGCGGCCGGCGCCACGGCGTTCGTGCACACGCACAAGCAAAAGCGCAATACAGAGAGACTGCTCTCCATTTTTTTTTTTTTTTTGTTTTTTTTTTTTTTGAGTGACGCGGAAAAAACGCAGCAGCAGCAATTTATTTTCATTTCTTCGAGTTGGCAGAAAAAAACGCAAGTTTTCTTAATGTTTAAATAATCTACACATTTTTTTGAGAATTATCAAAGCATTCACACAACGAAATAACGCTGGGAAAGTTTGTTAAACATATTTCTGAGTGTGTGGGATATTGTTCTCACATGGACGCGCTTCTCTGACAAGGAGAGGGAACAGGAGAGGGGGGCGCCTCGGCCGTGCGCAAACGGTAGAGAGGGAGGACAAGAAGGATAAGCGGCCGGCGCCACGGCGTTCGTGCACACGCACAAGCAAAAGCGCAATACAGAGTGCTTGCTCTCCATTTTTTTTTTTTTTTTTTTAAATAATTTATTAGTCCGGCATGGCGGCCCGACCCGACCTGACCCGAACGTGAATGCTTAAATTGTGGGCCCGTCGGGTCGGGTCGGGTTCGGGTTCGGGCACAAAATCTAACCTCTACATGCATTTCAATATAATGTTAATAATTATTATAATTAGGGGTGTAACGGTACACAAAAATCTCAGTTCGGTATGTACCTCTGTTTTGAGGTCACGGTTCTGTTCGTTTTCGGTACAGTAAGAAAACAAAATGCAAAATATAAATGTGCAAGTTGTTTATTACACATTTTTGTGCTTTCAACAATAGGAACATTAGCCTATACAAAGCTAGAATTCTGCTCAAAAAGTAGCGGGTATTTAAAGATAATCCAACAACAATTTGCCTTTCAGACCCCGCGTATTGGTTAGCTTTCTTTCTAAAAGAAAGAGGAAAAAAGAGAAAAGCAATCCCAATGACAAAGATTTTAACATGTATTTTACAAATGCAATGCCTCAATGAAACCTTTTTTTTTTCTTATGAACGGTTTTCAAAAGCTTTATTGGTGGATTTTCTCAATTTGAAGCGCCACACAGAAATTAATAAATTTAATTGTGTAAGCAGGATCTTTCGATTATTCTTATTATTTAATTACAGGTGTTTTAGCTCATTTCAATGTATTTTATTTAAATGGGCTATTATTTATTTTATTATGTGTTTATATTTTACAAATGTGATGTAGTATTCATTTATATTGTACATTTTATGTTGTATAATGTTAGTTCTTATGTGAATATTAGTTTCTACTTGTTTTGTTGTGGTAGGAGGGTTTTGTATTGAACACGGGGCCGTGTTGGTTATTATTATAGCAGAGAAGACTGCAGTAAATCAACAAAGACAAGTCAGCTGTGCCCCGATCTACCACTCAAGAGATCTGATGGACTCAAAAAGTGGGTTACGATTGTATATTAGTTTGAAAATTGACCAGATCCACCGTATTTTTACACGAGTGACTTCCGGCCCGATCCGAGCTACTGATAGTAGTATTGACGCAGGAGGGCCGCGTCTCACGTCCAATAATAAACTCTGCTGTTCTTTTTGCGTGCGTCGCGTTGAGCCGCTTCTGGGGCACATCTAACACGCGGCCGCACTGCGACTGGTGTGCATTGGCTGATTGACTCGAACGCCAGCGTTTCACTGCGTTCTTGCGGCGGCCACCTTGTCGCGCCGTTGACGTTTCTGGGTTATACTGTCCTACCGTGTTGGTCCTCATTATAGTAGAGAAGACGGAGTAAATACTTCAACAAAGAAACTGTAACCCGATCGACTCACAGCCTCGAAAAGTAAGAGTTATATTACGTCAGAAACTCGTTCGGTACGGCTCTGTTCTGAACCGAGCACCATGTACCAAAACGGTTCAGTACTATTACATGTACCGCATATTGCCAAAGGCAGAACAACAACCTATATGCCAATATACACCTATTTTTTTTTATTTCTATAAGAAAGATGTTTCAGTAAAATGTTACACATTCTTGTGTATTTGCCACTTATTTCCACAGTTAACATTGAGACCTTGGGCCTCTTTTGACCTCGTTGTGAGTTTGTAAGGATGTGACTTCTGATTAAACAAACTCGATGCCATTCAAAACGTTTGTTCTTCTTTTTCCCCAAATTAAAATCGATAAGAGAATCGATAAAGAATTGAATCGTTGAGCAATATCGATTAGGGAATCGGAATCGTAAAAATCGTATCAATTCCCATCCTTACTCGCCATTTTCATTTGGTTTAAATCAAAATATTCCCACACCGGAGCTGTGGTGTTTGGCTTGGAAATCAGGATTTTCCGTCCAATTTAGTCTTCCACACTCTGCTCGCTCATTGTTGTACGCCCGACAATGCACTCGGCCCCACCTCCCCCATTGAATGATAGTCACGCAAACTCAAATTTATAAAACGAACATACGCAGAAGTCAATAAAACAGAGTGGATCCTCGTCACAGCACATTGCGCTGTTGGTAACAATGAAGCCTAACTTTTAACAGCACGTCCGCCGCACATCTGCTGCACGCGCGCGCGCACGCACGCACGTACACACACACGTGACACAATTAATCGTAGCGGGTAAATTACCACCTTCATTTTCATTTACAGTGGGATAAATGGAATTATTGCATATTGCGACAGGCTTACTTTATAGAACTGCATATTTGAACATTTCTGGTCTGAATTCATCTTAAGGACTTTTGAGGACGGCATAAAATCCCCAGTTGTTACTAATGTCATTACTGCCTTTACTTTTGTCATTATTTACATTGGAGCTAATAAGGGATTATGCAAATAAAAACAATCCCTTTCATTGCAGTTTGTTGTTTGCCTTTACTATAGCCCATATTTCTCTCATCACACAGTTTTTATTGGCAGCTCTTAGTGTTGCATGTGTTTGATGGAGAATTTTGTGTTAAAGTGGGTTCAAGAAGTATTTAATGGCAAATGAGGACGGAGAGGCTCAAATTCAGACTTAACTCAACTCGATCTAGTTTAAATAAAAGGCCACATTTTGCTGTGGCCTTTACATCAAAGACTGAGCGCCATCTCAGCTTGCAAAATGTGTATCATAGTCCTTTTAAAAAAACATGTTTTTGTATTCTGAGGCTGCATATGTAGTTTTCTTTCGATTACAGTTTGTTCTCAAATGGAAATATAGGATAGGAAAGGTGTGTGTCATCTTATAATTCCCCACAACACCAATGTTAATTTAATTGGTATCAAATTATATTTTATATTGAAATTTACAATTTAGATCACCAGTTTGCCATTTCACAGTGATGCTTTTTCAAGATACAGTGGTACCTCTACATACGAAGTTAATTCATTCCAGGACCTTGTTTGTAAGTCGAAATGGTCATATGTCGAACAGGATTTTCCTATAAGAATACATTATAATTCCATTAATTCGTTCCACAGCTTAAAAACCCACACAAATACTGCTTTTACAATGGCAAATAGCAATTACAAAGAGCAAAACAAATACAGTATTAATAAAAATCGGAATAATATATAATAATAGTAATAATAATAATACCTGTAATAATGTAACAAATCGGGTTCTAATGTAGCAGTCGAATTTTGTGTGGTGTACCTGAATGCAACGCGGGGCTGACAGCAGAGTGAGAGAGTGCAGTTGTGAGAGTATTTCTTTCACATTTAACGTCCGATTGTTGCGGCTGTTGGCGAGTTCTTTTTTTTTTTTTTGTACAAGTTCTGAAATAAATGATTAAAAACCTGACAAAGCTTGCGATCTCTTTGGCGATGGTTGTCACCTTTACTTATAAAGACTGGCAAACGGAGGTCTGAGGACTATTGTCAAGCAGTTCACGGAAGCGCACCCCATGCTCATATTTTTCCATTGGAAAACCTCACCTTTTTTTCTTTTTTCACCACCTGCTTTAACATTCTTGGAACCCATGTTGATTTCTCTTACAAGAAAATCCGCCGTATGTGCATCTTGCGGGAAAACAATGAAATTGCGGCGCTGTCATAAATCGTCGTATTTCGAGCATTTCGTCGGACTTAACAAATAGCGAGTCAAATTTTACGTTGGATGGTGACAAGATCGTGTGTCGAAGCGATTGTACGTCGAGGTACGACTGTACTACTAGGGATGGGAATCGAAATCCGATTCCAATTCGGAACCGGTTCCGAGTGTTTCGAGGCCTCGACATCACAATGAAAAAGCCTTAACGATCCCTTTAACGATTCCTAAAGACGCGTATTGCGTCGTGACGTGTCTTGTTGTCCAGACGCATCAAACTAGCATGGCGCCAAGAACCACTCGCTCCAAAGTTTGACTACACTTCACCAGGAAAGCGTGTGAAAATGAAAGGTTACGACGGGTAAGCACGAGCATTGCAGCCATAAACATAACAATGACAGCACGTAGGTTCAAACGCTCGAAAGTGTGTCTTCACTTCACGAGGAAAAATTACAACAAAGCGACTTGCAGTCATTGCAAGGTGGATATTTGCTGACTTTATTCAACCATCACTTGAAGAGTGAAACTAAGAATAGAAATGAAACAAATCAATTTCGTCCCCAATAACAAACAGGTTTGCATCAACGTAAATCAGTGATGATGAGCTGCTAATAACAGTATGGTTAGCATTCGTTCGCTAGCATTAGCACATTGTTCAAACCACTACACAACTGGATTTAAGTGTCCGATCGCGAGTGGAAACACAACAACAACAACACAAAAGATGATACATACAGGCGTTGCCTCTGTAGATATTAACATTAACAAAGAACGCTGGCTCGTAGAAGTGTTTCCCTCTCTCACTAACTCGCCCACTCACTTGGATGCGGCATTTCTTCTTTGGGTGTAAGCGCGCTCTTCTTCACGTGAGCGCGTTCTTCTTCAAGTGAGGAAGCGCAAGGGCGCCCCCACTTTAGCGTGTAAGCGCCACAAAAACTAAAAGGCATGCAATTCAATGTAATGGTAAAATAATACACGTTAACCCACAGTCCCCAAACTGCGGCCCGCGGCCCAAATACGGGCCGCCTCCACATTTGGTCCGGCCATTTTGAATTTTTTTTTTTCTCAATCGTATTATTTATTTTCTGGCCTTTTCCTTGAAGAATTCAGAGAGGGTTATTTGGTTATTATTTATTTAATTAATAGTGTTTTTATTATTAATTATTATTATTATTATTATTATAAAGAGTCCAGAAAGGGTTATTTGATTGTGGCTTTCTGAAAAACAATAATTTTTTACATTTATGCACTTCTGCAATCGTCACACTTTTTCTGTTACAAACTGACCCCGGACCCTCATCAGAGAAGGGAAAAGTTATGTGGCCCTCACAGGAAAACGTTTGGGGACCCCTGCTTTAACACATATTGCCAAAGGCAGAACAAAAACCTATCTGCCAATATATACCAATATTTTTCATTTCTATTAGATAAATGTTTCAGTAAAATGTTACACATTCTTGTGTATTTGCCACTTATTGCCACAGTTACCATTGAGGCTTTGGGCCTCTTTTGATCTCGTTGTGAGTTTGTAAGGTTGTGACTTCTGATTAAACAAACTCGATGCCAATCAAAACGTTTGTTCTTCTTTTTCCCCAAATTAGAATCAATAAGAGAATCGATAAAGAATCGAATTGTTAAGCAATATCGATAATGGAATCGGAATCGTAAAAATCCTATCAATTCCCATCCCTATGTACTACTAAATCACATGCATAGTGGAGTTAAAACTATTACTTCTTTTCTTATCGAAACACAGAGGTTAGGAACATGTAAGGTTTTTTTCTTAAAGTGTAAGTGATTTTATGAAGGCAAAAGGACAAAAGGAGTGAAAGCTGCTATGAATTCCAGACTAGGCCAAGATGTCAGTGATTGGAAATGGCGGGCATGAAGTGCATTAGTGTGCAATATTGGCAGATAAACCACTAGCCCAGTAGATTTTATGTTTTTTTTTTTTTTGTCCTATTACCAATTTGCCTTCTTGCTAGGCCTTCTTCAAACGGTGACTCAAACAAGAGGAATAATATGTCATTGCCGCTACAAGCATTAGGACAGCACTAAAACATCTCCACGGTTAGCATCGACAAACCTAAAAATAAGCAAATAACCTGTCAAATGAAGTCGTCTTAATTTTCTTATGTTGCTATATATATGTTTTTTTTTTTTTTTTTTTTTTTTTTAATAAAAATAGAAACACCAAGATGAAAACACACACACACTCAAAAACTGCTGGATACGAGATTTTTATTAGTCAGTGGCAATAATAATTTTACCAAGCACTGTACACAAAAGTCCCAGCAGCACTAGAGCTGCCCTATTTCGTAAACCAATTGAACTTATTACTAAAGTCAGTAACTACACTTTTTTTTAAGCCTAGCCTAGTAATCTTGGCGGCCTCGTGGTTGTATCCATCGTCCTTTTTATAGCATATCCCATGTTGTTCTTTATATCTCACACTTCTTAAATCTACTCAATCTAATTAGATGAGCGTGAGTCATCAGGCAATGTTTAAAGGCATCAAAGGATGTTCTGTTCCCCACTGAGTGCCCACTGGCTGTAAATGGAGAACAGTGTGCGCAGTGTCTGTCTGAGACCCTCAAGAGAGATCACCCCCCAACTTGGCTTACTCTCGCCGCAGCCTATATGACATCATCACCTCATCTTTTGACCCCTGACCCTTCTCAGGGTTTAACCCCATGCTTGGTCTGGCGACAGTAGGTCCACTGTGTCAGGGCTACATTGTAGGAGGGCTAAGAAGGGGTCATGCTGCCACTGATGGGTACCAGGCGCGTATGTGATGGTATGTGCTCTAGAAAGTAGCCTTTGGAGAAATGCCAAATAAACATCTTATGTTTTTTTAGGAGCAGAAGACGAGGTGGAATTATTTTCGTTCACCAGACATGTGGAGCATAAGTCTTTCATAGCACTGTGTGCTCTACCCAAACAATGTTTTATTCAAATTTTATTTGATTGGTTTCCTCTTCAATATGTGCTGCGCTCAAAACGGGAGTTCATAACATTCTCCCAATCTGCCCATTTTTTTTTTTCCCACATATCTCCTTTGAGTCTGCATATGTACAGCACATCAAATAACAACGGTTTATCAATATACTATCCTGCTCTCACTTTGTATTGCTTTGATCAGTATTTCATACTACTGTCACTTACAGTATATTAAGTAACTACTGCACCAGTTGTGCTACACCACAGTACTGCACTTTAGGTCACTTTATATTGTTGGCCAAATGCACATCACCTTTGCACTCCTGTCTGTCCTGGCTAAATGGGTTATTTTCACTTCTCTGTTATGTCTTAGATATACTCTTGTTATAAAGGTTTGTTTGATGTTATACGACATTGGCTCTTACTTAAACACTTGGTCAATAAAGATTTATTTTTCTGATAAGTTATTGACTGTACACTATAGGCCTGCCTCACACTTTGCGACAGGATCGGAACTGACTGAACTTTTCAATTGCACCGAACTGCAGTTGGACATGGTGATCGACCCTTGTCCATTGCTGCAACAGAACAAGTGCAACACCTGGTCTTTTTTTAGGGGACAACAAAAACAGAAGCAATAATCACATACAAGACGTTGTACTTTATCACTCATATTAAACCATAAAATGTTAAAGTGACAGTTAAGTAGGAAGCAATTTGCTACAGACATAGGCAAGAATAAAGGCGACTGAGTGGACATTTTTAGAAGAAGCTCCCTCCCTCCTTTGTATTTCCCTGAATGTACATGAATGTTTACATAGTCTATTGCGCACATTTAGATAATAAAGGCTGTAAGCATCATCCAGAGCCTTTGGAAGCATAAGTTCATTATTTGGAATAGCTTTCATCTGTGAAGTGCCTACATTAAAATAAGTAGACAAGCGATCAGCCATTAATAAAATTGGTAGCACACTGCGCAAGAGGTCTGACGGGTTTGGCTGCACAATGGTGTGAATGGCCTCAACTGTCAATTCAACTTCATGGTGCTTGCACAGCAGTTGTAGCTGCCTGTACCAAATTTTAAATATTTTTTAAGACCTTGATTTTTTTTTTTATTATTTGTTAGTCAGGAATATATGTTTCCAATGTATGTATCGTACTGTGTAACTGTTCCATTATGTGCATAAATAATTATTAGAGTAGATGTAGATAACACTATTCCATATATGTATCATCTAATCTTTTCATTTTGTTTATTTAGCACTTTTTTCTGGGTATTATCAAACGTATGTTAACGCATGTTATTTGTGATTTGGCAGATCCGGAGTGTGGAGATGTTCCCCTACTAACTCCTGGAAGTAAAGAGATGATGTCACAAGCTCTAAAGGCTACGTTCAGTGGCTTCACCAAAGAACAACAGCGACTGGGTATCCCCAAAGGTAGAGCTTGCTTGTCCTAGAGCTGAACGATTTACTTATATTACATCAACATTGAGGTTTTTACTGCTGTGATAATCTTAACCTCACAAAACCAATTTTTATATTAAGTTTTTAAAGCATTATTTATCTTCACCACATTTGAGCTGTTTGAGTGAAAAAAATAGTAGCCAATCAGCATCGACCCTTGATTTCCTCGCTTTGCTGGCCAATCAGAAATGATCATAGGGAAACAAATTAGGCTCGACTGCACTGGCTCCTAAATGCATTACACAGCACAGCTGTACTTCATTGTGGTACAGTTGCAGCGCAATTGCAACTTCATTGTTTTCCTTAAGCATCAGGCTAGGCTGACAAGTTATAGCCCATGATCCCCCAAGAAAGTAAGCTTCGCATGTTTATGTCGTTTGGTATTTAGGCTTTGTCATGTAACGCAGGGTGAGAGATACATCCAGCCACGAGCAGCAATGCAGCGTTACTGGCAGTGGTCGACAATAGCTGTGTGTTACAGTCGGATACAATTCCAACAAGGGCCCACTCAATTTCTAGCCTTACTTGGTGACAAGTAACAATCATTGCTCATTGCCCATACTAGGTGTGTTCCAGTCAGCTATAATTCTGCCAAAGGCCCACTGAATTTCTAGCATTACTTCTGGATGTAGACGAGAGTACCACAGACTTCAATGACGTCTGCGACAGGTGATTTACCAAGTGCTCAAATGGGAGCGAGTAATAGCCAGAAATGTGGAGGAGAGGAAGATGTTTCTGACCCCGTGTACGTGCTCACAACGGCACACTGGGATGATAGATGAGTTGTGAAGACATAGGAAGCAAACTTGACCAAGTAACACTCACTTAACTTGTGGACACAGCCCTTGTCATATTGATCTACATAGATTACAAACAGAAAGTTGGCACTTGAGCGGGTCGTGGTTTGAGCAGTCGGCAGACAGAAAAAAAAAATCCTAAAAGTAGCACTAAAGTATAAATCGCATTTATATGGGGGCAATTTATTTAATAATATACAACATTTTGAGGGCAACTTAAACAATGTGGCGATATAGAACTAACATGTCATTCGTGTCGGGACGTCCCTTTAATAATTTCACATAAAAGTAGCTCTGGAGTAAAAGTCACACCCCTGTCAAAACTATGGAGAGGGGAAAAAAAAGCACGATTTATAGTTTGAAGAATATGGTAATCTATTAACGTTATACTTGGATTGCATAGTCATTTTTATACAGAAGCGAGAGGAATGAGAAATAACCAATGGCTGAGTCCAAACAAGATTTCACCATTTGTCCTCTTGCACTATGTTGCAGGCATGTTCTGAAAATGTGTAATAAAAGTACACCTTTTTAATGTACCTGAGCGACTGTGTGGTGCAGGGCTACAAAGTGCCACATACCAAAGTGGCCTTCCTGTCACACTGAAGCCATAACCCACCACGTATTCTCATATTTGTCCACATCATTTATGCTAGACTATTTTAAAAGTAATTGCTACTTTTATTCATGCTTCTGGTTTTAAAACTGTCAATCAAAATCGCAAATCGAATCGCAATAGCATTTGTCAGAGAAAACACAATTGGATTTTTTGGGCACAAAATCGTGCAGCCCTAGCTTGTCAGCAATTTAGTTTAGTTTTAATGTGTCCTCAGTGCAATACCTGAGACACAATGTGCTGCTCACAGAACATTGGATTCTTCAGTAGATAACAAGATATGCAAAAGATGTGTGTATGTTTAATTTCAGGCTGAATGCAGCATCCTGAGAATGTAGACAGTAAAGTAATTATGATACCTTCCTAATTGAGGCAAACTGCAGAGCCTGTTCCTGTTGTTAGGTAACAGCATGACTTTATATTTGTTCGTGGATTGGTACAGGCATGCTTTCATTAGCTGCTGCTTGTTTACATCTACTATTGCCTCGCTGTTTTATTTAAAATGACGTATTATGGTCATTTGGATGGAGCGCATTTCTATAAATAGTATCATACACAGAAAACTTAACCTAAAAAATGCAGCCATCCTTATTGTTAATAAATGTTTGTATCAAATGCTGCACTCATGTTAAATTATGCAGGAGTCAAACGTGATAGAAATGTTAGTACCAATCACCATTTCTGTGATACTCTCTAGATCCCAGACAGTGGACAGAAAACCATGTTGCAGCATGGCTAACTTGGACTGTGAATGAGTTCAGCCTGAAGAATGTGGATTTTGACAGATTTTGCATGAATGGCGGCAGCCTTTGTGCCATGGGCAAAGAGCGCTTCCTGGACTTAGCACCCGACTTTGTGGGTGACATCCTTTGGGAACATTTAGAAATGCTTCAAAAAGGTAAGATAGCCATTTTCCCACACATGGGTAATAAGATTGATGGTGTGAAAGTGTAGGACGTTAAAAACCCACACAAGAGATTTGATCTTTGTGTTCATTTTGTCGATATTTGCATAGTAACAAAAGCCAAACAGGAAGGCACAAGTTCGCTGAGGTCATTAATATTTCAGAATGAAGCATGCAGTTACGTGATACATAAAATCAATGCCGAGGTCACTGACGCTCAGCAACTGATTCTTTATCTATTTTTCATGAAGAAGATACAAAGCATTACACCAACAACGGACTGACCTCCAACTTCCAGGAATCCCGTTATACCTCAGACTACTTTGTCAGTAAGTACTTGCCACACTCAATTTCAGTCATGTTGTAATATTATAGGAGTGCATCTTAAAATAGGCTAGGAAATTCAAACCTTGGAGTAAAAACATTTTTCTATTTTAAATTGTCATTGATGCAAAGCGATACAGTATAGGTTTTGCTCTGGTTGTATGTTAATGAATTAGTGATTTATTTCCTCTTTGAATTTGCTAGCAAGAGCCATATAAACGCGCACAGACACATACAGTTTAAGTTTACATACACTGTGCAAAAACACATTCATTTTTTTTGTCTCACCGAAGTCAAATCGGACTAAACCTTGCTAGTTTCTAAGAATTAATGAAATAGTTTCGTTAAATGACATAATTATTGAGAGACCTAATTTCCTACACAATTGTATATTATTTTCTTCGGGGTTAAAAGTTTACATACATTTTGTCGTATCGAGTAGTATTTCCGTTGAATTGCATAACTTTTTGAAGGAACTCAGATCAGGGCTTTGCAATATATACAGTGTGTGTGTGTGTGTATACTAGTATTATATAATATAAGCAAGTGATGGTGATAGATGTGGCAATACCAGCAAATGCCAACATCAGGAAGAAGGAACACAAGAAGGTGAAGAATCAACAGCTGAAAGGAGCGGATGTGGAAGCTGAAGGCTAGCGTGGTTCCACTGGTAGTGGGAAAGCCCTCTGGGCAGTAACCCCCAGACTGTGAAAATAACTCCAGCAGATCCCAGGAACAGTATCTGAAGCCTCAGTTCAGAAGAATGCAACCCTAGGAACAGCTAAAGTACTGCGCAGAACCCTCAAGCTCTCAGGCCTATAGTCGAGGGCCCGATTTTAAGGATGACACAGATGCCAGCCCTCGAGGGGTGAGAGGGACATTGTCTTGTTATATCATAATTGAGTACACCTCTTTGGAAAGTAAGATTTAAATCAACATCTCTTTTAAAACAAGAACATTTTTTAAAATTTCAGCATAGCTTGTTTTAAACAATGCTTTCTTGACTCGTACTATGAAATGAAATTTAGGGTGATGATAGAACCTACAACACAAAATTAACAGTTTAATGAAGATTGGTTGACAGAAGCTGGCATACCTACCATTTCATATGTCATCCATGACTTCTAAGGACATCATCAAGTCTTCCAGACATTGGATGAACACGTTTCTGACAGGAGACTTACTTGGCTACTGAATCACTCTGACCCTGTTCTTTTTGTATCATGTTGGAAATTTTAATGACTGCCAAGAATTTGTACATCTCTAATTTCGTGGTTTCATCAATTAAGGTAATGAAGGTCCCCAACACCAGCGGCATTCATGTAGCCCCATATGAGGACATTGCCAATACCATGTTTTACACTACCATACACCTTTCTGTTTACTCTTCACCTTTGTGACACTAGACAGCATTGAGGCCATAGTTTCCAAACAGATTGAGCATGGTTTTAACTCTCCAGAAAATAGAATCTAAAGATTCTGTTCGTATTTATGTTCAAGAAAACATCCAAACTTGATGACAATTGTGGTTGTAAACACAAGAATCCCACTCATTTTGAATGACAACAAAGCAAAGATGTTGGCAGCTGTCTTAAAAGTTCACATTTGTGAATGTTTTTATTTGATCTTGTGATTTTCCTCAATTGCTTATCAGTGCAGGCTTGGCAGTGTCATCTGCCACAGTTGTTATAGCGTTCACATGAGGAATGATCTCTCTGCTTGTTTAAAAGATTGATCCCATTCCACTGTTTTGCTCTTATTTCCTGCTCTGCTTTCTCTCTTCTCTCTCCCTTCTGCAGGCTATGGCGTTGAGCATGCCCAGTGCGTTCCCCCCTCTGAATACTCTGAGCCCAGCTTCATCACAGAGTCCTACCAGACGCTTCATCCTATCAGCTCAGAAGAATTACTGACACTGAAGTACGAGAGCGAATACCCCACTGTCATCCTTCGGGACACGCCCCTGAACCCACTGCAGGTCGACTACTTCTCTGTCAAACAGGAAGTGGTATCCCCTGACAACATGTGTGTGGGACGTCTGAGCAGAGGTGAGGGAACTCACACACCAAACCTGGCATGAACTGGGAGATTGAAGTTCAGTTTCGTATGTAGAGATTTGTAGTATCCATATTCCACTTTTGCTATATACTACACTGTAAATGTTGTATATTGTGCGCGAGTTTTTTGTGAGGCATACCAGTGTTTTTTTTGTTTTGTTTTTTCTATGCGTGTTACACTGGTCTACAAGCAAAATGCTTCCTGGATAAAAGGCTTTACTAAATTTGTGTCATTAAAAAAGAATTACTTCAAAAGTGTCAATTGGCTATAGTTTTTGAGATAGGGTATCTGGCCGAAATGTTAAAATCCAAGCATTTTAGGCAAAAATGTGTATTAACTGAAATGGAAATGTTGTTTTTCTTTTCTGGGTAAACGTGTTGACCTAAAAAAAATCCATTTCAAGATAGAATCGTGCAGGCAAAAGATTTGGCATAATATGCTGTTTTTAATGTATTGTATAGGTCCCGGTGTTTTGAAAGTGGACAAAATGCATTAATGTACTCACACTTCATAAGTGGTGGCACACATTGATATAACCATCTCATGGGAAATTTAGCAAATTGTACAATATATACAGTGGGGCAAATAAGTATTTAGTCAACCACCAATTGTGCAAGTTCTCCTACTTGAAAAGATTAGAGAGGCCTGTAATTGTCAACATAGGTAAACCTCAACCATGAGATACAGAATGTGGAAAAAAAAAAAAACACAAAAAAAACAGAAAATCACATTGTTTGATTTTTAAAGAATTTATTTCCAAATTAGAGTGGAAAATAAGTATTTGGTCACCTACAAACAAGATAGATATCTGGCTGTCAAAGAGGGCTAAGTTCTTCTAACGAGGTCTAATGAGGCTCCACTCGTTACCTGTATTAATGACACCTGTTTTAACTCATTATCGGTATAAAAGACACCTGTCCACATCTCAGTCAGTCACACTTCAAACTCCACTATGGCCAAGACCAAAGAGCTGTCGAAGGACACCAGAGACAAAATTGTAAACCTGCACCAGGCTGGGAAGACTGAATCTGCAATAGGCAAAACGCTCGGTGTAAAGAAATCAACTGTGGGAGCAATTATTAGAAAATGGAAGACATACAAGACTGCTGATAATCTCCCTCGATCTGGGGCTCCATGCAAGATCTCACCCCGTGGCGTCAAAATGATAACAAGAACGGTGAGCAAAAATCCCAGAACCACACGGGGGGACCTAGTGAATGACCTCCAGAGAGCTGGGACCACAGTAACAAAGGCTACTATCAGTAACACAAACCGCCACCAGGGACTCAAATCCTGCACTTCCAGACATCTCCCCCTGCTGAAGAAAGTACATGTCCAGGCCCGTCTGCGGTTCGCTACAGAGCATTTGGATGATCCATAAGAGGACTGAGAGAATGTATTATGGTCAGATGAAACCAAAATAGAACTTTTTGGTAGAAACACAGGTTCTCGTGTTTGGAGGAGAAAGAATACTGAATTGCATCCGAAGAGCACCATACCCACTGTGAAGCATGGGGGTGGAAACATCATGCTTTGGGGCTGTTTTTCTGCAAAGGGACCAGGGCGACTGATCTGTTTAAAGGAAAGAATGAATGAGGTCATGGATCGAGAGATTTTGAAAATCTCCTTCCATCAGCAAGGGCAATGAAGATGAGTCGTGGCTGGGTCTTTCAGCATGACAATGGTCGTAAACACACAGCCAGGGCAACAAAGGAGTGGCTTCATAAGAAGCATTTCAAGGTCCTGGAGTGGCCTAGCCAGTCTCCAGATCACAACCCCATAGAAAATCTGTGGAGGGAGTTGAAAGTCCGTGTTGCCCAACGACAGTCCCAAAACATCACTGCTCTAGAGGAGATCTGCATGGAGGAATGGGCCAAAATACCAACAGCAGTGTGTGAAAAGCTTGTGAAGAGTTATAGAAAACGTTTGGCGTCCGTTATTGCCAACAAAGGGTACAAAACAAAGTATTGAGATGAACTTTTGGTATTGAGCAAATACTTATTTTCCACCATGATTTGCAAATAAATTCTTTAAAAATCAAACAATGTGATTTTCTGTTTTTTTTTTTCTTCCACATTGTCTCTCATGGTTGAGGGTTACCATGTTGACAATTACAGGCCTCTCTAATATTTTCAAGTGGGAGAACTTGCACAATTAGTGGTTGACTAAATACTTATTTGCCCCACTGTATTACATAATTTCGATGTACCGGTAATCAAACTTTAATGTTAGATGTCTTGAAGACTGTAGCCAAATATTTTCTCATCCATGTCACTACAGCCAGTCTGATCTAGCCATTTTTATCTCTGAAGTAGCTATGTTATGACCAGATATATATGACCGATGTTATCGCTGCCTGAATTAATGTCAGAGTGCTGATTCCACAAAAGCAGTGGTCTTGGCAATTCTGCTTTTCACACTTTTCTTGGTCGAGGGAAATCACCATTACTTTTGTCAAAATGATACACTGCGAAACCCCATTACCCGTATTTAAAAATTAAAATTAGGATAGATAAATAAATGTGTATTCTGTATTGATGAATTTATTTTCAAAACTGCTGATCCTGTTCAGGGTTAAAAGGTTCTCATGGAGCCTATCCCAGCTGACTTTGGGCAAAAAGCAGACTGCACCTTGAAGTGGGGGCAAGTTACCGTAATTTCCCGAATATAAGGCGCACCCGTGTATAACGCGCACCCCAAATTTACTTGTAAAATCTAGGGAACAATATTGTACCCGTGTATAACGCGCACCCTAATTTTACCACCAATAAATAGAAGAATACAAGAAAACAGAGCTCGTGTACAGATACAGAAATGTCTTTTTACTGACTGGTGAAACACAGCACAAGCATAGCACATTGGTAGTTAAAAACGTTACCATAAACTGATAATAGTCAGAGGTCAATGGGAAAACCCACTGGCAGTGTATCAAATACTTGTTCTCCCCACTGTATGTATATGTATATATATATATATATATATATATATATATATATATATATATATACAGTGCCTTGCAAAAGTATTCGGCCCCCTTGAACCTTGCAACCTTTCGCCACATTTCAGGCTTCAAACATAAAGATATAAAATTTTAATTTTTTGTCAAGAATCCACAACAAGTGGGACACAATCATGAAGTGGAACAAAACTTATTGGATAATTTAAACATTTTTAACAAATAAAAAACTGAAAAGTGGGGCGTGCAATATTATTCGGCCCCCTTGCGTTAATACTTTGTAGCGCCACCTTTTGCTCCAATTACAGCTGCAAGTCGCTTGGGGTATGTTTCTATCAGTTTTGCACATCGAGAGACTGACATTCTTGCCCATTCTTCCTTGCAAAACAGCTCGAGCTCAGTGAGGTTGGATGGAGAGTGTTTGTGAACAGCAGTCTTCAGCTCTTTCCACAGATTCTCGATTGGATTCAGGTCTGGACTTTGACTTGGCCATTCTAACACCTGGATACGTTTATTTTTGAACCATTCCATTGTAGATTTGGCTTTATGTTTTAGATCATTGTCCTGTTGGAAGATAAATCTCCGTCCCAGTCTCGGGTCTTGTGCAGATACCAACAGGTTTTCTTCCAGAATGTTCCTGTATTTGGCTGCATCCATCTTCCTGTCAATTTTAACCATCTTCCCTGTCCCTGCTGAAGAAAAGGAGGCCCAAACCATGATGCTGCCACCACCATGTTTGACAGTGGGGATGGTGTGTTCAGGGTGATGAGCTGTGTTGCACCAAACATATCGTTTTGCATTGTGGCCAAAAAGTTCAATTTTGGTTTCATCTGACCAGAGCACCTTCTTCCACATGTTTGGTGTGTCTCCCAGGTGGCTTGTGGCAAACTTTAAACGATACATTTTATGGATATCTTTGAGAAATGGCTTTCTTCTTGCCACTCTTCCATAAAGGCCAGATTTGTGCAGTGTACAACTGATTGTTGTCCTATGGACAGGCTCTCCCACCTCAGCTGTAGATCTCTGCAGTTCATTCAGAGTGATCATGGGCCTCTTGGCTGCATCTCTGATCAGTTTTCTCCTTGTTTGAGAAGAAAGTTTGGAATGGACGGCCGGGTCTTGGTAGATTTGCAGTGGTCTGATGCTCCTTCCATTTCAATATGATGGCTTGCACAGTGCTCCTTGAGATGTTTAAAGCTTGGGAAATCTTTTTGTATCCAAATCCGGCTTTAAACTTCTCCACAACAGTATCTCAGACCTGCCTGGTGTGTTCCTTGGTTTTCATAATGCTCTCTGCACTTTAAACAGAACCCTGAGACTATCACAGAGCAGGTGCATTTATACGGAGACTTGATTACACATAGGTGGATTCTATTTATCATCATCGGTCATTTAGGACAACACTGGATCATTCAGAGATCCTCACTGAACTTCTGGAGTGAGTTTGCTGCACTGAAAGTAAAGGGGCCGAATAATATTGCACGCCCCACTTTTCAGTTTTTTATTTGTTAAAAAAGTTTAAATTATCCAATAAATGTTGTTCCACTTCACGATTGTGTCCCACTTGTTGTTGATTCTTGACAAAAAAATTAAATTTCATATCTTTATGTTTGAAGCCTGAAATGTGGCGAAAGGTTGCAAGATTCAAGGGGGCCGAATACTTTTGCAAGGCACTGTATATATATATATTTATTTTTTTGTCTCCATCCCTGTACCCATGTATAATGCGCACCATGATTTTACAAGTTGATTTTGGGGAAAAAAAGTGTGCATTATATTTGGGAAATTATGGTAGTCACAGGGCACAAATCATATATAGACAGGCAAACATTTTTACTCACATTCACATCGCTGCTTAGTCAAAACTGAACCCATTCCGCCTGAAGTCAGGCAAAGGTCCCAATATACACCATGAGTGATGAAAATTATTACACGCGATCCCAAAAATTTCTTTCTGTCATTGACAGACCATTTTCCTGTATCAGTTCATATTTGCGTTTTGGATCTTCTATTATTAAAAAATCCTAAAAGAAAAAAAAATATATTAACCCAAATCTTAATTAAATTAAACTTGATAAAATACTGTTTGAGAATGTACATGTTGGTGCTTTGGATTTTTTGGTGTCAAAGGAGACTTTACTCATAATCATGTTTTTCTCAGTTATTAAAACAAAAAAGTTCCACTAACAGCTGGAATTTGCAGTTAGCGAGATGTCTGATTTATAATCTTTTTAAGGATTGGTTTAGTTTTTTTTTTTTTTTTGCCTTTTCAATTCTGACTTCCTCCGAAACAGCATCTGCAATTAGCAATGATGAAAGCATTTGTTTCTGGTCAAGCTTCGATTGTTCATTCAGCTTCCACATACAAATTTGTGCCTCGTTGGCTGTATAAAGTTTCCCCACCCGGTACATTGTATGATCTCCAATCACTGTGCATCCCACACTGTACATGCTACTTTGTATTCCCCACACTCTGCTCTTGCAGAAAAGTATCACATGTGGCTCCAGGTTGGTCAGTCGGAAGTATCGGCATCATCTTGCATTATTTTTTAATTTGACTCGCCAAAGAAAGGAAGAATTTCACTGTCCGAATGACAGTGAAATTGTATTTGCAGCAGTTATACCATAGAAAAGACTACTGTACAAATTTGGAGGAGAAAAGGTGTTGCCATTGGTTCATTATCCAAGGTCTATGACTATTTCATGATGTATTAAGGTGAAAACACTTTTCACAATGTTTTTGTGGGTTTGCCTATATCTGGCCCATGCTGACATTTAAGGGTGTGGCAAAATATCGAAATGGTGATATATTGTGATACTTTTTATCCCAAAAGGTTATCAATATGCTCCTGCCAAGAATGGAGATATCGTTTTGAAAAGGTGTCAATGTCTTAAAAAATAAAATAAAAAGCAACCAACAACTTGCTACCAAAATCTTCCACCATAATAGTGTCTCAGTTAACTCTAAGGCTGCATTGACGGGGCTCGACGCCCAATCCATTTAGACTGAACGTTCGTTCATTCGAAATCAGAGCATTCACAGTCATTCTGTTCGATTTTCAGGGCATTTACAGGTCATTTTCTGTTGAGTTTGAGTCACTGCCTATTCATTTGGGTGATTCCCAGGTCCTTTCCTGTTCTGTAACTCAAAATAAACAGTAATAGACCCATAAAATACCCCAAAATCTACAGGACGGAACTAAAAAATGGGTAAATAAGCTTAAATGGCCCAAAATTACCTCATTGCCTGGTATTCGCTGCCACTACCAGCCATAGACGTTCAATCCGTTTGAAGTGGGAGGGTGGCAGCATTGGACGTCCGTTATGATAAATTCATTCCAATTCACAGCAGAAGCTTGTTTTTCTGTTTATTAGTTGTTTGTAGAATATCCTAGAATGATTTCCTGACCAATGTATCGATAAACGTCAAATCGCCATATCGTCAGATCATCGTTATCGTGAGCTTTGTATCGCAACTCGTATCGTGAGGTACCAAGAGGTTCCCACTCCTACTGACATTGCTGATCAATACTTCTTACACCAGTGGTTTGGGTGCACTGGTTCCACAAAAAGTGTGGAAAAAGCCAAGGATTCAATTAAAAATGTCAGATCATTTCCATCCATTTTATTTGAACACCAACAAGTCAAAATAGTGAACAGATTCTATTTCTCATGTCATCATTAAGTTTAATTGTAACTACGCCGAATTTATTGAGCATTCAATATTAGCTGCAGTGACTCCTTACCAACCTTACAGCCGTGCAACACTGAGACAGATGTCCCAATCATAGTCCACTGCCAATATTTTGGGATCCTTTACAATTAAAACACAAATATGAACCGAAACACTAAATAGCTTAAATCAGTCAGGATTTCAATAGCTTAAATCAGTCAGGATTTTTAGGTTTCTAAAGGGAAATACTTATGAGTTTCCCATTTTTGTGCAGGTAAGCTGGGTGGACAGGACTCTTTTGAAAGTATCGAGAGCTTTGAAAGCTGCGACCGTTTGACGCAGTCCTGGAGCAGCCAGTCATCTTTCAGCAGTCTACAGCGGGTACCTTCGTATGACAGCTTCGACTCAGAGGATTACCCAACAGCTTTACACGGCCACAAGCCCAAAGGCACTTTTAAAGACTATGTGAGGGAACGTTCGGACCTCAGCAAAGACAAACCCGTCATTCCAGCAGCAGCACTGGCAGGATACACAGGTGAGCAGTTTAGCAGGAAATCGTTTAAAAAGATAAACACAGCTGTATTATATTCCCACTAGCAACATTAAGATCGCAGTGCACCTGTTAGGAGACCCAGATAAACCCCGTCAAACGGGGAGTCATGTTGCCTTTAAAAAACTGGTGTATGGGCTGAATTAAAAATGAAGCTGTTTAAAATACTTTTTTGCTTCATTTCTAAATTGTTGGGGGTTTGCAAAAGTCATTATTACTTGCTTAATATTTAACTCATTGGCTGCCATTGACTGGAATGGACAGCATTTTTCAGTGCGCTGATGGTTAGTGATCATTTCTAGTGTCAAAGTGGATTGGACATCCATCGCCATGAATTGCTGCCATTACGTTAATGGCTTTGAAATAATCGTCTTTTGTAAGAGTACATTTCACTTTTTTTTTTTTTTTGGTCAAAAAGAAAGCTTTGTCCAAAGCTACACATATTGTCACATCATACGATGATCTGAAACAATTCAGACACATTTCACAAAATATAAGTAACCTAATTCATGCATATGCGAGAAGCAAAATATGTTTTGACTGTTCCATAATTTTCTTTGCCCATATTGCTTTTGGGTTTTTCTCTTTTATTCACTTTAATCTGCCTCTTTACAATCTGTAGCCCACATCTCAACCTAGATTTGGCAGGTCGTCGTAGCAACGCTTCTGAAGCTGAAATTATGTCTGTCATTGCACACAACGATCCAGAGTCAAATTATCACTTCATCTCTTGTGGCATTTACAGAGGCAGTTAATGTAAATCCTCAAACTTCCTGTGATGTGATATGCCATTCAAATCAATTTTTCCCAACTGACAGCCACATGTCCAACATGCAGCATTATGGTATCGTATCCGAGAAAACATTTTTCTCAATTGTATAATCTTCATATTCATATGTCAAAAGGGAGCATTGTTCAGCTTTATTTTGATACTGAGCCCGCAATCTAACACAGTTTTGCACATGTTTTTGTGTGGGTGGTAAAACACAACCTCACACAGGCTTTTCGTTACACTCAATTTCTTATCAAAGTGCTGACATATGTGACAATCTACTGTGGGAATGACACGGAACATAATTTGTCAACATGTTTTTGGTTTCCTCTGACTTACCAACATTTGAATAGACCTATGCACTGAAATGTTTTAGCCTTGCATCATTGTGAAATATTTAGTCTGATATCATTCTCATAAGTTTACACAATTGTACACCAACTTTTCATATAGCAATTTTGTTATGGTTGCAAAAACAAAATATTTAGAACCTTTGTTGTAATTGCATTTAAAATATTGGTTTTGGCAACGGTTTCCACTTTGTTTAACTGTAATGTTTTTAACTGTAGGGTTACACAAATAACATTTCATTAATTGAAAGGAAACGTGAAACTGAACACAAAGCTAAGCAAATGAAAAATGTAATCAATACTGTGGTAACTCGACATA
Source organism: Corythoichthys intestinalis (assembly GCF_030265065.1). Lineage (NCBI taxonomy): Eukaryota > Metazoa > Chordata > Actinopteri > Syngnathiformes > Syngnathidae > Corythoichthys > Corythoichthys intestinalis. Next base: position 33,923,455 of record NC_080400.1, read on the forward strand.
TGATTATATGAATGCATCGACATCTGATGTAAAATTTGACTCGTCATTTATCTTGACATATGACAACATGTTCAAAATAAGACGATTTATGACAGCATCGCAATTTCATTGTTTGCCGCAAGACGGATGCACGGTGGATTTTCTTGTGAGCGATTTTACATGGGCCCTAAGAAAGTTAGTGCAGGTGTGGAAAAAGGGAAAAAGTGGCTCTTACTATTGAACTTAAGAAGGAAGTGTTAAAAAAATATGAGCGTGTTATGCGCGTCAGTAAACTGGCTCGACGATCCGGTCGGAATATATCTACAATCTCGAGGAAAAATGTAGTTATTGTAACTTCAGCAAGGAACTCACCAGCTTCGTCAGGTTTTAATCATTCATTTCAGAACATGTGCAACACAACACGGCTACTTTCCGACGTAGCAGACACCAACAACAACAGAACATGAAGAGTAAAAGTATAAACTCTACCGCACCTCTCTCATTCTGCATCAGTCACACGGTGTGTACAGGAACAGCATGCAAAACACAACTACCACATCAGAAACTGAGTCGTTAATTATCATTATTATTATTATTATTATTATTCCGATTTGTATCTATCATATGTTTTGCCATGTGTAATTGCTATTTGTAATTGTACTTGCAGTATTTATTAAGGAATTGGCGTAGGCTTTTGGGTTGTGGAACGAATGAAATGAATTATAAAGTATTCTTATGGGGAAATCCCGCTCAACATATTACCATTCCGACTTGCAAACCAGGTCCTGGAATGAATTCAATTCGTATGTAGATGTGCCACTGTATTATAACTTTTATTCACTTGTTAGTCCTTCAGTGTAGTTATAAGTGCCCCTTTTTGCCGTTTTATATTTTCATGGATCCAATTTTCCATTTGGGTGGGTCACATACAGTACTGGGAGAGTGTTGCTAATGTGAGGCCCCACTGTACACTTATTGTACATTGTAGTATATTTTTGGAAACATTTTTCTTTTCATAAAAATGTAGTCTGCGTTTTATGCACAAGTGGCCGTTGCTGCTGAAGGGCCTTACTGTTTTAGTGGCAGACATTGGAATGTGAGTCAAAGTTGTGAAAGAGAGGCAGTGTTACCACCGTATGCATTCTTACTGCTCTTAAACACAAGCTGCATGTTCAAAAAGTGTAACCCACACACTTTATTTCCCCGAACACTTTTGCTTGAGTTTATATATGCATTTGGAGGTGGCTTTCACTACCTTTTCTTTTTTTTTTTTTTTTGAAGGGGCTTTTTTGATGGGGCGTTGTGCTGCAAAAAGCAGTTGTAATTTCAACACCCACGCCTCAGCAGCAGGTGGGTTTGGGCATATGCTGAAAGGCTGCCACAACATCAAAGTGTGCTGCAGTCAATCGAGCACATATGAAACTAGTCTTTTTTTCAACTGTTTTTGTTCTTCTTTCATTCCTGTTTTTACAGTGTAAAATATCAGCCTAAACAGATTATTACCTTACCTTATCTTACACAAGATTTTAACCTCACAAAAGTGCATTCGGAACATTTTAATCAGTGATTTCATACATGTGGAACTCTTAAAGAAAAGTACTCTTAATTTCAAGTTAGAACTGGGGTGTGAATACACAGTGAACATTGGTTTCCTCCCTTTGTATTCAGGCTGCTTTAGAAGGTTTAATAGTCTTCTGACCCATATGAATATTTTAACGCTCACACATGCAAGGGATACAATGTACTCGACCTTTTAATACGGGTTTAATGTGACTTGTCTACTTTGTCAGTGACTATTAATCAAAGATAGTTGTGTAATAATGAAATAGTTTGTATGTTTTTGAAAAATGTGTCCGGGCTTGTTTGTTTTTCTTAAAAAAAATCTTACATCTTGTAACTTGCGCCATTTCAGATATTTGCTAAATACAGGAGAGATTGTTGACACATGTAAGACGCAGCCATTAATTGCGAGAAATTCCTTTCTCAATGTTGCTGTAGAAAACGAAGAATTTCAGGGAGTAAGGGTTACTGAAGGGGCTCTCTAGTGACACCACATTTTATCTAACCAGTCTTTCAAAAACTGTACACCATGTGTTTTTCATGTGGTCTCCAGGCACGGGTCCTATCCAGCTGTGGCAGTTTCTCCTGGAGCTGCTGACCGATAAGTCTTGCCAGTCCTTCATCAGCTGGACAGGCGACGGCTGGGAGTTCAAGCTTTCCGACCCAGATGAGGTGAGAGGTTGCGACCTCCATTGGTCACTAACGCACACACTGGGAGGTCCTAAGTAGTTAACCACATGAACAAATGCTCTTTTTGCTGTAAGAAAATTTGTTTGGTCCCATGACTGTAATTGTAAAACATGTACAGTACAATATTGGCCTGAATCATGGCAAGACATGGCAAAATTAGTATTGCTTCTAAAAGCACCACTCAATTGATTTTCAATTTTCATATTCTTGTTATGTTATATTTGCTAAAGATAAAAAAAAAAGATAAACCGTTGCCACAAGGATTGATGTTCACTTACTTGAGTAGTCTTTGTTCCTATTATAGCTGTGAGGATATGAATTTGAATTTCTGTACAAATCGGATTATTTTTATATTGACTGTTGCTGTTGAAGATTAACAAACGAATGCAAGAGTTTTTGTCATTCTGCAGAGTACATAGCAGAACACAATATTTCACATTGACCAATGTGGTGACAATACGGGTCATTTAACACATCCCTAATCTTTCTTATTACCTGGACCATTCATGTATGAAGCACACATTTGGCTGCATAATTACATCTGTCAAACAGCGGACCTGTGATGCATGCATTGCGCACACTTAACTATATACGTAGATGTGATTATTTACCAGTTGAAATTGTATTATTGATTTTTTTTAATTGAATAATGTTTTATTACAATTGTTTACCATTTAATATTAATTGAAAGTGACTCCACAGCACTTTAATCAGAGGTACACTAGTCTTTGATGAAAACGTTGTAGTGAGGCACAATTCCAGTAAAGTATGAAAAACACTTGTACCCCATTAATATAAAAACATTTTTGTAGTGCATTTCATATTGCGCCAATGGAAAGAATTGGGGGGAAATCAATTTATGCAACTAATTATAATCATACTTAGCGTACAACTTGTTCTTATTTGAATATGCCAACTCTTTCATTGATTTAATTTCAGTTCCAGTTTCTTTCAGTAGCAGCTTTCATGATGTAATGTTAATCCTAATGCTCGTAGCACAATATAAGATTACGTCATTCCAGATTGCATTCTTTGATGATTGCTCTGACTACAATACATGTAGCGGAATTATTTATCTAACTTGCAAATCCTGACCATTCTTTCTTTACTCCCTTGGCACTTTAGGTTGCTCGCAGGTGGGGAAAGAGGAAAAACAAGCCCAAGATGAACTATGAGAAGCTTAGCCGTGGCCTGCGCTACTACTATGATAAAAACATCATCCACAAGACATCGGGGAAGCGCTATGTGTACCGCTTTGTTTGTGACTTAAAAAGCTTGCTGGGCTACACTCCTGAGGAGCTGCACGCCATGTTGGACGTAAAGCCGGACACGGACGAGTAAAAGTCATCAAAAAACAAAAACAATGAAGCCACATGGACTGGCACTCATTAAGTGGTCTTAACGAACCTTTATTTAGGGGGAGGGGGGGAATGTTTTCAATGACTAACTTGTTTTCTCATCTTAGCGCTCACAGATGGGATTTTAAAAGAGGACAAAAAGCCAAAAGCCTGTATTCATATCCTGTTGCATTTGAAGGTGTGCGTGTGCAACATGCTATATTATGCTAGTATTTTTGAATATGTCGTTTCCACTGTGCTGGTGGAGCTCAAGACAAGAGGACCAAGACAGAATTGTTATTGATTTTTCAGCTTGGACCAAAAAGTGTCAAGATGATGAGTATTATTTTGCTGATACTGATAGCGGCCCATGCAACCCCAGCAGCAGGCATGTAGGTTGTAAAATGTATAAACAATGAAGGTAAAACTTTGGAACTATAAAAGTATAGCTGTAGAAGCCTTAAGGAGAAGTGTGCTGTTGGGATTGGATTGTGCGAGATCACTCATACCAAGAGGGTGTGAGAGACGACTGAAAGTAGCCGTTGCTTATGAAACTCTTTCTTTACATACTTTCTTGTCTGAGACACATTGACTGAAATTGTTGAGGGGGTTTTATTTTTCTTTGCATATACCAGCAGTATTAGCAAATGGTAGACAATCATTGTGAGGAATTCTATGGTTGTTTTTTGCTGCTTTTTTCAGCAGTGTTGGGGTAGGCTCTTCAAAGTCACAAGTCATAAGTGTAGTTGAGGTAAGAAGTTTCTTAATTAATGAAGGCAGATGCAGAATTTAGTGCTTAGTTTAGCAAAAAGAGAAAGGAAAGTTTAATGTGTTGAAGGGAAAGAAAGTGAAAGAATTCAAAGTGTTTTTGTGAGAATTTAGTTAGAAATTGTACTAAACGTTCAGCATACTCCATAAATGAAATAAAACATTTGGGGACAAATTATTTTTATTATGTAAGTAAGCCTTTTTCAGACTTGGACACAAAAGTTTCCAAAATGGTTTCTTGTGGGCTACCAAAAAAATCATTGAGCAAGCACATACACTGGTAAGCAGTCAGTTTGTCAATAAAGACAATAAATGATAAGTTGTCACTATATATATATATATATATATATATATATATATATATATATATATATATGTTTACTGGCTACTAATGCATCATTTTGTTGGAAATTCTATTAAATTCTCATGAAAACACGCTCAAGTAAGTACATAGTTTGAGAAAGAATGTAAAGGATTTGAAGTTGTAGAGGGAGCGCTTTATTTCAATATTGTATGTTGGTGCATAAAGATTCACTGGTTCCAGATGAGACTGACAAATGGGCTGTACACTGGCTTTATGGGAAATGCCAAAGTTGAGCATCATCTTATAAATACAATGTTATTGTTTACAGTAGCTGAATGTTACTCATATTGATGAAAATAGCTTTGGAGATGTCTATTTGTACAGATTGTGTTTCATAATGCATCACTGAGTTCCGGATTACGCAAATAAGCAAGCGACAAAGCCGGAATAATAACCAAAAAGCTTGTGAGGTCTTTGGACACAGTGCTTTGTGCACAGACCCTAAAGGTAGGAAAGCAGGGACTGTGGTTCACTCACAATTTTAAGAATGGAACGGCACACCTGGCTTTAGCACAATGACTCGTGTATTTAGCTTATAGGGGTCTCCCACTGATTGTTTCAATTTGTGTTTCATTGTCATTGGGAATATGTTTGTCCAGCTATGATTATCTATAGCACTGACTCATGAACGTACACCAACAATTCGATTTGATCCTGAACTCACATCAATTACACTGTTGTCTTTTTTGTTTTGTTTTCCTACGTGCTTAAAACAATTTTTGTAACAGCTCTTATTTTGAAGAGGAACTTTAGCATAGACTGTTTCATTCCTTTCAAACTTCAGTTCATTTTAAAGTTTATTCTGCTGAGTAAATCTGTTGAAATTTTAAATATTTTAAAACATTTTATACAGTCACAGATCTACTGTAATGTATTTGGAAAACATTAGCTGGTAAATGCCTGTCCTTTATTTGTGACATGTGCATATTCCCCTCTTAAATGACTCAGAAGCATTGTTTTTTTTTTTTTTTTTTTTTTAACTTTTTTGTATGTTTTATCGTATTTTTGTTATGAGATTTTTTATTGTATTTAGTTCACAAACATTTGAATTTTTTTAAAATAATTTATATTTTCTATAAAAAGGATTTGCAGACATCTGGTGCATCTGGGATAAAAAGGTAGCACAGGATTGAACAATGTAGCGATTTTTTTTTTTTTTTTTAAATAGATTTGTCTGTTAGAGAAAAAGGCTGATGCTGGCCCATCAATGATTTCTGCTGGAAAGGTTTTGTAGCCTCTATTTCTAAAATGTACTTAATGTACTTTAAAAATGTTATAAAATATATGTGAAAAAAATATTGTTTGGTTTTGTGTGTTTGGATGAATGTGATAGTAATGCAGAAACCTATTGTGACATAAGGGAAAGTTACACATATCTTTCCTTGTTGCACAATGCATTTAATGCATGTGTATCAAGTTGTTGTAAGAGAAACGTTGTATGGAAGTGGATTGTTTTCATGTGAATAGATTCCCCTCCCTAGCAAATTTAGTAAATTTACCCCAGAATGTGCACCACCCATCAGAATTACCACACAATTTAATGTGTTGTCATTTTGTTGTCGCTCTTGTTTTCGTTCCCATTTTTTATGAGATTAACTCATCTAAAACATTTTCCACATATACAAAATGATCATTTCTCTCAAATATTGTTGACAAATCTGTCTAAATATGTGATAGTGAGCACTTCTCCTTTGTTGAGATAATCCATCCCACATCACCGATGTGCCTTAGACCGGCCACAATAAATGGCCACTCTTAAATTTGCAGTTGTTTTATTGGGAGGCTCTGGAGACTGGGGGGAAAAAACCGTCAAGTACAGTATCTGGTGTAACCACCATTTTCCTCATGCAGTTCAACACATCTCCTTCGCGTAGTTAGTCATGTTGTCGATTGCGGACTGTGGAATGTTGGTCCACTCCTCTTCAATGGCAGTGCGAAGTTGCTCGTATCAACAGGAACTGGAACACGCTGTTGTGTGTGCCGATCCAGAGCATCTCAATTTGAGATTCTCAAACAATGCTCGATGTTTGACATGTCTGGTGAGTAGGGAAGTCCCGATCGCATATTTTTGCACTCGAGTCTAATTCACCTGTCCCGATTAGATAGATTTTTTTTTTTTTTTTTTTTTTTTAACAAAAGTTCCAAACATGTTACAGTACTTCCTCTTCAGCTTTTTCCTGGTATGTTGCGGAGTATAAAACACTTTTTTTTTTTTTTTTTTGGAACAAACGTTCCAAACATGTTACAGTACTTCCTCTTCCGCTTTTTCCAGGAATGTTGCAGAGTATAAAACGTATTTTTGTTTCTTTTGGCAATGCCATTGTTTTTCTGGATTATTTTGTTACTTATAACCCCTTTAAAAATATGTATGGCAGAAAACACTCAGGTGACTTGGAGTTCCGCTCTGAGACCCCCAATCTGGCCAAATTTCAAAACTGTCCGATATGCATGTGTGATACATCATTGGAAAACTTAAAATCTCAATTTTCTGTGGGAAGAAAAAATTTTAACAGGAGGGCATTTATTTTTTTATTTTTTTTAACAGCAAACCCCTAACTGGAGGTGAGAGCATGAAAGAGCACAATTAAACACACCATGATTTTAACGAGATATTGTCGCGTACTTACCTGATTTCGATCCCAAAACTCCATGTAGCATGTATCACCGAGTGTCAAGACACAGCTGTGAATGGCCACAGCTGGATTTTTGGGGGGGTTTATGGTTGAAACATGGTAATATGAGAAGGGTCGCGATGCAGAAATCGCAGACATCAAGGAATGGTTGAGATTTTCTTTTTCATATACAGTGGGGCAAATAAGTATTTAGTCAACCACTAATTGTGCAAGTTCTCCCACTTGAAAATATTAGAGAGGCCTGTAATTGTCAACATGGGTAAACCTCAACCATGAGAGACAGAATGTGGAAAAGCAACCCAGAAAATCACATTGTTTGATTTTTAAAGAATGTATTTGCAAATCATGGTGGAAAATAAGTATTTGGTCAATACCAAAAGTTCATCTCAATACTTTGTTTTGTACCCTTTGTTGGCAATAACGGAGGCCAAACGTTTTCTGTAACTCTTCACAAGCTTTTCACACACTTTTGCTGGTATTTTGGCCCATTCCTCCATGCAGATCTCCTCTAGAGCAGTGATGTTTTGGGGCTGTCGTTGGGTAACGACATATATGGTTTTTTTTTTTTTTTTTTTTTTTTCAATTTTTCTTTGTTTGGATCGATTATTTATCATCCAACACATCAGGGAAAATGTGACAGTAAAAAAAAAAAAAAAGTACAATTAAGCGATAGTTATGCGGTTGATATCTGTGACTTACTTACAGACACCATCCCAGGTAACTGCGGGCAGCAGACAGGCTACATTCTGAATTGGTTGCCTTGCCAGCCAATTGCAGAGCACAATGAGACAAACAACCATTTATGTACACACTTATACCTATGGATAGAACATTCAAACTCCATACAGGAAGGACAGAGCCCAGGATTGAACCCTTGATCTCAAAACTGTGAGGCGGATGTGCTAACCACCATGCCGCATACGCATATCTAAATATATATACACTCACCGGCCACTTTATTAGATACACCATGCTAGTAACGGGTTGAACCCCCTTTTGCCTTCAGAACTGCCTCAATTCTTCGTGGCATAGATTCAACAAGGTGCTGGAAGCATTCCTCAGAGAGTTTGGTCCATATTGACATGATGGGATCACAGAGTTGGTGCAGATTTGTCGGCTGCACATCCATGATGCGAATCTCCCGTTCCACCACATCCCAAAGATTCTCTATTGGATTGAGATCTGGTGACTGTGGAGGCCATTTGAGTACAGTGAACTCATTGTCATGTTCTACAAACCAGTATGAGATGATTCCAGCTTTATGACATGGCGCATTATCCTGCTGAAAGTAGCCATCAGAAGTTGGGTACATTGTGGTCATAAAGGGATCGACATGGTCAGCAACAATACTCAGGTAGGCTGTGGCGTTCCAACGATGCTCAATTGGTACCAAGGGGCCCAAAGAGTGCCAAGAAAATATTCCTCACACCATTACACCACCACCACCAGCCTGAACCGTTGATACAAGGCAGGATGGATCCATGCTTTCATGTTATTGACGCCAAATTCTGACCCTACCAATCCGAATGTCGCGGCAGAAATTGAGACTCATCAGACCAGGAAACGTTTTGCCAATCTTCTATTGTCCAATTTCGATGAGCTTGTGCAAATTATAGCCTCAGTTTCCTGTTCTTAGCTGAAAGGAGTGGCACCCGGCGTGGTCTTCTGCTGCTGTAGCCCATCTGCCTCAAAGTTCGACGTACTGTGCGTTAAGAGATGCTCTTCTTCCTACCTTGGTTGTAACGGGTGGTTATTTGAGTCACTGTTGCCTTTCTATCAGCTCGAACCAGTCTGGCCATTCTCCTCTGACCTCTGGCATCAACAAGGCATTTCCGCCCACAGAACTGCCGCTCACTGGATATTTTTTTTTTTTCGGACCATTCTCTGTAAACCCTATGGTGTGATGATTGTGCGTGAAAATCCCAGTAGATCAGCAGTTTCTGAAATACTCAGACCAGCCCTTCTGGCACCAACAACCATGCCACGTTCAAAGTCACTCAAATCACCTTTCTTCCCCATACTGATGCTTGGTTTGAACTGCAGGAGATTGTCTTAAACCATGTCTACATGCCTAAATGCACTGAGTTGCCACCATGTGATTGGCTGATTGGAAATTAAGTGTTGGACGAGCAGTTGGACAGGTGTAGCTAATAAAGTGGCCGGTGAGTGTATATATGTATGTATATATATATATATATATATATATATATATATATATATGTATATATATATATATATATATATATATATATATATATATGTACATACACATATTTCATTTTAAATTAAAAACCCGATCCTTTTCACCTGATGCCGATCCTCTGAAAAATGGCCCAATTGGCTCAATTTCCGATCACATGATTGGATCGGGGACATCCCTACTGGTGAGTGTACTGCCCATGCAAGAACTGGAATTTTTCAGCTACCAGGAATTGTGTACAGATCCTTACAACATGGGGTGGTACATTGTTATAGTGAAATATGAGATGATGTTCTTGGATGTGTTGAACAACAATGAGACTCTGGATCTCGTCACGGTATCTGTGCACTAAAAACAAAAATTACATTAAAATACACTGTTCTTTGTCGATAACACACACTTTCCCGTTCTGTAACCCCAGCCCATATGGGCCAAGCAATCCACAACATTGCCACCAGATGACCATTCACCCACACGACGCTACACACACTGTCGGCCATCTACCCTAAAAAGTGGCAATCGGGATGAATGCAATGCAAATTAACACCTCTGTAATGTACAATATTCCACAGAATGAGAGCATTTGCCCACTCAAGTCGGTTACAACTACGAACTGGAGTCAGGTTGAGACCCTAGTGAGGATGAGGAGCATACAGTTAAGCTTCCCTGTGATGGCTTGTGACTGTGTGTGCAGAAATATTTTGGTTATGCAAACTGATTGTTTCAGCAGCTGTCTGAATGGCTGGCGGTCTCAAACAATCTTGGAGGTGAACATGCTCGGTGCGGAGGGTTTGGGCTTGTGTTGTTACACATGGTCTGCAGTTGTGAGGGTGGTTGGATGTACTGCCAAATTTTCTTTATCGCCTCTGGGAAGAGAAATGGACATACATGAGCAACAGCTCTGGTGGACATTCCTGCAGTTAGCATGCCATTTGCATGCTCCCTCTGTGATGTGAGTAATCGGTGGTATTGTGTCTTGTGATACAAATTAACATTTCAGAGAGGCCTTTTATTGTGGCCAGTCTAAGGCACACCTGTGCGATAACCATGCTGTCTAATCAGCATCTTGATATGGTACAACTGTGTGATGGTATGGATCATCTCGGCAAAGGAAAAGTGCTCACTCGGATCGAGAACTGGCTCTGTGGACTCATTTTTCGGTCTGAGGAAGGATGGAGAAAAGTGGATGCTACCTCGCGTCAGGTGACGGAACTGTCGGGGCAGGTGACTGAACTGTCGAGCCAGACTGCGACTATTGGCAATGACTTAAGGTACCTGAGGTCTCGCCTACGCCATGAGGAGCGCGAATTTGACTGAAGACCAACCGTATTTGGACATATTAAATTACTTATTTGGCTTAATTCGCTTATAATTTTCCTTTCCCGAACACCCTTATGCCACCCCTCCCTTCTCCTGGACAGAGCTGCGCAAATGGCCCTATCTCTTGCCCTTGATCTCTTCCCAAGGCCGGTCGCAGGGCCTGGCGACTGTTATTTTGTCTAGACACGTACAAATACTGATACACTTTTGTATGCACACACTCACATACAACCTCGCCCCCTACAGTCCGCCACCGCCTTTTTCTTTTTCTTACTATCACTGCCCCTGCCCCCCTTCCTCCAGCCATGACTGGTAGTTCTCCTTTTTTTTCCATACAAAAAAATCCCTGCACGTGACCTGTGCGTTGTGTCATATCCCTGCTATGTTGTATGATATATGTGGGTCTACTTATAACTTGCTCTGTAATTTTTGAAGACTTGGCGGCGCGGACCTTTTGCAGCGGACCGATGCTCACTCATCGAATGGAATTTCGCTGTCTACTGGTGTCGTCTTGTGAGAGCTGGTGTCAATGACAAATAAATCTCTGAATCTGAATCACAGATTTAGAAAGATTTGTTGGCAATATTTGAGAGAAATGGTTACTTTGTGTATGTGGAATATAATATTAAGAATCAATAATAATAATAATAATAATAATAATAATAATAATAATAATATTAAGAATGTACAATTCATCAAAATATAAAAGTTGATGGACAGTAGACACTGAGAATGATCAAAACTTCTTTCTCTGTGAGCTTGGATTCCAAATCCATTTAAAATTAATAATGGAAATGTGGTCACTTTTGGTATTTTAAGAAACATTTTAACAGCCCCTTTTTCGAGAAGAGAAATCATGGTGGGTGTAATTGCCCAGGTGGTTGTTCTCCCGTTGCATGATCTTCACCAGACATGAACGAAGAGAATCCCAACAACTCATACGACCACTCGCACTTATGTATTTCACACGCAAACCCATTGACACTATGCTGGTTCTCGGTCCCCCCACCCCCATCATGCACACAACCACACACACGCTCCACTTTTGTGCCCTAATCTAGGTGATTTAAAAGGTGTTTTCAGCACACAAAGAGGAAGTCTGTGCAGAAACGAGAGAAAATTTTCACACACAGCAGTTTTAAAGATGATTTCTGCAACCTGACAAGAAAGTATTGCTGCCCTGTCGTCGCTAGCTTACAGCATCACATTTCTCAGACCTCAAACCTAAATATTTGTTTTAAGGGGTCTCAGCGTGTTGTATCTGTCTCCCACATGCAGTCTTAACATTGTTATGCGAAGCAAGAACTGTGATTCAATCATCTATGCTTGAAATACTAGAAATTTCCATCATGTAATATGTATAATTGGACATGCTGGGTGTGTGGGAGTGCAAAGAATGAATGGACACTGATTTACAAATGATGATTGCAACTTTGCAAATTCTGCATGTCATTGAATTAGTCATATATATATTTTTTTTATCAAGCATGACAGCAGTGTTCAGGACTTCTAAATTTTGAGGCTCACTAACATTGTGTTCCAGACATGCACGCAGCAACATTGCCTTAGATCAGGCCTTAATTAAGTGGCTATAAACAATAACAGTCACATGTACTTCCATATGAAGATTACACTTTCAGTAAGCGGCCTGGTAGACCATGCCGAATCCTAGCATATTATTTCTTCACATGAAACGGATTACTCCACACTTATCCACTTTCTCTGATTTTGATTTACAAGTTCTAGAATTAGACCTATATTAAAAAACCTTATTGATTACATGACATTGCTTCATAGTGCTGAACAGTGTTGGGAATAACGCCGTTACCGTTACTGGCGGTCAAAAGCGGTGCATTACTTACTTTGAATGAATTGAAGAAACTACCAGCCATAGCAAGTCTACTCTGCTCTGTTTGTCATCCAAGACTTGGGGTGCGTTCAGGTTCATGGCAATGAAAATAGTAAACACACATAGCCTACCTTTGCAAGACGATGGAGTTGCCGTTCGATACAGTCATAATGTGCAGGTCCTGCACCCATCCGCAGCAAAACTGTTCGTAGCTTTGTAGCAATTTGTAATTTTGGAATCGCTGATGAGTTTAGTAACATACACCAAACAATAAATACATCAGAATGTCCATTTTGCGTAATTGTGGAAGCCCGTCGACATCTTTACTCCATTTGTCTTCGGCTTGCTCGTAAGGGTCAACATTTTTCACATCCTTAAGTTTGATCACATATCTGTTCTTCACCTTAGTAACGAGTTTGTCTGTTTATTGAACTGGCAAGTTAAAAGTTTAATGTCCCGCGAGCCAGACCTGCTTCCAATATGGCTGCGTTGTTGTCAAATCTCACGTGATTCCCCATTCTGTGACGTAGAACGCTCAAGCCTAATAGCGCACGTACTTCGGAGCCAGCTGTTTATATGTGAATTGTCTCGCCCTATGTTTGTATATGTGTATTTGTTGTTAATAAGGTTTGTATAAAAAAATAAATAAATAAAAAATAAACTTCAGAGCCGGTGTTTTCACACCCAAACCGGAACAGCGCGTGTGGCAAACACACACACACGCAAAACAGATGCAGAGGGATATGATGGCAGAGCATTCAGAGGAAAATTTGTCCTTTACGAGATGGATATATAAACACTATTTCAAGTTGGTTGAAATTAAAGGAAAGAACGTGCATGTAAAGTGTAATTTATGTCCCGGTGCAAAGCTTTTGTCGACATCTATGGTAAGCACTTCAAATCTGCCTTTTTTTGTTGCACTTCAAGTGTAGGATAAATCTGTTGCTGGTGAGGTGCAATAAATATTACAAGGTTCTATAACACAACTACCTGTCTGTTCTTCTCTATTCAAGTGACTCGAATACTGCTCAGAAAATTTCAAATTCTTTGACATACAACAACGTCTTTTTAAAGTAACGGAAATAGTTTCTTTCCCTGGTCACTAGTTACTTTTACAATAGAGTAATTCAGTTACTAACTCAGTTTCTTTTTGGAAGAAGTAGTGAGTAACTATGACTAATTACTTTTTTAAAGTAACGTGCCCAACACTGATGCTTAATAAGAATCTAATCAAAGGACTTGCTTTCATAGTAACCCTGAAAAATAGCTGTAGCGTCACTGAAAAGTTAGAAACATTTCTTTCCAAGCTACGAAATCCTCACCTAACAAGATTGGTTATACCATTAGTGGTTGACCATTCAACGATCCCCACCACATGCGTTTTGTGTCTGGTTTAAGATTTTTGTAAAATATTAAATGTCCCTTTTTTTCATAAGTCCATTTTGAACATTCCCTCATAAGGACTCCAATGTGGTTTTCGATTGGTTTATTAGTCTCCAACAACATAATAAACGAGCTAAAAAAATATGAAAGGAATCGAGATTGGTCGATATGATTTTTTTTTTTGGGGGGGGGGGGGGGGTGGATAGTGGCGGAACAAATGTGAACAGCGCTCGATGAGCATAAACGGCTCTTTGAGTGGACCGTCCAACGAGGGGTGGGGAGATGCTAGTGGGCAATTCTTTGCGGGCCCCTCCACACTTTTGCAGGCCCCTCAAGACGATCATCCAGTGTGTATGTGGGAAGGGTGGGGGTGGGGGGGGGGTTGGTTCCAGTTGGAATTTTTTTTTTTTTTTGCGGACCCCTCCAGTTCACCGGCCAAGCGGTGGGCACTTAAACACGACAATATATTACAGCTCCGCACATCATCTTACCTTTGTGTTTGACCTTCCCCTCACCCAACCACGCCCACAAACCGGGCCCCATAGAGGCCCAGGCCCGGGTAAGGTCGCACCCCCAGAACCCCCCTTAAGTTCCATCCCTGAATCATACTTCAGGTATAAAAATATCTCAAAGCTGCCCCACAATCGTCTTGTCTGCAATTTAAATCAGCTAAACTGTTGTAGTGTATAGATGAACCTAAAGCACAATAAAAGCATACTTTATTATTATTATTATTATTATTATTTTACCTCAATCTGACATTAAACAAAAAGTTAATTCCTATCTTCTTGTATCTTTACTGAAGATTCTAAAAAGCTTCTGAACTTCGAACAGATGTGGTCAAAACTAAATATATCTCTGTCTTCCATGGAGATCTCTTTGAAAGAATGAAATCACTATGACGCACAAAGGGCCATGGAATACATTCCATTACGTAGAAAAGCAGTGAAATATAATCAGTGTGTCCTCAATGGCCAAGAATGCCTAATTTAGAAACACTAGCCTTAGGACACATGCTCATGTTGATGTCATTTTTTCTGAGTGGGGTTAATGTGTCTTCTCCAATGTGACCGTTCTCATGGATTTTTTAGAGTTTCAGGTTGATTGAGATGAAATATTTCACATGTTACTTACCGTACTGCTGAAACTCCAGAAACACCAACTTGTTCTTGATTTTACTTCAGTTCCATTAGAATTTAAAACTACAACATGCATTCTCGAGATAATTGTGTTAAAGGGTTACTGAAAAGGTAAAAGGTACTGACACGAAATAAACTTGCGCTCGTTGTTATTTGAATGTATTTTTTGAGACATGACAATACCCTGGTTTATATATGTAGACTTTTTCTTTATTATGATTGAAACCATTACAATTGAAGTTGTTGGCCCAAAACAGGATAACATTCATCCATTCATTTTCCGAGCTGCTTATCCTCATGAGGGTGCTGCAGCCAATCCCAGCTAACAATGGGCAGTAGGCGGGGTCGACCCTGAATCGGTTGCCAACCAATCGCAGGGCACAAGGAGATGAACAACTATTCGCGCACACCCTCATACCTAGGAACAATTTAGAGTGTTCGTTCAGCCTACCATGCATGTTTTTGGGATGTGAGGGGAAACCAGAGTACCCTGAGAAAACCCACGCAGGCACAAGGAGAACATGCAATCTCCATGCAGGAAGGGCGGAGCCCGGGAGTGAACTCTTGATCTCAGAACTGTGAGGCGGACGTGCTAACCACTCTGCCACCGTGCCACCAGGATAGCGATTAATATTAATTATATAAATTCGTAGCAGAATGACGCAATAGGGATGAATTCAATATTTCTGGGAAATGCCTTTTGCTGTAATATCAGTCAAAATATAGGATGTTCATTCATTTTTACTTACTTGTCAGTGCTCAGCTAGAGTCCTCTGAGCCATCAGCCTGAGTGGCAGAGGTTAACGGTATAGACCCTACTCACCAACATCACAGAATGACGTGTCACTGTATCCGGCCACCATATTGTCCGTCATTGTTTATCCGTATTCTCAATGGTTTCAATTTGTCGCGCAATTTATAGTGCAATTCATGGAAGCCCCGGTGCTTTCAGACGCTGTAAACTCATTGGATGCGTTGCATAAAAGGCGTTACGTGGAAAAGCTTCAGTCTATCCATTTGCCAGATCCATATTTGATGCCTAAATCGATATTTTTCAACCCGCTGTCTTCGCCCTCTCTGCCTGACATCTGCTACCCTGATAGCGACAACTATCTTGTCCACACAAAATCAGCCTATTCTCACGAAAGTTTGAAAAACTTTAAGAGCAGCACTCTAAGCAACATTACCCCGTGTGACCCTTTACTTCCAATTTTCTAAAATGGCGACAATCAATTAAAAAAAAAAAGTTGACTGCGATGGCCGACGCTTCAAGGAAAGGTGGATATTGGACTATCTCTTCAATAAAACACGCAACAACTGTGTCTACCTCATTTGCAAAGAGACAGTCGCTGTTTTCAAAGAGTTCGATGTGACGCGATAATGATATTACCAAACAAGACACGCTGACATGTACGACAACATTACAGGGAAGATACGCAGCGAGAAATTATAGCAACTTGAAGCTAGTTTAATTTCACAGCAGCAGTATTTCGCAAGAGCCCGAGTGTCGAAAAAGAACGCCACAAAGACGAGACTGTTGAAATTATGAATTCAAAAAAATAATAAAGCAAATGTGACACACAGAAGGGCTTGCTAAAATTTGTTTAAATATATTGTTCTATGGCGGCACGGTGGCTGAGTGGTTAGCACGTCTGCCTCACAGTTCTAAGATCAAGGGTTCAATCCCGGGCTTCAGCCTTCCTGTGTGGAGTTTGCATGTTCTCCCCGTGCCTGCGTGGGTTTCCTCCGGGAACTCCGGTTTCCTCCCACATCCCAAAAACATGCATGGTAGGCTGATTGAACACTCTAAATTGCCCGTAGGTATGAGTGTGTGCGTGAATGGTTGTATGTCTCCTTGTGCCCTGCAATTGGCTGGCAACCAGTTCAGGGTGTCCCCTGCCTACTGCCCCGAGTTAGCTGGGATAGGCTCCAGCACCTCCGCGACCCTCGTGAGGAAAAGCGGCATGGAAAATGAATGAATGAATGAATATTGTTCTATGTAAATCAGCCAAGGTAGCCCCCGCATTTTTACCACACCAAATCTGGCCCCCTTTGCAAAAGGTTTGGACACACCTGTTTAACTGATGATCCGTAGACGAGGCCAGCTTCTTTCACTTGGTACCAGCTAAATATTATTCAAAATGTAATGATGGTGGAAGAAATAAGCATCTTCAATTTGAAACTGTATGTTGTCGGCGATTAGCCTCGCAATGATCTTAATCGTGGTTGTCAGCCCAAAACCCTCTAAATATATATTAAATGCATCTTACCAGATATAAAATGACTACTACATAATCTTTGGTGATCGTTTGGTGCCGTTTTCTCGTTGAATTGCAGCAGTCCATCTCGCTCTCCTCTCCGGGTCTCTCGGAATACGGTAGAATTTCAAGTCTCTCTGTCTATATTCTCTGTTACTACAACCAACCGCCACACACGCCTTCACCATCATGATTATTAATGTTAACGAGCAGAAAAACACGCCATAATAGGAGGAATTTACGTAGCGGTAATGCGTAAACACGACGACCTGACGGACAATATGGTGCAGAGGCGTGGTTGTGACGTCATGTGAGTGTGGTCTATAGCCACCCGCTATCTCAGAATTAATCAAATATGCTATAAATTTACGTTCATGTCGACAACTGTTAAGTTACTTAGTCACTACGATGCGTAAAAAATATTTCATATATTTTGCAAAAGTATTCGGCCCCCTTGAACCTTGCAACCTTTCGCCACATTTCAGGCTTCAAACATAAAGATATTAAATTTTAATTTTTTGTCAAGAATCAACAACAAGTGGGACACAATAATTTATTGGATAATTTAAACTTTTTTAACAAATAAAAAACTGAAAAGTGGGGCGTGCAATATTATTCGGCCCCCTTGCGTTAATACTTTGTAGCGCCACCTTTTGCTCCAATTACAGCTGCAAGTCGCTTGGGGTATGTTTCTATCAGTTTTGCACATCGAAAG
Source organism: Corythoichthys intestinalis (assembly GCF_030265065.1). Lineage (NCBI taxonomy): Eukaryota > Metazoa > Chordata > Actinopteri > Syngnathiformes > Syngnathidae > Corythoichthys > Corythoichthys intestinalis. The sequence goes on from NC_080400.1 coordinate 33,941,650, forward strand.
ACTGACATTCTTGCCCATTCTTCCTTGCAAAACAGCTCGAGCTCAGTGAGGTTGGATGGAGAGTGTTTGTGAACAGCAGTCTTCAGCTCTTTCCACAGATTCTCGATTGGATTCAGGTCTGGACTTTGACTTGGCCATTCTAACACCTGGATACGTTTATTTTTGAACCATTCCATTGTAGATTTGGCTTTATGTTTTGGATCATTGTCCTGTTGGAAGATAAATCTCCGTCCCAGTCTCAGGTCTTGTGCAGATACCAACAGGTTTTCTTCCAGAATGTTCCTGTATTTGGCTGCATCCATCTTCCCGTCAATTTTAACCATCTTCCCTGTCCCTGCTGAAGATAAGCAGGCCCAAACCATGATGCTGCCACCACCATGTTTGACAGTGGGGATGGTGTGTTCAGGGTGATGAGCTGTGTTGCTTTTACGCCAAACATATCGTTTTGCATTGTGGCCAAAAAGTTCAATTTTGGTTTCATTTGACCAGAGCACCTTCTTCCACATGTTTGGTGTGTCTCCCAGGTGGCTTGTGGCAAACTTTAAACGAGACTTTTTATAGATATCTTTGAGAAATGGCTTTCTTCTTGCCACTCTTCCATAAAGGCCAGATCTGTGCAGTGTACGACTGATTGTTGTCCAATGGACAGACTCTCCCACCTCAGCTGTAGATCTCTGCAGTTCTTCCAGAGTGATCATGGGCCTCTTGGCTGCATCTCTGATCAGTTTTCTCCTTGTTTGAGAAGAAAGTTTGGAAGGACGGCCGGGTCATTGTAGATTTGTAGTGGTCTGATGCTCCTTCCATTTCAATATGATGGCTTGCACAGTGCTCCTTGAGATGTTTAAAGCTTGGGAAATCTTTTTGTATCCAAATCCGGCTTTAAACTTCTCCACAACAGTATCTCGGACCTGCCTGGTGTGTTCCTTGGTTTTCATAATGCTCTCTGCACTTTAAACAGAACCCTGAGACTATCACAGAGCAGGTGCATTTATACGGAGACTTGATTACACACAGGTGGATTCTATTTATCATCATCGGTCATTTAGGACAACATTGGATCATTCAGAGATCCTCACTGAACTTCTGGAGTGAGTTTGCTGCAATGAAAGTAAAGGGGCCGAATAATGCACGCCCCACTTTTCAGTTTTTTATTTGTTAAAAAAGTTTAAATTATCCAATAAATGTTGTTCCACTTCACGATTGTGTCCCACTTGTTGTTGATTCTTGACAAAAAAATTAAATTTCATATCTTTATGTTTGAAGCCTGAAATGTGGCGAAAGGTTGCAAGATTCAAGGGGGCCGAATACTTTTGCAAGGCACTGTATATATATCAGGGGTCGCGTTAACTGAATATTTTCCGTCGTTGACCGATTTTTTAAAACGGTGACGGAAAAAACTGAAGTCCATCCGTCATTTTGACCGGTTGCAATTCACACCCCAGACCACAAGGTGGCGAGTGAGCAGATTAATTAGCTATTGTCTCTCTTGATGCATGACGTCGTTGGCCTGACTCTGAAAAAATGTCAAGGCAACTGGGTGTCCGAAGTTTCTTCAAAAAGCCCCAAAACGACGATGGTGTTGATAAAACAGGTGAAAAAACAGGGCCTGCACAAGCGGGCACGCGATTCAAGTCCATGCGCACCAGGAGGAAAGTGTAAGACTACGTTCAGGCCACAGCAGGTGAACTGTTAATTTCATTGTTCCATATGCTACATATGGTAGGCTACCTACCTACTGGGGCCTCAGTGACGTTTCTTATTCTCGCTATATGATTATACAACTTTAACATTTGTTAATAATACGCTCTGTGTGTAGTATCATCCATCGCTTTTCCTTTTTAAATGGGCACTTATAAGCGAACGCAAGAAGTAACAACGGGAACATTTTTAAACAGGCATTTCACGGGAGAGCATTTCGACTCTTCGGCCAATCATATAGCGAGAGCGAGTGGATAGTGAGGGGACCGCGCGCAGCTCTTAAGTGTCTCTGTCACGTGACTGTCGTAGCCGGTGTAGGCGCTTGAACCTACACTGGTAACGCGCTCGGCCAAATGGACACACAAGTACGGAAGGTGAATTATGCCAAACAAAGGGTCACCACAATGTCATTATCATCATATTAAAAATTTAAGTGACGGGTAAAAATAGATTATGACCGGATTTTTATGACCCTGTCAGTCAAAATGACAGACAACGAAAAAGTCTAGCGCAACCTCTGATATATATAAATATATATATATATATATATATATATATATATATATATATATATATATATATATATATATATATATATATATATATATATATATATATATATATTTAATTTTTTAAATTAATCACGTTAAAATATTAGACGCAATTAACGCACATGTCCCGCTCAGACAGTATTCTGCCTTTTGGTAAGTTTTACAGCAAGGCTTTTTGCGCTGTCCAACAGCGAACTCTTGGGGTCGCTTTGCGACATGGTTTATTGTTTTCTTGACACTGACAGTTCAATATGGCTGCACGACGTCTCGGGCTAACGCCCATGTTGTAATGTTGTGCTTATATGATCCTTGGACAAGATATGTCCGTAAGTATGGTTGTTTTAAAGAATGTGCATATTATGTTAGTAAGCGAAATGATATATTTTTTGTATGAGACGCTTTTTGTTTATGTTTAGTGAACCTGTATAGCGTGCTAAGCTAACGTTGTTGCTAATGCAATGCTTGTGTACTTTTTTTTGTAGTTTTACGACGGTCTAAAGAGGACAATGGTTTGAGGCCATTTTATTAATAAATCAGATGAAAAAGGAAGAAGTCTGATTATTAAGGCGTTGTTCACTAGCTGTCTAGCTTTGGAAAAAGTAGACGCTTCTGAGTGAGGACAGCATAGACAGATTTAAATGACAGTAGAGTGAAATGCCCACTACAGTCCTTATGTACCGTATTTTGAATGTATATATCCCTCTTGTGTCTTATCTTTCCATTCCAACAATTTATTTTACAGAATATATGTATAATTTACAGAAAAATATGGCATATTTTTTAGATGGTTTGAATTGCGATTAATTGCGATTAATTACGATTAATTAATTTTTAAGCTGCAATTAACTCGAATTCAAACCATCTATAAAATATGCCATATTTTTCTGTAAATTATTGTTGGAATGGAAAGATAAGACAAAAGATGGATATATACATTCAACATACGGTACATAAGGACTATTTGTTTATTATAACAATAAATCAACAAGACGGCATTAACATTATTAACATTCTGTTAAAGCGATCCATGGATAGAAAGACTTGTAGTTCTTAATAGAAAAATGTTGTACAAGTTAGAGAAATTTTATATTAAAACCCCTCTTAATGTTTTCGTTTTAATAAAATTTGTAAAATTTTCAATCAAAAAATAAACTAGTAGCCCGCCATTGTTGATGTCAATAATTACTTACTCAATGCTCATGGATGCCTATAAAATCAGTCACACCGAAGCGCCAGCAGAGGGCGGCAAAACTCCATAAAACACAACAAGTGAGCGTTTCAATGTGTACTGTCATTTAAAACTCTCTGAGCGGGGCATCTGCGTTAATTGCGTCAAATATTTTAACGTGATTAATTAAAAAAAATAATTAACGCCCGTTAACGCGATAATTTTGACAGCCCTAATATATATATATATATATATATATATATATATATATATATATATATATATAGATAGATAGATAGATAGAGAGAGAGAGAGAGAGAGAGAGAGAGAGAGAGAGATATTCTAAATTTAAAAAAAAACAAAGCTACGTGACCTATCTTGGTGTGAGAGTGCACAGATGTAAAGTGAAGTAAATCACAGAAATTTACAAAAAGTACTGCTACGGACTTCAGGTTGGACACACATTCAAAATTCTCTCTTGTGTTCCTTTCATTCCATTCATCACATATTGTAACTGAGACATGTTGAACCCTTTGTCTTGGCCGGAGTAGCGACTGTATTATCCTGTCTCATGAAGGGCAGACCAGGGCCTTCCCTGCTTTGGCAGTAAATTTGCATTTTTATTGCCGCTGTCGCATCCCGAGTTAATACACCATTGACTCTGGCTGCCACCCTTAGACCTGGCGCCGTCACCTTGCTATCGCACCTGAAATATGAGTGACTGCTGCCTCCCGAGATTTACATTGACTAGAGCTTAGTTACCAGTCGACCTGGCATTCTGTGGCGGAAATGGAGTGTCTCCACAGGCTAATGTGGAGTTTTCATGAAGAAAGATGATTGATTTGTGCAGTGCCTTTGCTGTGAATAGACAATAGGCTGGCACAATGAAAGACTAAAATGGGGCTTTGTTTGCAGGTGAGGCCACTGGTGAACTGGAGTGTGAAAGTGGAGAGGAGAGATGGCAAGGAAAAAAGAAAATGAAAAGGTGAAGGGTTGAAAATGTAGAATACAAGATGAGAGTGCAAAATAGCAAAGGTATGGAAGCTTTTCATTTGTTTTAAATGTCTCTGTAAGTGAACTTACATTTCCAATCATGATGCAATTGAACTGTAAAATGTTGGATTGTTCATGTATAGAGAGTAGATTCTCTGACATTCAAACAGATCTCAAAGCACTTGAATCAGGACTGAAGGACTAAAGTGGGAGGGGGAATTTTAACACATTGGTAATGCTCCAGTGGAACAAGAAATGTTCTTGCTTTTCTTCTGCTGAGAATCAACTGGGACATAGAAACTTTCCCAGGGCATCTGCTCCAAACGCCCACATCTGCATCTTCATCCAGTAGGAGGGCTTCTTTCACCCTCGAGTCAAGCCTTTGCTGAGCCATCATTGGCTGCCTGGGCCAGGACCTAGAAAAAGAAGGCTTGGCCCTGAGAATTTTCCCAGACATTTACTTCTCTTGCTTGCCTTTTGGCCAACATCTGCTTTCAATCAGTGTTCGTCAAAGACCCTTTCTCTGCTGCTGGGGTAAAACATGCACTTACACACAATGAGATTGAAGAAGAACAAATATTCTCAAGTCTTAGCTTTTATTAGATAACAAATAATTAATGTGTGCGTGTAATATTATAATTTAGTGGAAAAACTGCCGTCCATTTCTCCATCTTTTAATCCATCCACTCATCACCGTAATCATTGCCCCGTTCCACTCCCCTCCAGTCTATAGGTTGGGGCCATGTATATTAGGATTTGACACAGTTTTTATCATTTTGACACTAAACTGAACTTGAAATTAAATGTACAAGATGTGCTTTCAAACTTTAAGCTTAATTTTGAATTTTATTCCTTCCAAAGCAAGTGAACGGTACAGAAATGACCACTATATGTATCCCAGGATAGGCCTTACTTTTAAAGGGACCATAAATAACATAAATTTTATGGTGTTTAGAGCAAAAATATGAGAACTGTACTGATGTCCACAAATTAATGGACCTGACTGCCACCTCATTAGTGAAGAATGGTAGCGGCATATGTGGCTGCCATAGGAAGTGGTTCCCTTATGTTTATTGAATATGTGAATGCAGACAAAAACAGCAGGATGAATTCTTAAGTGTTTAAAGCAAACACTTCAAACACATTCTGCTCCTACTCCTACTCATTAAACAACACAGTAAAGTGTTTGTCTAATGAGTTTGAAGTTTACAATGTAGATGGATCCGTTCATTGATCCTGTTGACAAACCTATCAGTCCATCCAATATAAAATGCAAAGGCAGTCACTAAGGAATATAAAGTGTTCAACTGTTAATATTACGTTGTGATCAGAAACAGAAATGTGCAAAATTGATGGCCAACTGTCATTGCTGCAAGGACAAAAGCAGTGATCGTGCTCCAGCAGTAATGTGCTAAATGTTTGCAAAGTGTCCCAATGAACTAAATATGATTCAAATGTGAAATTTTAAAGAAAGACACTCTTGTATTGTCTGCTGGCTTTAGTGGTGGTCCTTCCTACCATCTATCATCCATGAGAGAATCTTATCATGAGAGAAGCTGTTACGCAAACATCTCTGCGAAGTTTATGTGGTGTGCTTTGGCTTGACTCGATTTTTAAAAAAATTCCCTTTCCTATAGTGCTGAACTAGTAATGCACTTATTGTGTGATTATGTTGGCTTACATTATAATCATTTGCACAGTCAAATCTAGTTGCGAGGCTGTATACGCGTATGGATTTGTACTGTATGTGTGAATGTAGAGATGTCCCAATCGATCGGCATTCGATCGGGTCTGATCACGTCATTTTCAAAGTATCGGAATTGGCAAAAAAATATCGGCCATGCCTTTTTTTTAAAATATATATATATATATATATATATATATATATTTTAAATAAATTGTTTTCTAATTGTACTTAACGTTACAGACATAATATGTTACACTCATCCAGAGTCTTTAGTTTAGGCTTAAGGTAGGGTTATCAAAAATATCCCGATAACGGCAGAGATTAATTTGTTAAAAAATGTGTCATGTTAAAATATTTAACGCGCTTAATATATGCACTGCACGACCCTCTCACTCATTGTCGCGCTCAATCTGAAATGACGCCGTTTTACCTATAAAAGGAGATAAAAGGCAGCGCAAAATGAGTAGAGTGAATTTTGGCAGCCTTTGGAGCCTTTTTTTAATTGGCTAAAGGCTTGCAATCCCTCTCCCTATGAATAGAGATATCATGGGAAGCAATATGGGGAAGCAAGGTGGTAATCTTTGTTTTAAAACCTTAAGGTATTTCCCAACGCAAAGAAGATATATCAATTGGTAGCACGACACACAGTCATGGTTCCACTTTCCATCATGCATTTGGGATGGCCACAGTATCATTTACAAATACACTAGATGGCAATATTTAGTCACAATATACAAAGTCACAAGTCTTTCTATCCGTGGATCCATCTCACAGAAAGAAGGTTAATAATGTAAACGCCATCTTGAGGATTAATTGTCATAATAAACAAATACAGTACTAATGTACTGTATGTTGAATGTACATTATACTGTATATTCGAGTTTTATTCATTTTTTTTCTTAATGCATTGCCAAAATGTATATGATCGGGAAAAATTACCGGGAATGATTGAAATTGAATCGGGAGCAAAAAAAAGCAATCGGATCGGGAAATATCGGGATCGGCAGATACTCAAACTAAAACGATCGGGATCGGATCGGGAGCAAAAAAAAAAAAGATCGGAACAACCCTAGTGAATGTGTGTTTCTAGGGTGGGGCAAATCACAAACAGTTTGCGGTTTCAACACAGGTTCACTTAAATGAAACCGAACAGTTTAGGTGTTGAACATTATAAGATTTATTCATTCAATTTTAAAAGATAAATTCAAAGATGTGTAAATTCTGTGAACGTATATATGACCACCACCTGAACTTAGACACTTCTCCGATTCACCAAAAGTGAATGTGTTCAGCGCTTTCTCCATTGACCAAACCAAAAAGTATCACTTCCACACTGGACAGTGTTACCAGAGTGATGCTACAGCATGTTTGGCAAGAACTTGACTTGACATGTGGTGTGTCACTCTACTGTTGATAACATTTCTGTTTTATATCAGTGCTGTTATTCCTAACTGGGTACAGTTATTATGTTATTCATTATTCACGTCTATAGCTTGCCGAAATGCTTTTGTTCACATTCCCTTTTGCATATACTGTAGTATGTATGCATAGAGGACTGTAGCAACGTGCTTTTACAGTACATTATTTATTAATGTATTATTGTATCTTTGCAGATTTGTATTTATTACATACATACTTCATTTCATTCATGTAGAGTTCATCATTCCCTTATATGCTTATGATTAAGTCTGTGATGAAACCAAAATAAAAAATGATTCATTTAGCGATGCAATTCATTGTTAGTAGAGAATTTTGTCGAGGCAGTCCAAACATGGCACAATTAAATACTGATATACTGATTAAATACTTGAGTTTAAAATTTTTGATTTTTATGGCCAACAATATAGTACAATACAGAATATTACGATAGATTATTTTATTAGTATTTTACTCTAATGCTTCGAATTGTACTGTGTAGTACAAAATGTACTGCACATACAGCATACAGTATACTCTCATTTTGCTGTCTCATTGGGTGATGTAAAAATGCTCCATGCATTTTTGATTAGTGGATATTATTATTTTCGCACGCTGCCTGATACTATCCACTTTGCTGCTGTAAAACAGGAATTCCCCCGATGAAGAGCTACCAAAGCCCCCCTCTATGCTTTTCTATCATCCTGCTCAATTAATTTCATTAAAATGATCTAAATATCAGGAAAGTAAAATTCTAAGAAAAACGCTATAACCTAAAAATAGAAATTAAATTAAAAATTAGCATTTAAATATACTGAATAGATTGAGGCATCAAATGTTGACCTTTGTGTTCTTGGCATCCTTAAATTCAATTAGTATTCAGACATTTGGAAACTCCCAAACCTCTAACTCTATGTTCCAGTATAACAATGAGTCTTTATATACAAAATTCAAATGCAATTTTCTCCCTAAAGAAATTCCTTTTCTTTCTTTCCCCCATTTAGGCAAAGAACCTACTCCCAGAGGCGTAGCAATGGTCCCTGGGCGGCCCCAGGCAACAAGCAACATGGGGGCCCTTCTGAGTACTCGCGCAGTGTAATGAACACAAAGGTGGGGGAGTGGGGGGGGGGGGGGGGGGGGTGCGAGTGCACGCTGCATGCACGTGCGGTCATCTTGGCCATAAAAGTGGCAAAAACTAAGCACTTTACACTGACTCATATGGATGTACTTAAATTCGTTCATGGACGCACACATTTTAACAGGTGGCCGTCCTCTGCTCGAAATGTGCATCTTACGCCTATTCTCGCTCCTCGAATACGCAGCGCTTGTGATGTAGGACAATAACAGGACTGGTTGCTATGGGAATGTAAACATACCCAAGAAACCTTGCTAAAAAGGGTGTTAAAACTGCTAATAAAATCATTTAGGATTATTTTAGATGCATATATGTTGTATTTTTCTCATAGAGTATTCAACGAGGAATATGATTGACCAGTTAATAGACTTTTTTGGAAAAATCTCCATTACTTTAAGTAGTCACATGAATAATGAGGTGGCCTGTGAAAATCAACATAAAATAACTCTGCAAGTACTTTCCAGAGAGTACTTGGTGAGTCACTCTTTAAACAATCATGTGGTATTAATTGCTGATGTTCTCAGGTGTTTTCAGATTCTGACCATAGCAATTTGGAGAACGCTCCCTTCAGATCTCAGAGATCTAGAGCAATTGGCCAAAGAATAGTTAAAATTCCAGCAGAACATTTTAAGAATTTAATTGATGGATACAGGAAGCAATTGTTCAGTTATTTTGTCTAAAGGTTGTGCTACCAAGTATTAGGCTGAGGGTGCCAATACATTTGTCTATTTTTATATATTGTCAAAACTATCGCGGTAATTAATTTTTTTAATTAATCACATTAAAATATTTGACCCAATTAACACATGCACGGGATGACTCGTTCATGTGTTGCCTCAAACAGTTTACAATGACGCCGTTTTAGCACATTGAGAGCGAAACGGCAGAGAACTGCAGGTGGACACAGGTGTTCATTGGACCGCGCCTTTTATTGGCCTAAGCTTTAGCAGCCACTACTAACAGTCGTGGTTACCCGACATTCCCATCATGCATTTGGGCGGAGCGAGAGACGATATTTTTCTTAACACATTGAATTGCAGACAACGTAGAACATAATGTATACCATTTGCAACCACCACTGACAGTCATGGTTGCCCAACTTCCCATCATGCATTTGGGCGGCAAAGGAGACATTCTTTTTCTTAATATAAAATTACTAACTAACTTGTACGCACATTTATCTTTTAAGAACGACAAGTCTTTCTATCCGTGGATCCCTTTAACAGAAAGAATTAATAAGAGTTAATAATGTTAATGTCATCTTGTGGATTTATTGTTATAATAAACAAATATAGTACTTATGTACAGTATGTTGAATGTTTATGTCCGTCGCGTGTCTTATCTTTCCATTCCAACAATAATTCACAGAAAAATATGGCATATTTTAGAGATGGTTTGAATTCCGATTAATTACGAGTAATTAATTTTTCAGCTGTGATTAATTCGATTAAAAACTAATATATATATATATATGTTATATTAAATAAAAAAAACACGAGATTTGTAATAGCACAAAAATAAATTTCAAATCTTTGCTAAGTCTTCCATTTTGCTGACAGTTGTTTATTTTCATTTATTTTCACCCATGTTAGCTGTTCAATGGTTTACAGTAAATCTTCGGCATGTCACTGTGTATTCTGTCTTGCTTGGGTTCACTATAGGGTTTAAACATGAGTCACAGTTGCATAACAACTGAAGAGCACTTTTCCTTAATTTCTTTGAGCAGGAAAACCCGAAAGTTAAATAAGATAATATGTTTCTGTTCTTCTTCCTCTTCTCTATTCCAGAGTGTTGATGTGGACACTGAGTCACTTGTTAACCTAACCACTTGTGTGCCCACTCCCCTGGTGACAGCCAGTCTTCTCCATGCGTACCCTTACAACCTCTTCCTCTCTACATTGCCTGTTTCTCCACGCACCAAAAACAAACTATTCCGTTTTGTGTTTTGTGCTACAGAAATAGCTCATTCATGCTGTGCACGCCTCCACGACAACCCCGTGTCTTGCTGTCCTTTCCCACCAAACTTTAACCTACCCGAGTGACATAGGTTGACACAGATTACTTCACTAAGAGAGAAGGAGTTGCTCTTTATTCCCTGTGGGAGAAAAATATTTGTGAGTGCTTCACATATCAAGAAAAGTTACAGTTGTGTATATATGTTTTTTGTTAAATGGTCAAAGAACAGTTGGGTGGCTATGAATTATAAGCCACAATAATTTATCATCTGCTTATTCTACATTCAGAAACACACTGTTGAAGCTGTACAATTACAATTTATATTGTTTACTTAATTTTTAAATAGATAATGCACAACCACTGACGTCGAAAAACTTAACCTTCTCTTGGACTTGTACACTACAGATTTATGTTCTCACGCTGACCCGGGATTACTCCTGAAGACGAGTCAGCAGTGCTGCACAGTAAATCAGACCAAACACAGCAGGAGCAAGGCTACAAAACCAATAGTGTTCAGGGGCAGAGGTCAATGGGAAGGAAGCTCAAAATCAGGCTGTTGCTACTATCTTTTTCTTCTCAAGGGGCTACTGTTTTACACTATCACTTACCAATAACAGTGGATTTTTTTTTTGTGGTAATTTGAATTTCTGTGTCTAACCTTGCCTTATTCTAACCATGGCTGCTGCTTCTATCTGATTTCAAAGATTCCTAGAGTAAGGTTTATTAGAAGCAGTGGTCAAGCATTCTCTGTGGCAGGGCCTACAATCTGAAAGTCTCCTTTTGAACATTAGATCAACATTCACACTATTAAACCCCTTAATTCCAATTGAAGATAGACAGCTTTGACTTGACGTTACCCACAAATTGATCTTGTCCTCTCCCGATTGGGTCCCTCTTTTGGGAAATCCATTGTCTATTGTAATAATTCAATTAAAAAATGTAATTCAAGTGATGTAATGTTATGTTTTAGTACTCAACATGAAATTTGGGAAAAAATATGTGATAGGTATAAAAATAGATGGAATACACTTAATCGAGGTCTGACTCTAACCCCAATTTTAGCCCGTGGGATTTGCAAAAGTAACATTTTTACTGGTTGTGTAATGTTGCTACAAACATTAATCTGTACACTAATGCCATCAAAACCAACCTAACATTGAATTATAACCAACAATCCTGACCTAAACCTCTGAGCCATTTCCCCAAAACCAAACAAGTGTTAATCCTATCCTCATCTACACTAGAAAAACCCTTACCAACTAACTTTCACAAACTAAAAGCCCACAACAAAAAAACTCATCTTGACCCATGCCCCAACATCGTAGCATCGTAATAAGCCTACAATAATTTGTTTCCAATTAAACCTAAACCTAAAATCATATGTGAAATACCCTGAAAGACTAGGGTTGGACCCTCATTAATTTGGTTGTCCAGTACAGTCAAGAACATTACGCACATTTTTAAGTTTTCTTATTGAGAACTAAATTTAAACGTTTTAGGTTGAATGCTAACCTCTGCAGTTGTGGTCATACTTCTAAAACTTTTTCAATTTAAAAATCAAGGTAATAGAAGGCCCCAAAAATCAAAGAGAAAAATACTGAAAAGTTATACAAGTTACTACTGTATGTAGGCTAGAGGTCCTGCACAATGTGCAAACTTTTCATTTGATATCTGATCTCATCTTGTTAAGTGCTACATTCGAGATATAATATTAAAGAATAAAAAAAAGTAAGCCAATCAACTGTAGAGGTTTCACTGTACCTGATTAAAAATGGAGACTGAACTGTTAAAAAAGATTTTTTTAAAAAAGTATTTTTTGTAAGTAATGTGTACGTAAACATTTTGCAGTCATGCGTTAGCTATCTTTGTATGTTCAGAGGAGCTCCAGATGTTTTTTTTTTTTTTTTGCTGTACTTCATATACAAGAAAACATTTTGACAGAAGAGCTACAAGATGTGAAACAATCCTCATTCTCATCCCCCAAGAAATGAGTTGGGGATGTCGTGCGAAGATCTTGCAATAATAATAATGCTCTTTATTTCTCTTCCTCCAGAGAAATTTTGCACACTTGTTAGTGGTGGAACGTTGTTTTAACTGCATGTGCAACTGCAGTGCGGGCATGTGTTTGTCTTGGGTTTGACAGAACACAGACCCTCCTGCTTGAGACCAGTTTAACACACAGAGACCAGCCAAGGGATTACTCACCCTGACACTTAACTTTGCTAGTATCTCACTCACAAATGTTACTGTGGTACTGGGTGATAGCAGCAGGCCTTTATGTGATACTGGTTGTCATGATAATTGTGAAAGAAAGCACTAAAAGAACTATAGTGATGTGCGGTAGAAAATATCAAATTTGACGTTACAGATAATTATGTCCATTAATATCAATTTGGTGTGCTCTTGAAATATCAGTACATGTTTTTAGCTTGTTGGTTTGGTGTCTTGCAGAACCACACTCAAAAAAATGACTCTTGTAGGTTGTAAAGTTCACTAAAAGACAATGTGTATTTTCAGCAAGAACACATCATGTTTCCAAGATGAGCATGATTAAATCATGCAGTCCATGCATAAACATGAACAATGAATGAGTAACTAGATTAGATCATGTTGATGCAACATAATGTTAATGTATCTTTCCGACTAATTGCAATAGTCTCGTCATTTCACGCGAGATTTAAAGGTAGGGTTGCCAACTCCCTGAAAAAATAAGTGACACCTCATTGGTAGAGCCGGCCGGCCCAATAACAGTCACCATTTAATTATTATTTTGTATGTGAAAAGTGATTTTTTTTTTTTTATTAGATGGGGCTTTGCAAGGCACAGGCCCAGCTAGTAAAATTCCTCAACTTTATTATTATTTCTTTCTTTCATAATTTTATTATCCACATTTTTTCGGCGCACTGGAAACTCCAAACTGTTTGACCGACCGGCACCGTTTAAATATCAAAATGACCGGAATTCCATTCATTTTTAATGGCAAGCATTTTCCCTTCATTTTCAATGACAGGAAAACATAGGTGGTTGTGATTTTTGACCACTTACCATTACCGCCCATTGACATTGAACTGACGCCTAAGTAAGTCAATACCACTGACAGCTACTGTATGTACGTCCATGCCATTGACTATCATGAATGTCGCTACTATTGATGCCAATGTGTTGGATTCTATTGAGGCATATGTAAATTGATGCCATTGACGGCCATTTACGTTAAAATTAGGGCTGTCAAACAATGGAAATTTTTAATCGAGTTATTCACAGCTTAGAAATAAATTCATCGTAATTAATCGCAATTCAAACCATCTCTAAAATATGCCATATTTTTCTGTAAATTGTTATTGGAATGGAAAGATAAGACAAGACGGATGTATACATTCAACATACTGTACATAAGTACTATATTTGTTTTAACAATAAAACCACAAGATGGCATTAACATTATTAACATTCTTTCTGTTAAAGGGATCCACGGATAGATTATTAAAGGATAAATGTGAGTTTGTATATTGCGACTAAATATTGCCATGTAGTGTATTTGTTGAGCTTTCAGTAAATGATAATGTAGTGACAAAACTGTTCTGCCCAAATGCATGATGGGAAGTGGGTAACCATGACTGTGTGAGGTGGCTGCAAATACTATATCTTCTCTGCGTTGTGTACGATGCAGGGTGTTAAGAAAAAGATCAACGCCTGTCATTCTTCCCCACGTTGCTTGCCTCAACAGTTATAATTGTTGTGGAAGAGATGTCAAAGCTTAAGGCAATTAAAAGCACGGTCAAAATGAGTGCCTGTATCCACTCCACTCACTTGTCACTGCCTCTTAGCTCTGTATATATGTAGAACGGCGCCATTGTAGTCTGTTTGCGGTAATGCGTGGGTGGGTGGTTCCGTGCATGCGTTAAATATTTCAACGTGATTAATTAATAAATTAATCATCGCCCGTTAGCGCGATGAACTTGACAGCCCTAGTTGTGCCTTATGTTGGCTCAACATGTGTGCTTAATGTTAGAAGAACACAATTCCTAAATGTTAAAGGAAAGCATTTTAATCTGGTGCAAATTATGTTTTTCTTTAATGTCGGTTCAACATGTATTTTGGGGTGAACATGAGTGCCTAATGTTGGCTAGACGTGTGCTTTAAGTTAAAAGGACACAATTGCTAAATGCTGAAGGAAAGCAATATTATCAGGTGCAAATTCTTTCCATGATTTTTTAATTGCAGTTTAACACCCCATTTTTTTGAGTGTATGGTATTATTTCACGTGATCGTATCTCATAAGTATTACTTAACCTTAACCATTACTGAATGTTTTTTGGACCCTTATTGTAAAGTGTAGCACATGTGTCCCTTAATTAAGAATGTATAAATGCTTAAGCCCCCCCACTTTAACCTTTATTAACCATTACTGAAGTCGTTTTGGACCCTTATCGTAAAGTGTAGCACATGTGCCCCTTAACTAAGAGATTATAAATGCTTAAATTAACAAACCCTATATAGGTCGATATACAGTATATTTTTAATTTTACCAAACTATTAGTCACTGTCTGGTTGTGCATTAAGTAATGCATTAACTAATGTTAATTAATATATTACTAAATGTTAAATAAGGGATTATATGAATTATTGTACTGTTACTTAAACATTAGTTATTGTCTTAAAATGCATTAACTAATGCATTAAATTATATTTAGTTTGCTACCAGTGTTGGATTGTTCAATCAAATTCACTACTAAAAATACCAAAGAATGTACAAACACTAGGAAGTTTCAGACAAGTTCAGTTGAATGTTTTAATATATTAGCATGCTCTTTGTCACATCACACCCCGACAAACCACACATAAGCCAAAAGTGCTTAGTGCATATCAGCCTCAGTGAGTCAGCCTTCATCTTGTGTGGCTGTTTAGCTGAAGCCAAGGTGAAACAACATGCAAAGAAAACATGAGTGGGCCAAGCAGTGTTTCACAAGCTGGGCTCGGCCTGGCCTGACTGATGTTGCGGTGCTACATTTGGAGCCTTAACATGGACGCTCTCCCAGGCGTCTTCCCACATCACGAAGGGGCCGAGGTGGGCTCAAAGCACCAAAGCAATCTTCTGAGCTTTGGCTGGGAAAGGCTACACCCCTCTGTTCTCACCATTCCCTCCTCTTGTTAAAGATGAAGAAGGATGACGACGAAAAAAAAAGAACTAAGTAAAATAAAATGTAACACAAAGACCTAAAAAAAAAGGACAGTGGCTGTCTACTTGGAAAACAAATGTTGATGTTATAGGCATATCAGTTAAAGCTGTTCAAGTAAATTGGTTTAGCTGGGGGACAACTTGCAGAAATTCAGGACTCCTCCCTTAACTATTACTAATATTTTTGAAAACGCTTGGCCACTACAAAAAACATATGTCCTTTTTCTTAAAGGAGACCACTCTTAAGTAATAGGTCACAAAGTCATAATAGGTCACAGAGTCATATGTTCAAATACATTTCAAAATGCACACATATAATTTACCTTGCAAACCACCAAGCATTTTGTGAGCTTTTTATTATAACAATGCAATCAATGACTGTAAGAAGATGGGACTCCCAGTGAGGATTTTAAGGATAGTCGGCTATTTCTGGCTCGCGATGTTGGCTTGAGTTGTACCTGACAACATGACTGGCAAAATGAGCACTGTATTTTTCGGACTATAAATCAAGTTTTCTTTATAGTTTGGCCCGGTGTGTGACCTATAGCCTATGTGAAATTATTAAAGGGAACGCCAACTAAAATGACATGTTGCTTCTCTAGTCTTTTTATTTTACCTGTGGTAACTCATCAAAACAAGACAACAATTCTACTATGTCACCTTAAATGACTATTTTCAATAATTACAGAAGAAAATGAAAAAACTTTCAAAACACATTGCTAACAATTTTCAGGGTACGTTACAGTTTATATCACTTGCAAAAAGCTAAAACCTCAGACACCATATCCAAATTAGGTTACATTTAATTTTCTTTCACATACTCCATTGCTAATTCTAGTCACCACCCATAAAAGTACATCATTTCACAAATTATTGACCAATAAGAAGTGTACTGTATGTACAAATTTGGCTTGATATATCTGATTTTGCAATATTAATGGTTCAACAACAATGCTGTTTTTAAGTTTCCTAAAAAGTGGTTGTTTTGCTTATTTGAGGTTTCTTTCCGACACCATAATATCTAGTTTCTATAAGTCACAGAGCTCTGAGGTGGCTTTGATAGCCCACTTATCATTTTCTATTCAAACATCCTATAAAAATTCGGTCCTTCCAGTGTATATCTTGGATCATGTTTTTACAATTGTTAAAGTTATTTCAACATTGCATAAATATGTATGTACATTTTTGACATACGACGTCAATAAACAATTTCTAGTTGACCCTCTTAACCCTAGGCTGAAGAACGGGCCGATAACTTGAGTCCGTGTGGAGGGGGTTTACAGGGGTGTGTGTTTGTGTGTGTGTGTGTCTGTGTGTGCAATCTAACTGACAACAGCAGCACTTTCATTTTCTGCACACTTAGTCACCCCTTCTTGTTTGTAGATGAGGATGAGGGGGCGGCAATGGTGGAGATAAGAAGGTGCAAGCAGCAGAACACTTCGAAAATGCAGTATGCATGAGGAGGGTCACTGACCAGACAACTATCGCAACTTGTCCAGGAAGCTTTAAACACAATGCACAATTTGGAAACACAAGTGGCAATGACTGAGAGGTTATACTGTAACTGACAAATATTTATGCTTTCCATCGCCAATCATGATCAGTTTTGTTACCAAGAAACGTCTTACTGTAAAAAATATTACTTATCCAGTAACAACCAGTATAAGGAATAAAGGAGTAAGTACTGTAATAATATTACTGTTTCACAAGCTTGTAACTTGCATTTCATAGCTATTCCAGAGCTTACCCCTAATTCTCAACGCCCATGGCAGACTGTCTGCGCTCACGACCTCATAGGTTTTCGCAAGCATAATAATCAATCTGACAATTTCCACCACCTGCGGAATGGTAAACGAAGTACCGCAGGTAGTCGTAGGCATGACGCTGAAGTCTACTTCTTCCGGATGGCGTTGCCAGACCGCATGAAGTAGGTTTGCATGGGGACGGTAGGGACATATAGTCAGGGGTGAAAGTGGCTAGAATTTCTTGCCGGAACTCCCCGACGTGAAGGTCGCCATTGAGCCAGAAATGTATGTATTTATTTTATTTTCATCTGGGGTTGGGGGGGGGGGGTGTCAAACCTCCTAAAACTACTGAAATGCAAAGAAAACTGTTTTGGCACAGTTATTTCTATAACACATACAAAAACTGATTTTTATTTTAAATTGTCTTTTTCCAATAATTTGCAAAATAAAAGTTAACAAAAACAGCAATAACCCCAACCTCCATCTCTTAATTTTCATTTACCCTCATTTCCTCACATACTTTGCCAAACCTCAATTTATCTGCTTAAGAACAGGATATTTATTAATATTGAAATTAATGTAAACATTTAGTTTTGCTTTGTTTTTTGTTTTTTTGTTTTTTTAATAATAAATATATAAGTAACATACATTCAGAAAAATAAGTACAAATGACCAATATTATGCAGAGTGAAATGGAATACTAGTATATCTTGAAGATCGCGCAAACATTGACTTTTTTTAAATCATAAGGTAATGAATAAGTTGCCTAACATAAATGAACAAAGTGCACATTGACGGCTAAGATGTTCTGAACCTCACCATCAGAGCAAATAAAACTAATTATGATTAATAAGCCTGCTCAACTCTTTCCTTGCTCTTAAAGATTTGATCCATTTTCTGTTGCATTGCCCTTTTGTTGTCACATCAATTCAACAAACTTTTTTTTTTTCCAGAAAACATGCAGCCAATTGAACGGATAAATGAGTCCAGGCGTTTTGGTTTGCTGCGTGCATTCGCACATTGATGTGACTCATCATTGTTAGACTCAGATAACTGCAGCAGCTGGGGAAACCTCCATCCCATCCG
The DNA here is from genome assembly GCF_030265065.1 of Corythoichthys intestinalis. Lineage (NCBI taxonomy): Eukaryota > Metazoa > Chordata > Actinopteri > Syngnathiformes > Syngnathidae > Corythoichthys > Corythoichthys intestinalis. Next base: position 33,960,264 of record NC_080400.1, read on the forward strand.
TGGAATAAAATAAATAATAAATATCGGTGGAAACATATCACGCGACTCAAGCACTTTATTATGCTTGTTGTTAACACTTGTGTATTTAAATCTAATGTTGGTAGATTGTTATATTCTTGGAGATTAAATGCATGTGTGGCAGTTTAGCATTATTATTATTATTTTTTACATCGTGTTTTGACAGTTACAGTCATACTTTTGGAATCAAAACACTGTCTACCGGAACAGCATTCCGGCCCTGAATCTTGTACCGGAACTGCGTTCCGGCCCTGAATCTTATACCGGAACTGCGTTCCTGACAGTTCTGGCCCACTTTCACCCCTGCATACAGTGCATCACAAAAGTCAATACAACCCTAGCATTTCTGCAGATATTTACTGTAAGTATATCTTTTCATAGGACAACACTGACAAAATGACACTTTGACACAATGAAAAGTAGTCTGTGTGCAGCGTATATAATAGTTAATTTATTCCCCCCCCCAAAATAACTCAAAATATAGCAATTCACATCTAAGCCCCTGGCAACAAAAGTGAGGACCCTCTGTAGTAAATAAGTACATCCCTAAATGTCCAAATTGAGTAATGCTTGTCATTTTCCCTCCAAAATGTCATGTGACTCATTACAGGGAGTGCTGTCAGCATTGCTGCAGAGATTGAAGAGGTGGGGGGGTCAGCCTATTAGTGCTCAGACCATATTCCACACTCTACATCAAATTGGTGTGCATGGCCGTCACCCCAGGAGGAAGCCTCTTCTGATTCAAAATCATGATCCTCATCCTAATATATTGTTTTAGATACTAAAAAGTAAACATGCCCAAAGAAAAGAGGTCATGGTCATATGAAGTTAGATTTAATCACTCTTATTCCAGTTCTGTAAATTTAGCTGAAAATTGGATGCTGCATTGAAAATTGCTTATTTTCTATATTGTTTCATCTGTTACGGAATTAAATATAATTTAAATAACCTTACGAATAAAAGACGAAAACAAGTGACCCAAAAATGTCAGTTTGACAAAAAAATACTTTTCCCATAGAATCATGCTAGATTTATGCATCAATAGCCTTTACTGACTTACATTGCAAATGAGAATACAGGAGCCTGTAAGTTAATGGTGCTCATTTATGTGCATTCACCCATACAGACTTACAGTGTGTGTGTGCACGTGTGCGCATGCATGTACAGTATAAGAACTCCTGAATGTGAGAAGAGAAACAAAGGATTGAGATGAAAAATCAGCCAGAGCGAGAATTGAACCACCTTGTTTTTCATCATGAGACAGAACACCACATAGTTGTGACATTGTTGCATGTGTTACATTTGGTATACATTGAACAACGAAAAAAAAAAAAAAAATTATGTCTTGTAAGTTTGAACGACGAACATGTAAATAAATCACTGAAAGGTCATGACTTTTAGGATCAATAGCTAATAGTTACTGTGTCATGGTTTGATAGCTTTTACAAATAAAAGTTTAACTGTTGTTAACAGGGCAGAATATACTTTTGAATGTACTTGGTTGTCATTCAGGCAATTGCATTACACAGAGCTTCCCAAATAGGTTGCTGTGCGATGCCAGCAAGTCACACCATGAGCCTGCATCATCCCCTGCATTGTTGTTCGTCATCTAGACGGCCGAGAGGCACTTTTCTCGGCTTGTGCACTGGCAGAAGTAGTCCTGAAGAAAGATGCCTAGAGGTTGCCACTTCCTGGTTCTAAAGTGTTCTGCTTACAGTGTGTAAATAAAGCATTATTTAATCTATACATGTGCATTTGCTGTGGTTTTGTAAAAATGTTTTGGTCACATGCCCAGTTCTTGTCTTTGTCATTTTTTTCTCCGACCTCCCCCCCACCATTATTTGTCATCTAACCGGCAGAGAGGCACTTTTATCGGTCTGTACATCGGCAAAGGTCGGCCTCCTCGCCTGGTCCACGGTTTGACTTTTTTCTCCTGCGTATTGCCCTTGGACGCCTGTCAGACGACGATGATCTCCATTCACCCTGTGTATTGGCGTTAAGTGAGGGAATGTTTTATTTAAGTAGAAATAAGGATATTGTAAACAGGAAGTCAACAAAATTATTAACACCCAGTCTAACGTGCTTACTCGCCCGGCACAAGAACACACAAATGCAAACCTGTATTTTACATGAAAATAGAACCCAATAAATAAGGAATCAAAGCCCTACCCTAAATTCATAAAGCACAACTCATATTACGTTCATCTGAACACCAGAGTGTTATTTGACTGCATTATAGTTTTATCCAATTTCCGAAGTGTGAAGCCAAGAGGTGGTCTTTCACTAAGCTGGCAGGATGAAATAGCCTAGTCCCGATGGGTTAACCTAACAGGAAGCCTGGAGGATACACTCTATTAGACCTGAACTTCCTGTTAATATGAGGCATGTACAATTTATTAGCTGGGTGTTATACTGCACCACTATTAAGATGATGGATTTCCTTATGTATTTGCCCAAAAAAGATTGAGTCAGTGCACCTCATGAAAGTAACATTTGTGTGGGGTGGGAAAAAAAAAGCTGATAAGGTGAATAAAAGAACAATCTGCAAGGTGCTCTCAAAGCTTTGTGCCAAATGGTCTGGAAATAATTGAACACCTCGGCATTACTTCCCATGAAAATGCTCTGATCCTTATAATTCAGATAAGAATGCAGGTGGATAATAAAATAGATTCCATCGCCTGAAACACACTGCGTGTCATTGCCGGCAGCAAAAGTGTAATAAGTCTTCAATATATTTTACGGAAAAAGAAGTTTCACACTTTTCAGGAAAATCACATTCTAAAGGACAATACAAAACATCTCTGTCACGTTAAATTTGTCTCAAGTTTCTCATAAACTAGATGCAAAAAAAACAAAACAAAACACTACTGAATGACACTGAATCACTATACTATTTTTAAATATGCTTTAATTGAAATAATGAATAAACATGATTACATTTTGAAATAGCTTATTCTTAAATATTTACCAATATCATTTTAAACGCAAAATATGACACTTAAGTATTAAGGACCCCTCAAAAGAAATGTCGTTTTTTCATCCATGGGAAAACATGAGTTGTATCTATTTATGATTACATTTACCTAATCTCTTCTGAACAAATAATATTATGTACTCTTCAAATGATAGAATGTATATGTTGGTCTCGTATGCAAAATCATTTCATAGTTGAGGATTAGCCGTCACAAATATTTCCAAACCTTTTAAAAGAAACCATATCTAATAATCTAATAAAAACTCAATATTAACTTCAATTAACGAAATCTTTGGCAAAGCACAGTGTTAGACACATGAATCCACGTGACTACAGAATTTTAAAATGGTAAGGCCTGTAAATTACACAAATACAAGCAAAAAAATATATTGTTAGTACATGATTTAATGGAGTCCCACTGCAGATATGTCTCAGTGCGAATTCACCCCTGCATGTACACATTATTTGCACTATTCCTTGCTTCAACTTTAATTTACCCCAGCCATAATTTCCCAAAGTAATTTGGCAACACTTTTTTGACAACAATTGTTATTTTATTTCCAGACTTTGGTATCGTCTATGTCAGTGCTTAATTTGTAAATCATAAGGACCCGGAACGCAAAGTACATATGACAGCGCAGGGTTGACGAGACGGACACAGGTCCCGGAATATAAGCAGAAATGGTGCTGAAACAACGTGCAATTGCCCACTTGTTATGACAACAATTTAAAATTTTTAGGCTATACTCTGCAGAGCACGGGCAATTGTCCACATAACCACAGGTGGGACTTACAGTCAGCAATTAATTTCTCAACAGGTCTAACTTGTAAAACATAAAAAAAAATTGGCACGGCGGCCTATTTAGCTTACCATATTTAGTTGTCCAAAACATTCCTTGTTGTCATTGTTGCTTTTCTGACTCGTTTGTCTGTCTTTTAGGCATGTTGAAATACCGTTTGATCCTAATTTTTTTTCTAATTTATGTCAGGTGCTGACTTGTTGGTGCAGCTTTTGAGCATATCAACAAATCTCTGACTCTTTCAAATGACACAACATTTTTATAGACCCTACTCACCTACATCACAAAATGACGTGTCGCTGTATCCGGCCGCCATATTGTCCGTATTTTTTAGACCTATTCTCATTGTTTTCAATTAGTCGTGCAAGTTATAGAGCAATTCATGAAAGCCCCGGTGTTATCTGACGCTGTAAACTCATTGGATGCGTTGCATAAAAGGCGTTATGTGGAAAAGCTTCAGTTTATCCATTCGCCAGATCCATATTTGATGCCTAAATCGATGTTTTTCGACCCGCTGTCTTCGCCGTCTAAGCCTGACATCTGCTACCCTGATATTTACAACTATCTTGTCCACACAAAATCAGCCTATTCTCACGAAAGTTTGAAAAAACTTTAAGAGCTTGGAGGCTTATAAGTACTTCGTTGCTGGTTGGGTGAAACAGGTCCTCGTCCACGAAAATTCGGCAGGAATCTATCTTGTGCTCGGGAAGGTGAGTTACGAAATTTTCAATTCAAAATATTTTGTTCTTGCTAACATCCACTGTCAAGTCTAATGTATTTCATGTCATTTGTCAATGGAGCCAGGGCTTTTAATGTTTATATGGTTTAGCGATAGCACTCTCACTACATACATATATAATATAAAGTGCGATAGCACTACTCCAGATTGTCCCTAGTTGAATTTAGTTTTTGGCTTTTGACCTCAATAGTGAAATTGTAAATTAATTGTATGACAACTGTCTTATTATCCCCTTATAATTATATATTTTCAGGTAGTTCATTCACAACGTCTGAGTGTATGTTGTCGGCGATTAGACTAGCAATGATCTTAATTGTGGTTGTCAGCCCAAAACCCTTTAAATATATATTAAATGCAACTTACCAGATATAAAATGACTACTACATAATCTGTGGTAATCGTTTGGAGCCCAGTTTTCTCGTCGAATTGCAGCAGCCCATGTCACTCTCCTCTCCGGGTCTCTCGGAATCCGGTAGAACTTCAAGTCTCTCCGTCTATCTTCTCTGTTATTGCATCCGACCGCCACACACGCCTTCACCATTTTGATTATTAATGTTAACGAGCAGAAAAACACGCCATAATAGGAGGAATTTACGTAGCGGTAATGCATCAACAGTGACGAGTTGATGGACAATATGGCGCGGGGGCGTGGTTGTGACGTCATGTGAGTAGGGTCTATAAACAACATTGTAACCAGCATCTCCAAGGGGCCGCTGTCCCGTTTCAGTGTGACCAGCATTGTAAATTTGGCATAGAAGAAGTGGGTAAGCGTATGGGGGAGAGAAAGGAAGCGCGGTGTTGACTTTTACTATGGTTCGGAGTTGAAAGCACCGCTTACCAAAAGTGCACATTGGAAACAACATGCAATTTTTGTGATATGTTCTGTAAATGTATTTATACATCTTATTATTTTATCCCCGCGACCCGACCCCGGAGCAAGTGGAAGAGGATGGATGGATGGACATTTTTTAAAAACGTTCTTATATTGTAGCATCACCGGGGTTGTCATCGGCACGGTAATTTATGCGTCAACGCGGGGCTCCTATTGGTGCGCCAGTGCGACGCGCCAATTGGTGGACTGCATAGCCGCCCACCAGTGTCTTGTTGTTTGTTTTGCATTAGGGTGGCGGAAAGAAGACTAAAATAAGGGTGTAAAAAGCGTCAAGATTCCTGTGTTATTTTCGCTGCCAAGCTTTACTTAGCAAGCGTTACAATTTAAAACGACTGTTTTCTGTTCAGCCCAAACGCTTGATGAAAAGTTTGGGCAACCATGACTTAGAGTGGTGGTTTCCAGTGTTATTCAATGTGTGCTTCATTCTGTATAGCGCAGTGGTTTGTGTCGTTATTCATAGTAGGGCGCCAGCGTAACAAATGAAGATGATGAATTTATCGGAATCATCGACTCAGATTATCTTTTTTATTGCTCGGCCCTATATTATCTTAAATTTTAACACACAAAAGGTGCTGGATCGGACTAAAAAAGTTCCGGAACTCGTGGAATCCACAATCAAGAGATACTGGAACATGTACTGGTATGATCCGGCTCAAATTAACCCCTGGTCTATGTCTGTTGTACAAGAAGACTGATATAATTGCATGGCTAGGTAGCAGGACAAATAATTGGTTGGATTTGTTATAGAAAAGACCTCACTAGGTTATTCAGTTGGTGAACTCTGGCACCACGCAGGCTTCCACTTTTGACAAATCAAGTCATGCCAAATAAATAAAAAACAACAATAAATAAGTTACGAAATGTACGAAACAGATTACAACCCAAGTAAAGTAGGAGGTGAAGGAATAGTTTTACAACACTAAGTTTAGGGCTGGTTCAGGAAGGAGAATGGTGAGACAGCACTTCAGAACAAGAGTTCTATCAGGAGGAGACGTGCAATAGGCGAGCCGTCTCTACAGCTGTCATGATGATAAAGTATATAAGAAGCATTGTCTCTATCTATTATCACGCTGCAGTAAAACACTGATGCCAGTTCAAAGCGCAGGCCCGTCTTTCCGCACAGACACATTAAATAGTTGCACATTCATCAAAACCACTGAATCAGATATTTAAAGGACTGAAAAGGCTCACGAACCGTGCATGTTGCTAGAAAGAAGAGGAAGTACTACTATTAAATCTATTTATGATCTGGAAACAGACTAAAAGGCAAATGTCTTTCGCACCAGCACATTGTGTACAGTGCAGTGGTCAGCAATATTAGAAATAACGCTCTTACATTCATTACATTACAAAACTATTTTTTTGCTGTAACTTCTAAACTGACTCTTTGCATTTTCTCATTCTATAGCGGCCCAATAGTTATTGTACGAGGGTTACTCAAGTTATTTATGTCACGTGATCCAAGTGAGTCTCCCCCTACAGTGCCATGGCACATTACTCTATCACTGAAGGCGCTACTGAGGGCTCATACTAGCCTCGTACTCTATATGGCTGTTTGTCACTGCTCGATTGTGACGGACTACTGGATCGCGACGGATTGCTACTGCACATGCGCAAACGGACGTCACTTCCTCTCGAGTGATGACGGCAGATATCGATATGTATGTGATAGATTGAATGATACAAATATACAATGAAAAAAATACAGGAAAAAAAAATATGAGAATAATTCCTGTAAAAAAATATACTTCAGCACCACAGCATTAACCTTTTCAGGGGAAGTGACCATATTTGGTCGTTAAAAAAAAAAAAACTTTAGCCCATTAAGTTCTCAAAACTACATGACCCAAAATGTGATGTCCACATATGCGGATGCCAGGTCTCAACGATACATGCATACATACAGTGGGGCAAATAAGTATTTAGTCAACCACTAATTGTGCAACTTTTCCCACTTGAAAATATTAGAGAGGCCTGTAATTGTCAACATGGGTAAACCTCAACCATGAGAGACAGAATGTGGAAAAAAAAAAATCACATTGTTTGATTTTTAAAGAATTTATTTGCAAATCATGGTGGAAAATAAGTATTTGGTCAATACCAAAAGTTCATCTCAATACTTTGTTATGTACCCTTTCTTGGCAATAACGGAGGACATACGTTTTCTGTAACTCTTCACAAGCTTTTCACACACTGTTGCTGGTATTTTGGCAATTCCTCCATGCAGATCTCCTCTAGAGCAGTGATGTTTTGGGGCTGTCGTTGGGCAACACGGACTTTCAACTCCCTCCTCACCCCGTGGCGTTAAAATGATAACAAGGACGGGGAGCAAAAATCCCAGAACCACACAGGAGGACCTATTGAGTGACCTACAGAGAGCTGGGACCACAGCAACAAAGTGTACTATCAGTAACACAATGCAGCGCCAGGGACTCAAATCCTGCACTGCCAGATGTGTCCCCCTGCTGAAGAAAGTACACGTCCAGGCCCGTCTGCGGTTCTCTAGAGAGCATTTGGATGTTCCAGAAGAGGACTGGGAGAATGTGTTATGGTCAGATGAAACCAAAATAGAACTTTTTGGCAGAAACACAGGTTCTCGTGTTTGGAGGAAAGAGAATACTGAATTGCACCATACCCACTGTGAAGCATTGGGGTGGAAACATCATGCTTTGGGGCTGTTTTTCTGCAAAGGGACCAGGACGACTGATCTGTATAAAGGAAAGAATGAATGGGGCCATGTATCAAGAGATTTTGAGTGAAAATCTCCTTCTATCAGCAAGGGCATGGAAGATGAGACGTGGCTGGGTCTTTCAGCATGACAATGATCCCAAACACGCAGCAAGGGCAACAAAGGAGTGGCTTCGTAGGAAGCATTTCAAGGTCCTAGAGTGGCCTAGCCAGTCTCCAGATCTCAATCCTATAGAAAATCTGTGGAGGGAGTTGAAAGTCCGTGTTGCCCAATGACAGCCTCAAAACATCACTGCTCTAGAGGAGATCTGCATGGAGGAATGAGCCAAAATACCAGCAACAGTGTGTGAAAAGCTTGTGAAAAGTTACAGAAAACATTTGGTCTCCGTTATTGCCAACAAAGGGTACATAACAAAGTATTGAGATGAACTTTTGGTATTGACCAAATACTTATTTTCCACCCTGATTTGCAAATAAATTCTTTAAAAATCAAACGATGTGATTTTCTGTTTTTTTTTTCCACATTCTGTCTCTCATCGTTGAGGTTTACCCATGTTGACAATTACAGGCCTCTCTAATATTTTCAAGTGGGACACTTGCACAATTAGTGGTTGACTAAATACTTATTTGCCCCACTGTACATATATATGCAGTATACAGTATATTTAACCCGATGCTTGCCATTGAAAACAATAAATATTCACATCATATTTATTGTAATATATATAGTATGTAATTACAATTTGCTGTCAACCTTCTCAGTCAAAATGAATTGGATTTTTATCGGCATCAATGGTAAGTAATGATTTATACGAGTTCCCTATTAAGAGTTATTATTACAATAATTGTCTTAATATTCTGCACAGTAACTTGATGAAGGACTGTCGCTGGGCCATCTTTCCACAGCCTTCCCCCCAGCAGACCCGTGCGGTCCATAAGGCGAGCTAGGAAAATGTTCAAATAATGTTTGACGATAGCAGTATTAAAAAAAACTATATATATACAAGACAATAAAAAAAAGAACAACAATACATATAGTAATAAGTCTTTAAATAATTATGAAATATTTTTTTCTAATGTGCCTTCTGCCCGTTTCACTCTTTCCTGCAATTTCGCTAATCTCACTGACCCCCATGCAGACCAGTGAGCTACCTAAAGGTGTTATTTTTAGCCTCAGCAATTGAGCGACGTTACAGTGACGACGTCATGAAAAGACAAAAGCCCTCCGGGTAGCATTTTAGAAAGCAGCATAAAGGTGAAAAAGACAGAGGTTTGTTGTGATGAAAAAAACTTACTGACTTAAAACTACTGTATCATTAACCAGGCCTATTTTTAAGAAATATTTTAAGTATTCAGCCAGCTGTTGATTAGTGTGGGTTAAATTTGCTCCCTCTCCCATTTTAAGGAAAGTTGCCATCAAATGTGTTGTTAATTCATTAAAATGTCGATTCCATTCATTGAACAAAATATTCAATTTCATTTTTTTTATTATCATATATTATTTAAATCAATATTATTGGATAGTCCTGTGTAGTTGCAGTGCTTCATGATTTTTTATTTTTTTTTATTTTTCAACTTCGCCCGCCCTTCAAAGTTAGTGGCCGGATCCGAACACCTGATTAAGTCACGTACAGTAGGCTGCTAAAGTTAGGCGTTATCATTGTTATGTCATTCTGGTTCCACAATCAAAAGCTATTCGACTAATATAATTTAACATCACATTTTTTCTCTTTGTAGATGCTCTTCTAAAATATTTTCCTTCCATCTCTGTACATCCACGGCATTCTTTTATAGCCACCTTATCCACATCAGCACCAAGTCCAAGCTTGCCAAGTCCAGTACCTTCCACACACAAACTGCTAGTGGAAAAAGTACAGTGTGAATGTGAGTGTTTAACTATTTGTGGGGAAAACAGCTGTTGTTGCTAGGGCACACCAGCCAATATGTTGCTTTGGGTATCAAATTGGTCAGGAACGGCTCTGCACCCCAGGCCTGACATCAGCAGAGTGGTACTGTGGTTAGTGACACAGAATTATACACAGGAGATTGTCGGTTTGAATCCCAGCCAGGAGCAACATCACCTTCCAGCGAAGGTCCTTTTGCAAGACTCTTAATGCTGCCAAGCCTACCTCAGTACATGAGAGAACACAATACAGATAGAGTCCACCTGATGTTGCTTGGGTTAACATGGTCCGTGTCAGTGGGAAATATATATTGATGTGTGTGTTTATATATAAACATGCATACTGTCGGGCAAATATGTATTTAATCAACAACCAATTGGGCAAGTTCTACTACTTGAAAAGATTAGAGAGGCCTGTAATTGTCAACATGGGTAAACCTCAACCATGAGAGACAGAATGTGGAAAAAAAAAACAGAAAATCACATTGTTTGATTTTTAAATCATTTATTTCCAAATTAGAGTGGAAAATAAGTATTTGGTCACCTACAAACAAGCAAGATTTCTGGCTGTCAAAGAGGTGTAACTTCTTCTAACGAGGTCTAATGAGGCCTAAGGAGGCTCCACTCGTTACCTGTATTAATGGCACCTGTTTTAACTTATTATCGGTATAAAAGACACCTGTCCACATCTCAGTCAGTCACACTCCAAACTCTACTAAAGCCATGACCAAAGAGCTGTCGAAGGACACCAGAGACAAAATTGTAGACCTGCACCAGGATGGGAAGACTGCCAGACGTGTCCCCCTGCAGAAGAAAGTAGACGTCCAGGCCCTTCTGCAGTTCGCTAGAGAGCATTTGGATGATCCAGAAGAGGACTGGGAGAACGTGTTATGGTCAGATGAAACCAAAATAGAACTTTTTTGTAGAAACACAGGTTTTAATGTTTGGAGGAGAAAGAATACTGAATTGCATCCGAAGAAAGAACACCATACCCACTGTGAAGCACAGGGGTGGAAACAATAATGCTTTGGGGCTGTTTTTTGCAAAGGGACCAGGACGACTGATCTGTGTAAAGGAAACAATGAATGGGGCCATGTATCGAGAGATTTTGAGTGAAAATCTCCTTCCATCAGCAAGGGCATGGAAGATGAGACGTGGCTGGGTCTTTCAGCATGACAATCATCCCAAACACACAGCTGGGGCAACAAAGGAGTGGCTTCGTAAGAAGCATTTCAAGGTCCTGGAGTGGCCTTGCCAGTCTCCAGATCTCAGTTGGTATTGACCAAATACTTATTTTCCACCATGATTTGCAAATAAATTCTTTAAAAATCAAACAATGTGATTATCTGTTTTTTTTTCCCACATTCTGTCTCTCATGGTTGAGGTTTACCCATGTTAACAATTACAGGCCTCTCTAATATTTTCAAGGGGGAGAACTTGCACAATTAGCGGTTGACTAAATACTTATTTGCCCCACTGTATATTTGTGCAAAACATCAGCAGTATTTTTGTATGATGATGACATGGGCAGTGCTGCTTTTTTGGTGGCTTGGTGATTAAATGCTTCTGTGCAATTGAATTCCGATGGGTGCTTGCTTTAAACAATGAAGAACTTTTTTCTTACCCAAGTGGTGTTGAAACTATCGTAGGAAATGATGTAAATGGTGACCTGGAGAGGTAAAACCATTGTATAAAGAGGGTCTCTGGAGGGTCTGGCGGACAATGGATCAAAATGAAAGCAGGAACAATGGAGCACAGGTTATAGCATCTAATCAAGCAGATGGTAGTGTGAGGAGGAAAAAAGCTGTGGTTTGATTATTTGGACCTTTGGACTGCTTACTTCAAGGCTACAGCCCACCTGGATATTCTGAAGCCCCATCATAGTAAAGTGGGAAGCTGAGTCCTGACTCACAAAGCTCTTATCTCATCCCGACATCTGTTTGCACAGACAGCCGCCTCCAGATGTTTCCTGATGGAATTCTGCTGATTCTTAGTCAGGACAAGGATCCTCACACGAGAATGATGTTGGCGTTAGACCCCTTGCTACCATCCATTGTGCTTAACTTTGGCTGCATGATAATGATAACTTGCCTATTAAGGCAGAATCATTCCTCTAAATGTAATTTCTGCTAATAATTTATGGTTTACCACAGTATTTTGACGTTCAGATGACAAAATAAGGTGGCACGGCAGGGGAGTGGTTAGCACGTCTGCCTCACAGATCTGAGATCAAGGGTTCAATCCTGGGCTCCGGCCTTGTGGAATTTGCATGTTCCCCATGTGCCTGCATTGGTTTTCTCCAGGTACTCCGGCATCCCCCCCACATCCCAAAAATATCCATGTTGGGCTGATTAAACACTCTAAATTCCCATAGGTGTGATGGTGAGTGTGAATGGTTGTTTGTCTATATGTGCCTTGCAATTGGCTGGCAATCAGTTCCGAGTGTACACCGCCCCCTTCCCATAGTTAGGTGGGATAGGCTCCAGCACCCCCGTGGCACTCTTAAGGATAAGCAGTACACGAATAAATGGATGACAAAATAAAAGGGAGGTACCAAAACATGAGTACATCCTTATCCATAGGATGTTAGGTACTCATCATCTTTGGTTTTACAGTTACCAAGGTCAATCAAATGTGATAAACAACCAAATGTTATCAAGTCATTTGATCCTCGCTGACACCATTCACCTTTCAATCCAACAAGATGTAATTTGTATATAGCTCAAGGTCAGGCTAAAATAAAGCATTGCAAGCATTACACAGACAAAAGTCCATCACCCCCAATTAGGTATTCAACCTGTAGGCAACCTGTAGCCCAGCCGATAGGCAGACTACAGTATGCAGTTGCTTAGGGCCACCACTAGGGGGCCCCCAATCTGGCAAACTCATTTTATACGTTGTTAATAGAGCATCGTGAATAATGTGGCGCGCATTGCCGTTTATCAATGCAAACATCCACTTTCTGGTGAGTGACGTTGAACCTGCTTTGCGATGATTGGTGCTCAAACTTGCTTAGAAAATAGATGCACAAATATGTCAAAGATAATTTATCCTTCTGGAGCAGTGAAACGAAGGAAGAAGAAAATCTGAGAAGAAAATAAACAACAGTATCAAGGTAATCGAGCATGTTGGTGATGTTGTTGTGCAAGACACTCAGACTTGAACGTTGTCGTCAGCTGAGCTTGTCAATATGCTGTACTGGTAATTGCCGTTAACCGCAGGGCGAAGTCCCGGAGCGAATCAAGTAAAGTCGAGCAAGTTGTCACCTGTCAGCCTACACTAGGACGGATAATGGCCTTAAACGTGTAATTACTTGGACTATACCACATGTCGGCTATACTAGTATGCCTATTATCCGGATTAGTTGTTAGACGGCTAATGTAGGCGGGTAATGTTACCTGCCGCCTACGCGCCGCCTAATATGGACTGCTGTCACCGTACAACATTCGGATACTCAGCAAGGGATGTCATGCCGTCGCTGTTTTTAGTGCGGCATGACAGCATCATAAATAATGAAGGCGGACGATCACGACTTGGCATTCCTGCTCTTTTCTTTTCCACACATTTTTCTTGAACCTTCAAACTATGTTTCAATAATATACTTCAATTCAGTGCCCATTTGGGGTCCTCCCATCGCGGATGAGGTGGAGATGAGCGTTTTTTACAGAGCTCGTCTCCCTAGTTGTCTCCGATCAGCCAGCTGCGGGACTGGCCCCTCCCAACTCAATGCCGACCGAACATGAGTACTGTATATAAAAATGCGTAGAGGAAAATTAAACCCCGAAAAGTGACCTGCGTGGTACCCCCAGGCAAAGAGGCGCACGATCAGTTTTTTCTCCCAGACATTTCTGCCTGTCAAAACTGTTGCCACTAGCAGGATCGCCACTTTTATGCACAAGCAGTCCAGTCCTGGTTGCTGCTTCCAGGAAATATACTCAGTGCCACACAATATGCTTCTATTTGTTATTTTCCAAGTGGTGAGAGCGCAATTGAGCATTGATTGTAATTTCCCAAGTAATTATGTCAGGCTTCCGTTGTTTTATAAAGATTTATTTCAATCACAACACGGCGCCTGCATGTAAAAGCAGAGCGTGCTCTCCCTTCCACTCTTGCTCCTGTGTGATGCGTTTAATTGCGATCATGAAAAAAACAGTGATCAGAAAATAATGACAGTCCCGAAGGAGTAGTAATTTCGAAATTTTCCGTGGGCTAGGAATGAGTTTCCGTTTCAGAGATAAACTGCACGGGCGATGACGTAACACATGAGGCTTCTCCTTTTTACGCATGCGTAGTTTGCACAAATGTAGGCGTACCTCGCAGAAGCCGGGAGGCCCTTAAATGCACCTTAAACGAAGTGTGGTCAGGTATAAAAATAGTCGGCAAAATACCCTGGAGAAAATTAACTGTCCTACTGTAGTCATTTCATTTATATCGGACGTTATTATCAAGTAGTATGCCATGTATCAGCCTACGGTGAATGTACTTAATTAGTTGCGCACTCCCCACAGTACACGTTTTTGTTGACGATTTTTTTCCTGGGCTGAATTTTATTCCATGTAATCATAATTTGTACTTTGGATGATTCAAAGGAGCTATTGAAAAATATCTTTGAATTGGAGGTGGAGTGCCGTCCTCTTCACAAAATGATGATTTCCCCAAATGTACAATTCAAGGTAATGCTTGGCAATGTCGTGTACATAGTTATGAGACCAAGAATCAAGAAAGATGCACATAAAGTTACAATTTTAATACATTTTAACAAAAATATGGGCCCCTTGGCATTATTTTGCTTAGGGCCCTCAAATGGTCTGGGCCGGCCCTGCCAGTAGGCCTATATTCTGTAAAATTAAACCAGAAGCCAGATCCAAATTTGTGGGTCAAATCAAATGTTTCGTATGACCTGATTTACATCCCCAATTTCAGTACAGTAGTGTCGTTGAAAAACAAAAAAAAATGGCGTTTTTTTTTTTTTTTTTTCAGACTGATGTGTTCGCCGAGATTTATGTTAAAATATTGGCATATTTGCTAAAAAAGTTTTTCTGTACTTTGATGCTATAATTTTACTTCTAAATTTTCATAAATATTTTACACAGAGAAATTCACTTTTGATAGAATAGAATAGAATAGAATAGAATAGAATAGAATAGGATGCCTCTATTGTCATTACACAGATTGTCATGAAGAAACAATTGAATAAGGTCAGACTTGAACAAAAAAGTTATTTTGTCAAGGTTTCTTTTTGCCACCCAGATAATACTAGTATTTGGGGACAGAAACACTAACATTATGAAATACCAACCATATTTTCTTGTAATATCATTCCAATTTTCACTTCAGTGGGGACCTAAATCTTTAGAATTCACAAGACAGTAAAGTCAAGTATGTAGTGCTGGTTTTTATTAACATCACATAGACGCCTGGAGATGTTTGAAGTCATTGGATGTGCTGCTTATAATGGAGAAAATTGAAAGAGACAAATTATGATGGAAAAAAGTGTGCCACACGTGCAGATGAGTTAAAGCCACAAGGGAGGGCTGGTTCCTGTTCAACTATAAAAATGTCTCCCAGGGGACATAATGATTTGAAGTAGAATTGACTGATTTTTTGGCAATCACGCACAAGAATAAAAGGTACTTGGTAGTATGCAAATATTTAGAAAATTAACTTGTGGTTTTTTTTCCGTGCAAAAGTTTGCATGGGGGTTGTGGGTGCGTTGAAGTTCTCTTAAGTTTTCTGGGTTACAATGAAAATACACAAAGTCAAGGCACTTTTGCTTTCAGAAATGAGCTCATTTAATTTGATTTTATATTTCAACACAGATATTTTTACAGAATGAGTCAAGAAATAATAAATGCTAATTTCCATTATTAAATATACATTGTTTAGGTACGATGTACATTCATACATAGAGAAGTACTAAAAGAACTAAATCATAAATGACTAATAAAAACAATAATCCACAATCTAAAGATTCCTGTAACATTTCTTCTTTAGCCACAAAAAACATATAACAGTAATTTAAAAATACATAATGTGATAAATATTGCCAGATAGTTAATCATTTAGTGCTGTGTGGAAATGACATCACGGGGATGAACCCCATCTTATTCATACTACATCACATTCATAGAGCAGCAGCTCCACCTTCTCATTTATTGAGATGCTTTACCAAAACTACCCGCAGGATGACCACTGGTGAATCATATAAACAGGAAGTAGAGAAGAGGTCAATCAATGAAAAGAGGAAGAGGTGGGAAAAAGCAACAATGCAGACAGGAAAAGACCCCCCTCTTATTCCCATTATAAATAGGAACAGACCCCTGCAGTGTTGCGCTGGAGGTGGATGAAGTGATGGTAAACAATAAGATTACAAGGACACTATCGGAGCAGTGTAGGCGTAGGCTCACATAAGAGAACGTCAGGGGGCACCAATTTTGACAAAACTGCTGATAAAAAATTGTAACGTTTAATACAAGGTGATCTCCAGGTAACGGTCCAACCTACAAGCTTTCAGCTAGATTTTAGCGGCCTACTGCCACAGCGGGTAAATGGTTAATTGTGAAGACTGGGATCGTCAATTTCCCGGGGCAAGTTGCCACGACCTTTCGCGTGTGTGTGGCTCATGTTGCTGAAGCGCAAACATGGAAAAAGGAAAAACAAAAATAATTATTAATTAATCCCGTGCATCTCTGTCGTTACCACATCAAACTCAATGATTCTGTTGTGAGCGGCAAGCCGTTGAGGCGGATCCAAATCACAGACCAAGAAACAGAAATAGTGAACGTTTGTATTTAATAAGTACAACAAAAGGAGCACGCCAAAAATGCGGGTTTAACAAACTGAGAGAGCACGCCAATAAACGCGAGTGTAATAATAAAGTACAACAAAGGGAGCACGCGAAAAATGCGGATATAACAAACTGAGAGAGCACGCCAATAAACGCGAGTATAATAATACAGTACAACAAAGGGAGCACGCGAAAAATGCATGAATATAACAGTACAAGAATCTAACTACCAAGCCCAAAAGAGCACTAGTGTAAAGATGACCAAACCAAAATACGACCGTAGAACGTCGGGAAACTCGAAGGCTGACGATGAACACACAGGCGGTAAGCAAGGCAAGTAGTAAGCAAACAAGCAATAGTCCGACACTCGCAGACTGTGGCCGGAGTCCTTAAATAATGAGCGCTCCAAATGCGCCGCAGGTGTGTTGCAACGGCCCCGCCCATCCAGCTGAATCAGATGCTGGAATGAAAAAAGAACTGAGAAGGCATACAGATATGACAGAACCCCCCCCTCAACGGACGCCCCCTGGCGGACCACCTGGTTTCGTGGGATGACGAGAGTGGAAATCCCGCAGCAGCGACGGATCGAGGATCCAGGAGCGGGGGACCCATTGGCGTTCCTCAGGGCCATAACCTTCCCAGTCGACCAGGTACTGCACCCCCCTACCCCTCCTCCTTGAGTCGAGAATGGCACGTACCGTGTACACCGGCCCACCGTCGATTACGCGAGGAGCAGGAGGAGGCACTGGCGGAGGGTTCAGGGGACAGGTGGAGACTGGCTTGAGCAGAGAGACGTGGAAAACTGGGTGAACCTTCATCGAGCTGGGAAGCTTCAGCCTTACAGTCACAGGGTTCACCACAGCATCAACAGCAAAAGGACCCACGAACCGAGGGCCCAGTTTCTTTGAAGTCCCAGCCAGGTGTAAATCCCGCGTTGACAGCCAGACCATCTGGCCTGGGCGATAGACTGGAGCGGGCCGTCGGTGGCGATCAGCTATCTGCCGGTTGCGGGCCGCCGTGCGGACTAGTGCAGCCCTTGCGTCCCTCCAGACCCTATGGGCCCTCCGCAGGTGCACCTGGACAGATGGCACGATGACTTCGGCTTCTTGGGAAGGAAACAGTGGAGGCTGGTACCCATATGCAGTCATGAAAGGTGACCTCCCAGTAGCAGAGGAAACAAGGGTGTTGCGCGCATACTCCACCCATGGGAGGTGCGATGACCAGGAGGCCGGATGCAGTTCACAAACACAACGGAGGGCGGCCTCTAGCTCCTGGTTGACCCGTTCCGTCTGCCCATTGGATTGTGGGTGGTAACCCGAAGATTTGCTTGAGGTGGCCCCCAAAGCCTTGCAGAACGCTCCCCAGACCTGTGAGACAAACTGGGGCCCTCTATCAGAGACGAGGTCGCACGGGATCCCATGAGCCCGAAAAACATGTGTCACCAGCAGGTCAGCGGTCTCCAGGGCTGAAGGCAACTTGGGAAGTGCGACGAAATGCGCCATCTTGGAAAACCGGTCCACCACCGTCAAGATGACCGAACAACCCCTGGATCGTGGAAGACCAGTGACGAAATCGAGCGCAACATGTGACCAGGGGCGAGTTGGAACAGGTAACGGGTGGAGTAAGCCCGCTGGAGCACGATGGACTGGCTTGCCCCGAGCACAGACGGAACAAGCAGAGACATAGTCAGTGACGTCCTTGCGCATGCCTGGCCACCAAAACCGCTGGGAAACGAGGAAGAATGTGCGGGACACACCCGGGTGGCAGGCAAACTTCGAGGAGTGGCCCCACTTCAGCACTCCTGCGCGCTGAGCAACTGGGACGAACAACTTGCCGGCAGGGCAGCCCCCAGGTACCCTAACCCCTCGTAAGGCTTCTTCCACAAGACGCTCTACTTCCCAACGTAGGGCGCCAACGATCAGATTCTCGGGAACAATAGACTCCTCTGAAGACCCCTCCTCCGCTGCCTCATGGAGCCTTGACAGCGCATCGGGCTTCCCGTTCCTTGACCCTGGACGGTAGGTAATCTGGAAGTTGAAACGGGTCAGGAACAATGCCCAGCGGGCCTGGCGAGAGTTGAGGCGCTTGGCTGCACGAAGGTATTCCAAGTTCTTATGGTCTGTGTATATCTGGAACGGTACCTCAGTGCCCTCCAACCAGTGTCTCCATTCCTGCAATGCCTGGACTATAGCGAGCAGCTCCCTGTTGCCAACATCATAATTCGCCTCGGCCGGGCTGAGGCGGCGGGAGTAGAATGCACAGGGGTGCAGCCTCTGGTCGACTGCAGACCTCTGGGAAAGGATGGCCCCCACTCCGGAACTCGATGCGTCAACCTCGACCACAAAAGGGAGATCTGAGTCAGCATGAACAAGGACAGGTGAGTTTGTGAACGCTCGTTTAAGGCTTACAAATGCGGCCTCTGCCACAGAGGACCACACAAATGGTCGCTTGTTAGAGGTCAACCTGGTAAGGGGCTCGGCCCTCATACTATAATTGCGGATAAAACGCCTGTAAAAGTTAGCAAACCCGAGGAAACGTTGTAATTGTTTACGTGAGGTGGGGGTGGGCCACTCTGCCACCGCCTGAATTTTTGCTGGATCAGGCCTTAGCTGCCCTTTTTCCACAACAAAACCGAGAAACTGCATTGACTCACGGTGAAACTCACACTTCTCGGCCTTAACAAACAACCGGTTTTCCAACAGTCTTCGCAGAACTATCCGGACATGTTGGCGATGTTCTTGCAAGCTTCTGGAGAAAATTAAGATGTCATCCAAATAAACAAAACAGAACACATTTAGCATGTCCCGCAATACGTCATTAATGAGGCTCTGAAACACTGCGGGCGCATTTGTCAGACCGAAAGGCATGACCAAGTATTCAAAATGCCCAAGCGGGGTTTTAAATGCGGTTTTCCACTCGTCTCCTTCACGAATCCTGACCAAGTGGTAAGCGCTGCGCAAGTCTAATTTGGTGAAAATGGTGGCAGATTTTAGCGGCGCGAAAGCCGAATCCAACAACGGTAACGGGTATTTATTTTTAACAGTAATCTCGTTGAGACCCCGGTAGTCGATGCACGGTCTAAGTCCCCCATCTTTTTTGCCAATGAAGAAAAACCCCGCCCCCAAAGGAGAGGACGAAGGGCGAATAAGGCCCGAAGCCAAGGAAGAGGATATGTATTCCCTCATAGCTTCCTGCTCCGGTCTAGAGACCTTGTATAATCGCGAACTGGGCAACGGTGCATTGGGCAGCAGATCAATGGCACAGTCGTAAGGACGGTGCGGGGGCAGGGTACCAGCCTGCTCTTTACTGAATACACGCTGGAGATCATGATACTCGGCGGGAACATTTTTCAAATTAGCAGGCTCGGTAGCAGTTCTTTCTTGACCGGGAAGTAGACACGCCGAACGTAAACAGTGCGCATAACAGAACGTACTCCAAGCAACTATTTGAGTCTTCGCCCAGTCAATATTAGGATTATGCACTTTCAACCAGGAGAGTCCCAGCACGACCGGAGCCGATTTGCACGGCATAACCCAGAAGCTACGGGCCTCAAAATGATTCCCGGACAACTTTAATTTGAGCGGGGGCGTAATAAACTTCACGTCCGCCAGAGGGCGCCCATTGAGGTCTAAAACCCTTTTGGGCCTAGCGAGTCTTATTAAAGGACATTTAAGCGCGTCAACAACACTCTGGTCTATAAAACAGTCATCTGCCCCTGAATCAATTAGAGCAGTAAAACTAAAGTGAACCCCACCGTGCGACACTTCTCCCGGCAATTGCAGTCTCACCACACCTTGGGAGTCTCTTTGTTCCTTCAACTCGTCCCGAGGCAACTCACTTGAGGGATTGCTGTCTTGTACGAACCTCGTACTAGTACCCCCTCGGGCGAGGGGAGCCCCAGGCAACGAAGATTCCAGTCGATGCGAAGGGGCGGCGTCACAAGCGGCGACACGGTGCCCCAGCAAGCCACAAAACAGACACAAGCCTGCCATCATCCGTCTTCGTCGCTCCGCCGCAGAAAGATGTCCGCCGCCGAGTTGCATAGGCTCCTTCCCCGTCGGTACCGGCCTCCGTGTCGACGTAGAGACCAACGGTGGTTTGATGAAGCCGTCCGGACCGGCCGCCGTCGGGCTGCTCTGCGGCGTTGACCCGCGACGTTCCCGATGCTCCGCAGCTCTCTCTCTCTCACGCTCTTTTAGACGATGACCCAAATTTACGGACAACTCAATCAGCTCCTGCAGATTCGATGAGTCATCCCGGGCCGCCAACTCGTCTTTAACCGCCGAAGACAGCCCGCGCCGAAAAATACCACACAGTGCTGCTTCCTCGAAACCGCACTCCGCGGCCAAAATGCGAAACTGAATAGAGTAATCCGCTACGGTCAGATCGCCTTGGGAAAAATCCAGCAGGCGGCTGGCTGCCTCTTTGCCTTTAACCGGATGATCGAAAACTCTCACGAGCTCAGTCTTAAAAGTTTCAAATGAATGACGGATCGCGGGTCTTGAGTTGCTTACCGCCATGGCCCATGTTGCAGCTTTACCGGCAAGGAGGCTCATTGCATACGCTACACGGGATCTATCACTCGCAAACGTTTGAGGTTGTTGGTCGAACACAAGGGAGCACTGGTGCAAAAATAGTTGGCAAGCACCTGCCTCTCCCTCATAACGATGGGGGTGTGGCAACAACGGCTCCCGAAAAGCTGCGGGCGAGCCCACTGGAGACGGGGTGGATAGATCGGGCGCCGCGGCAGCGTCAACGGGCTGTACAGGTGACGTCATATTCTCAATTCTTGTAGTTAGCGAGCCGATCACATTCACTAATGCACGCAATGACTGATCATTCCTGCTGATCATATGCCCGTGTTCCGCGAGCACATGTCGAATACTTTCTGAGTCTGTGGGATCCATATGGTCGGACTATTCTGTTGTGAGCGGCAAGCCGTTGAGGCGGATCCAAATCACAGACCAAGAAACAGAAATAGTGAACGTTTGTATTTAATAAGTACAACAAAAGGAGCACGCCAAAAATGCGGGTTTAACAAACTGAGAGAGCACGCCAATAAACGCGAGTGTAATAATAAAGTACAACAAAGGGAGCACGCGAAAAATGCGGATATAACAAACTGAGAGAGCACGCCAATAAACGCGAGTATAATAATACAGTACAACAAAGGGAGCACGTGAAAAATGCATGAATATAACAGTACAAGAATCTAACTACCAAGCCCAAAAGAGCACTAGTGTAAAGATGACCAAACCAAAATACGACCGTAGAACGTCGGGAAACTCGAAGGCTGACGATGAACACACAGGCGGTAAGCAAGGCAAGTAGTAAGCAAACAAGCAATAGTCCGACACTCGCAGACTGTGGCCGGAGTCCTTAAATAATGAGCGCTCCAAATGCGCCGCAGGTGTGTTGCAACGGCCCCGCCCATCCAGCTGAATCAGATGCTGGAATGAAAAAAGAACTGAGAAGGCATACAGATATGACAGATTCACTACCTAGTAATACAAGTAAAATATCATGTGATTCAAAAGGAAGTTTGCAAGCATGAATCATCTTATATTTTAAAGTTTGTGCAGTCAACGGTGCATCCCTATCATATAGAAACCTTTTTGGCTGTTAATCTGCAAACTTCCGCCCAATTTGACTGAAGCATCCTCACAACCAAAGCCAGGGAATTCCTAGAGGAAATCTTAACACACAGAAAGCAGAGTGTTACAGTTACTACAATGCTTCATCAGAACTCTGATCTGAATACTTCTCAATTGGCAATAATAATAAATTGGCTAAATCCCGGACAAACACCTCCAATTGAATATTGCCAACATGCCCTAATAGAGTGAAGTGTTTATTACTAAGTACAAAATCTGAAACAACGTTATAATTAAATAATACCCAGTGTTAGTCAACCTAATTTTAAGTCTTTGCTACCCCCATTATATCTTTATAAATTTGATACCATGAGATGGTGACGCCAATGAGTCAAATATAAATGGTGACCAGGACTAATCTCACCTGGGGAGAAGAAACAGATAATTGTTGTCATGAGAAGCGCATCCTCAGATAAAAGATGACAAGTCTAATTTGGACAAATCAGAGCGCCCGACGTTTAGGCCTGCAACAGATCACACATCACTTCGCACATTTGAACTGATTTTGACAGGTTTAAATATGCTACATGAGACGGTTGGCGCGATAATGGATATTTCAGCCAGCTGAACACCACCTCACTGTCAAAAAGATAAATTGGCAGGTCGGGACAATGTGTGGAACAAACACAGAATATTTAGTCTCAATGTATGCACATATTTAAATGGAAGCTGACTTTTATCTTTGGTAATCCATCATATAGTGATGGGGAAGCCTTGTTGCGACAGGTCAGTTTTCAATTTAATTAACGTGGCAATTTAAATTGTTTTGGCCCTAAAGGCCATACTTATTTCACAAATACAGTTTTGCTATTATTAAATGATTCATTACGAAGACAAACAAGCACTGCAAGTGTTAGGGTTCGTGGATGGGAGAGGATCCCAAAGCAGACAACGGGACGACAGGCTGTGAGAACAAAAATGGTCTTGTTTATTGTTCGGGCGTTGCTGGTGAGATCCAGACCAACGTGAGGCAGGAAAAGCTCGTGGGGGGGAATCAGGCGTGGAGATCCGACAAGGGGCGTGCACAAACAGGTCCTGGGACAGAAGCAAAAATCGTGAGCCGAGAACAGTAGTCAAAAATGTAAGTAAGGCGGGATACAACTGACAGTGGAACTAGACGAGTTGATCTGGCGACGAGGTGAGGCGTCCACTGGCTTTTTCAAGGCTGCTGATTGTGATAGCCTGCACCTGTGGCCGCTCCACCCGTCTGGCATCCAACCTGTAATCAGAAAAACTCATGCACGCCTGCCTAAAGTGGGCCAGGTTTCAGGAGGGAGGGGCAGAGGCCCTAACAGGACCCCCCCGCCTACGGGCGCCACCTGGCGCCCGACGAAGACGACCGGGATGGGTGCGGTGGAAATCCCGGATCAGCTCACGGGACAACACCCACCGGGCCGGGACCCAGGACCGCTCTTCCGGGCCATAGCCCTCCCAGTCCACCAAGTATTGGACCCCACGGCCACGGCGGCGGACGTCCAAAAGCCGCTCCACTCTATAAGCTGGCCCCCCGTCGACCGACAGTGGCGGCGGCGGAGGCTGAACAGGGGGGGACAAGGCACTCAAGGCGACTGGCTTTACTTGTGAGACATGGAAGGTAGGGTGGATACGGAAATGGGCAGGAAGCTTGAGGCGCACTGCAGCCGGATTCACCACCCTCTCGATCTCATAGGGACCGATAAACCGGGGGGAGAGCTTCCTCGACTCAGTCCTCAGCGGCAGGGACTTGGACGACAGCCACACCTTCTGGCCTACCGCATAGACTGGCGCAGGCGTGCGGCGGCGGTCCGACTGGGCACGGGACTTTTCGGAGGAACGTAGGAGTGCAGAGCGTGCCTGCTCCCAGACTTTGGCGCAACGACTCACGTGCCTCTGGACAGACGGGACTGCAATGTCTTGCTCTTGTGAAGGAAACAAAGGGGGTTGGTAGCCCAAGGAACAAAGGAATGGGGACATACCTGAGGAGGCGTTCGGCAGGGAGTTGTGAGCGTATTCAACCCAAGGGAGTTGGTCGCACCAGGTGTTAGGATGGGCCTGGGTGGTACAGCGGAGGGCAGTTTCGAGCTGCTGGTTGGTACGCTCACACTGGCCGTTGGTTTGCGGATGGTACCCTGAAGATAGACTCACACCAACGCCCAGAGCTGCACAGAAAGCCTTCCATACTTGCGAGGTGAACTGCGGCCCTCTGTCAGAGACAATGTCTACCGGAATGCCATGCAGGCGGAGCACATGGTTGGTGAGCAGGTCTGCAGTTTCCTTGGCTGAGGGGATCTTGCGAAGGGGGATGAAATGGGCCGCTTTGGAGAATCGGTCAACCACGGTGAGGATGACTGTGTTGCCCCTGGAAGGCGGGAGACCGGTGACGAAATCCAGGGCAATGTGTGACCATGGACGACTCGGAATGGGTAAGGGGTGGAGGAGTCCGGAGCTGGGCTTCGTCGATGTCTTGCTACGGGCGCAAACATTACAGGCAAGGACAAAAGATCGGGTATCCTCTGACATAGAGGGCCACCAGAACCGTTGGCGCAGTACGGTCAGTGTCCTTCTGATGCCGGGGTGGCAGAATAGGCGGGACGCGTGTGCCCACTCCAGTACCTTGGAACGCATGGACTCGGGAACAAAGAGGTCGGATTGATGGCCCTCTCTGGGGTCTGGGTGGTCACGAAGGGCTTCCTTCACCTTCCCCTCAATCTCCCACTCCATCGAGGCTAGGAAGCAGGTCTGTGGGAGAATGGGCGCTGGCTCCCCAGGTGGTTCAATGGCCTGGAACTGCCGGGACAGGGCGTCTGGCTTGGTATTTTTTGAACCTGGGATGTAAGACATTGAGAAGTTAAATCGGCAGAAAAACATGGCCCACCTGGCTTGTCTCGGGTTGAGTCTCCGGGCTGACTTCAGGTATTCCAGGTTCTTGTGATCAGTTAGGACAAGGAAAGGCTGTGATGTTCCCTCCAGATGGTGGCGCCATTCTTCCAAAGCTAACTTAACTGCCAAGAGTTCTCTGTCCCCAATGCTGTAGTTGCGCTCCGCAGGAGACAGCCTGCGGGAGAAGAAAGCACATGGGTGTACCTTGCCGTCAGTGGGCCGCCGTTGTGACAACACGGCACCCACGCCGGTCTCAGAAGCATCCACCTCCACAATGAATTGGAGAGATGGGATAGGAGGAGCCAGTATAGGCGCAGAGGTGAAGCGGGCCTTGAGGTCGCTGAAGGCGGAACTGGCATTGTCAGACCAACGGAACTGTGTAGTGGTGGAGGTGAGGGCTGTGAGAGGGGCCGCAATTCTGCTGTAGTTACGTATGAACCTCCTGTAGAAGTTGGCGAACCCAAGAAAGCGCTGGAGCTGCTTTCTGTCGGAGGGGCGTGGCCATTCCAGGACTGCCTTGACTTTCGCTGGGTCCATGCGCAACTGGCCCTTGCCAACGATGTAGCCGAGAAAAGCGGTCTCGTCGACGTGAAACTCGCATTTCTCGGCTTTCACGAAGAGCCTGTTCTCGAGGAGACGCTGGAGGACCTGACGGACATGAACTTCGTGTTCGGTGGGGGTGTGGGAGAACACCAGGATGTCATCAAGGTAGACCACCACGAAACGGTTAATGAAGTCCCCTAAGACATCGTTTACTAGATGCTGAAAAACCGCAGGGGCGTTTGTGAGGCCAAAAGGCATAACCAAATATTCATAATGCCCCAGGGGCGTATTAAATGCGGTTTTCCACTCGTCACCCTCTCTGATGCGGACGAGATGATATGCGCTGCGCAGATCGAGCTTAGTGAAAACTGTTGCACTGTGGAGGGGGGTGAACGCAGAGTCCATGAGAGGCAGAGGGTACTTATTTTTTATTGTGATGTCATTTAGGGCTCGGTAGTCGATGCAGGGCCGCAGGCCGCCATCCTTCTTGCCTATGAAGAAGAAGCCAGCGCCGACAGGCGAGGAGGAGGGACGGATGGTGCCTGTGGCCAGGGATTCGGAGATGTACTTCTCCAACGCCTCCCTCTCTGGTTGCGAGATGTTGAATAGCCGACCCTTGGGAAGAGCAGCTCCAGGAAGAAGGTCGATGGCGCAGTCGTAAGGGCGATGAGGCGGGAGCGACATTGCACGATCCTTACTAAAAACCTGCCAGAGATCGTGGTAGCATTTCGGGACAGTGGACAGGTCGGGTTGCTCCAGCTTCTTGGCAGGACAGGACGGCACTAGAGCAGATCTGAGACAGTTAACGTGGCAGAACGGACTCCATGAGGTTAACTTGGGGAGGGTCCAGTCTATGGTGGGATTATGTTTCTTGAGCCAAGGTAACCCCAGGACCAAGGGTGTACGGGGACTCACAAAGACAAGGAAAGTGCTCACCTCTTGGTGGTTGCCTGACAGGAGCAGCTTGATGGGCTCGGTTTTCCGATCCACGCTGAAAAGGAGTTTCCCATCAAGTGCCGTGGTCCTCAAGGGCACAGGGAGCGGGTGCGTCGTCAGTCTTAGTTGGGTCACGAGCTCGTGGTCGATAAAGTTCTCGTCCGACCCGCAATCAACTAAGGCAGTAACCGAGCGTGACAGGCCCCTCAAAGAGAGCGTAGCGGTGAGCTGGAGCCGATTAGAGGAGTCGTGAGACATGTGGCTTACCAGGAGTGCCTTTACTGGCGAGCCAGGACGCACCGGGCAGCCACGCAGAAAATGGCCACTTTTCCCACAGTAAATACATAGGCGGGTGTCATACCTGCGTGTGCGCTCCTCCTGAGACAGCCTGGCGCGCCCCAGTTGTACTCGCTCGGCGTCTACAGTAGGGGGCGAAATCGCGGGTGGAACGTGTGTGGCCTGGGCAGGAAGTGGAGCAGGCCGCGGGAAGATGGCTGAGCGAGGAGGAAGGGGGTCGGCTGTTCGAGCTGCTGTCGCTGACGTTCACGCAAACGCGCGTCAATTTTGATGCAAAGTTTGATGACTCCATCCAAAGAAGACTGTTCATCGCGGGCGGCCAATTCATCTTTAAGGCGCTCATTAAGAGCGCGGATGAACACTTCTTGCAGCGCCTCGTCATTGAAACGGCTTTCTGCCGCTAACGTCCGGAATTCTACCGCGAACTCGGCGACGCTCCGAGTCCCCTGGCGAGCGGACATGAGCCGCTTGGCTGCTTCCTTTCCACGGACTGGATGGTCAAAGACCTTTCTCATCTCCTCGGTGAAACGGGAGTATGTAACACACACGGACGAGTCATTTTCCCATAATGAGGAAGCCCAATCAAGCGCGGCGCCCCGCAAACAAGCTATCAGGTAGGCAATTTTGGCTCTGTCTTCGTGGTATGTGTGCGGTTGTTGCTCGAAGATCAGGCTACACTGTACCAGGAAGGCGCGACACGCACCGAGGTTGCCATCATAAGGTGCCGGTGCGGGAACGTGAGGCTCTCGGCATGTCATGAGTGCCTGGGAATGTGTTAAGCGGGCTTCGAGGGATAAAAGTGCCTGTGACATGTCCGTTACCTTGTTGATGAGTTCCTGTATGACGTGATTGGGGTTGCGGTAGTAATCGGGTGGTTGGGGCGAGCTGGTTGTGTTGTCCGCGGGATCCATGATGGCCAGATCAAACTGTTAGGGTTCGTGGATGGGAGAGGATCCCAAAGCAGACAACGGGACGACAGGCTGTGAGAACAAAAATGGTCTTGTTTATTGTTCGGGCGTTGCTGGTGAGATCCAGACCAACGTGAGGCAGGAAAAGCTCGTGGGGGGGAATCAGGCGTGGAGATCCGACAAGGGGCGTGCACAAACAGGTCCTGGGACAGAAGCAAAAATCGTGAGCCGAGAACAGTAGTCAAAAATGTAAGTAAGGCGGGATACAACTGACAGTGGAACTAGACGAGTTGATCTGGCGACGAGGTGAGGCGTCCACTGGCTTTTTCAAGGCTGCTGATTGTGATAGCCTGCACCTGTGGCCGCTCCACCCGTCTGGCATCCAACCTGTAATCAGAAAAACTCATGCACGCCTGCCTAAAGTGGGCCAGGTTTCAGGAGGGAGGGGCAGAGGCCCTAACAGCAAGTAGAAAATGTGATCCCTCATTTTTCGTGGTTACCACAACCCGCGACCCCCACCCGCTACCCCCAATTTCTTTATTTATTTTTTTCTTTTTTTAACCTGTCCTGTTCAGCTGCTTTGGTACAGGATATATATATTTTTTATGTATAGTACATTTTATATATATTTTTGTGTACACGGTACACTAGTTTGAAACTTAAATACAATATTAATATACAATAACATGCACATGATAAATAAAATGTACTCACCACACTGATGATCTTGATAAATGAAGAAAAAGCTACAGAACAATGGAGATGAAGAAGGTAAAAATGATTTATTGACAAGCTTCTGCAGGAGGTGTCCTGCGCACAAGGTACATCGTGATGGGGAGTTGTGACCGTTGCTTTTTCTTCTGAGCAAAGAAAGCCTCGCCTCTTCACGTCTTCCTTGAAAAGGAACGTCCTGGACAGCATCCTCTTCCAAAAAAAGCCAGTCTTATCCATGTTAAACACCTGCTCCGGGAGATAGCCACCCTCTTCAATTAATTTGGGAAATTGGTCCTCGACGTAACAAACAGCTGCGTCATGGTCCGCCGAGGAGGCCTCCCCATACAACGTAACGCTGCAAAGTCCAAATCTCTTTTTGAATTTTTCGAACCAGCCCTTGCTGACAACAAAACCACAATTTTCTTCACTTGAAGCACTGGTACTAGGCTGTGGTTCATCTTCGTCATAGTCATCACCGCCACCTTCATTCAATTCTGCTTCAGGAATGAGGCCACCATACAGCGCTTTGGCTTTCACCCGAATCATGTTTGTATCGAGACTCACCTTCTATTCCCGACTGTCTGATATCCACATTGTTAGTCCATTTTCCTTTTTACAATTCTCGTGTTGCGAGGGGTCACAACTCGCTTAGTGTCCACGGAAAACGACATTGAGGCTGTCTTATGGATTTTCGCTTTTTTTATCTAGCGAACGGTTGATTCGTTTAGTCCGTAATGGCGTGCAACAGACACATAGCTGTGGCCAAGTTCAGGCATGTCTAATAATTGAACTTTCTCATGCACTATCATTTTTCTTTTCTTCTTGGGTTCGCTAGAGCATTTAGCAGGTGTAGGACGCTTTGGAGCCATTTTTAATGACGTCACAAGCTCAAGAAGGCGAGCAATAGCGGTCCCTTTCAATAGCAGCAAGGTTCAACGTCTCGGCCAATCAGCTGGCCGGTTGAATAAATCCACATGAACCGTTACACACAAAGTGATCAGTGTATCAAGTTTTGTGTACTGGTACGAATGAATACAAGTTTCCCTCCAGCTACGTCACACCGGTTAGTAAACAATGTTTGGCCACGCTGATGACTTGGCTTGTCTTCGGAACCACTGCTGTGTTGGAAAGTAAAATCAGCTTTTCTTCAATTAGTGTGGGAAATATTTAATAGAGGTTGACAGACTATTTCGACATTGGCAACACTATATAATAATACAAACAAACTAAATTACGGTATGTGATTTTTGAAAAGCGAAGTATTTCCCCTTCGAATTGAGCACAGCCCTACCTTTCCTAAAAAATGCATCCCATGGAATTGCTATTGAAAAGCCGCACTGCTTACTTCCTGAAATGCTGTTACGTTAATCAAATTTGATCAAGCTAACGAATGGGTGCCGGCGTCTTTATGCATTGCCACTGGGCCCTTTCACACTAGGCTGTTGCTGGTGCAAAAAGGCTTTAAGACACACGGCTTGTGTGCACCGAAGGCCTTTCACCTCGGCGCTGTTAACAGGCATGCCTGTGATCCCAAAGACCCCCTGTTAAAGACCCTCTGGGGCTTGGAACTGTAACCGGAGAGGTGGAATAACAGCGGAGGTGAGAACCATGCAGAGCAGCTTCATGTGGCCAGTTGGATCTGCTGCTCTTTTCAGCCAGGGTAGAGGTCAAAGCTTGGGAGAAGTTTTTCACTCCTTTCCCCTTTACTCTGTCTAGCTCCCCTCTTTGTCAAACACAGATCAGATAGTGATCTTGTCAGCCTAAAATGGGTCCCCTGGGAACTAGATCCCCACCTTCCCAATTCTGATGGCATTCATCACCCTGACTTGGATGCGCATGACAAGTCTAAGAGCC
This sequence comes from Corythoichthys intestinalis, assembly GCF_030265065.1. Classification (NCBI taxonomy): domain Eukaryota; kingdom Metazoa; phylum Chordata; class Actinopteri; order Syngnathiformes; family Syngnathidae; genus Corythoichthys; species Corythoichthys intestinalis. The sequence goes on from NC_080400.1 coordinate 33,990,830, forward strand.
AATTTCAATGTATTAAAAGTCATTTTTGATGTAAATATTTAGCAAAAAAAGATTGTTAAGGCTATGACTTATTATGTTTTAGTGTCAAAGGAACTTTCCTCATTACAGTTAGCATAATATCATGTCTCAATAAAGAAGTATTTACGGAAATTTGCAATAATAGCAGTAAATGCTAAAAAAATATTCTAATAATGAAGTTTTCCCTGTACTGTATTCCCAATGGCATGCAACTGATAATGATAAAGATAAAATATAATGCTGACAGCTATTGAATGTAGCACACAGTTCAGGATAAAAGGTACCGTCCATTTTGCTCAACCTTATCAATACAAACTACTAGTATTTGAGTTTGCAGCTTTACAAGAAGTGCGACCGCTGACTTTTTAAATCCAGCTTTTTTCATATTCATCTATTATTTTAATAACCCGTCAGCATAAAAGAATGTGCCGTGGTGTCTGAACATTTGGTCAGTGGTACAAAATATGCTTGCATACCACCTGCAGTGGAAATGGTTGGGCTACGGGCATTATAACATACGTATGTTTACTGAAGACAAGGTGACCTAACTCATGAAGTACACATTGTACTACAGTGTTACTCTGCAGCTAAAGCTGGGATGCATGGAAAAACCTCCCAACTACTTGGTACAGCATGATGCAAGAATTTTCAACTTCAGCACTGTAATGCCCCTTTCCCACTGAAACTAGTGGGTCAACGCGCGTTTTTTCCAAGCCAATGCAACCCACTAGCAATTGGCATTTGGCACCTTTCCCATTGACAAAAAAAAAAAGCCGTGTCTTTTTTTTTTTTTTTTTCACCCGTCTAACCCCCCACCCCTCATCAGCCGTGCGTAAGGTTACGTGACGTCACCACGCTAAGATCAACGTCGAAAAGTGCGACCGAATTCATTCATTTCAAGGAAGTAAACAATGCAGAGCATTATGGAAGCCTCCTTTCCGTTTGTGATCTCTGTTTTCATGCTTTTTACTGCCCTCAAAATGGTCGAAATGCAGCAAAGGATCAACACTCTGCTTGTGCTGAGACAACATAAGCTACCTGAATTCTTCTTCTTCTACTAGCTTTGCTGTTAGCATTGACGTAACTAAGGTTGTGGGGCGTGTTGAATGGGAGCCGACTGGCATGTTGTTATGACGCATCACGTAAGAGCCTACGTCACCACGTAGATTAGGGTGTTGACTGTTGACCCGGGGTTTTGCTTTCACACTGCATGACGATCAGAGCTGAGGTGATTTTACCCGGGTCGCTTGGCAGGTTGATTGACATGGGTCGAGGCGGGTCGCTGCACCTTTCCCACTGCCACCAAAAGCCGATTGTTAGTGGGTTGACACGGGATTTTTGGCCAGTGGGAAAGGGGTATTCCTACTGGCCAAAAAACCCGTGGGAAAAGGGTATTCCCCAAAAGCATGATGTTTCCACCCCCATGCTTCACAGTGGGTACGGTGTTCTTCGGATGCAATTTAGTATTTTTTGTCCTCCAAACACGAGAACCTGAGTTTCTGCCAATAAGTTCTTTTTTTGTTTCATCTGACCATAACACATTCTCCCAGTCCTCTTCTGGATCATCCAAATGCTCTCTAGCGAACCGCAGACAGGCCTGGACGTGTACTGGCTTCAGCAGGGGGACACGTCTGGCAGTGAAGGATTTGAATCCCGTGCGGCGCATTGTGTTACTGATAGTAGCCTTTGTTACTGTGGTCCCTGCTCTCTGTAAGTCATTCACTAGGTCCCCCGTGTGGTTCTGGGATTTTTGCTCACCATTCTTGTTATCATTTTGACGCCACGGGGTGAGATCTTGCATGGAGCCCCAGATCGTGGGAGATTATCAGTGGTCTTGTGTGTCTTCCATTTTCTAATAATTGCTCCCACAGTTGATTTCTTTGCACCAAGCATTTTTACCTATTGCAGATTCAGTATTCCCAGCCTGGTGCAGGTCTACAATTTTGTTTCTGGTGTCTCTGGTGTTGGCTGGTGACAGCTCTTTGGTCTTGGCCATAGTGGAGTTTAGAGTGTGACTGACTTCAGTTGTGGACAGGTGTCTTTTATACCGATAATGAGTTAAAACAGGTACCATTAATACAGATAACGAGTGGAGCCTTGTTAGACCTCGTTAGAAGAAGTTAGACCTCTTTGATAGCCAGAAATCTTGCTTGTTTATAGGTGACCAAATACGTATTTTCCACTCTAATTTGGAAATAAATTCTTTAAAACTTAAGCAATGTGATTTTCTGTTTTGTTTTCCACATTCTGTCTCTCATGGTTGAGGTTTACCAATGTTGACAATTACAGGCCTCTCTAATCTTTTCAAGTAGAAGAACTTGCACAATTGGTGGTTGACTAAATACTTATTTGCCCCACTGTAGCTTCAAAGTGCGGCCCAGTTGACTTTTCAGGATACTCTACCAGTGGCACAAATAACCTACAACAATGAACGCCTGTTTGGGCAGTAGAATAATAACTCTAGGCCCAGTGTACTAAATACAATAATCAGTTGAGTTCTTTGGATCAAAGAAACAATGCCAATTTTGCAGTATAACCATTTCGGTAAGAAAGTTCCAACTGTCTCTAAGTCTTTACTTTAGCTGTCAAACAGAACATTTGGCTGAGATGAGTATTGGTTGATTTTTGAACCGCACACTTGATGAGAGTTTTTTTTTTTTTTTTTTTTAATCTCTTTGCAAGAGCAACATTTTTTTTTTTCTCTCTCTCTTTTTCCGACATCACACCTTCAAGCGGGTTGGTTTAAAAAAAACAATCTCTAACTCAGGGGTATTCAGCTTAGCTAACCGCAGAGTCTTACGTGCTATCATTTTCATCTCTGGTTGCTATTGTGTATTACTAACAATCTGAAGATGCATGCAAGTATTTCGGCATTAACAAATGACACCAAAGCTCAGCAAAAATAAACAAAAATAACACGCATCTGTTGCTTGTACAACAAAGTCTACAATGTAATTGAATTAAACATCTCACAGTAAACTTTGCAGTGACCTAAAAAAATATAGCATTAACAGTGGCTTAATGATTAAATAATAAATATTATCAAGTATTTCCATTTACTCTTTCTAGTTGTGTACTGCATTACCCAATTGACATCATTTACCAAGAGGTGAAAAAGAACAGGGACAGACCACCAACAAAACACATGACTGGCCAAAAATCAATGAATCTTTCATTTTGTTTTAGTATTATTTACACAAACTGTTAAGTGCTAAACCATATCTGCTTTTACTGAAGAAAATTTAAAAAGTAGTGCTGTTTCCTGGAGTCCTTAAGTGTCATTAGAGGACCTCTACTGGTCAAATGTGGAATATCTCCTTCTACACTTATTTCCAAGTCCTCAGGGTGCTCTACTACAGATTCAGATCCCAAAAGTAAAAACAAAAAGTCAAGATAAAATATCTTCCAATACTCGTTTTTCTAATTTTTAATGAATCTTCCTGTTTATTTACCGTCATCACGCTATTAAGTTACATTATGTTGGAAAATTGATTACGTGGGAGATAATTAAAAAGAATGTTCAGGGGTACAGCCGGGGAATACACGTGTTCATGAATACTCTGATTTGTATTCCTAGTGTTTGTACACACATGTATGGGAACAAAAGTGTGTGAATAAGAGCAGGAGAAGGTGGCCTGCTTAAAAAAAATCTTAATGGGAAGCATATGTGTTGCACAGTGTAGCAGTTTTTTAGGGGCTGGGGGGCTATATGTTGCATTTCTGAGTGTAGGCTCTCGTGATAGGAGAAAGAAGGGGGAGGCTGTTTGTGTGGAGGGGGTGTTGGTGGCCGTCTGGTTGTTGGGAGGGCATGAGAAAGTAAACCTTGACGTAAGTGAGGCGATTTACTGGGGCCTGGGAATACAAAGTGGGGCTGGCAGTGGAGGTCGATATATGAGTGGACACAATTCAAACCACATTGTCTAACTAATAAATAAAAGCAAAAAATGGTAAAGCTTTAAGATCGAAAACAATGCATTCTGAGATGCTGAGTGACCTCCAGTGTCTTGGATTTCAAAGCAAGTTTACTATGACAAAGGGAAGTTTGCGATCAAAAAATAAGAATCACTTATTGACATATTTGATATACAGTAACAAACTATGACTTGAGATTAGAACATGGCGATCGGTTAAAAGTATTGCTTTTTGGTGCCCCTAATCTGAAATAAAAACTGCAACAGAGCAAAAACAACCAATCAGAGAACCCTATAGAGCAAACTAAATACTTATTTCGAGCATACTCCTGCTACCTCGCGTTGACCTTTCCTTGGTACCCGGGAAATGACCCCTTTCAAAGCAATAACGTTAAACGTTATCCGTAAATCCTTGATGAATGATTGACACCCCATGAGTCTTTCTTCTAACGCAGACATTATGAATGAATGAATATGAATAAAAGATGTGCAATTTTTTCATGAATTTTGCCTATTTTCCAGACATTTTGGGCAACCTTTTTAGTGTGAATTTAAGACACACATTTCCCGGCTAGATGTGCATAATCATGCTTTTTCACCATTGCTTACGATTTTTTTGTTCGTTTTAGTGTTATTGTTTTGAACAGGGGGGTTGGTTTTATGTTCTGCAAGAAAAGGGATGTTCTAATTTGCATATGATCAAATAACCTGCATTAAGGCTGTAATTGCTTTATTTTCACTACCGGTAATTAAAAGCAATGCTAATTAAAACCTGAATCCGTCTTCATACTTCATCAAGGCTGACTATATGCCAAAAGGATTTTATTTGCATGATATAAGTAGTGTAATTTTTCACCCTGTAGCCCAACCACCAACACAATAAGACAATGGGACAGTATATCTCCCTGTTGGTAACTACCCAAGATTTATACACATTCATAAAAAAAAAAAAAAAAAAAAAAAAAAAAAGTCTGGCTTGTAGCCCAGCTCAACATCCTATCTTCATATTTGGCTCTTGGTCAAGAAAAAAATGGCAACCATTTTTCTTATTTATTAATAAATAAATAAGTGTATAAATAGCAACTTGAAGGCTGGTGAAAGAAAAATAGCAGGGCTGTAGTAAAAATTAAAAAAAAGAATGACCGAGGAGGTGCAAGATGGAGGAGAAACAGGAGTGCAAGAGTAGTGGTTTAGAGCAAGAAAAAGATGGGATGAGGAAAAAAAAGGAATTGGAGGTCCTGTAGGGTGATAGCGACACCTATCAATGAAGGTTACATCGCTCTTGTCCACCTACTTACGGCTGCTCCTCTCCACCCAATCTGCCATGGCAGCACCTGAACTCTGGGTCTCATCACCTGCCAGGAATAAACCAGAACCTGTTACTCCTCTGTCAGATGACACCCCTACGTCTCTCTCTCTCTCTCTCTCTCTCTCTCTCTCTCTCTCTCTCTCTCTCTCTCTCTCTCTCTCTCTCTCTCTCTCTCCTCCCACCACAACTAATTTGCTCTCAGACACTCACACGTGCACTCAAGGAGAGGTTGTAATAGGAACCAACTGGACTTTTCAAGGCTGCGTGGTGGGCCAGACAGGCTCATTCATAACCCTGTAGTGAGTTTTAATGAAGGAAGGTTCTAGGGGAGCAATGTGGAGAATTGAGGAAATGATGAAGGCAGATGGGGGAGGGAACAACTTGTTCCTTGTTGATCCGTATCCAATATTGGAAACAATCCTAGACTGTTAATTTGTCTGTTATGTACTTTTCGATTCATTGCATTGTGAGTTATCAATATATTATGTGAGACCTAAGAATACCCCAGAAGGGCCCATTGTACTTTAGCAAGTAACAAAAAGTATTTGCTTGTGTGCTTTGCTCTTTGTTTGGTTACTTTTAATTGAATAACAAGAAACAAGTGCCCTTTAGAGTAGAAACAAAAAAAATGATGTAAGTTATAGGACCTTTTTCATTATTAGAATGCTACAACAATTATAAGACTAATTACCAGTGTTGTTAATATCGGCGTTAGGGTATAGACCCCACTCACATGTCGTCACAACCACGCCTCCACGCCATATTGTCCATCAGGTCGTCGTATTTACGCATTACCGCTACGTAAATTCCTCCTATTATGGCGTGTTTTCTGCTCGTTAACATTAATAATCATAATGGCGAAGGCGTGTGTGGCGGTTGGTTGCCGTAAAAGAGAAGATAGACGGAGAGACTTGAACTTCTACCGTATTCCGAGAGACCCGGAGAGGAGAGAGAGATGGACTGCTGCAATTCGACGAGAAAACTGGGCACCAAACGATCACCACAGATTATGTGGTAGTCACTTTATATTTGGTAAGATCCATTTAATATACAGTATATTTAGAGGGTTTTGGGCTGACAACCACAATTAAGATCATTGCGAGGCTAATCGCCGACAACATACAGTTTCAAATTCAAGATGCTTATTTCTTCCACCATCATTAATATTTAGCTGGAACCAAGTGAAAGAAGCTGGCCTCGTCTACGGATCATCAGTTAAACAGGTGTGTCCAAACCTTTTGCAAAGGGGGCCAGATTTGGTGTGGTGAAAATGCGGGGGGCTACCTTGGCTGATTTACATAGAACAATATATTTAAACAAATTTTAGCAAGCCCTTCTGTGTGTCACATTTGCTTTATTATTATTTTTAAATTCATAATTTCAAAAATCTCGTCTTTGTGGCGTTCTCTTTCGACACTCGGGCTCTTGCGAAATACTGCTGCTGTTAAATTAAACTAGCTTCAAGTTGCTATAATTTCTCGCTGCGTATTTTCCCTGTAATGTTGTTGTACATGTTAGCGTGTCTTGTTCGGTAATATCATTATCGCGTCACATCGAACTCTTTGAAAACAGCGACTGTCTCTTTGCAAATGAGGCAGACACAGTTGTTGCGTGTTTTATTGAAGAAATAGTCCAATATCTTATTGATTGTCGCCATTTTAGAAAATTGGAAGTAAAGGGTCACACGGGGTAATGTTGCTTAGAGTGCTGCTCTTAAATAAAGTTTTTCAAACTTTCGTGAGAATAGGCTGATTTTGTGTGGACAAGATAGTTGTAGATATCAGGGTAGCAGATGTCAGGCAGAGCGGGCGAAGACAGCGGGTCGAAAAATATTGATTTATGGCATCAAATATGGATCTGGCGAATGGATAGACTGAAGCTTTTCCTCATAACGCCTTTTATGCAACGCATCCAATGAGTTTACAGCGTCTGAAAGCACCGGGGCTTCCATGAATTGCACTATAAATTGCACGACAAATTGAAACCATTGAGAATACGGATAAACAATGACGGACAATATGGTGGCCGGATACAGCGACACGTCATTCTGTGATGTTGGTGAGTAGGGTCTATAACGTAGTTTCTAACGCCGTTATTTTTTTTCTGTAGTGATTAATCTAATAAATTATTTTTTCCATTTTTGCAACACCGCTACTGATGATGTGAAGGGGCGCATTACTACAATTTGGTTGAAGCACAAGTTGTCTGATTTTGTCACACATCTGCCTACCTGCCTTGGAGAGTGCAGAGCGGGAGGGGGGAAGGGGGGAAGAGGATGGTGACGCCGTGCAAACGTTGATGATGAACCAGGTGGCTCGGAGCGTTAGCATGGCATTCGCGTTCTCGTTAGCATTAGCATTTAGCTTGGTGAGCATCATCTGAAACTCTAGGGCAACATTTTTTTTTACATACAGTTCGTGGCGTCCAGGGGGGTACAATTAATTGAAAAAAAATGTACTGTTTTCCTGCTGAGTGTGCATTATCATCACTAAGTGGGCATTGTCCTTGTAGACACTACAATACAGGGTGTCTATAAAGTCTCTATACCATTTCAAAAATTTATTAAAAATACAGTTGATTAGATATTTTATTCAGATTTGTTCTATTGTATTCAGCGTTTATTGAAGGTTTTTTTTTTTTACCTCTTTTAATTCACTTGTACATGAGCACCATTAGTTGCACGACGCACATCAAGAAGGTACTCGACTTCTTGCCATCTTCGCTGTAGCATAGCCTCATCAATTGTGGCAATGGCATCAGTAATCCTTTGCTTAAGTTCAGTAATGTCTCTTATCTTTGTTCGATACACGATATCTTTAACACAGCCCCACAGAAAGAAGTCCAGGGGAGTGATATCTGGTGAACGTGGCAGCCAAGGATTTGGCCCATCCCTTCCAATCCATCGGTCTGAAAATGTTTTATTGAGGAACCCATGAACATGCAGCCCCCAATGTGGTGGTGCACCATCTTGCTGAAAAATGATGGTTGGTTGAAGGTCATTCAGTTGTGGTGCCACATATTCAGTTAAAAGGTCAAGGTAAACATTTGCAGAAATTGATGTCTCGATGAAGAAAAACACACAAATTCAGTATAATAAAAAACTTCAATAAACACTGAATACAATAGAACACATTTGAATAAAATATTTAATCAATTGCATTTTTAATACATTTTTAAAATGGTGAAGAGACTTTATAGACACCCTGTATAATACGAAATTGTTTTTTGCTTTTTTATTATCAAAAATAGTCACTTGCCCTAAACTTTTCTGAAATGACGTATCCATGAACCTTATGTGATGTTTTTTAATCAAAACAACTAAAGGAAAGACAGGAGAAGGAGATTCACAGCCTCACCTACATTTTGAAAAATATAACAATATATTCATTAGGGGTGTGACAATACACATACCGTAATTTCACGAATATAAGGTGCACCCTTGTGTAACACGCACTCTAATTTTAGCACCAATAAATAGAAGAATACAAGAAAACAGAGCTCGTGGCAGTGACGTGCGGTCAGGGGAGGCAGGTGAGGCAGAAATAATAATATAATATAAAAATAATTATAGCATCACATTTATATTAATATTTGTCCATTGCTCTTAATGTATGACTCATTTCAAACATTTTTTATAGTCAAAATCGCTGAATTTGCCCATTTCCTGTTCAAATAACGAAATGAAACGAGAGGTGCGGCAGCAACTAGTAAAGCCTCACCTCTGATTGCGCAATCCATAACAAACTGGGTTGATACATGGAATTGGAGCATGCTGGTTGCCGTACATCTGCATGTCGCCATTATAATGTTTCCAGATACGTTTATTTGACCTGATTTTCCACAGTCTGGCTAATGTCTTTAACCCTTAAAGTTTAATGTTTGTTAGCGACGTATTTAGTTTTGCTGATGGGAAATAAAACCGCAGTGAAAAGGCACAGGTTGCGGCAGATAGTACGCTGCCGCACAGAAAGGGGGCGAACGTGAGCCAACAGGTAATGGCGCCAGGCGAATCAAGTGCACTGCGGCGAGCCGTTTTGTATTGTTTACTACGTCGACATCGGACTCCCAAAATGGAAGAGGATTATATATCCAAACTTTAAAAATTCTCAAAACTGGACTTTCAGTCAAAAGTGGACCTGATTAACAGAGGAAGACCAACGCCGGAGCTAAAAGGTTTGCTTCAAACTACGGGACAGTCTAAGATAACTCGCTCTTTTCAAACGGAGTGGTACACCCGAAACTTTTGGCTGTGTGGCTGTCCTTCGAAAAACTGCCTTTACTGCTTCCCATGCCTTTTGTTCTCAACTTGTGCCAATGTCTGGACTAACACGGGATATTGTGACATTAAAAATTTACCACGAAGTCTCAGCAAACATGAGAGATCGTACACTCACATTCCTTTAAAATTTTTTGGAAGCTCAAGGATCGATTTGGCTTTGAACGAACAGCGGCGGCTCAACGTTAGCACCCACAATTCTAAGGTAAAGGAGAACCGCGAGATTTTGAAAGACCTCATTAATGCAACCTGCTTCTTAGCTAAGCAGGAGTTAGCATTTCGTGGTAACGATGAGAGGGCAAGCTCTACTAATCGTGGCAATTATGTCGAACTTTTATACGCTTTTGCTGAGAAAGATGAGAGGTTAGCTAGACATTTGGACACATCCACTGTGTTTTCTGGCTTGTCAAATAGAATACAGAACGATCTAATTGAAGCAATCGGTGATCTGATACAGTCGGAATAGGACCGATTCAGGACAACTTTCCTCCCTGGCGATCATCTCCATTGAGGCGGAGAGACTTTTAAAACTAAAGGAAAATAAGGAGGACTTTTACAACAAAGTAACTGAGGTTTTTGTGGCGAAGGGCAGGCGCATGGACTTCATCTACAAATAAAGGTAAGACCACAGTTTTCATTTTAATCTTAATATTTTAAAACTAAATTTTGGCCTTAAATAAAATATACTTTTTCTTTTCATGCTTTTTGTTGAGCAATCTGTATTAAATTGATTTAAGTATCAGATTCAAGTTTTAAAAACAACTGAATATTTCACAAAAGGTCAAAATTGAAATCTGTGGTTTTGTACACCACTCTGTACTCATTTATGTTGTATGAACTAAAGACTTGCGATGGAAATTCCAACACATGGAGAGTGTAGCGCAAATGCACGTTATTTTCTACCTTTACGTATCTGTAATATGTACCGTGTGTGTGTGTTTTGTGAAGAATGCTGATGAGATATGAAATAACCAGTAGTTAATTGAATAAGCTACCCTTTTTGGTTATATATTTGTAAATCTGACACTTAAGGAGTCAGTGCCTCACCAACCATGAACCTCACCGCACGTCACTGGTGTACAGATACAGAAATGTCATTTTACTGACTGGTGAAACACAGCACAAGCATAGCACATTGGTAGTTCAAAACATTACCGTAAACTGACAATATGTACGGTGATAATATGATCTGATAACTTATTGAACTTACCAGAATCCAGGAGAAAACAAAACAGATGTGACTTTTCTTTTAAAGGCTGCTGTATAACTTGCTCATTTCATCATGATAAATAAATGTTTCCTCCATGGATTGATACAGTAAAATGAAAGTGAGAACGTAAGTCAGAAATCCGAGAGAGCGAATCGCTGACGACACGACAGTAACAATAGGAACTATTGTTATTTGGGTTTGAGTTTCCCGAGGGACAGATATAGTCGACGGACACAGGAAATTTGTGTTGTGTTACCTTTGTTATGGTCCGAGTTGCGGAGCTGCAATAAACGTTGACTCAAATGAGTTCAAGAAACTAAATTCTGTGCTTTATGAAGAGTGGAAAAAAAGCAGAATTTAACACAGACGAAATCATTCGGCCGATCAGATTGAAGTATAACCGAAACAAAATGGTGACGTCACGTACCGTAATGGTCGGCAACGGATCGCCGCATACGTTTCTTAAACACAACATGTCCGTGTCAATATAAAAAAAAAAAATTGTTTTTATATATATATATATAATATATATATTTCTGTCTCCATCCATGTACCCGTGTATAATGCGCACCATAATTTTACAAGTTGATTTTGGGGAAAAAAAGTGCGCGTTATACTCGGGAAATTACGATAAGTCACGGTTCAGTACGTAGCCTGCCCCTGTACGGAGGTCACGTTTCGGTGCGGGTTCAGTAAAATAAAACCAAAAAGGCTTTTTTTCTCACATCATTTGAATATTAACATTTATATACTGTTACACTGCTATATACAGGTACTGTAGGTGAAATTAAAAAAAAGAAAAAAATGTAAAAAATGTGACCTATGTTTTTTTGGGGGGTGGTGGGATTAAAAAAACAGTTCAATTCAATCAGGTAATATACACTGATGCGAATGTTATACAGTGTATCAAAAAAGTGAGTACACCCCTCGTATTTCTGCAGATATTTAAGTATGTCTTTTCATGGAACAACACTGACAAAATGACACTTTAACACAATGAAAAGTCGTCTGTAAGCCGCTTATATAATAGAGGTAATTTATTTTCCTCTCAAAATAACTCAAAATATAGCCATTAATATCTAAAACCCTGGCAACAAAAGTGAGTACACCGCATGGGAACTACGTACATCCCTAAATGTCCAAATTGAGTACTGCTTGTCATTTTCCCTCCAAAATGTCATGTGACTCGTTAGAGGAGTGCTGTCAGCTGTCACCCCAGGAGGAAGCCTCTTCTGAAGACAGTACACAAGAAAGCCTGCAAACAGTTTGCTGAAGACATGTCAACAAAGCACAAGGATTACTGGAACCATGTCCTATGGTCTGATGAGACGAAGATTAATTTGTTTGGGTCCAATGGTCTCAAGCATGTGTGGCGGTGACCAGGTGAGGGGTACAAAGATAAGTGTGTCATTCCTACAGTCAAGCATGGTGGTGAGAATGACCTCCCCCAGACCTCTTCATTCTCTGCAGCAATGCTGACAGAACGTCTGTAATGAGTCACATGACATTTTGGAGGGTTAATGACAAGCAGTACTCAATTTGGACATTTAGGGATGTCCGTAGTTCCCATGCGGTGTACTCACTTTTGTTGCCAGGGTTTTGGATATTAATGGCTATATTTTGAGGGGAAAATAAATTAACTCTATTGCATAAGCTTCACACAGACTACTTTTCATTGTGTCAAAATATCATTTTGTCAGCGTTGTCCCATGAAAAGATATACTTAAATATCTGCAGAAATGCGAGGGGTGTACTCACTTTTGTAATATAATGTAGAATGTATAATGTAATACCATGTAGAACTACTTTGCTGAGTAAATAATTACTCTTACAATGAGGTAACTTGAGTTACTAACTCAATTACTTTTGAGAGAAGTAATTTGAACTGTGACTATTTACTTTTTTAAAGTAAGATTGACAACATTGCTAATTACAGTGAATGAGTTACAATATTAATTGTGTCTAACGTTTGTTTTGCCCCTTGAAAGAAGGTTAAAATCTGTTCTCAAAACCTTACCTTTGCATTTCATGAAGGCTTTAGGATCAAGTCACCTGGGTTTACATTTCAAATAGGGCCAAGTTAAACCATGCCACACCGACTGAATCAGTTAACATGAGAACAAACAACAGGAATGGAGTGCATCAAAGGTCTTTACATATGGTCTTTGGCCTAATTGACTGGACACATTTTATGTGAGGGAAGAATAAGCGTTGCTGCAGTAAAGTGGAGAAAATTGATTATTTTTTTTAGTTAGGTACTTGCTAAGCAGTGGCGAACTGTGAACACTACAACTTGGCTGTCACCTCAGCCATCACCATAAAAAAAAATAAATAAATAAATAAAAAAAAAAAAAAAAAAAAAAAAAAAAAAAACCTCAGCCATCACCATAAAAAAAAAAAAAAAAAAAAAAAAAAAAAGATCGTCATAGCAACAGCACAATGAATTGAAGATCCATATGGAATTTGTCTCTGTCACATGAAAAACTGTACATTAGGTAGTGTACATTTAAAAGAAACGATCCCAACTTTCACTACGTCTTTGGAATGAAACAAGTGTTGAGCGTCTTGAGTGCATTTTAAATATGTTTGAACTTGTGTACACCCACATCTCAGCTGTAATGAAAGCCAAATGCTAAGAGGTGTTGAATGCATTTGATGTATTTTAGCAAGCTAAGGTGGAGGAGAGCAATGGTCACCTTCGTCTTGCTTTTCAGCATGTGGATGGGTGGTGTGTAACCTGAGTTAGTGAAGTAACGATGGAGAAACAGCCTTTTTACACCCTGAGGTCAGCCTGATGGGATCACCAATAAACCTCAGAATGGCACGCATTCTTTCTCTTTAAGTCAAAAGCCAACAAGAATATTATCCTCTAACGGCCAATTAATGCACAGTATGTTTATGCATCGTAAACTGATGCCTTTTTGTGTGCATAACTTTATCTACACCCGCCAACCCTACACACACCCCCACCCCACCCATGACACCCCCACAGACACACATGTACACAAGCCTTTAACCAACAGTTGGGGAGAAATTGGGGGTTATTACTAACCTCTTTCTTCAATTTATCAGTCCTAGCAGCCACTCAGCCTGTCCTAATCACCACATAATGACAGTTTGTCTTTCAACTAACGCCAGGAATGTTCATGAAACAAATGGAACAACACATGACTACATTGTTGTGCGTTTTACTGGTGTCCAGGAAAATTCTCTTGCAAAGAGATGATTGATTTAACCTAACTCTCTCCTCTGTGAATAAATGTGTGATGATAAAAGTTTGCTGTGAAACATTTGAGGGAGCCACATTTGTGTAGTCAAATCACTAGTTAGGCTATATAATAAATTAACCAGGCATTTTTTACCTTGGCATGTCAGAGTTAGGATGAACAGACATTTTTGCTTAATGTGTTGTGATTTACTGTCTGACATTAAGAAAACAAAACAAAATCATAAACACAGTGAAAATACCAGCTCAGTCATTAAGGGCTTTAATGTGTCATTTATGTCAGTGTGGTTTGTTGTAAAACAAAAGCCATGGTTTGCCCAGCGTTGTGCCCAAAGTCAGCAGGGATAGACTCATGCAAACCCAAACCCTTAATGAGAACAAGCAGTGTAGCAAATGGGTGAATATGCTACATGTTTACCATGTGTGTATGAGCTTTCTGATGAATATTGATGCAAAGGACTGACACATTATTGTAATGAGTCACCTTCCTACTCACTTAACCTTGCTCAGTGTATTTTTTCCTCTTCCCAAAGCTCATTCAGGTTAGATAATGATTACATTGAAGAGCTAAAGTTTGGACTTGAACTATAGCTTTACGACAGCAGAACTTTATGGATAGATGTCATACACTAGTTTGGAAACAATTGGAACTCCTGGATGCTTTGAAATGAATGCACTATAACAGAGAATAACTTGTATTGTGAATATGAAGTACTTTTGGTGCTTATTTGTAAGTGTAAGCAGTTGAAAAACAAGACAACCCAAAACAATGCAACACTTTGCCTTGTTGTCACTCATGGCACGACAAACCAACACTTGTGGGTAAGAACAAAAAATCACAATATCGACATGTTTCTCAGAAACAAAGTGAATGTATCGCGCTGCCCCAGATTGTTGCGTGGGTGCAATTATGTATTCATGTCACACTGGGCACTTGGCTGGTGTGTGGAGATTTCAGCAGGGAGGAGGAGGTCATCCGGAGTTGAAAAGAAGATGGCCCTATTTTTCTGTTGGGCTTTTCTCTCTCTGATCACCGCATGCACGACGGGAATGAATCACCCACCAGTCAGCTGGGCTAAGTGCCAAAAACGCAAGAGCTGCTGGGTGATTTCCTGTCTGAGGGGTCTCCTTGTAGTCGTAACATAATCAGCCACCCCACTCTGTCCAAAAATAACCAGTGACCCTGCAGGAGATGGCAAAGCTTTTGGGGCACTTATGCAGACTTCCCAGCTTCCTTCCTCAGAGGATGCTGAGAGGATAAAGGTGATCGTTGCTCAAACTTAGTTGTACAGTCAGCAGCTGGGGCAGTGGGGGGGCACAGCCAAGGCCAGTGAATTTGTATGGGACAGGTGATCCTCCTCAAAGGACCTAGTCGTGTTCCAGCAATAACAAAAAAAAAAATTAAAAAAAATACAACCACCACTTGTTATTTGCAGATGTTGGCTCTGTGGCTTAAAAACCCTGAATGTTCAACTGCAAAGTTTCACAAAGGAAAAGCGGTGAGAAAAAGCACGCTGGTCTACGTCAGGCACATTGCACAGGCAGTTTCTCTGCTTTGTGACCTCAACGTGCACCATTAATACAAACATGAATCTCCGAAACAAGATGGATGGGTATTGCATCAAAGATGAGAAGGATAAAAAGAGCCATTTACAAGCCCAAATACCGTCATTATTTCCTTGTGAGGGGCTTGTATGATTGTGCTAATTGACCTGTGTTGTTTTAAAGAGCCTAGCCTGCCATGGCAGGGGGCATTTCCCTTAGTGACTCCGTCACAATTTTTTCGCCTGAAATTCTCACAGTAACCCAAGAAATGAGGCTGTGACACAAGGCGCTAGATACATTGAAGATCCTTGAGTATTACTCAAGGGGCCAAAAAGAGAATATTTGTAATTGGTCTGAAAGTTAACTTGTCCAAGGGGAAAATGGTCGAGAGATCCAGTGATGAAATAAATCTGCCCACAGCTTCTTTTTCTCTGTTTAATGAATGTGGAGCTGATTTATTTTCCGTATGGCTCGGTTGATTTGTCTGGGCCCAGAACAGACTGTGCTCTGTTCTGCACCACACTCAGCAAACCAGGTGCGAGACAGACGGACTGAAAGTGAATGGCTTTGCTTCGAAATGTTGAACTTTTTTTTTTTTTTTTTCCCTTCAAACAAGTTTGCTGTGGGATATGAAAATGTGCATAGTCTGGTTTTTGTCTCACCCAACTTACAATAACACATGCCAACAATGTTTTGTCAATGTTCTTTTGCAACATGAAATATATTTTAATTATTTTAATTGTTGTACCTGTATTCTTCAAACACACATCAATCATCTATTTTTAGTGTAATGTTAAAGTGTATATGACATGATAAAAAATTCTGAAATAGCATTATTATTGGAATAAAAATCATTTTAAGATGATTCAGCTATATACAATTTGGCCAAGGGCTGATGATAAGAAATACGTCTTTAAATCTGCCGTTTAGCTCCTCCTGTCATTATAGCGCTCTGGCGCCTCCAACTTGGTGATGACGTCAATTCAGTTCGATTCAATTTTATTTGTATAGCCCTATATCACAACAAGGTTGTCTCAAAGGGCTTTGCAGAGGCAATATGATACACAGTCAGAAACAGCAGATGAAATAAATAAAGTTCAAGTCCTAGGCATCCCCCATCCTTAGACCCTCCATGTCGGCAAGGAAAAACTTAAAAAACTCTTTGGAAAAAATGAGAAACCTTGGGGAGTACCACAGTCAGGAGAGATACACTCCCAGGACGGATAGACAAGATGCACCAGGACTGCTAATGGGAATTAGCAGACAAAGTTACAGTTTGTAAAGATGCAATAGAGTAAGGGAACAAGAAGAGGTCCATCTAGCCAGATGAGACAGTTGGGGCAACGAGGACGCCCATCCAGCCAGGGGTCTGGATAGTCAGGAGGCTGCAGCTGAAAAATAGCCCCTCCCCAGAGGGGAGGGGGGAAAGGGGACACCGGGTGACTAGTGATGAAGAGACTAGTCAACTAGATATTAAAATTGGAAAATACAAATAAAGTAAGACATGTGGTAGGTAGAATGAGAAAAAGGTGATAGGACTCAGTGGCTGTACTTCCCCCAGCATTATAGCTTCTAGTGCAGCTTAGACTGAACTGTGAGTCTAGTCCGATTTCAACTAGCCTGACCATAAACTTTGTTGAATAGGAACGTTTTTAGTCTAATCTTAAATGTACAGACTGTCTCGGCTTCTTTAATACTAGCTGGAAGCTGATTCAGACAATGAAAGGTTTCAGCGGATTTAGCATGGAGCCCAATGGAGGAGGATCAGGATTTTCAGTGATTCTGGTTCAAATGTGGATTTTTTGAATGATATTGTTGATCTAGAGCAGGGGTTTTCAACCCAGTCCTCAAGGCACACTGTGGGTCCTGGTTTTTGTTCCAGCCGATCCAGCAGAGACAGTTGAACCAATGAGGCTTCTGCTAAAACAAGCCACACCTGACTGCAATCAACTGATTGCACTTGTAAAACACCAGATTGGGGAAAAAGTGTTGTCATCTTGTTTGGTAAGAATGAAATCCTGCACCCACAGTGTGCCTTAGTGGAATAGGTTGGGGACCCCTGATCTAGAGGAAGTATGTAACATACAGCCATATATGTTTGAGTCGTATCTGAAAGAGGAGGAAGATTCAGAACGAGAAAAAGGCGACAGAAACAACAAACACGAGGCTGATGACTAGAGCAGACTGCATGGGCAACACAAAATGTAGCCATTGTGTTTTTATCTCTCTCTCCTCCAATATTTTTCCGGATATTGTTTGTATCTCAGTATTTTCTTCCCGCTATATAAATTGTATAGTCATGACAAATAGCAGTCTTGTGCTGTGCTATAGAATATGAAATATTAAAAACGCATTTATTTAGTATGACAAGGCTCAATTACTGCATAATGGTCAAAACTGCCGACTTCTTAAACCTCCTGAACGGTATTTTATGCCCCCGGAGTTAATCCGGCTCTTGTCTTGCCGGGTACTCAGAGACAAACGAAAGAGTGAAAACAAAAGAGGAGGGTGAGAGCTAGGCTATATGCTAACGCAAACGGAGCGGCTCTTCCAAGTCTCTTCCTCGCCTTTCGAACACGGAAAATCACACAAAACTACCCCAAATCATGTCACACACAGCGGCGGGGGTGATTGCCTTAACCGATCGGCCAGCCTCCGGCGGTGAGCAAGTTTCAGGTCGTCGTTCCCTTGCTGCGGCCCTGGCGGCCAGGGATTGCTCGTCGCTGGGGACACAGCAGGGGAATGAACGCCGAAAATGGCGCATTCTGAGTCTGCAAACCGGCCGAGTATAGCGCTCTCAACGCGGGCACGCAAAGAGGGCCGAAGTCTCAATACAATCAAGAACCGGAGACAAGAGCGGGGGGCTCCCCGAGCCCAAGCCAAGTATAGCGCTCTCCAGGCGGGCACATGAAGAGGGCCAAGGGGAGTGGAAGTCTCGACACAATCGAAAAGCGGAGACGAGAGCTTGTGGCTGCCCTAGCACGGGCGATCCCGTCTTCATCGGCCGACGACCATGCCGAGGGAGGCAGAAATTCCCACTTTCTCGGTGAACAAACCGGCGGCTTGTCACAGGTGTGGTTGCCCGATGAGAAGGGGCACTCCCGCCTTCACCAGTCGACTGGGAGCATTGTCACCCACAAAAAGCAAGTCACCTCCTTATTAAAACAAGTGCCATGATCGCAGTATTTGACATAATATAAAAAACATACTGTAGCTTACTCACTTCCTCGTCTGTCCAATGGTCCCTCAATTATCAGACTTGTTTTGCCCATTCTACATGGCAAAAAGGCTCTCACCACACACCGTGGTGTAGCAAAAAAAGCCTGCAACACATTTGGCTGGCATGATGCGAAAAATAGATAAATTGATTCGCAAAATCAGCTGAATCCACAGTCCTTCAGCATTCAACAGTATGGCTGTGTAGTGGAGATCTCATTCTCTGACGTACCTTCCGCCTTCTTCCTCAACCTGAGACTCTAGCCGGAAGTGACTCATTTTCACGAGGCGGGATTCAAAAGGTTTAATAAATATATCGATCGCTTCTACACACATCAAGTGGTCCACGTCATTCAGGAGCATAAAATACTGCATGCAATATGGAATAAACATGCTTTCTGGTGTTATATGTGTTTTGTCTTGGTTCCCTCCTAGTGTGTCCCTGTGATTGTCCATTGATTTCACCTGTTGTGCCTGCTCCTTGTGTATCCTCCAACTTGCATCCTCCTGTGTCACCCATCTGTTCCTCGTTGTCTCGTTACCCCTTGTCTCTGTGTGTAGATAAACTCCAAGTTTCTGTTCACTCCTTGTTGCATCATTGTCAATGTCAATGTCAATGTCAAGTCCTGTCCAATCCCTCATGTACTAGGCCCTCGGATTAAGTAAGTTTTGTTTGAGCATTGTCTTTTTGATCCCCAGTCCTTTTGGTTGTACTTTGTGTTTTTGTTAGTTATTACTAAAACCTTTTTTTGACTTCACCGTCACCTGCCTTGCTGCATTTTTTTGTCTCCCTGCATTTCGGTCCACACCACCTGCCTGCCCGCAATTCCGTGACAATACGCACTTTAAATGTAGTTACATGGAACAACAACAATAATAAGTGTAATAATAATAATAACAATAAGTGGCAAGCAAAGAAGAAATACCGTAGATCGACTTTCAACACGGATGAATTTTGATAATTAAAGCAGAATAATCTTTTAAAGCTTGTACTAGTAGTTTTTCTTTAACAGGTGAGCATTTCTATCTGAGTTTGCTGCATCAGAATTGTGTAGGCTCTATCATGGCCTTGTATGATGCCTGCAAGTCCTGCTTGTTCCTTGACAGTATGTTAATATTCTTGTCTCCCTTTACCCTACAGTCCAAATTACGATGCAACTTTGTGGTGGTTATGAATTGAAACTACATGTGCAGTAGGCTACATCTGGATAACTCTTAAGCACTTTGCCCTGTTAAAGGGAATGTAACTGATAACAAGCAGGTAAGGATAAACACATCACAAAACGACACACAAACAGGTATAGTATGGTTTTGTTTTAGTGGTTGAAATCAGAGGTTGGTAGAAATGCGTTACATGTTCTCCGTTACATTTACTTTAGTAACTTTTTGAGAAAAATGTACTTCTAAGAGGAGTTTGTCTAAGCCATACTTTTTACTCTTACTTGAGTAGATTTATGAAAAAAAAACACGCTACTCTTACTCTGCTACTTTGGGCTACACAAGAGTCTTTACATTTTTCCTCTTTATTCTACATATTAGATTTATTTATTTTTTGCAAGAAGAGTAAGTCTACCAATTTCACCAATGAGACGTCCCAAGAATAATCACATGACTCCATTACACCAATCTGACGCAAGCTTGCCGTTCTATGATCACGCCAGCCTGTTCAATCACGTGGCGTCTTTAAAGCACCGTAAATATATATATATATATATATATATATATATATATATATATATATATATATATATATATATATATATATGTATTTGACATAGAGCACTGCCCTCAACATGACTCGAAAGCATGGATTTAAACCTCTCTCCCAGTTTTTATTTAGCACCGCTTGACCTAGGAAAATATGAGACATGATCCTTTTAATTTCGTAATAGTATCTATAAAGGAACTATTCACTATTCAAACTAGGAATTATTTTTTTCCACAAGAGGGCACTCATGCTCTTTGGATGAATAATGCTTCATTTCGGTTTCATTCAATGATTTTTTTTTTGGCTTAATATGGTTATGTAATTGGTTATTGTGCAGTATCATTACAACAGTTCATATACTAGTAGATAAGTTTGTGCTAAAGAGAAAAAAATACCATTGTTTAAAAAAAAAAAAATCCATCAAAACTGCTGTTACTACTAGCTGTTACTCACAATGTTACTCATTACTTGAGTATTCTTTTAGTGGATACTTTTACACCTGTACTTGTGTACATTTTTTGGATGACTATTTTTACTTTTACATGAGTGATATTATTTTGAAGTAACACTACTCTTACTTAAATACATTTTTTGGCTACTCTACCCACCTCTGGTTAAAATGTTTCCAAGAGTACTCAATCAATACCAAATCGATGAATTAGGGATATATGGCTAGAAAGGACAGAATAAATACAGAGGCCAACATTAGCATAATGTTCTGCGTATCTTGACTCTTGACACCACTGTATTCTTAACGACTGTCTCGCTTCACTTTGCCTCAATAGACCTCACTCTCTCCGGTCTAATTAAAATGCGTCTCTTTCCCATGTTAAACAGCCATATGCAGGAAGTAAATGAAAAAAAAAGCTAATCATTCCCCTTTATAGTTGTTTGTCAGAATCCCTTTCAAACTGACGTTTTTTGCAATGTATATACTGGACTGTCTCAGAAAATTAGAATACACAATATTCTAATTTTTTGAGACAGTCCTGCGTATATATACAGGACTGTCTCAGGAAATTAGAATACACAATATTCTCAGGAAATTAGAATATTGTGTATTCTAATTTCCTGAGACGGTCCTGTATATATACGCAGGACTGTCTCAAAAAATTAGAATATTGTGTATTCTAATTTTCTGAGACAGTCCAGTATATATATATATATATATATATATATATATATATATATATATATATATATATATATATATATATATATATATATATATATATATATATATATATATATATATATATATAGATAGATATAGATATAGATATAGATATAGATATAGATATATAGATAGATAGATACCCACTCAAATATTCCTACGGAAGGAACTACAGTGTAGCTGTCTTGAGAAAATCTGGCATTTATTTTACACATACCTTAAGGTGAGAAAATTAAAAAAAATAAAATAAAAAAAATAAAAAAAAGAACAATTAAACAATACAGTGCAACAAGCATTTCCAACTTTAAGCGTAGTGGGCAGTAAAATATGAAAGGAGTCAGTGTGGTCTAAAAAAAAATATGGAAATTATTTTAAACCTGCAAACTTAATATTCATGCACGTAAGGATGCCTGATGGGGCATATCCATATTCTTTTATTTTGCTTACAGTATTTCTTTTTCACATTGTAATTTTCCTTTCCAAATAATTTAATGTATGTTTATCTTTGTATTCCAAATCATAGATGATTGAGCAAACTATTACTGTGTTTAAACATGCCAATATGAATCATATTAAAATAAGTTCATTCTGCTTCCGTTCAGATCCCAAATTATTATTTTTTTGTTTTACAGCTAAATGCTGCCCTCTGCCTGTAGGTTAATGCACAGCTAAATGCTGCCCTCTGCCTGTAGGTTAATGCAGGGGGAAAACGTGAAAATAAATAAATAAATACATTGAAAGTTCCCTTTCTCAAACCATTAGAGACAAAAAATCCAAAATGGTAACAATGTGATACGTTTAAATAATTCCCCAAATACCACTCGTGGCAGGCATTTCCTCCGTCAGCCTGTGAGTCTGCTTGAGGAATGTAATTGCACACGCAGCACTTTTTTTTGTCCCAATGTGTGTTCTATTTGGGCTTTTGTGTTTCAAGCAGACATGTGGCTGAAATATGTGGCCCTCTGCAATCCAACAGCAACAGAGCACGTTCCAATGAAGGTCTTAATGTGCAACTGTGGAACGTGCTGCACTGACACCAAAGGAAGTCAGGCGGCCACTTGTTCCAATACAGATAATTTGACACTGAATCAAGGTTCTTAAGGCAAAAACACCACCTAAATCAACGTAATACTAACTGAAATGTGTGTAAGGAGATCCATCTGTCTTTTACAAGGACCACGGATAGATGCATAAGGATGTCAAATGGAGAGGACACCATGGTATTCTATATGCAATCCCTGTATTTGCGCTCATACATTATGGCATTTTTGCACTGACCCTAACGGCTGTATCAAGTCGGCCAACTGCCTCCAAGTCTGAGTACTGTAAATTGTCATACACGCACTGTTATATTACCACTGCCTCATCACTTGCTGCCACTTATTCAATTTATTCCCGATCTGTGTATACTGTTATATTACCACTACCTCATCACTTACTGCTAGTCACTTATTCAATTTATTCTCAATCTGTGTTTCCTGTAACCTGTGTTTTTATATTACCCTTACTGTACTTTTGTTTCATGTGGTGCACATTATGGCGAAGCTTTAAATCTTGTCGTACTCTGTATGATGACAATAAAGGTTTTCTATTCTATTCTATTCTATTCTATTCTATTCTATTCTATTCTATTCTATTCTATGTTGAAGAAATGATGCATTAAATACAAATGTATTACTCATTACTCATATGCAGGGCTGAGCAATTTTTGCCTGCAACCATTTTGATTTCTAGTTTCCTGTCACAAAAACACTATCGAGCCTTCTGTATTTTGACTTTCATTTAAATTAGGTTTTTGTTTTGTACAAAAAAAAAAAAAGAACACTTCATAATAACTACTATATGTTATAACTGGTTAATACATCATTACTAAACTGTGAATAAATGATATATTGTTGTCTTTTCAAGTGTTTGTTAACAGTTTGCTGGGATGTACGGACGTGAAATCCCGTTAAATTTCCCAAACTCGTAGATTTGTACGAGACTGTTGTATTTTTTTTGTTCTTCCATGGGATGGCTCAGTATGTGTGTTTCTACGCATTAAACAAACTGTTCAGCATTTCATCTGTGGTGTTTCTTTAATAAAGTGCAGCACACAAAAAGGCCCATGGGTGGAACAATCTTGAGGTACAAACATTTTTTATTTTAACTCTCATGTCAAATTTCTGGCCCTTGAGCTTGTTCAACCTATTTACTGTTCTTCAAAGTTTAGTAGACACACTATTAACAACTGATCTGTAAAGTGTGAGGTAATATGTTAAGTACTAGTTAGAAGGTTATGTATGTTATTGGGATGTTATTCTCAAATAGCACTTATTCCTCATTTACTGATAATTAAGAAATGAGGAGTAATTGCAACTTTAGAATAACGTCCCAAAAACATAAACTATCAACTGATACTTAATAATTCATTAGTTAATAAGTTACTAATAACAAGGTAGGTATAAATCATTGATATACAGCTTAGAAGTCATTTTTTACTCACTAAGAATCTTACTTTATTTAGTTTATTTATGATATACTAAATATCTATAAGGCATCATTATAAATCATTAACAAACTGTTGCCAAACACTTAATAAATCAACATGAAATCATTCATTAACAGTTTACTAATTATCTATTAACTAGTTATAACTGATAGTTATTATAAAGTGTTACCAAACTTTAAAGAGAAAGATCGATAATGCTAAGTGAACAAAAATTATAACTGCAGGTGCACACTGGGGTTTAAGCAGTCATAGCGGCAAACATGCAGAATCTTTGAACATGGCAGAGAAAACATCCAACAATATCACATCATCACCTTAACACCATTGGTTGGAGCGATACCGAAAATAACATCACCAAGGTTTCTCATACATGAGTTATGGTTCCTTTGTGCCTCTTCGTGAGGTTTTTCGTTTCATATATAAAATATTCAAGGTTGAGCGGTCGGAAATAGCTAAAACATGTGGGAATTGTGTGTTTGAATAAAATTTAAATTCAAGAAACTGTTTTCCATAAAATGAAGAGGGGGTGGGGCTTTAAGAAAGCTTCCAAGTCTCAGAGTGGCAATGTAATTCACAACAAAGAAGTAAAAATACATAAATCACTTTTTCAACTTGTATGTTTTATAATGATATATTAACATGGCCTCAACTGGCTGCAGTTAAATTGTACATCACTTAAACATAACCTTGACTATCACTTTTTAAGCTTGTGCCCAGTTGTTGTCATGGTAAGATGGTACTGTATGTGTTATCAAGCAGAAGCAGTAGCATTGGTGCTTCTTGATTATGCAAGATGAGCTTAATTGTGAGTAACTCAGCTACAGTGTACCTCTATACATATCTAAAACTATACAATGCAGACATAGTATTAATAATATAAGGAGGAGAAGGGGGAAGATATGCTTTAAAGCAAGAGCAGGCTGCTTGCCAGATGCTGCTCTCTCTCAGCAGCTGGAAAAGCAGTTTAATGAAATTTCAGATCATTCTGTAAATGCTGTGGCCAGCTGCTTCCAGTTAATATCTGATGATGATTAAAAAGTGCAACACATTAACTGTTTTCAGCTATAGAGCAATAATATTTTCCCCATAACACTAAAGAAACAATATCAGAGGTAATATATGAGTTTCTTCAATGCATCTGATGTGAAATATTTAATGAGCCATGGGGGAATTTGGTGTTTATTTTTGAGGCGTTTCTTTTGTTGCATTTGCTCTCATGGAAATTAACAAGGGCTATGTTGAGGTCAAGGATGTGGGGGGGTGACGGCATCTTTCACCGATCTCCCCACCACCTTCAATCCCGATGGGGATTCTCCAGTTACCTGCTCATTCCCTCTGGACTATTTTCCTAGCACATGGTGATCCCCGCAGGCTTAACTATTTGACATGCAAAAATGTTCAAACATTGTTTTCAAATACAGACTACGATATAATATGTGTAGTGTAAAACATGTACATTTTGTTATGAAGCTTATAACATGCAATCTAGGTATAGTTGGATTGAATTAAATGTCGTGATAATGTGAATTGTGACATATTATTCTGCCTTGTATTATGGTGGCCATCACATACCAAGGGAGCATTTTTATATTAAATTATGGTAAACACAACTAAATTGTGTTTGTCTCATATAGAGTGAATCCCACTACTTTGTGGAGAAAACTTTCTTTCCAACATTTTGTCTGTCTTCCCCCCAAGCAAGGCCCTCTTCTAGTCTCTTTTGTGCTTGTCTATTTTTTTTCTTTCTCCAGTACTGTAACTAATTATTTCACTGCACTGTGAAGGACTGGCAGCCAGTAAAGGGTGTTTCATCCAAAATTCACTGGCAAAAACAGAAGTGACCCATGACCCCAAACAAGAGAGGCATTTTTTTATTTAGCGCTAAAATTATCTTGGTTCAAAACACCATTATTATGATTATTTTTAAACTTAACATAACACTCAGCATTACGGATGCTATGGAAAATAAATTAAAACCAAAGCCTGTTTTATGTTTTCTACAAACAGAAAAAAGAAGTGCTGCACGTGTCTTTTGTAGTTGTGGTGTTGACAATGCATATACTGTAATTTCTGGACTATTGGGCTCCCCTAAATACAAGCCTCACCCAGTACATTTTTAATGGAGGAACAGTTTTGTACACACATATGCCTCTCCTGTCTATAAGCCGCGTGTAACCACATAGAGATATTTACAAAGAAATACACACAATTTTCTAAATTGTAATAACATACCTTAACTTTTCTTTCCAAACAGCGCCAGCAACACCACAGTTACATGGCACCAACACGGCAGTACAGCACTAACTGGGCTGGTTATTAGAAACATAAAAGTCAGCCATCTTCATATTCATTCTGTGCACTGAGACCATGGAAGTCTTCACCCTCAGTGTCGGATACGAATAGGCTCAGATACACTTCACTACACACCTTCTCACTCTCTTTTTCATTGTCGTTTTCAATTTCTCTCATAATGAGCCAAATTCACTCCGGAGCTTGTGCCGTCCGCTTCGTCACGCAGCAGACCAGTATTTTGAAACCCGTTGGTGATGGTGGACTTTTTTCACACTGCTCCACGCTGTCAGGATCCACTGGCAGACTTGTGCAAAAGTTGCCCTTCACCTGCAGCCAGTTTTGGTAAATGATCTCTCACCGCTGGACTCCCATTCAACTTGGCACGTCATACGGCTTTTTTTCTAGCATTTTCCATGATGCGGGTCTGCTAATTTCACCCGTGCACAAAGATGAGGGTCTGCTACTTTTATTCATGCACAAAGCACAAAGTTAAATTACCGGTAATAGTGCAAAATAAGCCTTCCTCGACACATATATTCTGTGTGTCTCACTCTTACATTTTATGCTCGAGCGCCCCTGGCGGCCGTTAGAAAAATCTATAAATTGGTCGCATCATTGCACTCGCCGCAGGATTCAAGATGAGGGAAAAAAGTAGCGGCTTGTAGTTCGGAAATTACGGTACTTTTTTTATGATAGTGGCATGCCTTAGATCGGTGGTTATTATTAAGGAAATAAAGCTATTTTAAATGTATTTTACAGCTAAAACCTGATGGCAGAAACTTTTTGAATGAATAATGTCTGAGCATGGCTGAAGAACTTGCTTGTGTGGGTCCACATGAGCACATTACAAGAATTCCAATTGCAAACATGTATGGGACATAAATTCGACCCAATTCTAACGTGGTTCTGTAGGCACGGACCTCCGAAGGACTGACAGGTATGGAAAAGTTACAGACCAATTCATGTAAATATCAGTGTTGCCAACATCTTTCTTTTATTGCCAAAAACACATTATGGTTTCAATTAGTTTGTCACATCTGAAACATGTAAAGCCATCAAAAGACGTTGCTTTGCGATGATGTGGCTGATCTTCACAGCAAACAAAGAAGCTAAAAATATAATAAATTAATCGCAATTTTTGACGAGATTGACAGGATGTGACAGTATGTGTCAAGATTGATGGGTAGTGGAGGATGTGAATCCAAATAAAAAACTTTAAATATCAGACACAAAAGGTACACTGGTGACAAAAAAACATAGCAAAGCACCCACCAGGCAAGATTTATTAAAAGGATGAAGAACACAAAATATTTAAATAGACATTTTTGTATGACTAATTAAAAAAAAAACAAAAAAACATGACAAATCAACTAGGAATTAATGCACTTTATGGACAATGTCAAGTGACCGCCGTGAAAATAGATTAGCGGATCGGTGTATGTATCATCTCAATTACATCTCAAATTAAGAGTGATAAGAACACCCCCACTCATGTGTGGTCCCTCACTATTCAAACAAGACATTAAATGACATGTGTAGCCCACTTAACTTATTCATTGCCATTCATGGTGAGAGATGTCCATTCTATTTTCTGGTAGCGAATGATTGCCATCAATACCACTGAACCATGATAATTCATTGCTAGCCCTCCCAGTTCAAATAGATTTGACGTCTATCGCATTTAATGGCAGCCGCTGATGTCACTTGTCAAACTAACAAAGACCAATCGTAAGATCGCAGCAGTCATTATTGCAGTAATCAACACATCTTAAACAAGACCCAAGAGCAGTCTAGTATATGTTTGGCTGACACAGCAGAAGGTCAAAACTGATGAGAAAAATGATAACCAGCCTGGTAAAGCATAGCAGGATGAATGGGACAATGTCTCAACACTTTGATGAAACCAAAAAGAAGCAATGAATACGACATAAAGTTGACAAAATAAGTGTAACTGCCCTATTGTCAGTAAATTATTTATAATATAAAAATAATCTGAAATTGGCTTTATTTAATGTCCGATTATTCAATAACAAAACTGTCATTCTCAACGAATTCATAATAGAAAAAAAAAACTTCAGACGTTCTCTGCTTACTGAAACTTGGCAAAACCCATTAAAATGACTTTCTCTAAATCAAATTACTCCTTCTGGGTTTACATACTTGGACAAACCCTACATTGAGGGCCAAGGCGGTGGCATTGCTTTCATCTACAGGAAAACGATTGACATACATTGACAAACTGGACTATAACCTTCAGAAATCTTAAATCCCTCTCTCCCACAGCTTTATCAGCCTCACCCACCCACTACCTGTCCGCCTTATCTTCCCCGCCACCAACAACCCCACTGTCAGTAAATCAAGATTGCTAAAAAAAAAAAAAAAAAAAAAAAACATCACCTTTTTAAACTAGCTTTTAAATTAGAATTATTTTTTTGTTTATTGCTTTGTTCTGCTTATTCTGTTTGCTGCTTTTCTTTGTTTTGAGTGTAAAGTGTCTTTGAGCATCTGTAAAAGCGCTCTCTAAATAAAATGTATTATTATTATTATACTGTGTGGTTCGGCAGTAACATAAAGGCATATGTGCTGACTGTTACCTCTTCCTCACTCTCCACAGCTGTTTCCTGACTCAAACTGCTTTAAAACTGTAGCAATAAAAAACCCCAAAGCCTTTATGTAACTTTTTAACATACACAGACTACCAATAACACCTTCCACTATGCAGCTACCGGTCACCTTGCAGCACTTCCTGTATAAATTGGGTCATTTCCTCTTTGGTCATGTAGGGAAGGGGTGGTTGGTTTTGGCTCTTACAGCATAAATATCACAGGGTGTAAATAGAGAACAAGGCCATAGTTGCCCTAATGGAATCATGTTGACCCTGACTCCTCGGTCGTCTTCCAACGATCTAGTTACAAGCAAACTTTGTAAATTAGGCTGCTGGTTGAAATATTTGCATCAGCCAATTAATTTCTATGATATACTACAATATATTTAATAAGAAGCTTTGTAATTAATTAACGAGTGTGTGCCTATATTTTTCTGAAAAAGGACAGTCTTTTTCAGAAAAATATTGCCTTTCAATTTTAAAAAATAATCAATCAATCAAACAAACAAACAATAAATAAATAATTGTCCCTCTCCGTATGTCCATAAATGGCTGCAGGCCAGTTCAGGGTGCAGTCTGCCTTTTACCCAATGTCAAATAGGATAGGTTCCCTTGAATGAACAGAAATAAAATACTCCTGCATTTACCCTGCACCTGTATGTGCATATATTACCATATGATAATCTATGTGCATATATTACCATATGATTATATTGTTGGTTTTGTGGTGCTAATACGAAATTATTTGCACCAAACAGACAAGAAGCATTACTCAGTGAATTAATACCTAACTGATTTTAAAAATAGTTTGAACAAGTGATCTTGGAAAACAACATAAAATATTATGTCATTTTGGCTGTCATACTGCACTGCATTCCCCTCATATCTGTGACAATGAATCATAAAAATACTAAATTGAAGCTGTTTATTGCTAGCTACAACAACTGTTTAAAGAACATTCCAAAACACATGCTGCTTCAGAGTTGAATCATTTGTGGATGAGGGTTTGAAAACACTTGAAAGAGGTCCCAAATGGGCCCATTTATAAACACTTTGCCCCTCAAGTATGCTCGATGAAATCGCCCTCTCATTGCGAAAAGAGGCAGATTGTTTGTGACAATTAGGCTGATGCCAGATACTACCCACAATGCCCTACGCAATCACAATCCCCCATCAGCCAACTGTGTTTATCAGCAATTATAAATGGAAAAAATTGGGACACGATTACAAACAGGGAGTGGTCACAGAGAGAGAGAGAGAGAGTTTACCCTGCCCTAAACAAAAACGCAATGTTTGCATAAGGTCCCACGAAGGGAGCAACATGACCAATTAAAATGAAAAAATTAAGGGAGAAAACAAGAAGGGAAGTAAGGAAGGAGGGATGAAAGAAAGTCTTACCACCCAAAAAAAAAAAAAAAAAACCTTGCCATATACAGTACAGTATATTCACAGTAGATCTGCAAAAGTTGAATTGGACTACAGCTTTATTCAATTTGGTGTAGAACAAGATATGAGCACAGTATGAAACAATGCAAATGTCAGTTTGAAAGGAAAGAGAGAACATCAGAAGGAAGGACACGGCATCTTGCACAGTACAGTGAGCTTGCGTGGGGGTGTGCCCGCATGCTTGTTTGTGTCTAGACAGCGCGAGACAAATTTGATAGGGAATTTTAAGGACCCAATTCCAACGAATTTGAGACTTTGTGTTAAGCCCAAATGAAAACAGAGTTTAACGATTTCAAAATCATGTTCAACCTACAGTAAGTATATTTCATTGAATGCACTACAAAGAAAAGATACCAATTGTTGAAACTGATAAACTACATTGTTTTGGAATATAACAATAAACATAACATTTATTTTTATTCATTTATTATTATTATTATTTTTTGGACTTTCCAAAAAAGCTATGACAGGGTCATCTTCACCACTGTGTTCCATTAAATAGGTACGTTGGAAAAATGATGGACTTTAAAAACAGCTCCTTGGAGTGGCAGTGTCTCTTAGAAGTCAAGATGGGTAATGGATTACCAATTTCCCAAATCTTGTGCAGAAAGATTTTTGAAACCCTGTTTATATAAAAATAAATATAGGAATGGGTCGTATGACAAAAGTATTGTCGTAAACCACAACAAATAGGCATATCCACATTTATGTACCGTACTGTATTTGTTTGGCTTGGTGCAGCAGAACTAGAAAATGGGCATCTGAGATTTGTGGGCTTAAAAGAATCACAAAGTGAGCGGGTACTTGCTGAGCAAAACACACCAGTAGATCGTCAATGATTTCAAATTTGCTCATTTTCATGATTGCAAACCAAATGTATGGCAAAGTTCATCCAGGTCAGACACATTTTGAACTCTCTTATGTATAAATCAGTGGGGAAAAGTTGGAATTCCATGAGAGGTCACATTTAAACAATATACAGCACATACAAATCTGATCACTAAAATTGAATTAGCTAATTTGAAATGTTCCATAAGGTCAAAATCAGAGTCATGGCCCTTGTCATCGACGGGAGATGTCAACTGACATAAAACCCAGTTTGAATAGCCGCATAAAGGTATATTTACAAGCCAGTGCTAGCCTATGTAACAGATGTGAGATGATCATATCTATTCAATACCCTGAACACGATCACATCTGTTTTACATCCATTCAACTTTTCCCCTGAATTGGAAAGTTGTCATTTTTATTTCCCTGTAAAGCTCTGAGTTATGAGACGGATTAACTATTTGTAGGCTTTTATTACTATTGTTATTACCGTATTATCCTCACAAATGTTACACTACATTAACTATAATTCCATACCCCTTTCCTTCTCCCCTAAGACTCCCTTGAAACAATCCCAGAAATCTTGTTTGTAGTTGTTCCTATCATAGATCAAGTTCATATCTGACCATTGTCATTTTCTTTTCCAGTGTAACACAGCATATGTACAATAATATGCTCCAAACTGCATCGAAAGATATGAAATACAGTAAAAGTAGCATCTGTTGAAGTGATTGCACATGGAAAGCAAGAGATCCCAATGTGCATTCACACATCTGTATATCACATCCTATTTGAGCAACAGTGAGGAAGGGAGAGTATTTTCCCTTCTAACTTTTCCCATCACATGCACTACTGTTTACATTTAATTCAAAATGTAGTGCAGTACATTATTTCTCAAGGGCATCTCTAAAACCAAATTTGAGGCATATTGCTGCCATCTAGTGGCTACCTCTAGTTTGTACTGTATCTCTGGCACCTCAACTAAGGCAATCTCGGAGTGTCATAGAGGCAGGGGCGCTGCCAGAGATTTTGGGCCCCATGAAAAGATATCAATTTGGGCCTCTCCAAAAGTGCTGGGACACACACACACATTTAGAGTATCAACTACGTAATTTCCTGCATTCTGGTGAATCTTTCCACACTAATTTGTGAATTTTCTGCATTAATTTAAGATGAAAATATATTTATGTAAACATACAGCGTATAGAGCAATAGTAAATAGACTGATATCATCTATAAGAAATGTACTGAAGGCCATCTTTTACAATCTAAACATATTTTTATTACAAATATTCTCAAAGTAAATACCATAATGAATGACTTAGAATAAATGTTTTGTTTGAACTTAACTATACAACAGTCAAGGGCGTAGGTTTGCGTTGGGACGGTTGGGACAAAACACTACCAACTTTTCAGGATGCTTAAATTGTCCCCACCAACTTTTAAGCAATCTTATTTGCGTTACGTGATGACTTCAGTTATATAGGTTATTTATATTGTCTTTCCATATGTTTTAATTGTTGTATTTTACCCCCACCATTATTAAGTGAATTATTTTTATTATGTTTAGATTTACGTATACATCTTTTCACTTGCTGAATGTGCCTATCCATTTTTTCCTCCTACACGCACTTTCGATTGCCTGATGATTTAACACACCCACATTAGATATTAGAGGTATGAGAAGTTTTTTTTCAGCAAGCAGCAGCAGCCACTCTTAGAAATGTAAAAAGACATCATTGTTTTGGAAGTGGGGAACACACCATTAATTTTGCTACTGTAAGTCCAACCTGCATCAGTGTTAGCATAACATTAAACTGTGTGAACTTGCTAACCTGCAAAACTCAAGTAGGAAGCTGCTTCGAGAGAAGTGTCCTTCTCTTTGTGTTTTCTACTGTTAACATTAAAGAACATACGATAGGAGAAAAAAAAGTCTTAAATAGCATTATTATGTGAATTAGAAT
Organism: Corythoichthys intestinalis; assembly: GCF_030265065.1. Taxonomy (NCBI): domain Eukaryota; kingdom Metazoa; phylum Chordata; class Actinopteri; order Syngnathiformes; family Syngnathidae; genus Corythoichthys; species Corythoichthys intestinalis. Next base: position 34,024,049 of record NC_080400.1, read on the forward strand.
CATATTTTGAGACGATTCGACTATATACAACAATTTAGCAAAGCGCAGATGACGAGAAATTACTCTTTTAATCTGCCGGTTAGCCACGCCTACCATTATAGGGCTCTAGCGTCACCAACAGGTGGATGACGTCAGCGGAAGACTGGGCTCATCAGTTTTACTATTCAGCCCATTGAGAGGGAATTATTCAGAATGAGGAAAACGCGACGAAGAGAGCCGCAAAATGTCATTGTTTCAGTCTCTCTACTCCAATATTTTTACAGGATATTCTTTTTATCCAAGTATTTTTCCCCAATAGCTAAATAAATGGCTTGAGAAGGACCAGTCAGCCCGTCGAGGGGGAACTATTCACAACGAGGAAAACGCGACGAAGAGAACTGCAAAATGTCATTGTTTCTGTCGCTTTACTTCAATATTTTTACAGGATATTCTTTTTATCCAAGTATTTTCCCCAATTGCTAAATAAATGGCATGGTCATGACAAATAACAGTCTTGTGCTAAATGGAATATGAAATAATAAAAATGCATTTATTCAGGACGAAATGGCAAAATTACTCCATAATGGTCAAAACTGTTGACTTCACCTTTACTGTCCCACCTCCCGAACGATATTTTATGACACCTAAATCGGACATATGTCATTTCCCTTCCCTGGCTTCGGAGAATGGGAACAAACTAAGGGCGTGACAGCCAGCCGACATGCTAACCCGAACAGAGTGATGTTTTAAAGTCTTCGAAGTGGAAAATCACACATAACTAGCCCGGATTATTTGACATGACGACTGGGTTGTTGATTGTCTTCGTGGATTGGCAAACCGCCTGGCGGAGAACAAGTTCGTTCCCCGGAGGAGGGCGGCTGCAGTTGTTGTGCAGCTAACGTGCAGCTAATGTGCATGAGTAGAGCATTTTATATGCCTATCAATGATCAAACGTAAGTAGTCCTTTATTTAAAGAAAGTTTGTAGTGTTTACTTTGTAATCACTGTATTCGTATTTGACATAATACAAAACAAGATGTTTACTCACTTCCTCGTAAGTCCAATGGTCCCACAGTAGTAAGGCTTGTTTTGGCCACTATCAATGGTGAATGGGAACCTTTTGAAACACCAAAAAAGGCGCACACGCCCCTCCCTCATAAAGCAAGATTTTTCTGCAGCCGCTTGGCTGGCGTGATGCGAAAAATAAACGTATTAATCCGCAAAATCAGCTGAATCCTTAGTCCTCTTACACAACAGTACGGCTGTTTAGTGAAGAGGACGCCTTCACCCGTACACGTCACAGCGCCCTCCTTCTCAATGCAAGATCGAAGCCGGAAGTCACTCATTTTCTGATTAAAAAACTAAATAAATATAGCGATCGCTTCCACACACATCCAAGCGGTCCATATCATTCAGGAGCATAAAATACCGCGTGTATTATGAAATAAACATGCTTTTTCGTGTCACATGCACTTTAAATAAACTGTGAGAAATGTAGTAATCTCTGCTGGCAACTATGGAACTAGAAAAACGTTAGCAAAAAGCTGCTTAGAGAGAGAGAGGTGCTGCATAACCTCGTACGTAGCTAACACAAAACAACATCCACACAACATTCATTCATTCATTCATTTTCCATGCCGCTTTTCCTCACGAGGGTGGCGGAGGTGCTGTAGCCTATCCCAGCCAACTACGGGCAGTAGGCAGGGGACACCCTGAACTGGTTGCCAGCCAATCGCAGGGCACAAGGAGACATACAACCATTCACGCACACACTCATACCTACGGACAATTTAGAGTGTTCAATCAGCCTACCATGCATGTTTTTGGGATGTGGGAGGAAACCGGAGTTCCCGGAGGAAACCCACGCAGGCACGGGGAGAACATGCAAACTCCACACAGGAAGGCCGAAGCCCGGGATTGAACCCTTGATCTCAGAACTGTGAGGCAGATGTGCTAACCACTAAGCCACCGTACCGCCCATCCACACAACAATCATAATTAATTATGTACATTAAAAAAAAAGTTTTTTGGGGGGGGCGGGGGTGCTGCGAGCTACCCACACTAGCTTTGTGATTGACTGGTCTATTGTGATCAATGTCATGAGCACCCCTGATTTAGTATATCAATTAATTAGGTTCATATTTGTGAGAAATGTAGCCCTGACCCCCGTTCACCCAATCTGTTTGGTATTATTAATGTCCCATCCTGAGCAAAAAGTGTACATGCAGGTATGCTGCAATATCATCCCTAACAATGTTGAGACCAAACCTACGCCCTTGACTACAGTATACTTTACAGTATACAGTAGACAATCGTTTTAGTATGAAGAGATTGCTAAGATTTGCCTGCTGTACTGATTAAATGTAAGCTAAAAGTGGAGCAAACACTAACTAGCAAACAATTACAGTATTTCATTATGGAGTAGGCTTAGCCTCATCTGGAAACACGCGATCTCCACTATAGGCTACAGCTCCGAAGCGAGGTCCCTTGTTAACAAACTAAATTCAATTGATGAATAACTAAATTGAATAAATTCTTGACAAACTGGATTCAAGCCGATTTTAAAAAAGAACATTTCCACAGCAACTTTCAACATCTGTAGGATACCAAAAAATGCCATCATGATTTGGAATTCATGTTTTTGAATAGGTAGATGTCGCTCATTGAGGTTGGGAAAATCCCGTATTTCTTACGGAGTGAGCTGGGACCTCACTTCGAAGCTAAGATAACAGGTTAATTTTCAGCACTACCCTGACACAAGACACCAAGCTTCCTTTGTGAAGTACTTTGTCACATCCTGTTGGCGTTTTCTTCCCATCTACTGTTTTGCTTCCTTTTCTTTCCTCTTTTGAAAACCCAATGTTTGTTTTGAAAACATTTCTGCAATACCGCGCTCTGCACGTTTCGAGTCATTGACTGGTGTAAGTGCGCATCACTGTTTCTGTTTTGATCGGAGGAAGGGCGGACCAAACCATTTAATGAAAATACGGAGGTTGGGGGGGGGGGGGGGGGGGGGGGGGGAGTATGGCAATACATATACTCTCTGGGTGTTTACTTTTTACCAAAAACAAAACGAGAAAATGAAACACTTCGTTTTATTCATATTAAAATTATAATGATAAATATTAAAATTTGCATACGATTAAGTAATGTTCTAATTTTCTTTGTGGACCCCATCAGGGCATGGGCCCTAAGAATCAGTCTCACTTTTCACCCTATACAGCACCCCTGCATAGAGGGGTGCATATATACTAGTCCTCCTCAAAAAATTAGCATATTGTGATGAAGTTCACTATTTTCTTTAATGTACTGATAAACATTAGACTTTCATATATTTTAGATTCATTACACAAAACTGAAGTAGTTCAAGCTACTAACCTAATCATCTGAATCAACGAATTAACTCAAAACCCCTGCGAAAGATTTCTGAGGCTTTTAAAAACTCCCAGCCTGGTTAATTACCCAAAACCGCAATCATGGGCAAGACTGCTGACCTGAGTGTTGTCCAGAAGGCCATTATTGACACCCTCAAGCAAGAGGCTAAGACACAGAAAGAAATTTCTGAGCGATTAGGCTGTTACCAGAGTGCTTTATCAAGGCACCTCAGTGGGAAGTCTGTGGGAAGGAAAAAGTGTGTCAGAAAACGCTGCACAACCAGAAGAGGTGACCGCACCCTGAGAAAGATTGTGGAGAAGGGCCGATTCCAGACCTTGGGGGAGAAACTACAGAAACAGTGGACTGAGTCAGGAGTAGAAGCATCCAGAGCCACCGTGCACAGGCGTGTGCTGGAAATGGGCTACAGGTGCCGCATTCCCCAGGTCAAGCTACTTTTGAACCTGAAACAGCGGCAGAAGCGCCTGACCTGGGCTACAGAGAAGTAGCACTGGACTGTTGCTCAGTGGTCCAAAGTACTTTTTTCAGATGAAAGCAAATTTTGCTTGTCATTTGGAAATCAAGGTGCCAGTGTTTGGAGGAAGACTGGGGAGAAGGAAATGCCCAAATGCCTGAAGTCCATTGTCAAGTACCCACAGTCAGTGATGGTCTGGGGCGCCACGTCAGCTGCTGGTGTTGGTCTACTGTGTTTTATCAAGGGCAGGGTCAATGCAGCTAGCTATCAGAAGATTTTGGAGCACTTCATGCTTACATCTGCTGAAAAGCTTTATGGAGATGAAGATTTCATTTTTCAGCATGACCTGGCACCTGCTCACTGTGCCAAAACCACTGGTAAATGGTTTACTGACCATGTCATTACTGTGCTTAATTGGCCTGACAACTCTCCTGACCTGAACCCCATAGAAAATCTGTGGGACATTATGAAGAGGAAGTTGAGAGACACCAGACCCAACACTGTGGATGAGTTTAAGGCTGGTAGCGAAGCATCCTGGGCCTCCATAACACCTCAGCAGTGCCACAGGCTGATTGCCTCCATGCCACGCCACAGTGAAGCAGTCATTACTGCAAAAGGATTCCCGACCAAGTATTGAGTGCATAGCTGATATAATTAATTGAAGGTTGACTTTTTTTGTATTAAAAAACACTTTTTTGTATTGGTCAGATGAAATATGCTAATTTTTTTTGGATAGGGATTTTTGGTTTTTCTTGACTTTTTTGCCCAAATCATCAATATTAAAACAATAAAAGGTTTGACCTACTTCATTTGTGTGTAATGAAACTAATAAAAGGCTTGACCTACTTCAGTTGTGTGTAATGAAACTAAAATATATAAAAGTCTAATGTTTATCAGTGCATTACAGAAAATAATGAACTTTATCATAATATGCTAATTTTTGGAGAAGGACCACTATATATGGCGGAAAACACAGACAAAGCTGGAAAAGATGTTTCTGCACTTGCACCCCTCCTTAAAATAACTGCTTTATTTTAAGCCAAAAGAACTGTTGTGTTTGATAGAACAATATGTTTTATATGTTTCCACAGCAGTTTCATGGCGCATTAAGCCCCCAAACTATTTTTATTTTGTCCGTTTTACCGTGGAGAACCCTGTTTACAGACACAGCGTAACTTCTTTTGTTCCTACCCAGCCATGAAAAGAAAGTAAGTAATTATATTTATTTTTTTCAATAAAAAGAAAAGTTGAAAAACAACGTTTAAAAGGGTAAATATTTGAAAAAGAAAATCTCGACCACTCCTTGATGTATGCATTTTCTGCATTGCCACCCTTGTTATATTACCGTGTTTCACCCATAAAATCCCCAGAAAGTCCGGCTGTGGCAATTCACAGCTGTGTCTCAACACTCGGTGAGACATGCTACATGGAGTTTTTGGATCGAAACAAGGTAAGTACGGTATAATGGCACGTATATATTACACACACATACACAAGCATGTATATTATAGTATATATAATTATGTCTTGGTAATGCCATTATACTGTATATCTAATCATAAGGACTGTTCTAAACTGCACTAAGGTTGTCCGTTAAGCACGCACGCCTCACATATCCAAGATAAAGGTTTTCTAATCCAGGATTGTTGAGATCAACTGTTTTAGAATTAAAAGCTTTAAATAGTAGATCAATAAATCATATCAAAGCTATGCAAACAAAATAGTCAGTCAAAGTCAAACAATACAATTGCAATAATGAAAAAGAAAAGTTAAATTGAAGTAAGAGCATGCTGTTTTGATTACTTGCAAGTTTCCTGGATTTATCTACTTGTGTATACTATTCGTATATGATTTTCCTTGTCTTCTCCAGCCAAAGTAAACTCAGAAGAATGATAGTCATGTTTTTTTTTTAGTTTCACTTTTATGAGACAGTAATAGATTTCCCAAGGATGTGCTCCATGTGAGTGCAGCTCAGCGATCATATGGGACTTAAGTGATCTCCTGTAGAGAGGGGAAAGGAGATGGGACATCTGAGACTTTTCTTATGATGGGGTGTATAGTCTACTGGAAATTTTGAAGTGAACCTGAAGTCAATATTCAGTATTTTCCAAAGCTTACACTCACATTATCATGGTTGAAAAAATACACATTGCGATTCTTAGTGGTACATACAGTACATAAGCAACATTTAGCAAAAAGTGTATTCAAAATTTTGGACTGCCTAGATGAGACTAACTAAAATCGCTACTCCTCCATTATTCGTGGATGGATTAGAATTAAATATAGTATATTGTATATTCAAGACATGCATGCGCATCGATCTTCGGAGCTGGATTTTTTTTTTTTTTTTTTTTTTTTTTTTATCTCAGGGCTGCAGTTGACTAAAATTATGCTACATAAGTGAGCCTTTGGTGCGCCCAAACTCTTGTATGTAACTCATGCTGAAATAGTTTTGGTGGTCTTTTGCCCCATACAAAGATGCGATGCTAATATTCATAACTAATAATCTTTATGTACGTCTATTCTGCTGCTCACTGGCTATATCCCACTAATAAGACATTTCAATTTTTTCATTCATCTCCTATACCGCTTTTTCTCGCAATGGTTGCAGGGATGCTGGAGTCAATCTTAGCTGGATATGAACAAAAGGCATGGTACACCAATCTTTTCCATTCCAAAGCCTGTTTGGCTGCAAGCATTTTTATATTAGCAACCAAAGCAAAATTATATCCACCAAGTGCATAAACAGTGCTATGTATAAAACCTCCCCACAATAACTATTCACTGGTGGTCTCTTAATTCTAATGGAGGAGTTCAAAACTGAAAATTCCAGGCCAATGTTCATCCTCCAAAAAACTTCTGTGCTGCTTTACGGAAATATTAAAAACAACAGTACTGACGACAACATATGTAGGTACCTCACATGCTATAACAGAAATCCCAAAATTAATGAACCTTTATTGTACAGTAATAAGTGAAAAATGAAACATTATATGATAATTACTGTAAAGTTTGGTCCTTTCAGTTGATTGAAACACATAGTATAAGTACAATATTACAATAGTATAAGTATAATAGTATGTAATAACATATTAAGTAGAATGAGAGCACGTACAAAAACAATTACAGCATACCTTCACAGCTCATGAGCTTGTCAGCATTAGATGGGCAAGCTTGGCATTTGATTTCTTTTTGTCCTTGAAGAAAGAGTCAAATGTGTCCTTCCCACAGCCTTTAATGGGGATCTCTCCTGTGCACTAAACAATGAATCGATGCAAAGCTTTGTGCTGGCTCCATATGGTGAACTTTCAATCTTGTTCGCACCTCCAACTCAATTTAATGTTCTGTTTCAATGTCAAGTAAAAGCAAAACAAGGAACACAAAGGCATCCGTGGGCAATCGGAAAAAGTCAAATAAATCAGTCTTATCACTTTCACCCAGATGGAACCTGTGGACCATCCATCTGCCAACTGTTTTATTTATTTATTTATTCATTCATTCATTTATCTATTTATTCGCAGACATGGATTTGATAATGCACATGCCAAAGTAAAAACTAGACCAATAAGCAATGTGTTTGCTTGAGAGGATTTTTGACATTTGGAAGGCATGTGGAAACATAGTCTACCATTGTGCTTTACTCACTGGTTTCTATTTTCATGTCTAGCACAAATTAAGGCTGGCACATTTTTGTGCCGTGTGAGTAATTTGGTGCTGGTAATTTTGTGAACACAAGCAGTCAGGTGCATTTGAAAGATGTTTTTTCTGTGCTCTAACAGTTGTAATCATTCACAGCCAATGAAATGTCACCTTTACATTCCCTTTAAATGCAATGTACTTGGGACTGACTGCTTGTCCTAAATATGGCAGAATAAGAAAATCATTTGCAGGCACCAAGTAACCATGTACCTGTCATGTAAAACTAAACTTAAATCATTCATGTCTTTTGTGCATTTTTATGAAACTTCAATGCTTAGCAGGGTTATTAAAGGTCCCCAATGGTCAGTTTGACCTAGGGACGAATTATATGTCTATTTTCCTTATTACATAATTTAAAAAGAAACCTGAACAAATTATAGGTTAACCTGTGTTGCACGAAACAATGTGTTTAACTTTAGGGGATAAAGCAACACTTGGGAACTTTCAACTGTGGTCGATTTTAGCGACGTCGGTGGACAAAAGAGGTAGTGTTTTGCAGAAAGGATGAGTGCATTTCCCATGAGCAACAGCGCACAGTGTAGTAAAATCCTGATCTCCCGCTCACCTGCAGTTGGAAAATTTCCGTTTCCAGCGGCTGTGTGAAGGATGAATAGTGATTACAGTTGTGGTCAAAAGTTTACATACACTTGTGAAGAACATAATATCATGGCTCTCTTGAGTTTCCAGTTATTTCTACAACTCTGATTTTTCTCTGATAGAGTGATTGGAACAGATACTTCTTTGTCACAAAAAACGTTCATGAAGTTTGGTTCTTTTATGACTTTATTATGGGTTAACAGAAAAAGTGATCAAATCTGCTGCGTCAAAAATATACATACATGGATCTGAAAAAGCGAATCATTGACTTGAACAAGTCAGGAAAGTCACTTGGAGCCATTTCAAAGCAGCTGCAGGTCCCAAGACCAACAGTGCAAACAATTGTTTGTAAGTATAAAGTGCATGACACTGTTTTGCCACTGCCACGATCAGGAAGAAAACACAAGCTATCACCTGCTGCTGAGAGAAAATTGGTCAGGAGGTTGAAGATTCAACTGAGAATCACCAAAAAGCAGATCTGCCAAGAATTAGAAACTGCTGGAACACAGGTGTCAGTGTCCACAGTCAAGCGTGTTTTGCATCTCCATGGACTGAGAGGCTGCCGTGCAAGAAGGAAGCCCTTGCTCCAAAAGCGGCACCTTACGGCTCGACTGAAGTTTGCTGCTGATAACATGGACAAAGATAAGACCTTCTGGAGGAAAGTTCTGTGGTCAGACGAAACAAAAATCGAACTGTTTGGCCACAATGCCCAGCAATATGTTTGGAGGAGAAAAGGTGAAGCCTTTAACCCTAAGTACACCATGCCTACCGTCAAGCACAGTGGTGGCAGTATTATGCTGTGGGGCTGTTTTGCTGCCAATGGAACTGGTGCTTTACAGAAAGTAAATGGGATAATGAAGAAGGAGGATTACCTTCAAATTCTTCAAGATAACCTAACGTCATCAGCCCGAAGATTGGGTCTTAGGCACAGTTGGGTGTTCCAACAGGACAATGACCCCAAACACACATCAAAAGTGGTAATGGAATGGCTAAATCAGGCTAGAATTAAGGTTTTCGAATGGCCTTCCCAAAGTCCTGACTTAAACCCCATTGAGAACTTGTGGACAATGCTGAAGAAACAAGTCCATGTCAGAAAGCCATCAAATTTAACTGAACTGCACCAATTCTGTCAAGAGGAGTGTTCAAAGATTCAACCAGAAGCTTGCCAGAAGCTTGTGGATGGCTACCAAAAGCGCCTAATTGAAGTGAAAATGGCCAAGGGACATGTTACCAAATATTAGCGCTGCTGTATGTATATTTTTGACCCAGCAGATTTGATCACTTTTTTCTGTTCACCCATAATAAAGTCATAAAAAAACCAAACTTCATGAATGTTTTTTGTGACAAAGAAGTATCTGTTCCAATCACTCTATCAGAGAAAAATCAGAGTTGTAGAAATAACTGGAAACTCAAGAGAGCCATGACATTATGTTCTTCACAAGTGTATGTAAACTTTTGACCACAACTGTAGGTAATGAATCCAGTTGTGGGTAAACAATGTCATTTGACGATGTTGAAAATAAGAAATGTTTGATTTTGTACCGTATTCCCCCACCGGCCTTCCTGACTGCTCGCGGACGAGTTCGGGTGGTGGAGGGGAGGGGTCATGCCAGCAAGTGAAAGCCAATGTTTACTCGTGAGTGTCCTTTCATTTTTTTTGTCTCTTCAGACAAAACTTTTCATCTCTTTTGTTGCTCTGCCATCCTTCCAGAATTTGTGCAAAAGCTTTTGCATCGACTTCCATCATCATACCAGATGGCGAAAGTGACGTATGCCATAAATCAGTCGGCACATTTGTAGATTTTTGTGTGGTAGGGATCCTGCCACGCTCCTCAAAGTTAATTAGCGTTGCTGAAAATGATACAGGCCCTCAGGAAATAACAGAGGTGTCATTCAACTAGTTGTCAGTGCACATATCACAAATATTCTGAAAATATTTTATCAAGGCTGTAAAGTTCCCTAGTGTTGCTTTAAACTTTAGAGGTTCAACTTTATGAATAAATGTCCACAAATGCATTGTTCCCTGTGAAGCATTTTCTATTTTTTTTTCTCATCTTGTAGCCTTTGACCTCTTCAAAAATCCTTAATCAACAAGCCCACGTTAGCCGCTTCATCCTGTCTGCAGGCTGAAAATGGCAGATAAGGTTTCTTGGCATCAGGTTGGAGTTTTGTCCTTTGCCTGCGAACAGTGGAATTCAGGAAGCTCCATTCAAGCTATGCGATAGGGACAGTAGGACAGAGAAGGCCAAAGCAATTGAAATGCCCCCCCTCCCCCCACACACACATATACAGATATAAAACACATACATACAGTAGGGCAAATAAGTATTTAGTCAACCACTAATTGTGCAAGTTCTCCCACTTGAAAATATTACAGAGGCCTGTAATTGTGAACATGGTTAAACCTCAACCATGAGAAAAAGAATGTGGGAAAAAAAACTGAAAATTACATTTTTTGATTTTTAAAGAATTTATTTGCAAATCATGGTGGAAAATAAGTATTTGGTCAATGCCAAAAAATCATCTCAATACTTTGTTGGCAATAACGGAGGCCAAACGTTTTCTGTAACTCTTCACAAGCTTTTCACACACTGTTGCTGGTATTTTGGCCTATTCCTCCAGGCATATCTCCTCTAGAGCAGTGATGTTTTGGGGCTGCCGTTGGGCAAAACGGACTTTCAACTCCCTCCGCAGATTTTCTATGGGGTTGAGACCTGGAGACTGGCTAGGCCACTCCCGGACCTTGAAATGCTTCTTATGAAGCCACTCCTTTGTTGCCCTGGCTGTGTGTTTGGGATCATTGTCATGCTGAAAGACCCAGCCACGTCTCATCTTCCATGCCCTTGCTGATGAAAGGAGATTTTCACTCAAAATCTCTCGATACATGGCCCCATTCAATCTTTCCTTTACACAGATCAGTCGTCCTGGTCCCTTTGCAGAAAAACAGCCCCAAAGCATGAGTTTCCATCCCCAGTGGGTATGGTGCAATTCAGTATTCTTTTTCCTCCAAACAAGACAACCAATTTTGGTTTCATCTGACCATAACACATTCTCCCAGTCCTCTTCTGGATCATCCAAATGCTCTTTAGCGAACCGCAGACGGGCCTGGACGTGTACTTTCTTCAGCAGGGGGACACGGTGGTGGTGGTGGTCGCAGCAGCCCGTGAAAGTACATGAAGTTTTTCCACGAAATAGGGGCCATTCTACTGAACCGCGGCCTAGATGAGGTTTCGCTGCGTATGAAGAGGTTTTACGTTCAGAAGAAGCCGGCCACCTCAGAAAACTAGATCGTCATCGAGATTGATAATTGTGGGTATGTCGTATTGTTTACTTTGACTCAAGAGAACACAAACACTCAAGACGAGGGGGAAAAAAACGCTTATAGCAAAATGTTAGCAGCATATAACAAAGCTAATGGAAGTTCCATTTGAGGCGTGCTTATATAGTTTCACATGATGGAATCATATGCATTTGGTGCTCCTAGGAGGTATCAGCACTTTATTAAAAAATATATAAACCCCCAAATGTTCCCAAATGACCTGATATGACTAGGTCAGACTAGGCAGATGGGCCTGGACGTGTACGTTCTTCAGCAGGGGGACACGTCTGGTAGTGCAGGATTTGAGTCCCTGGTGGCGCATTGTGTTACTGGTAGTAGCCTTTGTTACTGTGGTCCCAGCTCTCTGTAGGTCATTCACTAGGTCCCCCCCGTGTGCTTCTGGGATTTTTGCTCCCCGTTCTTGTTATCATTTTGACGCCACGGGGTGAGGAGGGAGTGGAAAGTCCGTGTTGCCCAACGACAGCCCCAAAACATCACTGCTCTAGAGGAGATCTGCATGGAGGAATGGGCCAAAATACCAGCAACAGTGTGTGAAAAGCTTGTGAAGAGTTACAGAAAACGTTTGGCCTCCGTTATTGCCAACAAAGGGTACATAACAAAGTATTGAGATGAGCTTTTGGTATAGACCAAATACTTATTTTCCACCATGATTTGCAAATAAATTATTTAAAAATCAAACAATGTGATTTTCTGGGTGATTTTTCCACATTCTGTCTGTCATGGTTGAGGTTTACCCATGTTGACAATTACAGGCCTCTCTAATATTTTCAAGTGGGAGAACTTGCACAATTAGTGGTTGACTAAATACTTATTTGCCCCACTGTACACAAAAATAGCAATTCAAGGGAGAGATTAACAGAGGACAATCCTTGAAAGCCCCGTTGGCACCATAACTGATTAGGACAGACTAATCAAGAACAATTTCCACTGAAAAGGTTTATCTTCATAGGTTGTATGAGCTGTTATCGAACCTTTTCTTTCAATAAAACAATTAAATAGAAGTCAAAAGCATAATGGCAATCCTTGTAGTCTTACCATTAAGAAATTATTTTACATAATTTGAAGTAATGACAATGTTTCCGAAAATGAAGAAAATGCACTAGATTTTGAGTGTCTTGTGTTTTGATCTAAGAAAAACAGACACACAATAGCAGGAAGACATCACATGCTCTACCACTTTGTGTTTGACTGCTTGTCGAGATTCACAGTATATCAAAGACAGAAAACTGAGAATGCCAAGAAGCACCCTCTGGCCACAGATGTGAGAAGCGGGAAATTGCTTTGATTTCAGGTAAACTTTTTTGGGCGTTTTCTGATCACATACAGACAACACATTTATTCCAAAGCTGCTGGTTCACAGACATTTGGCTAAGATGGTATGTAATTATTGCCAACAAGCAAATTGAGATAAAATCGGGTTATCTACTGTAAGTTTGAAAATTAAAATGTCCAAATGTTTTCAGTCTTGTTCGAATATTAAAAGGGGACACATTAAGCTATGCTAAATACAACATACAAATATGTATTCCTGATTGTTTTGTGCTGTCAAAAATATCTTGTTTTTTGGTTGCGCGACCTTGGTACATTTTTATGCAGGCTGAATACCTATCAAGTCGGCACTCAGGTTGTTGTTGTTGTTGTTCTTCTTCTTCTTCTTCTTCTTCTTCCTGTGGACGTTAATTTTGAAGTCCTACTCCTCCGTCATTTGTGAAATGATCGTCTTGAAACTTAGTAGCTGTGCTGCATGGGCCAATATCTATCGATCCTCGGAGCAAGATTTTGTTTTTGTTTTTTTTCATCAGGGCTGATTTATTAATTGTAGAATTATAATTAAAAATTAGGTAGTAGAGGGCAGCCTTCTCTAGGTTGGGAATTTGCCAGTAGAGGGCATGCATGCACAGCACATGGACTTATCGGACCTTGTGTTCCCTGTAGGTTATGTGTTAGCAAATAGAAGGTGGGCTACAGCATGTAAACATGCTTGCTTGTCTTACTTCTGGCTTTGAACATAGGCATATGATTTGCTCTCACCATTCTCTGCTTGCTGAATTTGTTTTTGTGTGACTGTCACGATCAGATGTCCCGCACTGTGCTGCTTCATGTAGCGGATCATGCGCATGTGTCTGGCAATATCATTGATCTTAACTTAAGAGCCATGGCAATCAATAAATTTTGGGAAGATAATTCATGTGAAAAAGAGAAAAAAAAAAAAAAGAGAGAAGCTCATGTAATGTGATGTAAGCAACTTAACCATGTTTGATTGTGCGTCCTTTGCTGTAGGGGGACGGGTATTGATAAGCATATGCTTCTCCCGTCTGCCCTTGTCTTTCTTCGGTTCTTCGGAAAATCATATCACATTTTGTAATTGTCAATGTTACCTATGATGATGACAATAAACATTTCAAATAAAATGAAATAAATAACTATTGCAGTAAAATATGTATGTTTATTCATGCACATAAAATACAGAGCACAGCCTCAAATCACATGGCATGTGAAGTGCATTTAATGACCTGAAGGTATTACTGTTGGAGCCAGAAATATTGTTGTTGTAAAATTAAAATAATTGAAGAATGAAGAATAAGACTTCCGATTATGAAGAATGAATAAGACTGAGTTTTGGTTAGTTATGAGAGAAAACTTTTACTTTAGGAAGCGTTACATAAGTGATAACACTTGTGCGTTATTCACACAGGCCTATGCCTCACCATTAACCCCTACAACAGCTCCAGTGGAAGAACTTGTATATAGTTTCAGTTCGAGTGTGATGACTGTAATTGACACTATTGCCCCGATTAAGACAAAAACTTTGTCAAGAAAGGAGAGGTAACCCTGGAGAAATGCCATACTAGCTTTAAAACAAAAGCAAGATTGTAGACGAGTAGCACGCAGATGGCGAAAAAACAAACTCCTAGTTTTTTATGATATCTACAAAGAGAGTCTTCGCAAATACAACCAGGAACTGAAAAATGCTAGACAGTTATATTTTTCAGAGATCATTAGTAGAAACACCAACAATACTCAAACACTATTTTCTGTTGTTGACAAAATGACAAACCCACAAGCATCAATACCTCAGGAATTGGCATCTGAGGTGTCCTGTAATGATTTCGCAGCATTCTTTACACACAAAGTACTAAAGATTAGACAGACTGTGTGCAACTCCAAATTAACAATATTTACACTAAATGCCTCCCAAAATGTCCCCCACTTAGACAGTTTAGCCTCTTGGACTATGCCACTTTAACAGAACGTGTGTCAAAATTAAAGCCCACAACATGCTGCCTTGACATCCTTCCTTCAAACTTTTTCAAAACTGTTTTTCATTGCATAGCCCCAGACATACTTCAGATTATAAATACTTCTCTCCAAACAGGAGAGTTTCCACAGACTTTAAAAACGGCAGTAATAAAACCTCTCCTAAAAAAACCTAATCTGGATGCCTCAACCATTAGCAATTACAGGCCAATATCAAATCTGACATTCCTGGGGAAAATTATCGAAAGGGTTGTGTTTGAACAGATCCAGACTTTTATGATGCAAAACAATCTTTTTAACTCATTTCAGTCTGGATTTCGGCCACAACACAGCACCGATACCGTGCTTATCAAAGTCCTAAATGATATTCGTCGGAATACCGATGCAGGCAAATCATCTGTTCTGTTACTATTGGATCTCAGCGCCGCATTCGACACGGTTGATCACAACATACTACTCAGCAGATTGGAACAGTGGGTAGGGCTTACTGACACTATTCTTCAGTGGTTCACATCCTATTTACATGATAGGGATTTCTTTGTGGCAATCGGAAACTATCAGTCAGAACGAACCAAATTCACGTGTGGAGTCCCTCAAGGGTCAATTCTTGGACCACTCTTATTTAACATCTATATTCTTCCGTTAGCTCAGATAATAGAACAGTATGACATCTCCTATCATGCCTATGCAGATGACACACACTTGTACATTTCTGTTTCCCCACATGATTATAGTCCCTTAGTCTCCCTGAGTAAATGCATTCATCAAATCAATGAATGGATGTGCCAGAATTTTCTCCAGTTAAATGTGGAGAAGACAGAGGTGATCATTTTTGGGCCAAAATAGGAAAGGTCAAAGATAAGCAGGCAACTTAGCACAATGTCACTTACAGCTACAAATCAAGTCAGAAACCTTGGCGTAATTATTGACTCAGACCTAAAATTTGATAGGCATCTAAAGTCCGTCACTAAATCCGCTTATTACCACCTAAAAAATATAACCAGAATTAAGGGGCTTCTGACTCAACAAGACATGAAAAAACTTATGCATGCATTCATTTTCAGCAGATTGGACTATTGCAACGGTATATTTACGGGTCTTGATAAAAAAATCAGTCAGCACGCTGCAGCTAGTACAGAATGCTGCAGCCAGAGTCCTCACAAATACAAGGAAGCTGGACCACATTACACTGGTTTTGAAATCACTACACTGGCTTCCAGTGAGTCAAAGGATAGACTATAAAATACTACTGCTCATCTACAAAACACTAAATGGCGTTGGACCATAATACATGCTTGACTTGTTAGATTCCTATGAGACATCTAGACCCCTAAAGTCGTCTGGAACCGGTCTTCTGCATGTTCCAAGAACAAGAACCAAGCAGGGTGAGGCAGCATTTAGTTATTATGTTCCTCACCTCTGGAACAAGTTACCCATATGTCTGAAGTATGATCAAACTGTTAGCTCTTTTAAATCAGGGCTAAAAACGCTTTTGTTTAGCACTGCATATCCATAACTGTCTATATATTTCACTCTACCCACTTTCTATTCCTCTTGTGCTTATCTCCATTGCTGATTTCAATTATTATTAGTAGTAGTAGTTTTTGTTTTATTTTTGTTTTATTTTTATTTATTTATTTTTATTCTGTGATTAAATGCGATATTTTGTCTTGGTTTTTACGTTGTGTTGATTTAAATGTGATTTTTATGATCTTCATGTGATGTAAAGCACTTTGAATTGCCTTGTGTTGAATTGTGCTATATAAATAAATTTGCCTTGCCTTGCCTTGCCTTTAAAATCGGACGTGCTCTTCCGGTACAAAAATGATGACAGGAAGAGATTGTCGGGAGAGCGAGGCCCAGTGAGTTGGTAGAATAGAATAACCACACACAGACAAATTGACACAAATTGACACGTGCACACGCGCACACATGCACAAGCCAACGGAACTCTCGACATAACTTTAGTTTTGGAAATATGGTCGTGCTTTGTTTTTCCTTTGAAAATACACTGACTGATAACATAATGTAACTGAGCCAAAGGACTACACTCATCATCGATGGAGGAGAGCACCTGTGTACCACAAGCAAGACGTCAAGCAAGGTGCGTTGAACCATTTCTTTCTACACACTTGCTGGACTGATGGTTAATTTGTTTGATTGATAGCCATCACAGTTACACTGATATTAATTTGCTACTTCATCACAAAGTTTACAGGATAAAGGTAGCATTTTTGGTAATCAGGAAGCTGTCCATCATAAATAAAGGAACGAGAAGAGCTATCAACATTCAGGACCCTAGTTACAAACGTCATCCAATTTTAGATCAGCGCGTGTCTATCTCGGCAATTAAGAAGCAATTACTTGACCCACATATACAGTAGAGTAGCATGGATAGAGTAGATGAGAAATTGTTTTTTTTGTGTGTGTGTGCGTGTGTGTGCGTGTGTGTGTGTAGAATGTTAATAACAAAGTAAATTACAAAAAAAAATCCGCAAGCAGATACAAGATAAGCAAAAGTCAGCTGAGCTTCTCCCATTTCTTCTTCTACTACTACCTGTTCTCCTTCATTAGTCTTGATGCCCTCTGGCAGCTTTTTGACTCTAATGTGTCTTGGAACTGTGATAGATATCTGGTTTGGGGGAGGAGTCTCGTGAATGTTGGTGATTATGGTTTGATGGAACATGGAAAGAGTCTTGAAGTGTTAAACTGCGTGATTATATTAGTAGTATTAACAAGTACACAAGATATATGGATGGATAGTATGTCTTACATTAATTCACTACCAGCAATTGAGGTTTTATCATACACAAATTATTTCTTTTTAAGAAGAAAAATTGCATCTTACATGAATAATTTATCAGTAGCAAAAATATGAATGGGACGGGAGGGAGGTAAGTGATGTTAAATGATAATAGTAAAGCACGGAATGTTTATTTGTGTGCTCAGAGAAAATTATACATTGTACTCCGACAATATTTAAGATTTTAAAAAGTTGTGGTAATAGTGCGTTTTTCTAATAACCAAGTCTTTAGGTGTTTGGTTCAAAGAGATCCGAGTCGGGAGTCCACTTATGGTGTTTGATATTGAATTCCATGAGTGAGAAGCACAAAAAGTACAAGGAGCTTGTCTAAAAGCAATTTATATAAAGGGTACTACAGAGTCACCTCTCGCACCAGTTCGTTTTGATCTGTTTGATTTTTTTTTCTCCATAAATTCTTATAATTGAAGAGGTACTTTGCCATGGAAGATTTTGTTCATCAAGATAGTGTCAATGTACTTAACAGTGTTGTCCCAGCTTCAGCACTCAATTTTAAAAAATATCTGGCAGTTATGGTACATTTTTTGAATCCAATAGTTTCAGAGCTTGTTAAGTATTTGAATTGGCCTCAGTTTTATTTTCCAGGCTGATGCCCAACTGGTAACTCAAAAGTCCATGTGTAAAATAATCAGAGTATCAAAATCCATTTTTATGAACTCAACATTTTGGTTGCTTTTAATAAACCTTAAACTGGAAAAACTAAACTTAATATTGTACGGTGTTCTTTTTTTTTTTTTTTTTAATTTGCTGTTCAAAAAGAAGTGATTCAAGAATGATTCCAAAGTTTTAAAACTTTTGTGGGCTACCGCCTCAATTGTTTTGCCTTGCACTGAAGTTTTGATGTTAGATGTGGTTGCTATGTGAGTGCAATGTGATAGAAGCGGTTTTGTGAAGTTGATTAAGTCTTTTAATTAAATCCCCTCTGAAGGCACAGGTATCATTTGTACAGGCAATGGGGTAGTCAATTCTAAAACATGTCAGTGTATCACTATACTCTAAATGGTTTGTGTTCCCCATTTTACTTGACTACACATCATCATTTAACCAAGGACCATTGGCTACACAGAAAAAAAAAAGCAATAAAAACTAGAATATTTTAGCATCTACCCAGCTAATGCTTATGGCCTTATTCCCATACACCACCAAGCTCAACGAGTATATCATCATCCTGGCTTAATTACATTCCCTGCCTCGAAGCCATGGAGTTACATTTCAATTATAACCAAAACAAAGCACCTCACTATGCAAGATACTTGGGGCTATTTCTAAGAGTTAATGCTTGATGTCAGCCGGGGAAGTTGGTTCTGTAAAATGCTGTGTATTATTATTTCATACATATAAAATAAAAACACAGGGGGAGAATAGAAGAGCTACTAATCTGGATCCAAAGTGAATGCTCTCTGATGTCCATCACAGTACTGCAGTACTGTATACAAGCATAAGCAGTTAGCAAAAATAACATCTAAATTCCACATAATGTGTTGGTTCCTTCACATAAAGCAACTTAACATTAGCGTTAGGAAACTTTGGCATGAAGCCGATTCCATATGTATCTAGATATACGGGTTTCAATTAGGAACAAAACTGTACTTTAAAGCCATAACAGTTTGATTATGATTGGATAGTTTAAAAGCAATACGATTTGATGTGATATGGGTAAACAAAGTGATACAATTTGATATGTCATGGAAAAAAGCGTTAAGATTCATTTTGTTTTAATATATATATATATATATATATATATATATATATATATATATATATATATATATATATATATATATATATATATATATATATATATATATATATATATATATATGGCAACAGAAGCACAATAAGGAGGAGGACCCTGAGGAGCTATCATGGATGGACAAGCCCCTGCATGGTGTGTACCACCAACAAATTGAGGAGGTAGCTGACGTGGGAAAAACATACCAGTGGCTGGAAAGGCCAGACTGAAAGACAACACGGAGGCACTGATCATGGCAGCACAAGAACAGGCCCTTAACACAAGAGCAATAGAGGCTGGGGTCTATCACACCAGACAGGACCCCAGGTGCAGGCTATGCAAAGAGGCCCCTGAGACAGTCCAGCACATCACAGCAGGGTGTAAGATGCTAGCAGGCAAGGCATACATGGAACGACATAACCAGGTAGCAGGCATAGTGTACAGGAACATCTGTGCCGAGTACGGACTGGAGACCCCAGAGTCAAGGTGGGCGACACCTCCGAAGGTGGTCGAGAACAACCAAACCAAGATCCTGTGGGACTTCCAGATCCAGACGGACAAACTGGTGATGGACAACCAGCCTGACATAGTGGTGGTGGATAAACATCAGAAGACAGCGGTAGTGATAGATGTAGCAATCCCGAGCGATAGCAACATCAGGAAAAAAGAACATGAAAAGCTGGAGAAATATCAAGGGTTGAAGGAAGAGTTGGAGAAAATGTGGGGAGTGAAGGCAAGAGTGGTGCCAGTAGTGTTTGGGACACTAGGGGCAGTAACCCCCAAGCTGGGTGCATAGCTCCAACAGATACCAGGAACAACGTCCGACGTCTCCATTCAGAAGAGCGCAATCCTAGGGACAGCTAAGATCCTGCGCAGGACCCTCAAGCTCCCAGGCCTCTGGTAGAGGACCCGAGCTTGAAAGGAGAGACCATACCGCCCGGGTGGGCGAGACGACGATTATTATGGCGGAAAACACAGAAAAGGCTGAAAAAGCAGTTTCTGCTCTTGCACCCCTCTTTGAAATAAACTGCTGTATTTTAAGCCAAAAGAACTGTTTTGTTTGATAGAACAATATGTCTATATGCAGCCATAGCAGATTAATGGCGCATCAAGCCCCCGAACGATTTTTATTTTGTCCGTTTTACCCTGGAGAAAAATGAAAAAAAAAAAAGGGTAAATATTAAAAAAAGAAAATCTCGACCACTCCTTGATGTCGCGACCCTTGTTATATTACCATGTTTCACCCAAAAATCTGTGGCCATTCACAACTGTGTCTTGACACTCAGAGTTACATGCTACATGGAGTTTTTGGATCGAAAAGAGGTACGCGATAACATCTCGTTAAAATCATGGCGTCTTTAAGGCATTCATAAACTATTTCCTCCAGGTTTCTTCATGGCCCTTATAGTATGAACAAAAACTGTTTTCTTATTGTAATTGTTCGGTGCGGCTTTTACTATCTATGGTTCATTTGGCGGTAATTTGCAACATCACAGTCAATTCTTGATCTATATACCCTTATCCAACCTAGTGTAGTGATAGCTTAAAATACCTTGGTCTATGTATATACACTCACCGGCCACTTTATTAGGTACACCTGTCCAACTGCTCGTTAACACTTCATTTTTAATCAGCCAATCACATGGCGGCAACTCAGTGCATTTAGGCATGTAGACATGGTTTACTGCAATCTCCTGCAGTTCAAACCGAGCATCAGTATGGGGAAGATAGGTGATTTGAGTGACTTTGAACGTGACATGGTTGTTGGTGCCAGAAGGGCTGGTCTGAGTATTTCAGAAACTGCTGATCTACTGGGATTTTCACGCACAGCCATCTCTAGGGTTTACAGAGAATGGTCCGAAAAAGAAAAAATATCCAGTGAGCGGCAGTTTTGTGGGCGGAAATGCCTTGTTGATGCCAGAGGTCAGAGGAGAATGGCCAGACTGGTTCGAGCTGATAGAAAGGCAACAGTGACTCAAATAACCACACGTCACAACCAAGGTAGGCAGAAGAGCATCTCTGAACGCACAGTACATCGAACTTTGAGGCAGATGGGCTACAGCAGCAGAAGACCACGCCGGGTGCCACTCCTTTGCACACGATTTGCACAAGCTCATCGAAATTGGACAATAGAAGATTGGAAAAACGTTGCCTGGTCTGATGAGTCTCGATTTCTGCTGTGACATTCGGATGGTAGGGTCAGAATTTGGCGTCAACAACATGAAAGTATGGATCCATCCTGCCTTGTATCAACGGTTCAGGCTGAGCATTTAGCATCGTTGGAACGCCACAGCCAACCTAAGTATTGTTGCTGACCATGTCCATCCCTTTATGACCACAATGCAACCAAAGCCTTATGGCTACTTCCAGCAGGATAATGCGCCATGTCATAAAGCTGGAATCATCTCAGACTGGTTTCTTGAACATGATAATGAGTTAACTGTACTCAGATTGCCTCCACAGTCACCAGATCTCAATCAAATAGAGCATCTTTGGGATGTGGTGGAACGGGAAATTCGCATCATGGATGTGCAGCTGACAAATCTGCACCAACTGTGTGATGCCATCATGTCAATATGGACCAAAACTCTCTGAGGAATGCTTCCAGCACCTTGTTGAATCTATGCCATGAAGAATTGAGGCAGTTCTGAAGGCAAAAGGGTGTCCAACCCGTTACTAGCATGGTGTACCTAATAAAGTGGCCGGTGAGTGTAGATTGGCGCTGCACATGAAAGTGGGGACCACTAACTAGATTAAAATGAGCATATTCAGAGATGACAGACAGATGATTACATTTCCAACAGATAAACTTTAGGCGGGGACAATCCACAGTACAAGACAATCCAGCTATTGCAGTCCATTTGTATCTTATTTACCTCAACAAATTATTAAATGTTTTAGATAGGATCATTAGGATTAATGCAAACACAAATACATTATGTACACTGTTCAAAAAATAAAAGGAACACTGAAGTAACACATTGTAGATATGACAGTGACAATGGGTCCAAGGATTTCATCCCGTTACCTAATAGGTGTCGATATCTAACCTGTAGAGGTCCGTGTGTCCTTCCAGGGTTATGCCTCCCTGACCATCAGTGACCCACTACCACACCGGTCATGCTGACTGATGTTTCAGGCAGCATAACGTTCTCCATGGCATCTCCTGATCCTTTCACGTCTGTCGCATGTGCTCAGGTTGAACCTGCTTTCATCGGTGAAAAGCACAGAGCAAGTCGCGTATTTACGGTGATTGGCATTCAGCACGGGGCTCACTTGAGGATGTCAAGCTCTCAGTCCATCCTCATGGAGCCCATTTCTGATTTTTTTGGTCAGAAACATTCACACCAATGGCTTGCTGGAGGTTATTTTGTAAGGCTCTGGCAGTACAAAGGAGTGGATACCGATCCTGCTGAAGGTTTAAGGACTTTATACGGCCCTGTCCAAATATCCTGGACAAACTACCTGTCTCCTGGAATCTCATACAGGCCGCCAGGTTGCTCCTCAGACTGTCCAGGAGCTCAGTGATGCCCTGGTCCAGAGCTGAGAGATCCCCCAGGACACCCTCCGTAATCTCATCAGGAGCATGGCCAGGCATTGTAGGGAGGTCATACAGGCACGCGAAGGCCACACACACTACTGAGCCTCATTTTGACTTCTTTAAAGGACATTACATAAAAGTTGGATCAGCCTGTAGTGTGTTTTTCCACTTTCCACTTTAACTCCATATCCGGACCTCTGTGGGTTGATACATTTCATTTTCATCGATAATTTTTATGTTACTTTGTTGTCAGCACATTCAACTATGAAAAGAACAAAGGTAATTAATAAAATGTTTCATTCATTCAGATCTACAACGTGTAACTTTAGTGTTCCCTTTATTTTTGAGCAGTGTATGCATGTATATGTAATTCCGGAGTAAATTAGGCAGTTCAGTCGATCAATCTTTCCATGCCAAAGCAATATTCTTTTGATGATAAATGCATATATATCCCTTTTCAATGAAAATGTACCATTATTCCAAGTGAAATTGATTAATTGATGTCATATGAAAGAGAACCAGGTATGTATTGTTTTAAATTATTGTTATAGTTTTTATTTAAAAGTATTTATTTATTATTTTATTTATGAACTCACATAGACCACTCCCTGAAGTCATTAGAATAATGAATAACCTGAAAGAATAAAAAATCAAGTGAAGAACAATGGAACACAAACCCTTTGTCTTTAAAATGTTTATTGCAGGTATTTTTCTACAGAGTAAAATTTCCAGTGACACTGTCTACTAAACATTTATATCAAGTCATGTAATATGAATCTTTCATGAACAGTTATAAATGTCAGTTTGTCTACATTTGAGAAGCTTGAGGAATGTCTCCATCTTATGGGAATCTTTCTTGAAGCAACTGAGTAAGATATAGTCCCTCATGACAGATTCCACCACATCTGTTTGCATTTCATATTGGAACAGGCCTTGTTCGCTGTAACTTGTCATTAGGCCCTCGTTCAGCATCTGGACAGACACGTTACGGCACATATCACAAGAGAATTATCAGTTCTATGATCTCACAATCTTTGAACAGTAACGGTCAATATCACTGCTTGATTGACTGTTTAAGTCTGTATTGGGTACAATTGTTTGATCTGAGTGCAGTCAGCGTGGGATCAATTACTGATGATAACTGATTACGTTGACATTAGGGCTGTCAAACGATTAACATTTTTAATCAAGTTAATTACAGCTTAAAAATTAATTAATCGTAATTCAAACCATCTATAAAATATGCCATATTTTCTGTAAATTATTGTTGGAATGGAAAGATAAGACACAAGACGGATACATACATTCAACATACGGTACATAAGAAATGTATTTTTTTTATTATAACAATAAATCAACAAGATGGCATTAACATTATTAACATTCTCTTAAAGCGATCCATGGATAGAAAGACTTGTAGTTCTTAAATGATAAATGTTAGTACAAGTTATTGAAATTTTATATTAAAACCCCTCTAAATGTTTTCGTTTTATTAAAATTTGTAAAATTTTCAATCAAAAAATAATCTAGTAGCTCGCCACTATTGATGTCAATAATACACCATGCTCACTCATGGTACTAACCAATAAGATCAGGTGGACCCAAGCGCCAGCAGAGGGCGCCAAACACCAAAAAAACAAATAACAAGCGGACATTACACTTTACTGTCATTTTAGTCTGTGTGAGCGGGGCATATGCATTAATTGCGTAAAATATTTTAACGTGATTATTAAAAAAATTAATTACCGCCCGTTAACGCGATAATTTTTACAGCCCTAGTTGACATTAATGGTTAAAACAGTTTAAAATTGGATTCTCTATATATGATTTTATTCTTAACACATTTTCACAGATATTTGTACGAAAACCTACTGTGAGTTAAGCATCATCCTCAACTAGTTGTGCTTGATAAAGTACCTTTTTGATGAGAACGACCACTCCATGCTCGAGACTGATAAGTTTGTCAGACATCCACTTGGTCTTGTTGAGGAGCATTTCTGGAGCACCATCATAACGGTCCAGTGTTGTCTGTAGGTAGACCAAGGGCTCGATCCATGACTGAACCAGCATTAGTACAGAATGTAACAACCATTTGTCCTGGAAGACATAGTAAATGGGTTTACACATATACAGCGCTTTGACACGAAATCCTCATTTGCCTGCTGTTGACGCATCATCAGAAGTAGTATCTTGCTCAAAGATACTTAAGCAAGGTCAAGGCAACAAACTCAACCCGACAACCTCTAGTTGGGACGACTACTGCTGAGCCATGCTGCCCAAAATATACATAGTTTACTACTGTAGATGTGTAAAAACAATACTTGTTATCAAAGATAGGGCTTGAGGTTACAGTTTAAGGCTTGTTCTTGAATTTAAACTAATCTTGTACTATACAAGTGTATCTAAATCATGCAGTATTGAGTTTTACAGTCAAAATTTGATTTGTCATATAAGTGACTCATTGCCTAAAATCTAATTTATGACTCAAATAAAAACACAATGAGCATTTTGCTGTTCATGCGAATTCTTTACATCAATGCATGGTCATAGCAGAGGCTTTTGCTTACAGACATCTGTTGGACTTCACCAATGGAACTTGGAATGGGGATGGCTTTTGTAAGGCATGCATATGCCGCTTGGTTCCTTTGAAGCCGCAACGGATATGGTACGAATATGTCCTCCTGCATGTGATGGAGACAAGGGGGTGGGGGTCACACACACACACACACACACACACACACACACACACACACACAAAAAAAACCCTGAAGTTGTTTTATACCAGGAAATGTTTGTTGTTTCAGAAAAGCTAATTTAGACAGAATCTTCATACTAGAGACCCCGAGGGAATTGGCTGTCTTTCAGCATGTTTGTCTGCAACCTCTTCTTTGTGACAAGTTCTACTATCACCTCTGCACACAGTACATTGTATGCATGGTGTATCATTTTAGAAGCAATAAATAATCATGCTTTTGATTGTTCAGCCAGCTCTTATCACATTTGTATTGCACTACTTATTTTGTCTAAAACTTTACTCTGAAGTGCGACAGTAAAAACACTCAGGTGCGAGCCTGTCGACGGGGGGGGGGGGGGGGGGGGGGGGGGGGGGGGGTTGGGGGGGGGGGCAACCGGGTATGTTGTCCCGGGCCTCACGACCATAGAGGCCCCTGAATGACCCTTAATTTATTTTACTTTATTTTCACATATTCCTTTTTTATTTAAATCATTGTCTGATTAAATATTATGTTCTACTCGATATATACTTAAAAACTTTAACATATTAAATATTTCAAATATATATTTTTTCCTTTTTTGCACCACATGCAATGACAAAAAGAGCTTTTTTGCGGAGTGTATAGCTAACTGTTAGCGGTTTAATGAACGTACTTCCAGTGAACATTTCAAAATAAAAACGCGGTATGTTCGTCATATAAATAACGATTTCTGGAGTTAATCCCACATACTTCAGAATTCAGATTCTACACTTGTTTGGGACAGCCCTAGTAGTACAGTGTACCGGAACATATTTCCAGGGGGCGGGGCGGGGCCCTATAGTGGTCTCTCTTCTCCCCGGGCCCCTGCAAGTCTATTGACAGCCCTGCTCAGGTGTGAAAAGACAATAACCAAACAGTAACACTGTAATTTTGGGACTGTTTTTATAAGTGTCAAAAGCCTTCCTATACCTGAATAGTGTGTGTGCGTGTGTGTGGTTGGGGGATAATTCCTTCATCCAGTCATCATCCATACCGACCCTCATGAGGGTCATAGGGTTCCGCGGGGCGCAAGCATTCATGAACACATTTACAAATACGGGCAATTTGAGTGTTCAATCAACCTACCACACATGTTTTTTGAGAGGGGGAGGAAAAGAGAATACTACATGTTACATCAATATTATATTCTTATTATTTTATTTTCTGGGTACACATGAATGGTTATGGAATTGATGATGCATGTCTCTGTTGCAATATTAAGTATTGGATAAACATATGCATCGAGAGGAATATATGTATTTGGTCATTTCCTTGTCTGACATTTAAGCAGTGCCACCAATCACTAATGATGTACTGATAATCATAATGAACAGGTAGTGAAGGAAACAAATTCCATTCTATCTGAATATCATAAAAGAAATAATAATTTCTATCCATATTAATTTGAATTTCAGTGCGGGTTAACACTAAAAATGTAGCCTTTACAATGGTAATATTTAGCTTTTATTTGTAAATTTATATTTTCATATGCCACAAATTGAACTATAATTGACTGGGCACCAGACAGATCAGCTGAACTAGACTTTAGCCTATTGTCAGAAATAGTATGAACAAGTAGTCAAAAAAAATAAATAAATAAATACAATTTTTACAAAACCTATTCTTTTCAGTGTCGTGGGATGCCTGAGCCTATCCCAGATAACTGTGGGCAGAGGGTAGCTAGTCATTCGCAGAGGTAAATTATACTTCTATTACTGAGTATCCAGTACATTTTCAGTAATGTTTCAGATTACAGTTATTGAATTTAAAAGTGTTCTGTATTATATTAAATTGTGTGAGTTATCCATTTATAATGTCCCTGCACATTTTAACTATTTGCGATAGACAACCTGGCTCGTGCTCCAAATATTGAATTCTTATGTTTGGGTTAAGGTTGGTGTTACTCACAAATAAAGAACATGACTCTTCTGAGACACGGTAGATGAGCTCGGCATGTTGGATCACCCTGTCCATCAGCTTCTCTTGTGAGATAGATAAACAGTAAGGGTGGATGACCTGGTCCTGGTCTGTACACTCAAGCAGAAAGCTGGCGCTAAAGAGGCAGGGCCATAACAAAGCAGCCCATAGAGCTCCCCGGAAAGCTGAAAGCAAACACAGATGCACAGTGTAAATGCATGTTCTTCCATCATAGAACTGTTCAACAAGCTCTAAAAATATTGCTTAATATTTTGTCATGCTTGAATTGCCATGGAATCCAAGTACTAAATAGAATCTCCTGTATTTGAAGTAACAAGAGATGCAGAAATACCAGTCATCCTTCTGTGTCCCTGAGGTCTTGGAGGTGATGGCCTGAAGTGAGAGGTCAGCCTCTTTTATGTAGCCTTACCAGGCCATGCATAAAAGAAAAGGTCATCCTGGGCAGGAGTAGACAAACTTTGATTCCACATTTAAGTTTTAAAAATGAAAAATAGGCCTAGTCATTCGTAGAGTAGTTGATTTTATTTATTTTTTTTCCCAGTTCAAACGTATATTTGGCAAATGCAAGATAAGTATTCATTATAAAGATTTTTTTTTTAAATGGACTTTTCTGATGAAACAAATTATTTGATACATTTTCTAATGTTAAATATATAATTATGGCAGAATACTTTTGATTTGGTTTGGTTTAATTTAGGTTTCAAATAGATTTTAATCGATGATATGATGGTGGAATCTCATTTTTATCATAATGAGACAAATTAATTAAGAATATTTTGGGGGGGGGGACTGCTTAATTAATGCAACAAATATGACAATGTGCACTTGCTTTGGAAATTACACAAATAGTACAAACACAAATCCTCTGTGTTCTGCTAAAGGCAAAAATGGCATCACAACATGATTTTAGAACATTGAGATTTTCCAAAATAAATAGTAGTAGTCAAATGCTCAACCCAACTAAAAAGAAAGAAACAAAAAAAGAACACACAAAACAGCCTGTATCAATTACATGAAATAATGTTGTAGTCCTGTGCGTTTTACTCTGGGTTGGAGAAAATGCTTCCACTATCACTCATTGGATAAAAACACTTTGAAAATTAAAATATTTTGTTTGTCTTTTTGTATACTAGCCATCTGGCTACATTATGTCTTACCATTCCACACTGGGAAGTTCCATCATGACTCAAACAATGCAATATTTTTGAGTAATCTTGATGATAATCCATGTGTCTAGGGATTAGGGAGGAAAAAAAGAAGGGTGTCATGTTGCTGGACGCAACATCGCACATGATGTGTATTCATAAATCTTCAATATATTCACACTTGAGGATTGTTGACTCACAAAGGCCAAGGTTTCCATATTAAAAAAACAAAAAAAATCTCCTCACCTTTCCACTTCCAGTCCTTTGGCAGGTGTTCATATTTAAAACGTTGGTGGGATGGGGGGGGGGGGGGGGGGTTCTTTTTTGTGTTGCAGTAGTAATGTCACAGTAACAATGATTTCATACTACCTGTTTATGGTCTTGAGAATGTATCCCAGAAAAACCCATGCCCCCAACCCGCCCGCCCGTCCGTCCGTCCGTCCGTCCGTCCGTCCGTCCGTCCATCCATCCATCCATCCATCCATCCATCCATCCATCCATCCATCCATTTTCAACACCACCTATCCTTCAAAGGTGTTGGGGCCTATTCCAGCTGACTTCGGACGAAAGACTAAACCCTAAACGGGTCGCCAGTCAGTCGTAAGGGAGCATAACAGAGACAGCCATCCATTCGCACTCACAATCACACTGCCACTGAAAAGGAATCGAATCAATGTTGCCTGTGCCGAAGTCAAGTGAATGCATTGTAACACTACATCATCAGCGACTCCCCCAGTGAAATAATGTATATACTGCATGACATTATTTAACAACACATGCAACATAATTTAAAACATTCACAATTCAAATTGAACAAATAAATACTGATATTATATATAATATTAAGCCCATACATCTAAAAGTTAAAAATGTACTTTCAAATACTGTTTTGAAGAATATCTTTTCCTGAATTACAAACATTTCTGACATTTTAAAGCTTTTATAAGATTAAATATACTAATTTAGTGCTGGTCTAGTTGAGTAAAATTTACTTGAAGCATTGGCAGATCATTTCTTATTTCTAGATTTACACTGAAAACAAGGGACTTTAAGGACTTGTGTTTTAGCAATGCAATTAAAAGAAAAAAAAAAAAAAAAAAAAGCATATATATATAGATAGATAGATAGATAGATAGATAGATATAGATACTAGGGCAGTCAAAATTATCGCGTTAACGGGCGTTAATTAATTTTTTAAATTAATCACGTTAAAATATTTGACGCAATTAACGCAGATGTCCCGCTCAGACAGATTTAAATGACAGTACAGTGAAACGGTCCCTTGTTGTTATGGAGTTTTGCCGCCCTCTGCAGGCGCTTGGGTGAATGACCATCTCACATATTGCCTCAAACAGATTACAATGAGGCCGTTTATGAACATTAAGAGTGAAGAGAATGTCACCAGCCGCTTGGGGGCAGTGCAGTTCCATACTCATGTTATTTATTCTAAACGTGGGAGAATTAGTAGTTGTGAGACGTTTATGCTGTATTCACAATGCGATTCAAATTGCTATTTGTGCTCCAGACATATTTCGGTAAGTTTTCTTTATTTTAGTGGCAATTATGTGTCTATTGTTGTATTTTGGGTAAGATATGTACAGATATATGTTATACAGTATAGGCGAGTGGACACAGGCGTTCTTTGGACCGCGTCGTTTATTGGCAACTCCTTCACAACAAACATACAGTGGGGAGAATACACTGCCAATGAGTTTTCCCATTGGCAGTGTATCAAATACTTGTTCTCCCCACTGTAAATATCGTTTAGTGAAAACACAACAAAAATAATATTCCTATCTCTCCAAAAAAAAATAATGTTCACAAAAAGAAAAGCACTTGAGTCTATAGTAATGAGGCCCTATTCTGACACACAGTTAAACAACAATGCAAAATGAAATGGCATTCCATATCAAAATAGCTATGCAAAATACACGTAAAACTTAGACTTTGGTCACTCTATTTTTGTTATTGTTATTTTTATTCTTATTATTATTATATTAACTCTACTTTTGATAGAAAATTTTACAAATTTTATTAAAATGAAAACATGAAGAGGGGTTTTAATATAAAATTACTATAACTTGTAAATATAACATTTATCGTTTAAGAACTACAAGTCTTTCTATCCGTGGATCACTTTAACAGAAAGAATGTTAATGTCATTTGTGGATTTATTGGTACAATAAACAAATACAGTACTTATTTAGAGTATGTTGAATGTATATATCCGTCTTATCTTTCCATTCCAACAATAATTTACAGAAAAATATGGCATATTTTAGAGATGGTTTGAATTGCGATTAATTGCGATTAATTACGATTAATTAATTTTTAAGCTGTAATTAACTCGATTAAAATTTTTAATCGTTTGACAGCCCTGATATATATATATATATATATATATATATATATATATATATATATATATATATATATATATATATAGTGATAATATTAATATCAACCCCTTTGCCTGCCGTTTTCAGCAAAAATAAATAAATAAATAAATAAATAAATATTGCAACCTGGTCAAAAAGATTGGGAACCCCTTAAGACTTTCTATTGTTCTACCAATGAAAAGTTAACTGAACTCTTGTTAAAGCAGTATCTTTAAGCAAAATCTTGAAGTGACTCTTCTTGCTTCTAAACCATTTACCGGAAAACCATGCACAGAAAAAGTGTCTGTTTACGAACTGTTTTACCAATAGGAACGTGAATGACCTGATGACGCAATTAACGCAGATGTCCCGCTCAGACAGATTTAAATGACAGTACAGTGAAACGGTCCCTTGTTGTTATGGAGTTTTGCCGCCCTCTGCAGGCGCTTGGGTGAATGACCATCTCACATATTGCCTCAAACAGATTACAATGAGGCCGTTTATGAACATTAAGAGTGAAGAGAATGTCACCAGCCGCTTGGGGGCAGTGCAGTTCCATACTCATGTTATTTATTCTAAACGTGGGAGAATTAGTAGTTGTGAGACGTTTATGCTGTATTCACAATGCGATTCAAATTGCTATTTGTGCTCCAGACATATTTCGGTAAGTTTTCTTTATTTTAGTGGCAATTATGTGTCTATTGTTGTATTTTGGGTAAGATATGTACAGATATATGTTATACAGTATAGGCGAGTGGACACAGGCGTTCTTTGGACCGCGTCGTTTATTGGCAACTCCTTCACAACAAACATACAGTGGGGAGAATACACTGCCAATGAGTTTTCCCATTGGCAGTGTATCAAATACTTGTTCTCCCCACTGTAAATATCGTTTAGTGAAAACACAACAAAAATAATATTCCTATCTCTCCAAAAAAAAATAATGTTCACAAAAAGAAAAGCACTTGAGTCTATAGTAATGAGGCCCTATTCTGACACACAGTTAAACAACAATGCAAAATGAAATGGCATTCCATATCAAAATAGCTATGCAAAATACACGTAAAACTTAGACTTTGGTCACTCTATTTTTGTTATTGTTATTTTTATTCTTATTATTATTATATTAACTCTACTTTTGATAGAAAATTTTACAAATTTTATTAAAATGAAAACATGAAGAGGGGTTTTAATATAAAATTACTATAACTTGTAAATATAACATTTATCGTTTAAGAACTACAAGTCTTTCTATCCGTGGATCACTTTAACAGAAAGAATGTTAATGTCATTTGTGGATTTATTGGTACAATAAACAAATACAGTACTTATTTAGAGTATGTTGAATGTATATATCCGTCTTATCTTTCCATTCCAACAATAATTTACAGAAAAATATGGCATATTTTAGAGATGGTTTGAATTGCGATTAATTGCGATTAATTACGATTAATTAATTTTTAAGCTGTAATTAACTCGATTAAAATTTTTAATCGTTTGACAGCCCTGATATATATATATATATATATATATATATATATATATATATATAGTGATAATATTAATATCAACCCCTTTGCCTGCCGTTTTCAGCAAAAATAAATAAATAAATAAATAAATAAATATTGCAACCTGGTCAAAAAGATTGGGAACCCCTTAAGACTTTCTATTGTTCTACCAATGAAAAGTTAACTGAACTCTTGTTAAAGCAGTATCTTTAAGCAAAATCTTGAAGTGACTCTTCTTGCTTCTAAACCATTTACCGGAAAACCATGCACAGAAAAAGTGTCTGTTTACGAACTGTTTTACCACTAGGAACGTGAATGACCTGATGATATATGTGGCAGCTGTCTACTAGCTTTATATGGCAACAATAAATACCTATTGTGACCATTGCAAAATCATTGGGTGCATAAATACATAGCTTCAAAACACACAATTTTCAAAATTAAAAAATGGTTTGAATTAAAGATGATTCATGTTCCACAAAACAATAAGGTGTCTCAAGTTAGCAAGTTTTGTGTTTACAGCCAAGGGTGAAAAAGTTCGAACATGATACCAAAATAATTTCAGTTTAACATTAATTTCAGGCTACAAAATTGTACCTATGCTTTTAAGAAAAGATTTTAAAGAGACATTATGAAACAAAGCATTGAACATGGTGCTGTGTGGCTTTCGTCTATTTTCACTCTGGGAATCCACAAGCAGCACAAAGAGCTGAAAACTACTTTGACATGTCTACGAGCAACACAATGCGCTTAAAACCATTTTGAAATGTCCACACCGGAGCATGCTCCTATTTCATCATTCCTGTTGTTCTCACGAGCATATAGCCATGAATGGCAATTCAGTGACAGTTAAGGGAATACAAAAGAGAGCTTTGTTTGCGAGCATTTGACAGGCCTATGATTTCATCTATTAATCTGACATGAACAGAACGTGCATGGCCAGCCACCTCAAAAATAGTACAGCAGACAAGGACAACAAAGTTATTGAAGACTGTGCCAACAGAAAAGATTTGAGCTGATAATTGCTATCGATTGCTGTATACGCATCTGTCATTATACCATATTCCAAAGCGTTTTGTGTATAGCTATACATTATTTAATTGGGCCAAAGAACTGAATGTTGTTAAAAGCCTGACAAGTGTGGATTAACACATTGTTAAGAAATTGAGTTGCGCCTATGTCCACACAATTACATACATCTCATTTAAAACCTGCACTTGGTGCAGCCTCATTCTGGTCAAAATTTTCACTGGTCACCAAAAAAAGGCCCATCATGTTGCCCAAATAACCCACTGATGTTGTCTGCTCTTTTGGGAGGGGGGGTTCAGATTAGTGGATGTCGTTATTATTTTCAACTGTGAGTCTGTGAACCCTTTGAGACATTTGTTGTGATGAGAGCTGTTGTATATTAATAAATATGACTGAATTTGACTACAAGGCAATCTAGTACATGAAGTTCTTTAGTCCTTTCTCTCAAGACATTTACAGTCTTTGGTTTCAAGTTGATCCTTCCAAGTAATAATCCAACTTCGACAGGAAACCCTTTTCAATGGGATTTTTATGATTTTAACCAACTTTCGTTGTATTATTGTCAGTTTAATCAATCAACCTGTCATGTTGTTTCAATCATGTTTATGTATCAGACAGAATACTACTTCCTCTGAGACTGCCATTGATGGGGTTCCGACAGACAGTGTGAGGCTGGGCCATTAAAACTATGCCTTAGGTTTAATTAGCTAGCCCCCTCCACTAAGACACAAAACTCTCTTCGTTTAACACAATATTACTCATAATTGGGTTCCATTATTTTGTGTTTACAAACTCCTACCCCGTGGGACCGGAGGCAGAGCATACCTGCATGTAAACTAACAATTACGGATCTGTTCTATTCATCAGTACAGATGAATTCCTCTTGCAAGCTCCCCTGTGGGATTTGGCAGTGTTGCGGTACCCGTTTCTGCCTTGCCTAGTATTGTGTCATTTTTTTTAAAATTTTTTTTTGACAGGTCATGGGGATAAAGAGCAGGCGTGTATCTTCAAAAATCAAACTGATCACGTTCCCTTGACAGTCATTTCAGACAACAAATGCAGGCTCACAACCAAGGTTATTGCTACGATATCAAAAAGCATCCAGCAACAATGATGTATTCCATTGGAAATTGAACTGTGAAGTATGCACTTATAGTGAGGAAGGGATTTATGTGGGCATAGGTAAAACTATATTCTATCACAACTCTTAGAGAAGGCTTTAGGCTTGCTCCTTTTCAAAGTGAGAATTACGAAAAAGGCGAGGTTTATTCCAAAGAACTTCCTGATGGTGGGGAGACAAAAGGTGCTCAACCCCATCCTCCCTGGGGCACACTTACTCCAAAGCTTTGCTTCTTTATTCCCCATTCTGAGAAGGGTACATGTTCCCCCAGAAGTGCACTTGCTCCTGCACTTGTCTCTTAAACTCAGGCTTTTTAAAAAATTCTCTTTCTGTCTTTCCTCTTCATGTTCATGCCTACAATATATCCCTTTACCCCTTGTGCACTGCTGCATTTCTCTCCTGTTCCCTTTACCTCCTGCCTTCTCACCCTTAGGCTTTGTCTGCATGTCTCTTCCTCAGTGTCTGGCTCCAAACAGATTTTTGTTAGCTCAAAGCAAAGAGTGCTATTAGCAGAAGCCGAGGCAGTCAGGATCATATAAACTCCAAACACCTCTGTAGCAACAAATCAATTTTATTTTTTAATATATGTACTTCCTCTGCCTCTTTTTAGCTTATGATGTTAATTGTGATTGGACAGTAAAATCATGTATCAGTTCACATTTATGATCAAACCAATCAGCCAGTCATTGCCATAGCAACCCTAGATTGTTTTTTTCCTTTTTTTTTTTGACATATCAGTCTGTAATACCTCTGATACTGTTTTTTCAATATTATGAAAAGCAACGCATACGTCATATATTGTTGAAGTGCTCTGTTTTTAATTTTCTTGATTTTATACTGACACATACAGGGGGCCTTCTATTTGTAGGCAGTGCACATGCTTAAGGCTAAGTTATGCTTCTGCGTTGCGGTGATGGAGTAGCTACGGCGTAGACCCTACGGTGTCATCAAGCATTTGAAGTTCTGCTTCAAGGGAACGCGTGCTCTGTAATTCTCCGGCAAGCCACTAAAGTGGTGTTGCCTTGTGTTTGTGCGGTTTTGGGGGACCTTTGTCGAATTCCTTGAGTTTTATTCCGGTTAGACAACAATGGCAACAAAGATGGAATGATTGAATGTGGATCTTCAGCTCATCAACATTGAACAAGAAATGTTGATCATAATGTAGTGTAAAGCGCTTTGAGCACCTTGAAAGGTGGAAAAGCGCTATACAAGTATAACACCATAACCATAACACCATACAAATGTTGAGGCACAGGAAACGCAGAAGACGGTTACAGAGGTGGGCTGTCCGACTGTTGAAGCCGCATAGAGACTGGTAGTCACATTACGAATTGTAGCATCGGGCGGAAGCCAGCAAGCTGCATTGTCCAGCGTTTGTTCCGATTTCTTTGCTCTGTCTTACAACCAGTCAGTGGGAGGCCATAGCAGATTTCTGGCGGCTATGAAACTTCCCAAACTGCGTTGGAAGCCTTGATGGTAAACACTTTATCATAAAAGCACCAAGGCACTTTCAATCAGTAATGACGTATCAAGTGTGTGAACGGTCTGTTGTTGAAAATTGAACATCAAAACAACTCTTTTGACACCAAACCTGTGCTTTAGTCTTCATATACTTGAAGTGTAAAATGTAAATAGGTGACAAACTCGAAGCAAACATATGTACAAAATAATTGATAAAGTGCACCAATCAAAAGTACGACATAAAGTGATAAAAAGCTGGCAGTTTTTGGCCAACTCGGTCACCGCTTCATGTGGCCATTCGCTTCCGAACACACACATACTTGTCTTGGAGGTTCTTCCATTTTTTTATGCATTCACTGACCTCCAGCCTGATGAGGTCTTTAACATTTGCCTGGTACACCAGACTCACCGCTGTTCCAGCTATTGAGTCTGGCCACCATTCAGCGGATACAATTTCCAGGGCGGAGCAAGCCACAGCAAACAGACAGCGGAGTGGACCAATCAGCGACAGGCAGACGTGACGTTAGTAAAACGACGAGGGCAGGACGAGGGACTTGCGCGCGGAAGTAAACATACGAGGAGAGCGGTGTTTATTCAACATGGCTAGACAGACTGTTGTCAATGACCCGTGTCGATGTGTTTTTGGTTATTTAAAACTGATTTTACCGTGGATTGGAACATATTCTCTGCTCTCCTGTTCACCATCTGTGTTGTTGTAGAGACGACTTCCGACGCGCAAGAGTGACGTTGCTCGTTAAGAACACGTCACGCAAATAAACAAATCTGATTTGTCGATTGATTTTGTACCTGCTCGAGAGGCCGTTAATGGGCTGGTTCCCAGACTTTTCTCTCAGTGTTTGAAAAATACAGGGAGAACAGTCTGGCCGTGCCAGGCAACTTTAACATAGTATGAGACTCAGCTCTTTCATTAATGCTTCATATTGTTTTTATTTCACTTTTAATGTATGATGTTTTTTCATGTTTACTGTAAAGCATCTTGCGATTGTTTGGCAATCAGTTCAGGGTGTACCTTGTCTCCTGCCCATTGTTAGCTGAGATAGGCTGCAGTTGCCTGGTATACCAGACTCACCGCTGTTCCAGCGATTGAGTCTGGTGACCATCCGGTGGGTCAAATTCCGAGGGTGGAGCAAGCCACAGCAAACAGACAGCGGAGTGGACCAACCAGCGACGGGCAGACGTGACGTTGTTAATATTGACTGTTGTCAATGACTTGTGTCGATGTGTTTTTGGTAATTTAAAACTGGTTTTACCGCGGATTGGAACATATTCTCGGCTCTCCCGTTCGCCATCTGTGTTGTTGTAGAGACGACTTTCGGCGCTCAAGAGTGACGTTCCTCGTTAAGAACACGTCACGCAAATAAACAAATCTGATTGGACGGTTGATTTTGTGCTTGCTCGAGAGGCCGTTAATGGGCTGGGTCCCAGACTATTTCTCACAGTGTTTAAAAAAAATACAGGGAGAATAGTCTGGCGTTGCTAGGCAAAGGCTGCAGTACCCGGCCGACCCTCGTGAGGATTAAAGGTTTAGAACATGAATGGATGATAGAACATGAATGGATGAATGTACTGTACAGCATTTTGTATTCAGCTACTGTTGTTTTGAATGTGCTTTATGAATATAGTTGAATTGAGTTCATTCATAAATCAGCAAAAACTGACCATTCTGGCGTCAGAATCATTGTATACATTCATTCTTTGAACACATAAATGTACTGTTTTTATCATATTTATTAATATTTAAAATCATCCCACTGGTGAAAGACAGTCTGTGTTCTCGCCTAATAGCAAGCACACCTCCTTCTCCAAAGCACATGCTTGTGAGTGTCCACCAATACTTAATCTAAACATCCATGTTCTAGGGGCAGATTCATACTGGTCTAGATTTGCACCTTGCACGAAAATAGAGCCCAAAGACTTATTTGACAACTCATTGGTAAGGTAAACCACGGACAAAACAGAAAACTTTCTTTTTGAAAAGGTTAGTAAAGGGATTTGAGAATAAATTTCATAAACTGATATTGATCTGTTCCTTCTTTTCTTTTTTGTTGGATACAGTTGCCAGAGGTTGTAAGTACAAGGTCAAAGAAAAGTAATGAATTAGAGTGGTAACAAAAGGTGTCAGACAATATTGTATGAAACTTGTTTTTTTTTTTTTAAATGCAAGAACTTTATTAGAGAAAGGTACTACTTTTATACAAAAAACTGAAGTCATAATTAAAAACAAAAAATTAATCCTATTAAAATGTATTCTAATGTAGAAAATCCGTCTCGATTTACAAATCGGGTCCTGGAACAGTGGTACCTCGACATACGATGGCTTCAACACACAATCTAAAATTTGACTCGCCATTTGTTTCTACATTCGACGAGATTCTCGAAATATGACGATTTATGACAGCGCCGCAGTTTCTTTGTTTTGCCGGAAGACGGACGCACGGCGGATTTTCTTGTGAGATAAATCAACACTGGTTCCAAAAAGGTTAGTGCAGGTGGGGAAAAAAAGAAAAGGTGACAATTACCATTGAAATGAAGATGTAAATGATTGCAAAATATGAGCATGGTGTGTGCATCCGTGAACTGGGACAACAATACGGCCGTAGAATGTCGAACTCGACGGTCCTCCGCCGACCCCCGTTCGCCAGTCTTTAGTTAAAGTGATAATTTTTATTGTGGTAACATCGCCAAAGAAATCGCCAACTTCATCAGGTTTCTAATCATTTATTCCATCAACTTGTGCAACACAACACGGCTAATGCCCGCTGCAGTTGACGCCAGCATCAAAACACTAAAAGAGAAGGTAAAATAGAACCGCACTCTCCATCTCACCGTCACGTCAGCCCTGCGGTGCGGTCAGGTACAACATAAAACGTTCGCCACATTAGAACCCGATTCCTTACATTATTACTGGGATTATTATCATAATTACTATTTTTATTAGGGCATTCAAAATTATCGCATTAACGGGCGGTAATGAATTTTTTAAATTAATCATGTTAAAATATTTGACGCAATTAACGCACATGCCCCGCTCAAACAGATTAAAATGGAGAGACTGCGAGAACATAAAGTGGTGTTTGCCATGTGGCATTTTTTTTGCCATGTGGCAATTTTTTTTGCCATGTGGCAATTTTTTTTTGCCTTGTGGCAATTTTTTTTTGCCAAGTCGGAATTTTTTTTTTGCCATGTGGCATTTCTTTTTGCCATGTGGCATTTTTTTTTGCCGTGTGGCAATTTTTTTTGCCATGTGGCAAAAATAATTAATATAAAATTTCTATAACTTGTACTAACATTTATCATTTAAGAACTACAAGTGTTTCTATCCATGGATCGCTTTGACAGAATGTTAATAATGTTAATGTCATCTTGTTAATGTATTGTTCTGTATGTTGAATGTATATATCCATCTTGTGTCTTATCTTTCCATTCCAACTATAATTTACAGAAAAATATGGCATATTTTATAGATGGTTTGAATTGCGATTAATTACGATTAATTAATTGTTAAGCTATAATTAACTCGATTAAAAAATTTTAATCGTTTGACAGCCCTATTTTTTATATTATTATTCCAATTTTTATTCATAACTTATTTGTTTTGCTCTTTGTAATTGCTATTTGCAAAAGTAACAGCAGTATTTAATAAGGATTTAGTGTAGGTTTTCTGGCTGTAGAAGGAATTAATGGAATTATAATGTATTCCTATGGGAAAATCCTGCTCGACATATTTGACTTACAAACAAGGACCTGGAACAAACTAACTTCATATGTAGAGGTACCACTGTATATGAGAAAAAAAAAACACAAACAAAAAATAAACATTAAATCCTGTCTCTAGAGAACTACATGAGGTAAACGTAAGTAGAAGAAGTAAAAGCATGTCTCTATAATTAGGAAGATGGTATTCTGGTAATAGTAACAGTAGTTCTAAATGTTCTAATGTGAAGACTTTCTTCAATGTAAAATTAGAAACTTAAGTGTGGTGGTAATTATATTTTGTTCCTTTATTTACAACTTTAAACTTATTTTATCATTATTGTTATCTTGGTTTGCCTTATAATCAGGGGTGCACATAAGTGGTCCGCATGCGTGCATGCGTACTGGACGTATA
Organism: Corythoichthys intestinalis; assembly: GCF_030265065.1. Taxonomy (NCBI): domain Eukaryota; kingdom Metazoa; phylum Chordata; class Actinopteri; order Syngnathiformes; family Syngnathidae; genus Corythoichthys; species Corythoichthys intestinalis. Next base: position 34,064,323 of record NC_080400.1, read on the forward strand.
CAAACGCGCTGGCCCTCAACGGTTTCTATACGCTTTTGCGTACCGATGGCTGACCACTGTATTTGCGGCGGACACGAGATAATCACTTCTCAAAATGTCGGAGGCAGGCCCCACTGAGTAATTATTTCCGTGTTCCCCCACCCCCGTCAAAGGACAGACAGACGACAGGGACGTCACTGGAGCTACCGAAAAAAGGACTTTTGCTGAAAAGTGGCTGCAGGAGGTACCATAGCTAGAAGCAAATGATGCTCGCACGGATATGTGGTACAAAATTTGCCGTGAGAATCGCTGATAACGGCAGCGCATTTTATGTTGGGTCCAAGAATTTCAGCCATCCAAACTTTGAAATGCACGAAAAAAACAGAGCATGTGGCAATTAAGCAAACTATCGATGTCAGGCAGCACCCCACTCGCCCTATGGACAAGTGGCGGAATAAAGTTAATGAAGAGCAGCGCCATGCACTGACAAACGTGTTTTTGCTCGCATTTCACAAAGCTGAGGAGGAGGACATCCCACTTTTACAAAGGCTTGAAGTTAATGTGGGAGCCGCATAATGCCCTTTATTTTGAATTAGTACTGCTTTTATGTTTATTTCTTTATATTTCACTTCAAAGTAATGGCAATTTTGTTGTGCCAGTTGATGTTAATCAGGCATTAATTGTTAATATAATTAATAA